>NC_052050.1:114677811-115339140 GCF_903992535.2 Arvicola amphibius
CACCACCTCCCCCCTACCCACCTCCACCTCCCTCTACCATGCAAATCAAATTATAAAATGTTCTAAGTACTAACAATATGACTGAAAACTAGTTTTTATTGTATGTGGGTTTTTAAAAAATCAAAGAGAGCGTGTTGGAAGTAGTGTGCGCATCTCTACCCTCTAACCTGGTATGTGGTTGTAGTATGCCTGCATTCTGCCCTTCCTTCCTGTGTATGTTTTTCTCCTTTTCCCACTAGGGCAGCCTCTATATGGCTTTTGACACAGCATCATCTTCTAGACCAGGGTTAGTGGATCAGGGTTTGACGATGATCCTGTATCAGCTCTCACTTAGAGTGACCCTTGGATTCATCGCCTGAGTCTTTTCTCTGGCATTCCTCTTGTGCATGGTGGTGGACAGTGCACAACAAGGCGCGCTTTTCCTGTCCAGAGAGTGCATCCACCTAAATCCTCATGTTCCTCTAAAGATTCCCAGCACACTATATGCATGGGAATCCTGCGGAGCCTGCTTGGCTCCCACAGCAGAGTTGGAAGGACTGTGAGACTGTGGGCAACCAGAATGCTCACAGAACGGCTACTCCGGAGGACTTTTCTTCCCCTCGGACCCTTCCGAGACCACACATTCCAAGTCAGCACTATCTGTGATGATAAGGTCTTTGTATGGATCCTGAAGCATCCCGCGCTCCCGGATGTGACTCTGATTGATGATGCAGATGACTAAGCAAGGCCTCTGAACCTCTGAACGTTGATCCTCATTATTCTGAGGGCTTCTACTTATGCTCCTGAAGGTTGTCTCAATGACTTACTGGGCTTAACCATTCATCATGCGCATGAGTGTGTGTGTGTGTGTGTGTGTGTGTGTGTGTGTGTGTGTGTGTGTGTGTGTGTTACAGGAAAGGGTAAGCTGTAAACAAAATCTAGGAGCAATTAAGATTTCTGCCTTTGTCTCTAGGCATCCACTCATTTGCTACACTCTTGTTTGCAACCACAACAAAAGGAAAAAATAGCCACTAATTTTAGGAATAAATCTAATCTCCTTTGATGCCTAAAAGCCCAAACAGGAAAAATATTTGGGTGTCATTTGTTACGTACCAGAATGGCTTCCTGGAACCATTTCATAGATTGGCCCATAGAAGCTGGACCTCACACTGTGCTTTTGAAACACTAAATTAACTCATCTCTGACTACAGTCATAAACTACAAAACATTTACTTAAGAGCCAGAGACTGTCTAGGGCCAGCAAGATGTCTCATCTGATAAGGCACTTTCACCAAGCCTGAGTTCATTTCTGGGGACCCACAGGGTAGAAGGAGAGAACCAGCTCCTAGAAGTTGTCCTCTGCATGTGTGTGCCATAATCCCACACACAGTGAACAAACAAATACAGTAAAAAATGAAGAAAGACATTTAAAGCAAGCTATTTTCTACACTCACGAATATAAGTGGAGAAAGGAACACAATTAGTTGATTTTTTTTTTGAGAGTCTCACTAGCCCAGGCTAGTCTCAAATTCTCAATATAGCTAAGGATGACTTTAAATTTCTGATTGTCCAGTATCTACTTCTATCTGAGTTGTTAGGATTAAAATCATGAGCACTAGCCCTAGATTTTTGGTGCTGGGATTTCATGCATAATGAGTAAGCTCTCTGCATCTAAGCTACATCTCCAATGCCAGTAGTTGATAACCTTAAAGATTCATTATATATATTCTTGTTCACTGCCCGAACAAGATATTTTCCTTCCACTTTTATAATTAATTGACAATCACAATAGGCTTTTAGAATAGCCACAGCGCTTTAACACATATCCTAAGGACATATACTGAAGCATTTTTCTCCATTTGCTGTAAGATTTGCAACTAGCTGTTACTCCCCAGACCTTTAAAACAAAACAAAGTAAACCTGCTCAAAGTCTACACACTTCCTAATGAATTCTGTGTGCTTTAGCTTGTTTATAAGTACTTTTTTTAAATCATGACTTAATTATTCCAAAAAACGCACACACTTTCTAAGGTATCTAATGGTCTAGTCAAATTCTCAAATGATCTGAAAGTGTCAATAGCCCCGATACTAGTTAATCTTGGAGAAGGGACGTAGAGCCAGGGCGTATGTAAGGAAATTTTTAACATTCTGGCATTTAATGACAAGCATCAAAACTTCACCTCTTTTGCATCCATCCCAGTTAATTAATTTATCTTTGGCATCATAAACATTTATTGGTGTGTATTTGGGAGAGAGTAAGGCAAGTGAAGGCAGTTACAAGGGAAGCGGAAACGAAGGTCAATAAAGTAGACAAGGGGCCAGTTTTATCATTTGACTCGGAATCTTGAAATGGGAAAATGGCAAACCGCTTAACTTCATAAACTGGGACAATGGAAACTGGTCAGGGCGGAGGTGGGGGGTCCATGGACGGGTGGGTACTTACCAAAACACTAGCATGGCTTTTTTCTCTTATCTGGCTTCCCTAAGTATCCGCAGTCATTTGGAATAGAATTGTCTGCAAGCCTTGCATTCCACCAGCTTACCATAAAATGTAGATAAAGGAAAGTGGCAGCTGTTACATCAAATGCCACCATAATAAGGGTCGGTGCAAATCTGCAAACGGGCGGGACAGGCCTTATGCTAAACTGTCCGAATCTCACGGCCGGCCGGGAGATCTTGAAAAGCTGGCGGCCCATGGTACTCGTCCTCACCTGAGTTTATGCTGATTATTTTCTGACAACCCTCTCAACGTGGATGTTTTGTTTACCTCTGTGTTTAGGGTTTTATCTAAGGTTTTGGCGTCTTTCTCCTCTGTTGTAAGACTGTTTACAGAGGTGGGAAGTCTAAGGTGGTCCGTTTGCTTCTTGAATTTCAGGAACTACAGAACATAGCAGCCTCCGAGGGCCAGGTGGTGGTCCTGGAATGCCGTGTCCGAGGAGCACCCCCCGATGCAGGTCCAGTGGTTCCGGCAAGGGAGTGAAATCCACGACTCTCCAGACTTTAGAATCTTCAGAAAAGTAAGAAGAGGTGTCGGTTCTCCCGGATTTAGTTTGATTTTCTCTGGTTTCACAAGAATTGGAAAGGACTTAGATGAGCTGTTTTATATTTTCGAAGTGGGATGAGGCTAATATAGTCTGTAACGCACAGGGTGTAAATGAATCTGCTTACTCTCTTTCCCCTCCTGTTTCTCACAACACCTTGTAAATGTGGGGTCCAGCGGACCGCTGTGATTGTCCACCTACAGATGAAAAACACCGGTGTGAATGCCGATTTTCTAGTTCCAGCCTTCCTATACTGACTTCATTCTACGACTGCAGTTGACCACACAGTGTTATGCTGTTATTAACACTGCCTAAAAAAAATGTCAATTTCCTAAAATTAATGCCTTCAAAACTGCCCCTTCCTTGCTTGTTATATGGCAAGACACTGCCTACATTAAAGGGGCAAGGAGTAGATGCTCTTTTTTGTTCAAGGTGTTTGTAGAGTTGACAGTTAATGCTGGAACTTTCCCCACAACCCCTTCCAAAATGCTACTTGTGAAATAGACCAAAGAATTAGTCTACCTCATTTTTATGGGGAAAAAAAACCCACAGTGGCCCCTTTGAAGTGGATGAAATCTATAGATCTTTCCTTTAGAACAAAAATTCCCACATACTCGCTTATCTGGCAAATCGTTTTAAGAGGCTCGCAAGTCGGAAGTCTGTCTGGAACTACAGTGTCTTACACTTCCTAGGCCTAGTTGTTCTGTATTATGGAAATGTAAACGAAAGTGATTGCCGCCTTAACCCTGTCCTATGCAGAGGTGGCCCTCACCCACGTACACAAACACACACACATACCACACACACAAACACCACACATACACACACAGCCTAGCCAAAAGCCATGGGAACAAGGTGGTAGGTTAATTAGCCCCAGACCTTGTTCTAATGCTTGTTCCCATTTTTTTTTTCTTTTCTCATGCTAAACAGAACCTAGATCGGCATCCGAGCCCGGTAAGCATTTTCTCCTGTTGGGGGTAATGTATCTCTGGGGTTTCAGGAGGGCTTTGTTTCTATTTCAAACCACACACCAACATAGAACGATGTTTTTGCAATTCCTTAGAAACATAAAACCGTCTTCAAAAACAATGTCTTCTTTATCATGGGGTCTGTGCCCTGCAATCCTCATCATCTTTATAGTAAAACATGCTGCTCAGACCAGAAAGCTGGGCTTGGGTAAACAAGGCTTTTTCAAATTAGCGTTTTATACTCAGAAGGCTAAACTAGACTTGTGACCCAAAAGAAAATCTTTCTAAAATACCAGTAGAAAAGAGAAATTTATTGCAGGTGTTTACTGACCAAAACCCACTGCAAGACAGTCCGCAGCTCAGAAAGTACCCAAGAGCACAAAGACTTGACAGAGTGAGCCCTCAGGCGTCTCTCTCTCTCTCTCTCTCTCTCTCTCTCTCTCTCTCTCTCTCTCTCTCTCTCTCTCTCTCTCTGTGTGTGTGTGTGTGTGTGTGTGTGTGTGTGTGTGCATGTGCAAGCATGCGCGCACGCTAGAGTTGTAAACTTTTACTGTTCCACAAGCATGAAGAATGTCACCATGCCCTGGGATCTCTCTTCATTACTGGGTCATCTGACCTCACCCAAGTGCTCTGTGATCCAAGAGTGTGGGGGACAACTGTTCTCTGCCTTTGACCTCTTGTATATTTATGACTTCCCGTGAACCCAAAAATTGTGCATCCAGGTATTTCATAGTATGCCCCGCCACCTGAAGATTGTTTTCTTTTGTATTTTTTCCCATCAGAAAAGACATGGTCCCACTCTTTCTTCACAAAGGTTAAAAAAACATGGCATTTTCCTGTTTATGCTGTTTATGCTTCTGCTACAGCAGCAAGCAGATCCCGCCAAATGTGCCTTGGGAACCATGGCCCTGCCCTGACCTTTGCCTGGGAATTCGAAGCTTCTTGTTGGCTCTAGCAGGTCATGGTACTGGGCTTTGCCCCTGAGTCCGTCACATCTGAGTATCAGGTCATTAAAAGCAGAGTGCTCTCTTATGAGGGCTCAGAGATAAAATGATGCTTCTTAACGTCCTTTGGGAATGACTGGAATTAATGATCTGGTGGCTTCTGAGTTACACCTAGCGCATCCGTTGTACCAGTCACCACATCAAACACCACAGTCACTTTCCAGGCTGTGGAAACAGACCGCTGTATGCTTTGTTTGTGATAGGCCTTTGTATACGCGTGAATAATGCTAGGCCCCCAATGTATGGAACATCTACATCTATGGACAAATCTTTTGTGGGTTTTTTTTTTTTTTTTTTTTTTTTTTTTTTTTTTTTTTGGTTTTTCGAGACAGGGTTTCCCTGTAGTTTCTAGAGCCTGTCCTGGAACTAGCTCTTGTAGACCAGGCTGGCCTCGAAGGAAATCAATAGGTGGTAAGGGTGCATCTTTTACATTTACTGTTTCAAAGAGTAGCAGGTGGATAGATGATGGATGAGTAGGCATATTTTTATAAAGGGAAAACTGGATATTTCATTTGGTCACTGTGTATAATATGTGCAAGTTATCTCTTTTAGTGCTTTAAGTACAAATGTGCTAAAATCGTAGGCCAACGTTTCCAAAAAATTCGTATGGGTTTGAGCTTATTTTGGTATTGTACTTTGTACTTGGGACAATATATACAGTTTTCTCTGTTGTCTTCATCTACTGAAGTTTATGATGATTTTATCAGATATCTCCTATAACCAAGGTCAGAAAATCGTAAGTTAGCTACCATCTTAATTTTCAGATTATTCGTTTGCGATTGCATGGTTTAGTTTTGAGTACATGTGTGTTTGAGTATTGAAAACATTCAGAGTAAGGTTGGGAGGCAAAGTGCCTGTTGTGATAAATGTGAGGACCTGGGCTCTAATCCTGTGAATTCATACTAAAAGAAAAGGGCATGGTGACAGTAACTCCAATGATGGGCAGAACAGGAAAAAAAAAAAAGCATGGATTCCTGAAATTCATTGATCAACTAGCCTAGCCAAATCCATGAGATTTAAATACAGTGGGAGATTCTATTTCAAAAAGTAAAGGTAGGCAGAGGGCTCAATGATCCTGGTTTGGCTCCTAGTAACCATATGGTGGCTCATAACCATTTGTAACTTCAGTTCCAGGGATTACAATGCCCTCTTCTGGTCCCCACAGTCATTCTACACACATGGTGCACTTACAAGGAAGCAAAACACTAAGACATATAAAATTAAGATAAATAAATCTTTTAAAAGATATAAATAAATAGATAGTGTGAAGAGCAATCAAGGAAAAACACCCAGTGCTAAGCTCTGTTTTCTACAACATGCACACACAGGTGCACACACCCACACTAACAAACTCATAGATACGTATACCACACCACACACACACACACACACACACACACACACACACACACACACACATCAAAAAGGAAAAGAAAACATTCCCAATATAGTGAGGGCAGTATTGGATGAGGAAGGTAATGGCAACAGCCCCCACCCTGCCTCTACTCTCTCCCCACTCCTACTGTTTACAGTCTTTGTGTCCCAGTTACAGCTTGTTTTGCTTTTAGAAAATATATGTTTGATCATGAGCTACTTCATAAAATTCGTTCTGGATGCCTTCTGGGTGAGCACAGAGATGTCATGGCTGAAAGCTGAAGGCATGGAAGGCACTCCTCTTCCGAAAATCACCCCGAGCAGTGTATACAAGATTTTCCTTACTCTGTTTGCTGAATTCCCTTATTTTTCTCTTCCCTTTAATTATGTCTGAAAGTATTTTAAGAGACCAGAACCCCCCATCCAGAACCATAATAACAGCATCTGGTAAAGGGAAGTGTACCTTGGCAGAGAAATCTTTCAAGAAAATCTGTCACTATAAGAAAATAATGTAGGCAGGAACATATTAGAAAGAAGAAGAATTCACCTCACCGTTGTACTTACCACACCTACTAGAGAAGCTCCTTTCATTTTCCTAAAGGGATGTTAACACACTCCACTTTGGGAAGCCCACACTTGACCTACAGTATTAAATAAAATCTGTGGTCATAGTTTTAACATAAATAAAAAAATTAACACAGGAGTGACTCTTCCTCTGACGGCTTGTGTGAGTTGGATGGACTATGAACCCAAGCGAGCCTATTTGTGTTTAAACAAAGTTTAGTGTGCCTAACAAAAGTAGGTGTGATTTATTTCCTAATTTCCAAATGTTTCCCTGGTGCTGACCTTGAAATTTCCATACTGAGAGAGAGAGAGAGAGAGAGAGAGAGAGAGAGAGAGAGAGAGAGAGAGAGAGGGAGAGAGAGAAAGCCCTTGCATGTGTGTGTGGGCGTGTGTGTATATTCAGACAACTTACTTTTCTTACATGACCTGACTGATTCCTAGAACTAATCAGCCACTAGTGTATTCATCTACATAGAATGGATGTGGGGTCTGTCTTCTCTGATATCTGAGTTTCAGCCGCTGTTAGGTTGAAACAGAGAAACACACATGGCTACAGCACATCCGAGGCAAGAGATAAATTTTATAGGACTTGGTCGGTGATGGTTTCCAAGTGCTGAAACATAAATAGCCTTTGAAATTTGGGACAATATTTAAACAGATTTTTATTGCTCTCTCGTCTCTTCCCCTGACATAGTTGCTCTCTCCTGGTCTCTCGTCTGTCTCTCTCTGTCTACATCCTTCCTTCCCTCCCTTTCTCATTTCCCACCAGCTCCCCCATTCTTCTTATCTATTTTTCCTGTTCAGCCTCCCTATTACTGATGGGTAAGATGCTTCAAGGCTCTAAAAATAAAGTGGAAATTCCCTAGGATCTAGATATGGGCCCATTAGGATTCGATGTTTAGATAAAGAAGGGACTAGCTGGGTCCTTCCCCCGTGCCTCTGTGCAGCTGGAGCAGGCTTTCCTCTTCATGACTGCACTGCGCTGGTCTAATGTGTTTTGCACTCCCCTCTCTGTCTAGACAGGAGTCGGCTTTCATCACAAATCTTTTCAGACTGTTTTGTGAATTAATAGCGAGTCAGCTTACTTAGGAACAACATTGGTTTGTCATACTACCTGCCTGGCCTCCTTTTTTTTGACATTCTAATTCTACCCTGACTGAATCCTTCAAAGACTAATCTGGTGTAAGAGGATGAAGATTCATTCACAGATGTTAATTCTCAGGCTGTTACTCAGCTGTCTGGAAATAGCCACAAACTGTCTTGGATGGCTTCTATTGCATTGTCTAATGGTCTAATTAGACATTTGAAACCCAAGCCACAAAAAAGTGTGTTGGGAAACACACACACAGAAAGAATGGGGGATGCATTCACACACACACACACACACACACACACACACACACACGGTGTCTCCTACTTTCTTTTAAAAGATTTATGTGAATGTATCTATGTACATGTATATGCACATGTGTGTGGGTACCACAGGAGTCCAGAAGAGACCATAAGTTGCCCTGAAGGTGTAGTTTCAGGCTGTTGTGAGTTGCCTGATGTAGGTGCTAGGGATTAAACCCCAGTACTCTATAAGAGAGGCATAGGCTCTTAACCACGGAGATACCTCTCCTATCCCCTTTTTAGAAAGTTAGGACTTCTCATCCCTCTTGCCAGTGTGACTTTCTACTTAGCTATGTGACCTTTCCTGAATCTTTGTCCATATGCTGACTCTGTGCTTCAGAATGTCAGGGAGACTGCACTGGCTGGATGTCCTGAGGGCTGGGTCGGGAAAGAGCAGCTATGTAGATGCTTGTTCTCAGGCCAGTGGGTGTGCACACAAAAGATTAAGTTTTAGGTGAGAAAAAGTACCTGTATGGACAAAACTAGCCTGCATGCAACCTGTGCATCCCTCTCTCTGTGACAGGGCACCCAGGGTGCCTCTCCACACTGTCATAGATGTGTTGCAGGCTTGAGATACAATGAAGTCCGGCAGATATAATGCACCAACTAGCTAAAATTATTCATAGTTTTAACACTGGGTCACCATCCTTTTCGATCGGTATGTGACAAAAACCACTGACTTCTGAAAACCTGTATGGAAACGAGCTTTTCTATAGCCAGTCTAATACAAAGGGGTTATACAGCCTCCAGTAAATGCTCACGCCCATTAAAATGCAACTGTGATTATTAAAGAACAAGTGGGTAATTTTTCTTTTAATGCATGTATGTTTTGCCAACAGTACTTACGCTGATGTAAATATAACATTCTATGGGAATAGCTACCTAACTCATGGAGCTGTTAGGCTTATCTGTAGGCTTAAATAACTATAAGAATATTCTAATATACATAAAGTCTCATAGCCCAAGACAGTTTACTTTAATCTTTGAGAGGAAAGGGGAAGTTTGAAGGTACTTTTGAGTGTGTACTGAAAAAAAAAAGATTAAAAAAAGCTGAGGAGTGAGGTTACAAGTTCTAGGCCATCCTAAAGTACATGCTTCAAAAGAAATTAAGAATGAAAGAAGGAAGAAAGAAAGAAAGAAAGAAAGAAAGAAAGAAAGAAAGAAGGAAGGAAGGAAGGAAGAAAGAAAGAAAGAAAAGAGGAAAGAAAGAAGGAAGGAAGGAAGGAAGGAAGGAAGGAAGGAAGGAAGGAAGGAAGGAGTTTAGGAAGTTGAGGAGTTGACAATGGTTTGGAATATTTTTCTCCAAAGTATCACCTAAATTAAACAACAGGGAAAGGTAGAATTTCTAGTCAGCTCAAGGAAGGAGGAAAGGAAGCAGGGAATGAGGAAGGGAGGAAGGGAGAAAGAGAAAAAAATCATAAACAAAAGTTGAGAGAATGGCCCAAGGAACACAGAAAGAAGAAATCTAACAGCAGGGTAGAAAGGTAGAGAAAGCTGAAAGAGACACTGTAGAATTGAGATTCCAGGAGGAGAAAGGCATTATCAAATAAGTAACTCAGAACCTTCCCCTGATGCTCAGGCAGTAAAGTGCTTTTTTCACAAGCCTGAATTCTGGCCTAGTTCAGATTCCCCAGCACCCACATAGCAGCCAAGTTTGGCAGTGCCTGTCTGTAACCCCAAGGATGGACAGTGGAGGACATAGGTGAATGCCTGGGGTTCGTTGGCCAGCCCATCTAGCCAATCAGAGACGTGTAGATTCAGTGAAAGACCCTGTCTCAAAAAATAGATGGAGAACAACTGAGGAGGATATCTAATGTCCACCCCTGACCCCAATATGCACCAACACATGCAAAAGCATGTATATATACACACACACACACTACACGTATACACAGATTCTCTAGGTTTAAAGCCATTCACTTCTGGACTGAAAATGTACACCGAGTGTGCAATATGTGGAATGAATTCAGAGCTGTGCATATCTCTGGGGAATTCAGAATATCCAGGATAATAGACACTGAATGAACACATTCCCAGGGAACTCGGAGAGGCTCAGACCTTCTCAGCAGCCACATTAGACACAAAGAGACCATGAAGCAAAAGCTGCAAATGCAAAAATTACCTCAAACTGGGAATTATCCCCAGAGCTCCAGGTCTGTGTGAAGATCTTGTAAAAATACTTCCAGATTTGCGAGGTCTCAGAAGTGTTCTTCCACAGTCTCTCCAGGATGGTGTTCTCCACCACAACCAGAGAGCTGAACCAGAAAGAGCAAAATGCAGATGTGCAGAACAGGAAACAGTGATCAAAGGGAACCTCCACGAGTGTACCAGCTGTGCACCATGAAGGAGGGCAGGTCCCCAGTCGCAGATTGCAGGGTGTCCGTCAGGAGAAAAACCCACTGTGGCTGGCTGCACTATGAGCTCCACTCCCTGGCTCCTTCCCATCTTTTGCCTTAATAACGGGATGGCTGGATGGCAGAGCCAGTTTTCCCAGTTTTGTTGTCCTGATCTCTCATCCATAGACTGACACCTGGAGCAGCAGAAGAGACTTGTGTACCCCCAAAGAAGTGCATTTTGTCCTAGTCCTGAGAAACATGAGAAACATGGAATTTGATGGTGCCGAGTCCATCCAAAGTAACTGTTAGGCATCCAGTTCTTGTCCACGCTTAGCCCCACCAGATGAATATCGCATTTTCCAAGATTCAGAATGTTGCCTGGATCTTGTACCTTTGTGGCTTTTCTGTTTGTTTGTTTGCTTGCTTGTTTTGCTTTGTTTTGAAACATTCAGGAAAGATGATATTAGTTTATGGCCTAAGATAGTAGTGAAGGGTTTTGTTTGTTTGGTTTTAACAGTGACAAGGTTGGACTTACTGTCCAATTCTTTAAATGACATAAATATATACTTGATACCCATTTTTAAAAGGATGCATATGTAGACCATCAAAGGAAATATTATCATAAGATAAGGAGGATTAAGTTGGGAAAAATCTACAAGTCATTTCTAATGTGCTAACTTTGTTTTATTTCCTCCATTTTTAAATACACAAGGGTCCATTTCATTAGCAATCTTTACCGTGCACATTTTAAATGTCCCTCTCTCTATGTGTAGAACTGACTGTCTTTAAAGATCCTTAGAATGTATTGATACCTGCACTGCTTTTAACCACACTAGATTTCTTCTTCATTGAGTTTAGCCAGAGCCTTTTTAAAAATTAGTTGTGTTTGCCAAACCATGTAGTTGAAAAGTAAAAGCTGTTAGTGACTCCAGATAAAATTTTAAAAGGCCACAAATGGAGATATGTAGGAAACAGTACCTGGGAACCACTAGGGGATGAAATGTTTCACCCTTGCTGCCTCTTAATTGTATGAGTTCTTGTAAATTTGGGGTTTTTTTGTCTGTGTTTCACCAAGTGTTAAATATATCCAAGAACTTGAGTAATATTCAGGGCTGCCTTCTGCTGCAGTTGAGCAATTTTTAGGTAATTTTAAAAAGTATTTATTGCTTGCCAGTAAAAATAATTTCTGACTTAGTAATTTATTATATGCCTTCAAATCACAACCTCAGGAAGTCAAATTTGGGGAAACTGGGTTTAAAAGGATCACAATTAAAGTTATTAATAACCATAGACTTCTCCATTTATATTGGAGATGGTTTTTTTGGTACAGACCAGCGAGCCTCTAATCCCTTCATTTGACATGACCAACATTTTCTGACTTCAGTTCTTACCAGAATTTCTTTTACAGATGCTGTAGGTTTGAGTTGCAATCAGATAAAAATTTCATGTTATAACCTGGGGCATTTTGTTTCCATGTGGCTTGCTTCATATTTAATGATGTCCAAATCATGCAAGCCATGAACTTGTCCCCACTGGGAGACTCTTTCAAAGGGAAGCCAAGAAAGCCACCTTGGGTACATGGAATTGGCCAAATGTTAAAATCATTGCGGTGTCACAAAATGACATCCCGATGCTGTTCAGGTTTTTTTTTTTTCCTAAGTCATAATTTTTCTAGATATCTAGTTGGTTGCAACCATATGCAGGTCTGTATCTTATTTTATACACAGTATTTCTGAAAATTCATATAAAATAAGTCCTGTTTGATCATATTGGAATTTTTAAAGGAAACTTGTAAGAAAATCAATTGTTTGTTTGTTTGTTTTATGAAGCAAATATCCTTCCTTCTATCTACATGAACCTATGCATTTATTAAAAATCAATTCTGAGGAGGCTGCCATGTACTAAGTGCTGGAAACATGAGCCATGAACAAAACAAAAGAAGGTAATAAAACAATACTCGATAAATGATTCCACTTTAGTTATAACATGTCCTAACTGGAAACCTGCCCTCCTACAATCTCAGTTGGGAAAACTCCGACCAAGTCTAATTTTTAATGGAGGGAAGTGGATTCTAGGACAGACCTTAAGGATAAAAGGAAAGCAGACTCGGCGAGTGCTGCTTAAAGGCAAAACTGAATGAGCAGGAGGTGAGACATCAAACCCGAGACCAGCCTGGCAGAAGCAGGACCTTGACTGCCACATTCCAGGTCTTGACTTCTTATTCAAATCACACAGGGACCAGGAAGTCATGTGGTTTTCTTCCTCCTTAGCCATTGGGCTAGGAAGAGGCAGTTGTGTATAGAACCTCGTGTTTACTTAAGGAGCCCAGAGTCTGAGAAGGGATGTAGAAGAAACATCACCTTTGTTAGGAGTCATCAGGATGCTGGGAGATGGCCCTGGGGGTGAGCACTTGCTTCACAAACATGAAGACTTGAGTTTGAGTTCGAAAGACCCACATAAGAAACTGGATGTGGTCATGCACACACCTATAACCCCAGCACTGTGGTTGGCAGAGCAGAAGCCGTGCTTCAGATTACTGTGACAAACAGCTCCAGTTTCAGTGAGACACTAGGTCTCAATGGAACAAGGAAGAGGATGGGGATAGAGCTGGATACCTGGAGTTCTTTTCTAGTTCTGTGCACACACAGGTGACCTTATCTCTTTGTGTGTGTACGCGTGCGCATGCACACACACACACACACACACACACACACACACACACAGAGCTGCTGGAAGCCCATATCTCAGAGGTAGCCACTGCCTGATGATGTTTTCCACAACTTCAAAGGGATACCTGCTCCTTTCTTCTAATGCCAGTGTGTTCAAATTATAATGTGCTCATGACTGATCCAAGGGATCTGATGTCTGATTAAGGGGCATTCAGCTATCTCCTTGTGCATTTGAGAACCATGAGTTTATTAGAATATTGAGAAAGCTAATTGTAATTTTAAGCATCAAGAAACTCTGTTTCCAGACTTAACTCTTTAATTGTCTTCCTTGGTGCCAGGTTCCCTATATCATTAACGTGGAAAACACACACATATACACACAACAAAAACAACAGCTATAGAGGCTTTGTACTTTAGAACCAGGCAGTGCACCTGGTGCCTGGCTGGTAGCCTACCCTGGGAATTTGGACTGCAATACTAATTAGCCATATTCTAGAGATCAAACGTGAAGGAATGAGAGGTTTGGACTAGTTATCCAAAACCTCTTAGAACACAAATGTCCTAGATTTTCTTTACCCTATCTGCTTATGCTCATAACTGCATACATTCAATTAAAAAAAGACAAAACCAAAATAAGAAAACAAAAGAAAACTCCCAGGCCTTGTACCTTTCCAGTACTTTCTCACTTCCAACATGGCGGGTCGTACCGATGTGGAGGCCCCAGCTTGAACCATTGCCACACTTTTTATCTGCTTCACCTGGAACACCAAGACTGCCCAGTGTTATAAAACCCACGAGGCAACCTCACGGCCTCTGTCATTCTGTTGTCTTCTCTCTCTTCGCTGACCTTTTTAATCAAATAATTGTATCCTTTGAATGTGTCAGAAACCCAAGTTTCAAGCTCTCCCCTTAATATCTCAAACATTCAGGACTGATGGATATTAAGTAGCATGGGAACGGGGCTCAGGGTTATGGAGTAGTGTTTATTTATTTTCACATTTTACAATTTTTGGGGGGGATGGGTTAGACCATGGCTGTGAACTTCAGAGCACACTTGAGGAGATGGTTTTTTCTCTCCTTCATGTGGGTTAAAAGACTGAACGCACGTCGTCGGGCTTTCCACCAGGAGCCTTTACCCGCTGAGCCATCTTGTTGACCTCAAGAGGCATTGCTTTTCAACCACCTCTCCAATCATGGTTCCAAATGAGTCATCAAAGTGGATGGTGACCTTATTTCATTTTTCAGTGCTGGGGATCGAACCCAGACCCTTGTTCATGCTGAGCAAAAGTGTTCTACCATGGAACTGCATTCCCAGCCTTCTTCTGCTACTACCATTTTTTAAAATAAGCAGAGCAAGGTATAGTAGTACATACCTATAACTGCAGAACTAGCAGAGCTGAGGAAGCAGGGCCATGGCTTGAGCTACATAGAAAACCCCATCTCAACAATACAAAAGGAAAAAAGAATGAGGGGCATGGCCAATGAGATGACTTGGTTGGTAGAGATTCATGCTATCAGGATTGACAACTGCATTTGGTTCCTAGACTCCACAGGGTGAAAGAAGGAATTGACTCTAGAAAGTTGTCCTCTGACACCCACACATGAGCTGTGGTGTTGGTATGACACACATACATGCACACATAGACACACACACACGCACACACACACACACACACACAGAGAGAGAGAGAGAGAGAGAGAGAGACCCAATAAATACAATAAAATTTTCAGACAAAAAGTAAGTGAATTAAAATATAGTAGTTAGCCTGTTTAGTGTTTTCTGTGAATTTGTTACTACTATGTATGTGTGGTCTTGTTCATAAGTGTGTGTGTTTGTGTCTGTGTGTGTGTCTGTGTGTATGTTTGTGTACATGGTTTGCATACACCCATGAGACCAGGTCGAACACAAAGTGTTTCGCCTTCTGTTCATTGTCATAAATGTTTGAAATTCACTTTTTTAGATCTTATCTCAATACAAAAATCATCTGGCAAACATATTTTTAAGAAGTCCCTCGGCTCCATCTTAGAGCTATTTAGCCAGACTCTAGGTGAATGGAAGGGGCTGAGGCATCAGCACATTTGCCCATTGCTGCAGGGGATTCTTATCACAGACCACTCTGGCAAACACCATGTAAAAGAGTCAAGATCCTTTCAAAGGAAAGAATCCTCTGCAACCAGTCTCATAAATAAACCCTCGGAGATATCGCCAGTCTTGCCAAGAAACACAGGCACTCTAGTTTTGGACTTACACAAATTTAAATATTGACCGAGGATCCTGGACATCCATCAAGAGCCAAACAAAGCACACGAAACCAGAGTTACCAATTCGTTTTTCTAGCTTGTAGATTTTCATCTCCTCTGTGAGTAGAGTCACCAATTTTTAAAATGCCAAAGTAGATTAAATGTAAATTACACATCATAGCTTCGCACTCCTCATCTATAGTGTTAGCCTAGTCCCCAGGTGTAGTGGCGTTTCATTTGCATTTTAATAAATAAAACTCGCTTGAAGATCAGAGAGTAAAACAGTCACACTGATCAGCCTTACAGATCAGGCAGTGGTGACACATGCCTTTAATTCCAGTAGCCACACTATTTGCCCTAGAAACCAGGTGTTGCATGCCTTTAATCACAATGGTTCACGCCTTTAATCCCAGCCCTAGAGTGGACTATAAAATAGGAGGAGACAGCTCTCACACACAGTCTCCTTCTGAGATTCCTGGAGGCAGAATTGCCATTTTAGACTGAGGTAGAGGTAAGAGCTAGTAGCAGACTGTTTTGCTTTTCTGACCTTCAGATTGAGTCCCAATTTTTGTCTTCGGGTTTTTATTAATTGTGCTACACTCTTGTGTATATCATGAGATGGGGGCCTTTTCCACCGGAAAGACGAGAAGGTGGGTCTGCCTGGATTTACGTCTGCCCCTGCACAGCTGCCTGCTTTACACAATGTCTTATTAATTAAGCCTTTTTTGGTTTGTGTGTTTGTTTTTTGTTTCTAATGACATACATTGTTGAAATTTGTTTTGGAATTAGAATGCAACCTAAGCATAACTTTTCAGTATGTTTTGCCTTTTGCTGTTGTCAATGCTACAGCAACTGGAATCAAACACCCTGCTAACACTGAACTCAGCAGGCTTTGTCCTTCCACCCCCCCCCCCCCCCCCCCCCCCCCCCCAACACTGAACTCAGCAGGCTTAGGCAAACATTAAGAACTAGAGAAAATTGTGTAGAGTGCTATCCCCTTCAACCCACATTTGCACTGGTATTTCAAGTATCTCTCTTAAAGGACTATTTTGATCATAAAGGGTAAAAACATATAACTTGTGTTCCTCACTGATGAGACCTGGAAGGACTTCTCAAGTCGCTTCTATCCTCTGGAGTCAGATGAAGGCCAAGGTTGCTACCCTCGGACCCTCTTGCTACAGCACAATTCTGTGTGATCATGCTATCTTGTCACAAAACATGTTTTCACATCTTTGCAAAAAAACAGCTCAGGTTGTGATCTTCAATGGCCAGGATTGTTCATTATTTGTAGATCAGGGAATGCCAGTGAAACCATCATTTCATTACATTATGAAAAACTCAAGCTACCCTTTGCTTGAAATAACTATCGTTGCGTTCTCTTGAGGTTACTGGACTCCTCATACATGGTGGGAAAAACCTGTGTGATTCACAATAATTAGACCTTTCTTATTGTGTCTATATGTCTCTGTAAGGAATAAAGATGTGCAGATGTAAGTGGAAATGTGTATGTTTCAGTCTGTGTCTTAAATTTAAGTTAAACTCTCATAAAAATTAACATAATTAATTAAGAGGTTAATTAATTTTAGCATAATTGTTTAACAGTTAAACACCCATTTGTACCTTGTATTATAAAAGTTTTATACTGTAGTGTGGAGCTGCGGGCCGCGTTCCCGCCGCCCTGCTCTCGGCTGCCTGGCTAGCTTTACACCCGAAATAACAACACACAAACTGTATTCATTTAAACACTGCATGGCCTATTAGCTTCAGCCTCTTACTGGCTAACATTCACATTTTGATTAACCCATATCTAATAATCTGAAGTGGTGCCTTACTGGCAAGATTCTAGCGTACGTCCATCTTGCACCGGAGCTTCATCGTGTCTGTCTCAGAGAGCAGAGGCATGGCGATTTATTAACTTCCCTTCCCAGCATTCTGTTCTATCTACTCCGCCCACCTAAGAGCTGGCCAATCAAATAGGCCAAGGCAGTTTCTTTATTAACCAATGAAATCAACACAAACAGAAGACTCTCTCACATCATTATACCATGTATTTGTATAAAATTTTTATCATGTATATGTATTATCTACTCAAAGCATTTGTTTTATTGTTGTTTACTGGAGTGGTGGGAAGATTTGGAGAGTCTTTTGTTTGATTGATTGATTTCAGGTTTGAGGCCAGTTCTCATCTGACCCCTGCTAGCTTTGCACAGCTCAAGCCTGGCCTTGAACTCCTGTTCCTCCTGCTATACCTCCCAAGGATTGAGATTACACATGTGCCCAAATTATAAATTCACAATATCTAAATATATAGATAGGACTTTTTAAAACAAAAAAGGAAAGATAATTCAGGAAACCTTGTTTAGATTTGTCCTTATAGATTTAGTTAGAAGAATTGTAAAGCTACTAAAAACTATGGAGAAAAGAACAAAAAGGATCTTGTCCTTGTGATTAAGGAATAATTATATAATATCTAATATCTAGAAAGATTTAAAAGGTATTACATGGTCAACCTGCAGTTTGATTTCTCCAGCTATCTAGAACAAATATAAATGCTGAAATGTTTTTTTTCTCGTTTCTATTTTTTAAATCGCCTAAAATTTTTAATTCTTTTCTATTTCCACCTTATATTTAAATGACTATTTGCCTTTAGCAAACTGGAGCTTTCTGTTAAGTCTTCCCACTTGCACCTGCCTTGCCTACCTTTAAAGGTGGCACAGTTTTGAGGGAAGGGAGAAGGGAGGATAGGCACACCCTCATGCCACAGGCACTGGGCCTGTAGATTCCGGAGTTGAGATCCATCTAGAGATTGTCTAACTCGAGTTCTTTCTTCCATGTTGCTGTATCTCACCCCCTGAACATTACAAAGAACTTGAGGCTATAAACCCTGCACCATAATCACACACCTGCAGCTACAGAATACTAAGGCAGCACCCTGGGCAACTAACTGGGTGGAATGTGAGCATCTAGGCTCTGTGATGGAAGAGGTTCCAGGCTTTCTCTCAAAAGTTTTTCTTCATATCATGCAACCTTTTGTTAGTCAGGCTGTTGGTTCTTTTAATCTATTTCTTCCCTCTTGCTGAAATTGCAACTCATTTGCTCTTACTCTTCAAAAAGAAGAAGGAGAGGTGGAGGAGGAGGAAGAAGAGCTACAAGAACAACAAGAAGAACAAAAAGAACAAGAAGAGGAAGAGGCAGAGGAAAAAGAAGAGGAGGAGGAGAAAGAGGAGGAGAAGGAGAAGGAAAAAAAGGAGGAGAAAGAGGAGGAAGAAGAACAACAACAAAAAATATAAGAAGAAGAGGAAGAAGAAGAAGACTGCCTAAGCATCTTCATTAGAAGAATTTCTTTATATTTTGGAGAATTTCACTTGTTTACCTTGCTTAGTATTTAAACAGATAGGCAACAGACATCCATTACTCTCCTCTATTGTCTGCAAATACACCATGTGTGTGCCTGGTGCTCACAGAAGCCAGAAGGGAGCACTGAGTCCCCTGACCAGAATTACAGATTGGGAGCCGCTATGTGGGTGCTGGGACTGGAGTTTGGAACTCGGAAGAGAAGCACTGCTCCTAACCGCTGCACCATTTCTCCGGCCCTACTCTGATCGTTTAATCTTCTTTACCGAAGCAAAAGAAAGAAGTCCATGACAGGAAATACGCTTTCTTTAAGTGCACAGTGGGCCACTGTGACACAGCCCTGCATAGCAGATCCTTCAGCACTTCCTCCCGGACATGTTGGCAACCTCCCCACTCTGAGCGGCAGCTTCCCATGTTCTGGCCACAGCCTCCACTCAACTCCTGTAGGAGGTTTGACCTGTTTACACACCGTATGAATGGAAACTTGGGATGTTTCCGCTGTCACTTTTCTCTATATTTAACCAAATGATGTCAGTTCCGCACTGTCCTATTTAAGCTCTGTCACTGATTCAGCTTGTGCTGTACAGTGAATCTAGTTTGGCACCCCCCGTCCCGCCTTGACACCAAATGGAATACTACGTTAAAAGAATTAAGTTGTGTCATCTCATAGCTTGGTGATTTACGTATGTTTCACTGTGGTAGCAACATGGTCGCCATGAGCTATGCCTGTTGCTGAGGTTTCAACAGCCCTTAGTGATAGTGGTCCTCAGATCTGCCCAGGAGCAGAGCAATTTCACATCAAGGAATGGTGCATTTCCAGCTCTAAGGAAAATCTCCAGCAGCCTGCTAGCCGAACTGTCATCAGCATCATCGGATCGTCGGGAGTGGGGGTGGCATGAGGGTCGGGAATGGAACAAATGCAGGGATGGGGGATGGCTCTAATGCCACAGAGAGCCACACACCTCGGCACTTGACAACGAGAAATAAAAAACGAAAGAAAGAAAAAGGTGCACACTGAACCCTGAAATACTACCTCAAAAACATTTTGGTAATATTTATATGTTTTTAAAGCTGTCCTAATTATTCTGTAGAGCTAAATACAATAAATTCTTGGTGTTTACTCCTGGAGACATATTAAGGAGCGTTAGCTATAGAAATAGTCAGACTGTAAAAAGAGATTGCACTTTTGTTTTAGATTGTTTATCTTTGTACTTGCTGTGTGTGTGTATAACTATTTTAATAAACAAAAATAATTCTTGTGAAGTAACACTTTGACCATAGTTAACACTTCCCCACTGTGTTTGACAGATACGTTTTGAGACAGACTGGCTCCCATTCATTGGTGCTGGTTTAATTGAAGAAAGAGCCACTAAAACCTGAAGAGTTGGGGAAACTAGAGGAGGTTGGGGCTTACTTCTCATGACTTCTCTGACAGTTTCCCTCTAACAGATTGTCTTGGTCATTTTGTTTCCAGAGGAGATCTGCACCCTTGTCATTGCTGAGAGCTTTCCTGAAGATGCGGGCATCTTTACCTGCTTAGCCAGAAATGACTACGGATCAGTGACCAGCACTGCGCAGCTTCTCGTCACCTCAGGTACGTGGGCATCAAAAGCACCTGGTTCCTCCTACTCAGTCTTTGTGCAACTAGTTCCCCAAGACAGGCGGCAACTGTCCCAGGGGCAGAGCTCAGCTCCTAGGAATGTTCGTGACCCCTCCAAGGTCCTCCTAACAATAGAATGTCTCATCTTGGAGGCACGGAGCTGTGGAGGTGGTGATGGCAAACACAGTAACTAGTACTCACTCTTGGGGCCAATTTTTTAAAAAATCATGCAATTGTGGTTTCAGAAACAATGGAACTGATAATCTTCATGCTAAGCTAGGATTCCTCCCCTCAGAACGCCACCTTTAAGTCAGGGGAGCAGTCACAGTCCTCAGCAGTGTAGACGACCTGCAGAAACCTGCCCAAATGTGTCACTCTGTAAATCATGATGGGAACTTCTGAGAAAGGAATACAAGCTAGTGAAACAGAGAGAAACTGTAAAGATGCTAGAAATCAAATTTCCCCTTAGTATATGTCCATGTGAGTAAGCAGCTCTGACATGAAAGATAAAATATTGTACTGCTTAACCCAGTGTTCAATACACAGACATCCGAACTCTAAAACAAATCACTAGGGAAAATCATAAGAAGAAACAGATCTTTACTTTATTTGTATGTCTTTATTTGTATGTCTAGGTGAGTTTTCCACTGATGAACTTTACCTCGGCTTGTAGTAGCTTTCTCATCTTTCAAGCCCATCGTACAGAAAGTTTAAACTGATCGTTTTGACCAAGCTGAGAGGCATAATGAAACACACAGCAGGGCATCAGTAAGTGGATGGCCATCCGATGGCCCTGGTTTCTAGAAGAGCAAGAACTTGGGGACTAGGTGGCAGCAGAGGCACAACCAGGACAAGCTTGGGGAATGTCAAGGCTTTTTTATGCTCATTAAGATAAGTAGGGAAAGGAAGGCTCGCCTTACTGGGACCTGGTTGACAGGCACGACCACAGTGAGCACCAGTTGGGGACCACAGTGCTGTCTCGGGAGTCCCATAGCAGGCAACATCATGGCATGTCAGTTTCCAGTCAGCTTGAAGAGTGTCCCATCAAACGACCACAGCCAACTCCAAACAGTAACAGCAAAAACAAGACTCGGTTTGAGCAATAAAACCTGGTAGTGCAATATCTTTCATGACTGGGTGCCAAACATGACCGATAAATTGCTTGGTTTTCTATGTACCTCAATAATCATTGGTTGGTGTGTTCTGAAAGGCCTGCCAGGCTCTTAGAAAGCTGAGTGATTCAGAAAGGGTCTGACCTCAAGATACTTCCAGTCTATTGAGAGACATTTTCAAACCTGTTTTCTACCACACTGTCGTCGAGACAACATAATTTCCTAACTTGCATGGAAATTTTGATGTACTCACGAGAATTTCAGGAATTTCGCTTGGGCTCAGAACTTCTCTTCCCCAGCTTCAGAAAGGATAAGGATGCGCACATAAACTTCTGAACTTAAGGGCTGTCAGTGAGGATGGGTCTGATTCCCAATGGGCTTCCTGGGCTGGGGATCAGAGGATAAAGCATTTGAATCGATATTGTTTGCAATGTCATGTTTAATGACGCCATATCTTACACTCTTAAGGCGATTTGTGAATGAATCAGCAATTAATTTTTCTACAGGTGAGTTCAGCTGGGGAATGAGACAATAGTCGCCCCTCAAAACAAGGCCACCAGGTTGACAATGCTCCCGCATCCCATGACAGCAGTGTAGTTCTTCCTCCCTAATGACATGCACGGGTACCCACTGGGTCTGTATGAAGTCATTTGTTGAACAGGGGAGCATTTTACTACCTTCTTCGTCTTTTGTCCCCTTCTTTAGCCAACTCTGAGAACTGTAGCTATGACTCAATGGGAGAACCCAACAGTGATCACGACCACCACTTCCCACCTCCCCCTCCAATCCTGGAGACAGGTTCCTACGAGCTGTCACCGCAGAAACCACCTGAAATCCAGCAGGTGAACAGCTCCGACTTAGGACTTAACATGGCCGCCCTTCAAATGCAATTCAACTCAGCCGAGAGGGAAACCAATGGAGTTCATCCCGGCCACGGAGTCAACGGACTGATTAATGGCAAAGCTTACGGCAATAAATCTCCTCCGACACCAGCTGCCCTGCTTTCGCCCACTAAGGAACCACCACCTCTGCTTGCCAAACCCAAACTGTGAGTATTTATGCATGGCTTTTTAATACTTTCCATATTCCTGTGCAATTTCCTCTCTGGTTAGAAAAAAAAGCGTTCTCCTAGACTGGGCTGTGTGGCACACCGCCCCGTCTGCAGGCAAGCTGTCCTTGACTGAGGTGAACTGGCTGGCAAGTGAGGTCCTTCAAAAACACAAAGTAAAGAAGGTAAATACGGAGCATGGTTAAATCTCCTTGCTAGAAGCTGTAACTGTTCGCGGCTGTGAAAGCATCTGAAGGGGACGCAGACTTCCAGTTTGTGGTATGGTACAACTGCTCTCCAGACAGAACGGAGAAGGGAAGGGAACTCCTTGGGGTGTCTATAAGGCAAACTTTCTAACTGGAGGACTCAGTCAGAATCGCTGATGATAACAGCAGGAGGAAATTGGGAAGAGGGGGAACCCAGTGGTTATCCTGGCCAGGAGAGTAAACCAGAGACAGGCTTGTCACATGGAGGACAGCCCATGACAACGCAGTCCCTGCAACTACATGTTTCCACCAGTCACATTTGATTTCTATTATTTTCTCAGGATGATAAATCTTGCATGAACTGTTTCCATTGGCACCATGCAGCCAAGCATTGTCATGAATGGGGCCATTACAGTGTTGGGAGAGAAAAATAGAATTCAAAGTGTTCTCTATCATAGCAGAACAGTTCTTAATTGTTCCCTGACATAGGCCAGTGGAAACACACACATTCTCTCCTGGTTCACAACTCCATGAGAATGAAACCGCTCCGTCTAGGAAAGGCTCTGGATTTCTTTTGATGTCTGCTGTCTTAGGAGTTCTTTGGTTCCTTAGTAGTGGCATGCTTACGTTCTTCAACCTGTGATCGGCTCTTGTGTTAGCCATATTAGAATTGATTAGAAATGTGAACTGGAATGACAACTTACTCTTACACATCACTTCATTGTTTGTCAAGGGATTTCACAGACCTCATCCCAATGTATACCAACTCTAAGAACACTTTAACAAATGGGGAGGTGGTTTTATAGGAAGAAACTTCTGGCCAATCTATAAGATGACTTCAGAAATCCACCCATTGCTACCCAGTCTATCATTTTGCATTGTATGGGCTCCCATGTTTTAGGTGGTAGAGCTACTGATCAGGTTTATGTATAGCACTATGAGAGACCTATGTTCTCATAGAGAAGATAAAGTGAGGTTAAAAAAAAAGAAGAAAGGCATCCATAAAAGAGATTTACATTCTTACAGCACAGCCATAAAATTAATTGCTCCTACTGACTTGCTTCATGTTTGCATTTTAATTATGTATTTCTAGTGCTTTTACTGAAACAGGGACCACTTCTCTGGGGAAGGGCAGATGTGTTTAATGAGGAGGTCTTGACTGTGCTCTTGATCCGCTGAAGTGGTTCTCTCCTAATAGCCGTCATAAATTCAGCATAAATCACAGGAGAGTAAACACGAGGCCGCGTTAGCCGGCATTTACAGCCCTCCTTATCTCTGGCATTTCGGCAGCATCACTGTGCTTGTGCGCATGATGGAGGCCTTGTCTACACAAAAACAAAGAATGCCGCGGTTATTTAAAGGTGCAGGAGCTTAAGAACGAGTTTCAAAGGTGATGACATAATTTGCTTAAGTTACACCTTTTCAGAGGAAAACGGGAAGAAAAGACCTGACATAAATTCAACTTACTGACAGTTTGTTTTATTCCCTCTTTGCACCAAATAAGTCTGTTACTGGGTCTTTTCTCCACAACAACAACAAAATGCCTGGAAATTCAAAAGAAATGCATAGCTCACAGAGAAAATTGTGGATTCTCTGTATTTCATAAAATTGTCCTTCAAAGCCATGGCTCTGCCTGGAATTCCTAGGAAGAAATTTTGGAGGGTACTTTTTAACTAGCAAACTCTGAAAGTGATTGACAGAGCATCTAGAAAAGTGTGGTCTTACGTGTCCTTGTGCTTAACTCCTGGGTTCAACTAAACAATGCAGGAATCACGATGTGATTTTAGCTTCCATTCCTCCCCTTTTCTGTCTTCCTCTTCTGCCTTGTGGACAGGAGGTACAATCAACACGTGCACAGCCTGCAAAATGAAAGGGAGTTAGTGAAGGGTGACTCTTACACCCAGAAACAAGTGGGTCAACAGATAAAATGCTTACTTTCCAGTGGAGTGCCAAAAATACACACATGGCCATAAAAGTCCATGCCCTTTAGATAATGAAATGGTTGAAAAGATTTTTTCCATGTTAACTCAACAGCTCTCTTTGCTCTTGTTCTTCCTGTTTGCTCTTCCTCTAGTCTCTGAAGAAAAAAAAAAAGCAGGATTGGTGTTTCCTATGTTGAAGTAAAATGAATTCAGGTTGAGTCAGTCTCTCTGTGTAGTTTTATTTACTGTGTTTGCTTCTGTCTTTCTTGTTCTACCTACACGAACCCTTAGACACCCGATTGTCTCTGAAAATCTTGTCTCAAGGGAGGGACATATCCTAAAACCTGTCCTCATTGACTCTGTCAATTTGACATAGTCTAGATTCATCAGAGAAAGGAACTGCCTGGATCACATTGGCCTATCAATATGTCTGTAAGGGATTATCATGAATTCTCATTGACACAGGAAGCTGGTACCATGCGTTGAGCAGGTAGTCCTGGGTCTAGAAGAAAGCTAGCTAAGCATGAGGCAGAGAGAACCAGCAAGCAGATTTTTCTATCATTTCTGCTCCATACTCCTGCTTGAGTTCCAACCCTGACCTGTAAACCTGTTCTCCTAAGGTGTGTCTGGTCATGGTGTTTGTCCCAGAAACAGACTACAACAGGAAGGTAGCTAGGACTTTAAGGCTGAGTAACCGAAGCTACGTCTAAGCAGCAGTCAGCAATTTCTTAAAATAGTAAATCGTCCCTGTGCTGCATATACAGGAACTGGAGATGGTGTGAGTGAGAGGCAGAGGGAAAGAGAGGCCAGTGTCAGTCTTTACCAGCTTTCTATGTTTGGAAGCTCCTTATGGGTCCCCCACACCCCTAGGCACACGTTGAAGCACGTTGTTCCTCTGCCTGGAATGATCTATGCTTGGACTGTGATAAAAGCTGGCCTCTTCTGGTCTATCAGATCTCAACTTGATGTTATCCTCTTCCCTAGCCACCTAATCTAAAGCAGCTACCCACCACTCTCCCCTTCAACCCATACCCGGTACATAATTATCTCTGATGGTTACTTACTTGTTATTGGCTTTGTATATTGCTCTCCCTCTGGGAATAGGGACCTTCGCTGTCTTTATTTGGGTCTCCTGTAGTAGATGCCTATACCTATTTTTGAATGAATGAAGCAAGAGTAAAGTACCAAAGAAGAGAAAGAGCTCCCACCTGTAGAGCAGCCTCATGTGTTCTGCTGAATTTTCCCCTGAATACTTCCAGGACTTCTAGCTTCAAAGCCCACCAGTTCCAGAGTTGTTCTCCTTTATAAGACAATTCCAATTGATGTTGCTTGTCTCTCCACCTGGTGATAATAAATGCATATAAAGAACTTCGCCGAAGTCCCACGTGAAGACCTAGAGCTGCCCCTCACTTAATGGAGTACTTAGCTGCCATGCACTAAGCCTGAAATTCCATCCATAGCACCAGCATAAAATTGGGCAAAAAGAGCTGGGCAATAGTGGCACTGACTTTAATCCCAGCAGAGACAGATCTCTGTACGTTTGAGGCCAGCCTGGTCTACAGAGCCAGTGCCAAGGCAATCTCCAAATACACAGAAAAACCCTTTCTCGAAAAAAAAAAAAACAAAACAAGAAAACTGGACAAAAAGGTCTATGGCTGTAATTGCAGCATTTAGTGGGGAGAGGCAGGAGGATCCAAAGCTCAAGATCACCTGCAGCTACATAGTAAGTTCAAGGCTGGATTGGGCTAGACCTTACTAGATGAGACCTTATCTTGAAAAATAAATAGAGCTACCTGCTATGCATACCTGAGTTCAGATCTCTATGCAAAGTGCCAGACATGTCAATACTCTCCTGTAACCATAGCAATGGAGAGGGGAATGGAGACAGGTGGATCCCTGACGCTCACTGGCCAGAAAGCATGGCTGAATAAATGAGTTTTGGGTTCCCCATAAGACCCTGTCTCAAAAATAAATATGGAGAGCAATCAGGAAAAAACTCCCGCCATCTACCTACTCCTCTGGCCTCTACATACAGGTCACACATATGACACATCCATATTAACATGTACATAACACAACAGGGGAAATAGGTTAAAATAAACATATATTCCACAGAAGAGAATTGCAGTAGGAAGAAAATCATCCAGTTGCTTAGCTCCCCTCCTCCTTTTCTCCAGTGCCCCCATTTGACCAAGGCCTTGCTTTAACACACTTTCGAGAAAACGGGCCGTCTGAAATGAGTAGGGGGCAGGTCAAGTCTACAGCAAACGCTTGCTGAGTGAGTTGCCCTGGGTACAGTTAAACTGCCCTTTCAAGGTGTGTGCGCTTGTCATGTTAGCACCCCCATCAGATCGCAGACTCTGATGAAGGCTTGCAGCCTTTGGTGCTGCTCCCTTCCTGTCCTGTTTGTGTTGGACCGAAACTCAAACTCCAATGTGTAGCTTGGGCGGCACAGCTTAAAAAGCTGAACATTTTTCCATCCTTTAACTCCTGCTAGTTAAAGTTCAAGATTGCACTATATCACCCTTTGAAGAGAGAATGAAAATAGCTTCCAGATTCTGTTTCACATACGCTTTACCTGGTAGGTTCAAAAGCAAAAGAGGCCATGAAAGGCAAGGAGAATGAAGGAAAGCAAAGCAACGTAGGGGAAAGTGTGTGTTGCAAATAGCCGGACCTGTAATTGTCAGGTGACAGTGAAAAGATGCTTAAATACACACAAATATCTTTTTTTTAGTTTTTCAAGGCAGGGTTTCTCCATAGCTTTGGAGCCTGTCCTGGACCTAGCTCTTGTAGACGAGGCTGGCCTCAAACACACATAGATCCACCTGCTTCTGCCTCCCGAGTGCTGGGATTAAAGCCATGTGCCACCACCGCCTGGCCACAGATACACTTTAAACACAAAAAACTTCATTCCCTCACTATTTTGAGTGCCTGAAAAATTCTGGGAAATTCTAGACTCAAATCTGAGAGAGGTAATAGCATTACCTTTCAATAATCTACAGCCTCGTGATTGCCAGGATGATTTTGGGAAGAACTTCTCACACACACACACACACACACACACACACAGAGAGAGAGAGAGAGAGAGAGAGAGAGAGAGAGAGAGAGAGAGAGAGGATCTTTTAACATGACATAAATTTTCTTTAAGGAAAAAATCTGTGAATTTGATTTAGTGCAATGCAAATAACCTTTACTTCTCAGTGTTTACAAGATGAATCATTTTACCTTTGACTTTGAAGATTTAATGTGCACTGGCTTCTATTTCTGCTTAAGCAATTTTTGTTGTCTTCAAAGTATAGTCAAAGAGTGACATTGTAACATTAAAAATAGGAAACATAGAACCAAAGGGACCTTCAGAATAATATAAGAGTGGAGATGGGGCAGAAACACTAGAGGCAGAAATGAGACTCTTGTGTTTTTATAAAATCACACATACACAGTCACCCAACAGAACCAGGAATGAATGCAGAATGGCCCCACGAAGACTGGTGGGTCTCTAGAAATAGATGGTGGCCCCAGGTAAACTAGTGGGCATCTGAATATAGATGGTGGCCCCATGCAGACTAGCGATCACCTGGACATAGATGGTGACCCCAGGTAGACTAGTGGACCTCTGGACATAGATGGTGGCCCCAGGTAGACTAGTGGGCATCTGGATATAGATGGTGTCCCCAGGTAGACTGGCGGTCATCTGGACATAGATGATGGTCCCAGGTAGACTCTTGGGCATGTGGACATAGATGGTGGCCCCACGTACACTAGCAGGCATCTGGACATAGATGGTGGCCCCAGGTAGACTGGGTATCTGGACATAGATGGTGGCCCCACATAGACTGGCAGTCACCTGGACATAGATGGTGGCCCCAGGTAGACACATAGCCTCTTATAAACACCCTGTGGTGACAGCTTTACATTAACTGTGTTAGTGTTGGATCTCCTCTAAAACAACCCCTCCCCGAGGTGGGAAGTCTAATCAAGGAACTTCCTGAAGTATGAACTTTTAACTGAGAAATAACATTTTGATATAGTCTTTCCCCTAATTTTTTCATGGAAATACTGGCTCCCACTCAGCATCACATTCTTAGCACATGGATCATGCTGCTCCGTTAGGTCAGACTCTTGCTGATTTCAGTGTTTAAGTGAATTTCCATGAGCCAGAATCCTTATTGTGTAGCTCAAAATCCTACTTAGTGTGTATAGTATAAATGGGAACACTTGCAGGGCATCTGTGTTCCAAGTAGTATTCTACCACTACCTCCCAAAAACCACAATTTGATGCTTGGCATGAAAAAGCACAGGATAATAATATTTAGGCAACATTCCCATTTCATCTTGTCTAAATGTGAGTTCCTTTGATAATTATGAAGCTGAAAATATAGTCCCTTCCTGATGAAGAGCATTTTAGAGGGGTGACAGATAAAATAAAGCCACATAGAAATATGGTCAAGAATTGGGCAGGACAGTGCCTAAGCAGTTCAGAGCACTTGTTGCTGCTACTCACAGCTATTCAGAGCTCTAGATCCAGGCCATCTGGCCACCTTGGGCACCAGGCACACTCAGGGTACATATGCACACATACAGGCAAAAGTTCACATGCAAAAATTAAATAATAAGTCTGTTGAATTGTGAAGACTAAATTAGGCTAGTGAAGGCAAAGAATAGAGATGAGGGAATCCTTAATTCCCAACAATGATGAGACCATATTTGAGAGTAATGGAGACCCATATTAGATTCGGTGCACACTTTCAGTGGCTTTATATCAGCCAGCCTTAGCATTTAGAGGGCAAGAACTGAGAGTGTGTATAGCTGGCAAGCCTGGAGCTGTAAGGATGCTGCTATATTTAATTTGAATATCATTTTAAAATATCACTAAAAACATCATACTTGCAGTGCACAGTGTCAAAGAAGACCCAAAATTGAAGGGCAAAGTCTCCCAAAAAGTAAGAGACTGAGGTACCAAAATAGTGAATGCTGTACAAGGAGCAAAAATGTCTCCAGACCGGGTCAGATTAGAAATTATGGAAAGGAAAACCCATGATGACCAAAGAGGGGACCAGCAAAGTTCACACTCTGAGATAAGCACCTCCCAACTGATAAGAGCATTTAAGACACACCAGTTCAAGTGGGCAGTTCAAGTGGAAATGGAGGTCACAGGCATAGGGGAAATAGTCCAGCAGATCAAGGTGCTAAAGGGAACACTGGAATGGGTGTTGGCACAAGCCCAAAGGCTGAATAGCAAAGTCATTGGGAAAAGTGAGGAAATGGCCAAGGCTGCTGGTGACAGCAGGAAAGGGAATGATTACAGGTGGAGCAAAGGACTTCACAGGGGAAGCAGACACTGAGTGATGTTCGCAAATCATCCTAAGAGAGGCTGTGGGGAGCCCCGGGCAGGCAGAAACCTCCGGCTCAGGGCAACATAAGGGCTAAGCTAGTAGCAACCCTGGGGAAAGCTGGGTTTCAATGGAGACAAGGCAGGCTAGAAGCAGTCCAGACAGACATCCCCAGTGCAATGGAAGGCTCTAGAAAAAGGCTACAAAGGATGGCACAGAATGGAGAACAGTAAGAAAGAAGAGTCATGGGGGTGAGAGTTGCTTCTGGGGGGTGTGCACAATTCTGTGGTTACCTTCCCTCAAACAAAGAATGGCTAAGACTGTCCCCAGTGAGGCACCCCTAGAGTCTTTGCCAAGATAATTTCCACTTCTTTTGCACACCTATTTATTTCATTACATTTTAGTACCATGAACCATCTTGACATCACTGACCTGTTCTGTCCAAGCGAGATCCTTGGCTGAGCTTTTATTGAACGAGCTTATAATTTCCCATATTTGGCTATTTTAAGATAATTATTTTTAATTAGTTTCCCCCCACTTCATATTTATTGAATTTCATTCCATGTCTATAACTGTTACTATGAGAATTCATTCCTGTATGCTGTAGACTGAACTATATTAGGTTGGTATTATTTTTTATTCTGTGAACATGTAAATTTTTCATTCAAGCTAATATATCATCCAATGGTGATAACATTAGTAACAGCCATGCTTGCTTTAGTTGGTTCCTATTACATGTGTAAAAGCAGTTTGTTTACTCAGCGAGCCCATGAATGACAGTTTCTTTCCTTGACTGAACATAGAATTACATGAACCTTGTGGGTAACACTGGGATTGAAATATATATACATATTCTTTCATTTGGTTTTAAAGAATAATGCACATATTAAACCTATTTGCTGAAATATATAGGTCTCATAAAACAGAGTTACTGGACAGGTCCCATTTAAATTTAAGCATGCATTTGCTTCATTACTCAAAAGGAAACTATAAATTATTTGCAACCAGAAGTTCAGTCGTTGTTTCTAGAGCATGTTGGGTTCATGCCTTCTGACCATTGTGAGGCTGCATGCAGCTGAGAAGGCTCTAAAGGATGTGTCTTGCATCCTCTAGGATGGCTCTAAACAGCCTCCTGATTTGGTACCTTCACTGAAACACTGACCAATGTCTCTGTTCACATCTTGCTGCATCTCCACAATGTTCTTCCGATCCATTGATATTTAAATGCAGTGATGTACATATCCACAGTAGGTGGCTCTCAAGGACTGCACACCCCCTGAATGATGCTAGTGAGGAAACTGAATGGCTTACACAGTCCCCGAGTAGAGTAGGCGCAGTGATCTGGCATTCGCTTTGCTCAAACAAGTTTATAAATAGGTCAGATCCCGGTAATCACATGCCTCAGCTTCAGTTTGAAAAGTACTGCTTTCCTGGCGTCACCATGAAATGTGAAGGCTGCGAGAGACTTTTGGAAAGACCGCAAATATGCTCTTGCCCTTGTTTCTGTCTTGGTTGAAACGGTTCATACGCCATCTGGTTTCAAGGATAAACCATTATACTCAATAATGTCTGTAGCAAAAGTGTGTGTGTGTGTGTGTGTGTGTGTGTGTGTGTGTGTGTGTGTGCGCGCGCGCGCGCGCGCAAAGCCAGAAAAGGTGGCTTCCTTACAAAGCCACAGTATGAAATAAATAATGTCTTTGTTCTGTGCAACTTCTAAAATGAAGTTTGTAGTTTAAACTTTCAGATAGTTTTAACCTTGTGGGTAAATTCAGGCCTCATATGATTGTGTTTCCGTGTCTGCCCCTTCCTTTTTTTAATAACCATTACATTATTTTTTTAAATAAGCAATCTCTAAGTGAAATATTAAAATAGTCATATTTATTTCACCCTTATTTTTATTCTATCACAAAGCAATTTTACACATCAAGAAAATTATTTGTGATAGACCTTTCTAGAATATTAGTGAGAGCTTTTACCCCCTATTTTTTCTAATTATTCTATCCTTGAAAGCAGGATTTTATTTGGTAACTGTTGTTATAAACACTTTCTGAATGTCTGTGGTAAAGCATGCAGTACTCTGGAGACTGAGGCTGGGGGATTGCTAGGGATTCAAGGACAACCTGGACCACATAGCAGGTTCCAGATCAGCCAAAGAATTTATGATGCTAAATATTGCTTTACTTAAGAGAAATAATTGTTTTCCCAAAAATTGACAGAGATGGGTTTGTAAAAAAGCATCCTGGAAGTTCCCCTAGTAGAGAATTTGGTTTATCCTTAGGGCCAATGCTCCAGTTCACGTGGCATCATCTGTGGGGTGGGGACTGCAGTCACTCAGTCTGTGTGACCTAAAGCCCCGAAGATGATGTGCGATCTTACACTCTTGCTGTGGTAGTGACTGTGTCAAGACTTGGTTCCAATAATAATTGGAAGTGAAGTGGAATGAAGCACTCCTTCAACCATTGTCTAAGTTCCCGGTCATTTTAGAGACAGCAGCTGTGAACAACAGCTGAATTTAGGTCAGAGTTCTGCCCGGTGCAACAGTGAGAGCAAGTGGTGTGCTTTTGCTTGGGATTCGAGACTGTCTTCTATTGTGAGGCCATCTTAAAATGGGAGAAAACACATGCCAGCAAATACCTAGATCGACCCCACACACATGGAGCTGGATCGGGGGGCAAAAGAGAGGATGTGGTTCCATGAGAGTAAAGGGACTTACAGACATCTGACAGGCTGCAAGGCGGGGCTAAGGAATAAGGCTGAGAGGTCTCAAGCTTGACCTGAGTTCCATGCCATTTCCTTAGAAGTCATCAAAGCTACTCAAACACTTTGAGTGCCTGCAATGGATACAGTTTTGAGTCCATCTTTCTTCCATGGCTTTAACAGACTAAATTACACCACATGATTTTGAATCAGAGAGAAAGATCCACACACCTCTTGTTAACAGAATTCCATTTGGTTGTAAGGAATTTATCAAATAGAAACCCTGAATCAACCAGGTTGTGATCCCCCCTGATGTCAGATCTCTCCCGTGGGCTGTGTTCATATAGAATTCATAAGCGTCAACATTTCTCTTGCTGGGGAGTGAAGTGTGTGTGTTTCTGAGCTCTTCTGACCGTGCCAGATGCTTCACTACACTGTTGAAAGCCAGAGCACAGCCTTCTAGGATGCTTACAAAAACTGGGAAACCATCACATGCATTGTCAGGCCAGGAGTCCCCACCTTGAGCTGGACACCCAGGTCCTGACAAAAACAAGTGCTCTGTTTCTGATAGAACCGGTCATTGCCATCAATCATTTTGTCCTACCATATAGACATCTTCACCACCACCGCCACCATCCTGAGAAGCTCATTGTCACTTCTCATATAACATCATCATTTCTCACACTGATATGATAAAGCCCAGAGCAATATAATTTACAGTATTAGTTATTGAACTGTTTGGGTATGGTATTCACTTACTAACCAGTCTCTTTTGTACAGTCTTGGCATGACTTGCTTTGTCCACCTTGAACTGCCTTCATCTTTGTGTCCCTGGGACCACATGCCACCCTGTAGCATCTTGTTAAATGTCATTTACCTCGTGACATTTTTCTCTTCTAAAAGCTCTTCCCCTTGGATGTAGGAAATGCCCCTAGGGTTGTCTGACTTTCCCTTATCATTATTTTGGGACTCAGCTCACTTTTTCCTCTTCTGATTCTCAAATGCCATTCTATAATTGTAATTAATTCATCCTCCTGCCTCAAATATTACAGACTCGAGTCATCAGGGCTCTTCTCTTTAAATATTTTTCTTTCTAATATCTCTATCTGAAACTTGAAACAAGGTGATATAATATTATTCTCTCATTTGTTAAAAAGCATGTTCCTTGCTTTCAAAGAAAAGGCGCATGGCAATAGATATGGGTCTATTTGCATTCCTCTACATGCTGATATCCAGTTATGCCAGTACCATTTGTTGAATATGCTTCTTTTCCATTTTATATTTTTAGCTTCTTTGTCAAAAATCAAGTGTTCATGGATGTGTGAATAGATATCCCAGTCTTCGATTCAGTCCCATTGGTCCTCCTGTCTGTTTTTATGCCAATACCAGGCTGGTTTTAGTACTGTAGCTCTGTAGTAGAGTTTAAAGTCAGGGATTGTGATGCCTCCAGAAGTTCTTTTATTGTACAGGATTGTTTTGGCTATCCTAGGTATTTTGTTTTTTCATATGAAGTTGAGTATTGTTCTTTTGAGATCTGTGAAGAATTTTGCTGGGATTTTGATGGGCATTGCATTGAATCTGTAGATTGCTTTTGTTAAGATTGCCATTTTTATCATGTTAATTCTAACAACCCAAGAGCATGTGAGATCTTTCCATTTTCTGGTGTCTTCTTCAATTTCTTTCATCAAAGTTTTAAAGTTCTTGTCATATAGGTCTTTCATTTGTTTGTTAGCATTACCCCATAATTTTTTATGTTATGTGTGGCTATTGTGAAGGGTGATGTTTCTCTGATTTCTTTTTCAGCCTGGTTATCATTTCTATAAAGGATGAATACTGATTTTTTTTTAGTTAATCTTGTATCCTGCTACATTACTGAAGGGGTTTATGAGTTGTAGTAGTTCCCTGGTAGAATTTTGGGGGATAACTTAGCAAACTATCATATCACCAGCAAATAGTGAGAGTTTGACTTCTTTTTTAATTTGTATTCCCTTGATATCCTTTTGCTCTCTTATTTCTCTAGCTAGAACTTCAAGTATTATATAGATTGAATAGATATGAAGAAAGTGGACAACCTTGTCTTGTTCCTGATTTTAATGGAATCGTTTTGAGTTTCTCTCCATTTAGTTTAATGTTGGTTGTTGACTTGCTATATATTGACTTTGTTATGTTTAAGTATGTTCCTTGTATCCCTGCCCTCTCTAAGACTTTTATCATGATGAGGTGTTAAATTTTGTCCAAGACTTATTTAGCATCTAATGAGATCATCATGTGGTTTTTATTTTTCAGTTGTTGATATGATGGATTACATAGACAGATTATTATATGTTTAAGTGTCCCTGTGTCTCTGGGATGAAGCCTACTTTGATTGTCATGGATGATTTTTCTGATCTGTTCTTGGATTCAATTTGTTAGTATTTTATTGAGTATTTTTTGCAACAATGTTCACGAGTGAGATTAGTCTGTGATTTCCTTTCTTAGTAGTGCCTTTGTGTGGTTTGGGTTTCAGGGTAACTGTAGCCTCGTAAAAAGAGTTTGGCAATGTACCTTCTGGTTCTATCGTGTGGAACAATTTTAGGAGTGTTGATATTAGTTCTTCTTTGAAAATCTTGCAGAATTCTGCACTGAAACCATCTGGTTCTTGACTTATTTTGGTTGGGAGACTGTTGATGACTGTTTCTATTTTCTTAGCGGTTATAGGTCTATTTAATTTGTTTATCTGGTCTTGATTTAATTTTGGTAAGTGATATTTATGCAGAAAATTGTTCATTTCCTTTAAGTTTTCCAATTTTGTGGAGTCCAGGTTTTTGAAGTATGACCTGATGATTCTCTCGATTTCCTCCATGTCTGTTTTTATGTCCCCCTTTTCATTTCTGATGTTGTTAATTTGGATATTCTCCCCCACCTTTTGATTAGTTTGGATAAAGGTTTGTCTATCTTGTTGATTTTCTTGAAGAACCAACTCTTTATCTCATAGATTCTTTGTATTTTTTTCCTTGTTTCTATTTTGTTGATTTCAGCTCTCAGTTTGATTATTTCCTGCCATCTAGTCCTCCTGGGTGAGTTTGTGCATCGTGTCCCATACATTTGGGTATGTTGTGTGGTCATTTTCACTGAATTTTAGGAAATCTTTAATCAGAGAATATTGACATTCCACCCTAACTCATCTGAAAAATGTCTTTTTTAAAAAAAAATTGACATCTCAGCCGGGTTGTGAATTACAGGTTTTCCCTACCAATGTTGAGAGAATTCCTTCAGGTTCTACTTTCTTGTGCTACTATAGCAAAGGTCATACCCATCTAGCTTCTGCTCTTTGCTGTATGACTTTTTCTTTGTTCTTTTCTCGAAGGAACAAAGCCTCTTGTTGTCTTCTGTCTGTAGTAGGGACTGAATCCAGGCCCTCCCACATGCTCTAGACTCCTATACATCCCCTCTCCCCTTTCACTTCTCATCTTCAGGCCGAGTCTCACTAGGTTGGTCAGCTTGGACTTAACACTGGTACTGTAGCCCAGACAGGCCTCCAATGATCCATCCTCCTGCCTCAAACATTACAAACCTGTGTGACCAGAGTTCTTCTATTTAAACATTTTGCTTTCTAATATCTCTATTTGAAACTTATAATAAGGTGATGTTAAAACTCTTAAGTGGCCCAGTGGTGGCAGAGGTGTACGCTTTAATCCCAGCAGTCTAGAGGCAGAGGCAGGCAGATCTCTGTGAGTTCAAGGCCAGCCTGGTCTACATAGTGAGTTCCAGGACAGTCAGGGCTACACAAAGAAACCCTGTCTCAAAACAAACAAACAAACCTCCCAAATGGAGCTGAAGAAATAGTTCAGCCAGTAATCTGTTTGTGCACAAACTCAGAGACCTGAGCTCAGCCGCCATAACCTAAGTGAGAAAGCCAAGAAGAGGCACATCCTGTAGTCAACCAACTTAATTCATAATCATATGAATAATTATTATTCTGTCCCTCCCTCCCTCTCTCTCTGCCTCTCACTTCCTCTCTCCCCTTCCCCTCTTTCTTTCTTTCTCTCTCTAATTTTCTTATAACATTTACCCCCCCCTCTTTCTGTGGGGGGTGGGGGTGAGGGGTTGCTCCTCAGCCACAGTGCACATGTGATGGTCAGAGGACAATTTGTAGGTGTCTGTCTTCTCCTTCCACCGTACGGGTCTCGGAGCTCAAACTCAGGTGGACAGGCTTGGTAAGCAAACACCTTTACTCTCCAGATCATCTTACCAGCCCTTTGCTGGTTGCACGTTTCTGATTTGGGTGGTTTTTTTTGCTCCAGTCTTCAAATTCCATAATCCTCCTGCTGAGCTCAAGTGATATTCTCTTGTATTTAATTCACAAATTTTCCTTCTCATTCTGTTTTTTCTGCCACTCTGTCATTTTCACGGCTACAGTGTAGGGTATCCTTTTATCTCATTACAGATAGAAATCCCTGGGATATTTTTTTCTTTAGAAGACAGGCAGTTGTGCTGTGGTCATTTTGCCCCCTTTTCTACCATCTCCCTTGTAGAATCTCTATTCCTTGAGGTTCCTTTTTGTCTGTGTTTATTTAAAGAAAATACCATGTTCAAAGCTTTCCAAAACCATTCCATGACCTTTGGCACCAAAATCCTGACAGGAACTACATGCTTCATTGGAATTCATGACCTGGTCGTGTGTACACTAGGAAAGGCAAGGGCGGGGCTTGATAGGCAGCATTTGGAAGCTCATCCATAGAAAGGGGTCAGCTTTCATCTTTTAGCATGAAAATTAAATGCACATCCATTTAATGCTTTTCCTTGTTTTTCTTTGTGAGACAGAGTCTCTCATGTCAGAGGCTAGTCTTGAACTAACTGTGTAACTGAGAATAATACTAAATTTCTGATGGTTGTGAGTTCACTTCCCAGTGCTGTGTGTGATTTCAGACATGCACTACCATGGACAACTTATGTGGCTATCAAACCCAAGGCTTGGTACACCCTAGGCCAGCATTCTGCCTACTGAGTAACATCCATATGCTGTCATGCCAAACGATTCCAAAGTTGTCTGGCCGTGCAGCTCCATGATGTGAGTTTGCTGCTTCCTCAAACAGCAGAAGAGGGATGGCTGACTAACTGCCAGGCATGGGTAATAGAACTGGTTCTTCTCCTAACTGTCAGCTAATCCTCTTGACTTCAGCCCCATTCCTTTTCTCCACACTGGGGGGTACCCAGTGATCAAGGTTTTCCTTGCTCAAATTAGTGTCAGTGTTGCCTTGCCCTCTGGGCACTCTTAGATCCCCTCCTCTCTCTTCCATTGGGAGTTCAACCACACACTCTTAATCCCAGGGAGCATATGTGTTCTCGTTACTCTACTTTCATTCTTTTAGGTATTAAAGAAGAAATAAAAGCAAACACATCCACTGAATCCACTGTTTAAGTATGAGTCCATTTATGTCTTTAGGACTTGTTTTAGATTCCTCCCAGCCAAAGACAACAGTGTAGGACAGAAACAGATTCCCACCATCTCCAGAGGTGACCTTGAGTAAACTGCTTGCTAATCCCAAGACGTGGTGTCTTGGTCAGTAAGAGGGATTTGCAACAGTGCCAACTTCATAGGATTGTGGTCAAATGAAATAATGTACAGCACAGGACATGCCACAGGGCCAGACAATGTTTTTGTTATTACAAGAATGTTAACAATGAATCCTTTGTTGCTTGGGCATATATCAGAGTTTGGGGCTAGACAACTTATAACCCTTGCAAAAAGCCACCAGTGAGTTCTTCCCATCTTGTGCTTATTTTTTCTCTCACTACCTTAAAGTGAGGAGGGGAAAAAATTAATAGAAAATCATTTACCAACTAGAAGAAAGTTCTTTTTCATTTCATTAAAATCAATCACCCTAGAGTTACTTGAAATCATGCAGATACATGAGAAGTCTAGTAAATGAAAGGAAAGGGGGGACATGCTGGCGTTGGGCTACAGAAGGTGAGTTGGAAAGCTGATAGGCAGTGTGTTCTCATGTACAAGTTTAGATATGAAGTCATGCAGAAAACAGTTAACACACTGCGAGGAAAAAGATTTGGTGAGGCATGCCGCACTCTGGTGACTAAAGGCTGAGCATTAGTACTTGCCGGTCCTCACTCTTGGCAAGGCTGGGGCTCTCCAAGCATTTTAAAAACCGGACTAGACACCATTAGGATGATTCATCCAATTTTGCTGCATCTCACCCTGCAACAAAGCGGCAAAGCAGTATCCAAGATGACATCTCTTGTCTCATCCAAATCGCTGGTGTTAGAGAAATTCTTCCGCTGTGTTGTGCCTACGGAGAGATGGCTCGGCGAGGAACGAGCTTGCCTACAAAGTCGTGTGGCCTGAGTTTGATTTCTGGAGCCCATGGAAATGGGAAGAAGAAGATGGATTTTCATGGATTCTGTAAAGTTGTCCTGTGATCTCCATAAGCACTCCTTGGCATGCCTGAGTGCACGCATGCGTGCGCACACACACACACACACACACAAAAAAAAAAAAAGTCAAAAGAAAACAGCCTTAAGAAAGTTGGGTATGGTGCTAATTCCTATAATTCCAGCACTTGAGATGCTGAAACAGGTGAATTATCTTGAGTCCCAGGACAACCTGGGCGAAGAGCAAGAGATTTCTCTAAAACCAAAATAAAGAACAGAACTTAAGAAACTTTTTTGTGTAATAATTTTTAAGTTTCCACTTTTTCTTTTCCCCACATATATTAAGGTAATCTACTAATTTATATTTAGCTATAAATAGTGCTTTTTTTTTCTTCCCCAGTACAAGGCTTGGAACCCAGGACCTGTGTGTGTGCTCAGCAAGCACTGAGCTACAGGCCAAAATCTGAAAATAAAATTTTAAAGGTGATCCAAAAAATGACTTGAATTATTATAGCAGAATAAATTAATATATAGTATCCATATTGCTTGAGGTGCGTGACCTCAGACTAAAGCCACCTGAACAACGAAGCCTGACTGTCATTTATTTATTTACTGAGAAACAAGTCATCCCTCTGCTTCTACTTGTCCCCATGTCAAATAGCATCACTGGGGGCAGAAAATGCAGGGCTAGCAGGACTTAGTTTTGAGGCGGAAAGATGATCACAATGTTCTTCTGGGACATAAGCAGTGGACTTGGGAGAGCTTGGGAGAGCACGGGGCAGTTAGAGATGTTGCAGGAGTCAAAATGGCACCGTTGTCTCGTCCTTTCCCTCTCCTCTTCATCCTCATTTTCTTACTGAAGTTCAGATGAAGGGCAAATGAATGGCTTAACCTGACTTCATCTGTGTTATAGATTAGCGTTAAAACTACAGTAAACGAAGCTAGGCTTAAGGAGGACAGGATCACAATTTTGTCCGACAGATTGAGATGGCGGGGTGCATGCTTGGTTATCAAAATCCTCATGTAGCACAGGGTTTCTAGCTGGTGAATATTTGCAATGTGGAGGAAAATATGGTCCACAGTGTATAATCTCAGTTACCTGACTGTGTGTACACTTGCGGGATCTCACACACCAAGCTGAGCTGCTTGCAAATGGCTAACTTTGTTCCTGGCTTCTTGTGTTTTGTTTCCTGGCATGCACATATTAAGAAACAAATAAAAACTTCTTTTAAAAGCAAAAAACAAAAACAAAAAACTAGGCTTGATGGCTCACACTTGTGGGCCCAGCAGTTAAGAGGTTGAGGCAATTACTTTGTCGACTCCCATGGGAGGCCTTACTTCTTCTGAATGGAGAGGGAGAAGGAGTAGATGGGGGGGGGGGGTTTCCAAGGGAAGTGGCAGGAGGGAACAGGAAGAGAGGAGGGAAGGGAAGCTCTGGTTGGTATGTAAAATAAGTAAATTAATTAGTTATTTTTTTAAAAAAGAGGCTGAGGCAGGAGATTATCCAGTCTGGAAGTCAGCCTGAGCTACATAGCAAAACTCTGTCAGACACAATAAATTAGTTAATTAATTAATACATGAATACATAATACATTGACAAGCAAGCAAACTAGTGTAGTTGTTCACACCTGCATCCCCAACATTTGGGAGGCTGAGGCAAAAAGATCTCTGTTAGCTCCAGGCCAGCCTTACCTAAAGAGGACAAGACTGTCTCAAAAGGAATGCAAAAGAAAAAAAAAGATGTATAAACCATAGGTATAAAATGAGAGTATATGCATTTCAATTTTAATTTTATTTTATGTGTATAGATGTCTGCTTACCACCTGTGTGTCTAGTTCCTTCTGACGCCAGCAAAGGGCATCAGATCTCTTGAAATTGGACCCTCTAGAAGGTTGTGAGCTACCATGTGAGTGATGATGTGGAATCCAGGTCTTCTAGAAGAGCAGCCAGGGCTCTCAGCCCCTGAGCCATCTCTCCAGCCCAAGAGCATATTCTGAACTTGTGATTCCACACACACACACACACACTCACAGAAAGTCCTATTGACCATCCAGCTAACCTCATTGTTTTCCCTGAAAATTTGAGAAGTGTCGAAAATTACCACCAGTATGATGAGTAGAATAGCATACGCTCTTCTTAATTATAAAATATTAGCTTGACATAGGTGTTAGCAATCGAGGAAAAGTAAAATGTTTTAAACAGTGACATCAGCAAAACTATGAACCACAATGACCTAAGATGTGGTCCCAGAGTTCTAAAATCATGGGCTCTGGAGATGTCTTGCAAACCTGTACTGAGAAGCCTGGCGGGATGGCTCAGTGGTTAAGAACACTGACCATTCTTCCAGGGGACCAGCATTGGAGTCCTAGTACCCACATGGTGGCTCACACTGTCTACAACTTCAGTTCCAGGTGTTCTGGCCACCTCTTCCAGCCTCCTCAGGCACCAGGCACACACAGGGGATGCACAGACAAAAAGGCAGGCAAAACTCCCAAACACGTAAAATAACAAAATAATGGCAGAGTCTTCAGAAGGTTCGCAGCATCAGCAGGGTCTTAGCCGTGGTCTCTCTGTGTTACCTGTACTGCTTTTGCGTTCAGAGGGCTGGGATGTGGGGTGTTCAGAGGGCTGGGGTGTCGGGTGTTCAGAGGGCTGGGGTGTGGGGTGTTCAGAGGGCTGGGGTGTGGGGTGTTCAGAGGGCTGGGGTGTGGGGTGTTCAGAGGGCTGGGGTGTGGGGTGTTCAGAGGGCTGGGGTGTGGGGTGTTCAGAGGGCTGGGGTGTGGGGTGTTCAGAGGGCTGGGGTGTGGGGTGTTCAGAGGGCTGGGATGTGGGGTGTTCAGAGGGCTGGGATGTGGGGTGTTCAGAGGGCTGGGGTGTGGGGTGTTCAGAGGGCTGGGGTGTGGGGTGTTCAGAGGGCTGGGGTGTGGGGTGTTCAGAGGGCTGGGATGTGGGGTGTTCAGAGGGCTGGGGTGTGGGGTGTTCAGAGGGCTGGGATGTGGGGCGTTCAGAGGGCTGGGATGTGGGGTGCACTAGAAGAATAGTACCATTTGTGATGCCAAGTCGTTGCCTGCTCTCTCTATTCCAGCTTGAATGTCTTTCAATTTGGAGCTTTGTCAAGGTCCAAGGATGCCATTTTCTCACACTGTTCCACGTGTCACTAGCCTGTGTGGCTGACCAGCTTCTGTAGATGTTTCTAAATGTCAGCTTCCCAAGAGGGAAGAATTCGATTAAAACAAATAAGCTCACCAGAGAAGCAACAGTATCAGGAAACAAAAAAAGCTACCACCATCCCATTAAGCACCAAATTAAAAAGACACGTCAGGGAGAGGAGACAGGAGCAACAGGAACATTCTGGTTAAACAACGAGGATAGAGATGTTCTGGTGTCTGTCTCTAGCGTGATAACGAAACGTTTCTTGGAAGCAGAGATGGTTTTTTCTTGAACATCAAAGAGAGAGCTGACGAGCTCTTGCAGGTGTGGCATGGAGGCCCATGGCCTCCAAACTACATCTTTCTTCCATATGATCAGCACAGACCCTGAGTGAGTTCAAAAGTTGGGGTCAAGATAGCTATTGCATTTTCTCTTTTACAGAGAGCCCATTGCTCAGCCAGCATGCTCCTTTCTCTCCCCCTCTCCTCCTCAGGGTCCAGGTTCTCACTCTATCAGCTCCATCGAGTGTGGGCATCCCAGTGCTTCCACCCAGGCTGCTGTGGGGAAGGAAGGATGGTGAATTGCCCCATGGCCACGGGGGATTGAGTCCATGTACTTCTCAGAGTCTAAAACCTACAAAGGTTCGGGCCTTGTAGAACATGTAGGGCATGGTGCCCACATAAACCCTCTGTGCATCCTCCTGTCTGGTTTACTGCCTCTCCAGATGCCTTCCAACACTGAGGAGGGCTCGGCTGCTTTGTAAGTGGGCACTAGTGGTGTTATTTAGGGACTAATCACCATTAGCAAGGCCTCTAGTTGTCTGGTTCAGGTATGGCTGCTTTACCCCCCAGATAGTTTCGATCTATGCTTGGCTGAATATGAAGATAACCCTGCAAGTGCAGAGGTTGGACTCCATCTAGAGAGCTCATTCACTTTCCTGTGGGGAAACATCAAGAGAGAGAAAAAAAATAAAGGCTTTTCTTCTCTCTATATTCAGATGAACCACTGTGATAGCGCGATGACAACACGGGGAATATGTATGATTCTTGTGCTTTCTGGCATTCTGTCCCTTTCCTCTAAGCATTATGTTTCTATTGGGATGGGCCTGAATCGTGGTGCTATTAGTACTGTCTGTAGCTTAGGCTAGCCCCACACTCGCAATCCTCTTCCTTCAGCCTCCTGAATGCTGTAACCATGTACGAGTAACAGCACATTCTGCCCCCAATTCATACATTAAAACTCCTCTTCTATGGTTGTGAAGCTCTGCCTCTCACTTCCTTCCCTAGAGCTGGATGCCTTCCCTGCCCAGTCAGCAGTGCTGATGGGGAGAACTCCCTTCAGGAATCTCTGGGAGCAGGGGTCTGGGAACTGTAACTTTCAGGTTGGGGTTTGGCCCCTAACTGCTGCCGCAAGTGTGTTATCTAGGAAAGTAGGAAACAAATTGCACCCATTTTAATCTGACTTTCTCCTCCTGTCCTCTGACGCCTCCCAGGTTGGTAATCCACTTTTACAAGCACCTGTGAAAGATCAGAGCCCCTGCTATGCCTAGCAGGTATTCTGCAGCTTAACCCAGCATTTATCAGAAGGAAGCAAGAGAGTAAGGGCAGGGAGTTTTCCCCTGATGTGGAATGAGTCCTGCCATGGGACGTCTACTCCGAGCACACCTTTAATTTGACTTAAGTTTGCTTTGATGTTTCCATTCTTAAAAATGGTCTCATTTTGTGAGCACGAAATGTTAGGGGTGATTAAGCCACCTCAGTTTTGCTATGTGTAAGTCTGTAGGTAAATATCGCGCACACGCGCATGCTCGCACGCGCACACACACGGTGAATATGTATGGTTGGCTAGGCTTGCTCTAGTAGTCATCTAGAAATGTCAGGGAGCATTCGAAGTCTCTTGGTCTTTCTTTCTCAGTTATAAAGTGACGGTAGTCTCTCAGATACCACGATTTTCCACCACTCTTCCAGGCAAGGAGGATGAGGGTGGAGATAGTTGATTTTGTCAGGTTCTGTTCATTTTAAGCAGACAGCCCCTCATCTGTCTTGGACCATAACGAAATCTTAGGACCAATTTTAGTTCTCAGAAAGGTTGGGGAAGTTGGTCTCTGGCAAAGCAGAATGAAACCACCGTGACTAGCAGCAACCAGTTATAACTCATTCCTGAGCTTGCGAAGGAGCTTTGTCTTATATTATCTGTAAAAATCAGAACTAAACTTGGGTGGAGCCAGACAGCTGTGAGAGAGAGCTCACAAACGGTAGAACGGCATCTGCCGCAACACGTTTAAAAACAGCCAGAGAGATCGGCCCTCAAGTGTGCACTTCCAATTACATGTGACCTCAGTGTCAAAAATGTGCTGACAAGTGAGATGGAGAGACAGGGAGAGAAAAACAGAGCATTGGGAGAAAGCGCAGTGTGGGAGGGGTGCTGATGAGCAGGACCCAGCAGCCCGGCAAAGACAGGAAGCAAGACTCTTCATCTACTTGTGTACCACACACGGAAGAATGTCTGTGTGTATTCCTTCTAAATGCTCTCAGACTTAAAAGGAGAGCACCGGTATTTGTGATGGCTGGCTTTAACTGCCAAATTAACTCAACCTAAAATCACCTGGGAATAAAAGCCTCAATGAAGGACTGTCTGCATTGAATCAGCCCGTGGGCATGTCTGTAAGGAGGTGTCTTAATGAACTGATGTGGGAGGACCCAGCCCACTGTGGGTGGCAGCACTCCCTTGGTGGGAGTGGGGAGTAGAGGTTCTACATAAGAATGGAGAAATCCAGCAGGGCACCGGCAAGTGAACGCTTCGGTGTCCATTTCTCTGATGCGATGCATGAGAGCTTTTTGAACTTCCTACATGATTTCTCCACCACCACGATGAACTATACCCTGGAAGGATATGTGAAAATAAGTCCTTTTTTTATCTATGTTTTGTTGGTTGGTTAGTTGGTTGTTGCTTTGTTTTACCCAGGGCATTTTATCACGTCCGAAGCCAATCTAGGGCAGTGCCATCTGTCACACAACTGGGATGTGCAAACTGGTGAGTGCCTTAGCTGCACAGCCCTTTGTGCATGCGAACCTAAGGGCCAAGTTTTGTTCCATCTCTCTTAAATTTGCAGACTCCATCTGACCCCCAGAGTGAACAGGGCTCAAACATGGGGAGCATGCTCCTCACAAGACCTCAAAAGAATGCAATGGAAGCCAACGAACAACAAGCTCAGATCTCTGGCACGGCTCAGAGTCTCTTCCTGTGACACATATTTGGAATCAGCATTTTTTAAAAGTAAAATTATATACAAGTTACAATATGTTTGAGTGCCAGATGGAGAAGACATCTGGAGAGGGCAAACACACTTTCCAGATGAAGAAGGAAATGCGGTCGCACGAGTGATGAAGGGTGGAAATCATTTCCACAGTGGACAGCATGCCAGGCTCTTAATGAAGGACACAAATGGCAGGTGCCAAAGGTATTGTGCAAGACAATGTTCTTAACAAGGTGCATTGAAGTAAAAGAAAAACAAAAACAAAAACAAAGAAAGGAAAGGAGGGGGAGAATGTAACTTTGCCTTCTTCCATGGCCTTCTGCGCCATTTCTTAGATATGAGTTCTTTCCACCAAGGTGTGACCACTCTGTCAATTCTTGGATGTATGCCTAGCTTTACAGAGTCTATGTGGCCGGATTCTGTGTTCTAGAGTGTATGGTGAGCCTGGGTTAATCAGATGGAGATGGACTAAAAGAAATTGGGAATTTCTTAGCAGGCCAAGTGCTTGGCCTGTACGCTGCGTCAATCCCAAGCATAGCATAATCTAGTCATGGTGGTGTGCGCCTGTAAACCCAGTTCTCAGAAGGTGAAGGCAAGAGGATCAGAGTTCAAGGTAACATAACAGCAGAGAAATTAAGGCCAGCGTGCCCTACACCTTGCTTCAAATAAATAAATAAATGGGAAAGGAAAGAAAAACAGCCCAGCCACATAGCATAGGGGATAAAGGAACTTGCCATTAAACGTAGCAACTTCGATTTAGTCTCTGGAGTTCCATGAAAGAAGGAGACCAACTCCTACAAATTGTTCTCTGATGTCCTCGCAAGAACTGTCACACACACACACTACACACAGTGAAAACAATTAAGGAAAAGAAATGAATTTAGGACTAACTCCACCCCTATCCCCAACCCAGCCAAGGAGCATGGCTCATTGAGTCATTTAGTAGTCTCACTTCAAAGCCCAAGGACAGGATGAACTTCTGCCAGCTGTGGCTTCAAGCTGTTGAGAACATGCGGAGCTGCTGGTAGAGAGGAGCAGCTGCTTCCCCCATCTGTCCCCAGAGCACTTCCTGAGCTGTGGAGTCTGAGTGCAGGGCTCTAGTCCTTGAGTTCCAGGCACAGGAGGAATCTGACCAAGCTTTCGTTTTAAAGTCATGATACCTTTGTGATTCCCCCTCAAGCTTCAAGGCCGTTTCACTTGGCACTTTGCATTGATTTGTGGTCAGAAACTGATTTGGAGAAAGACCTTAAAATTTCTTATTATAGTCTGGGTTTGGAATCAATTATGCTTCAAGTCATTTTCTATAACCAAGATCTTATGCAAAAAAAAAACTACCACCACCAACACACACACACACACACACACACACACACACACACACACACTTAAACTGGACACGGTGGCTCAGACTTGTGATGCTAGCACCAAAAAAGGCAAGGCAGGATTACTACAAACTCAAGGCCAGCCTGGGCTACATAGGAGTTCTAGACCAGGCTGAGCAGCAATCTAACATGTTTTCTCAAAGATAAGAACACATAAAAATCACTTGATCTTGGCTTGGTGGTAAGGCGTTGAAGAAGGTGTGATAGCAGGGGAGTCCTCATACATGGCGTATACCGTAATGAAAAATCATGTGATCAAGGCTTGGTGGTAAGGAGCTGAAGAATGCATGGTACCTGGGGACTCCACATCCACGGTGTATACAGTAATGCAATGTAGCAAGTGTCACCAATGGTCTCTTTATTTTGTATGTTTAATGGGTTTTTTTTCTATGTTTCCTTTGCTACTGGCTTCACCAGCTCTCACCTGGGGCATCTCGTTCTCAAGGATTCCCACAGCATTCAAAGTCATCTTTCTGCCTCTCCAAGTCAATCTTCTTTAAACTCACATGCACCCACCTTCCCTGGTGGCAGACAAATTGCTTTGATCTTCAGTGTTTTGTTTCTATTTTCCTTTATTTTTTCTGCCTGAGAATTTCATATAGACGTGTATTGTCTTTTTAATCATTCCCACCCGCCCCTCTCCTACAGTTCCTCCCATCCCCTCATCGCTTTTCCTCTCAGCTTCATGCACTCTCTCTTTTTTAAGCCCTACTGGCTTCGCTTAGTGAGTCCTACATGTGCACTGATGTGCATGGGGAACCTTTCAGGATGGAGCTAACTCTCGCTCCCCCAGCAGCCAGTACCGTCAGCTTCCCCTAACTTCTCAGCTACTGGTAGGACCTATGAGTCACTCACTCCCCTACCCATACTAGGCTGCTGATTGACTTGACCTTGGGTGGCTCTCACACTGACAGTCACTGCTGCTGCTCCTGCACAACAGCTCTACCACGACCTACAGATAGTCTTGTGGCACATACACTACTTCTTCTAGCTTTCTAAATCCATCTGCCCCCTCTTTGGAGACAATCCTGAGCCATCTTGGTGGGGATACAATGTATGATATAACTGTCCCATTTTTTATGCTGTCAGGTTTTACAGTTTAGATATGATTTGTGCTCCCAAAAGGGTACAGTTGGCTCATGTGTCAAATGCTTGATTCCTCAGTTGGAGGAGCTATCAAGAAGAATAATTTATCATCTATTGATAAATTCATAGCTGATAATCTATTAGGAACAGGGCTGTAGGCTAAGGAAGAAGGTCCGTGGTGCATGCCACTAAAGGACATGCCTGTGTCCTTTCTTTCTCTTCATCTCTTGCCCTCCACAAATGAGCAGCTTTTCTCATGCATGCCCTTTCGCCCTGATAATCCTGTCTCACCACAGGCCCCAAAGCACCAAAGCCTACCAACCATTGGAGAGGGCTTCTGAGGCCCTGAGCCAAAGTCAATCTGTCCTCTGTCAACCCCTTCTCAAGTATCTTATAACAGAAGCACAGAGATGGCTGGGGGCTAGCTTCTGGCACTTTTATCAGGACCGTGCAAGTGTGTTGCACTAAGCAGCTGGCTCTTAGTGCAACACACTCTTCTCTCTTCTCCCCTTTGTTCAAGCTCGAGACGTTTCTTTCTATGTCCTCTTCCTCATTTCAAAGAGGGGATTGTTTCGGTCTAAAGCCGCCCATGATTAGGTGGTTACATGGAGGCTGCCTATGTAAACAGGCAGGAGGCTCGTTCTTGCTTCCTCTGACATTCCATGCCAAATGCCATGGGAACTTGGGGGGAGATGGTGCCTGCTGTTTAGAACCAATTACAGAAAAAAACATTTGCTTTTATAACTTTCATGATGGCTTCAAACACTGGGAAACATAAAAGACGAACTGGAAAAGAAAGTTCATGGCAGGATCCCCTTGTCCTGTGTGGTTACTTTTCGACCACGAGTCTATAATGTCGTGTGTCAGTGTGCTTTTGAAGAGAGCAGACTTGTGTAATTGCTTCTCTCTGATCTGATATTTTAATTCTTTAAAGTGATCTCATGTGTCAGAATCTCGAACCAAGCATTCCGCATTGACAGTCTAACCACAGATGCCTGTTCTCTAGTTAGCTAGGACTTTCACATCATGCTACACGGTTACCTTTGCTTTGCTGGCTAAACTGACATGTTATTTCTTACCCAATCTATCAAGTACTTTCAGGGTAATTGAAAATTAGACTGCCAGAAAAGACCACAAAAACGAAAGTCAGAGTTGGTGGTGTGTGATGTTCTTTTGGAACATGGAAAAAGTTAATTTAAAACAGTTCAAGAGCTTAAGTCAAAAGAGACTATATTGGGTTGTGTTTTTTTTTTTAAAAAAAAATGAAGCAAAAGAAAGAGAAGAGAGGAGGAGGAAAGAGAAGTTGAAGAAGACGACTCCCCAGATTGTTCTTTGATTTGGATAACTTCTCTTATACTAATTAGATGAAATGGATATACATCTTCTCATCCTGGCATCTCATGAACTTAAGCTCAGGGAATAATAGCGACTTCAAAATGAATTTTTTAAAATGGGCTGAATATCATTAAAGACTGAATTATTCAGTGACATCAATTTTCCATTTTGCTATTCTGTTTAGCTAACTTTTGCCTTATAGAACTGCAGAAATCTTACTCACCCAAAATGGTATCTAAAGGAAATGACCCACATGAAATAGAGAACAATGCTGAGAGTTCCCTGGGCTTGGTTAACTTCATGCTAAGTTGTATGCTTTCCCCATTGTCTTCAGGAGTTATTGTTCTATATCTCTGATTTCCATACAACCAAATCCAACTTGAGGCGGCAGATAGCCGAGATACTCCTGGTGCTTCTGTCCTATATCCGAGAAAGTAAAATTAGAGGCAAAAAGACAACAGCGACAGTGTAGAAAGTAACTTTTTCTTTTGTGAGGCAGAGTCTTCCTGTAGCCCAGTCTGACCTAGAACTCATCATTTAGTCCTGGCAAGCCTAAACTCTTATCTCTGCCTTCAAAATGCATGAGCTGCCACTCCTTACTTAAGATATTATTCTTCCCTGTCTTCCTTTCTCTAATCTGAGCTTTTTGGCATCTGACCTTGTGAAAAGTTCAAGTTCTGAATAAGATTCCATCCTTATATTTGTTGTGGGTTGTGTGTATGTGTGTCTGTGTGCGCGAGTGTGTGTGCGTGTGCGTTGCATGTGCGTGTGCGTGTGCGTGTGTGTGTGTGTGTGTGTGTGTGTGTTATAATATATAATGCTTGGAAGCCACCTAGGTGGATCAGTGGAGAAAAACATCACGCATGGTGAACTAAGTTCTATCCCAAGAACCCAACTGGTAGAGAGAACCAGCTCCTGTAAGTTGTCCCCTGACATCTACACATGGATCAACACACACACACACACACACACACACCAAAAAAAGGAAATTTGAGCACCCCTTACCCTTTCAGCTGAGGTTTCATGGTCCCCAAAAGCTCAACTTGGACAAATTTTGGCATCAGAACAGAAACATGGTGAAGGAGAAGAGTGGTAGGAACTGGACTCAGATGACAGCTGACTTTATTTTTCCACTGGACAGAGCACAAAAGTCTTGTGTCCTAAGAGCAGGGCTTAGAGGGTCATAACTGCTTTTCAAAATGCTGTGGCTACACTTGGAAAATCTTGGTGAGTTTCCAAAGTGGTCCACGAAGAGGAGATTGTCTGTGTTCTCAGTGCCTAAGAGCCTAATCCACGGGGCTACTGTGGATGCATTCCAAGGAAGCAAGTAGATGGTGTTAGGCATAAATTTTAAGAACTCTTGAGTTTTCATGCAGAGGGAATGACTTTCTCTGTCCCAGCCCAGTACAGTTACCATCCTTCCACCATGTTCAACCTCTATACCCAGGATTTCTAAAATAAATCCATCCTCTTTATTCAGCCTGGGATCCAGACTGGTTCCCTTCTCCCAGATCCTGTTTACAATCCTCAGAGATGACTTTAACTCTTCTTCCTCTCACTCAATGTGTAAGCTAAGTTTTGTTCTGAAAAGAAAAAGAATAAGAATATTTGACACCAATCTTCTGAAACAGAAACCATGCACTTTAAAGTCAGATTTGGAGCCAGATATGGTGGCACAAACCTTTGGTCCCAGCACTCAGGAGGTAGAGACAGGTGGAACTCTATGAGTTCAAGGTCAACCTGATCTACAAAGTGAGTTTCAGGACGACTAGGGCTGCACAGAGAAAAACTGTCTCAAAATAAATAAATAAATAAATAAATAAGTCAGATTTGGTTGAAGTATTATGTTAGCATTAAGAATTCCTATTATTACCTTAAAAGTAATTCACCTGACTTATCACTCAAATGCATGATGATATAGTGATTTGAATAAGAATGGCCCAAATAGACTCATATATTTGAATGCTTAGTGAACAGAAAATGGAACTGTTTAAAAGGATTAGAAGGATGGGATGGTGTTCTTAGAATACTTACAGTCTTATTGGAAGAAGTGTGTCACTAGGAGTGGACTTTGAGGTTTCAAAAGCCCCTGCCAGCCGGGCGGCGGTGGCGCACGCCTTTAATCCCAGCACTCGGGAGGCAGAGGCAGGCGGATCTCTGTGAGTTCGAGACCAGCCTGGTCTACAAGAGCTAGTTCCAGGACAGGCTCCAAAGCCACAGAGAAACCCTGTCTCGAAAAGCCAAAAAAAAAAAAAAAAAGCCCCTGCCAAGTCCCTGGCCCCTGCTTTTGGACCAAGATATAGCTCTCAGCTACTGCTTCAGCACCATGAGTGTCACCATTCTCCTGTCACCCCCCCAAGATGATAAAGAACTAACCCTCTGATACTGCAAGCAAGCCCTGCATAAGTGCTTTCTTGTATAAGAGCTGGTTGGTCTCTTCAAAGCAATAGAATGGTGAGTAAGACAAAAGTCTTGAGGAAAAGAACAGTTTCTGTCCTGTTCCACACCTAACCCAAGTTCTATTTTCACCCTAAGGTCATGATGTCAATGAAACAGAACACTGTTTCCCAGCCATTGTTTTAAAAACTCAATAGTAGAGTTTTTGAGTACTTTTCAGTATTTAACAATATCCAGTATCTTGCATAGGTCAACTGAAATGACTAGAGGTCTTACATTTATCTGCAATCATATATAAATTCATCATCTTAACTCTATATATGTTGTTAAGTTCTTATTGGCAGTTTTGGTGCATATTTAGCACTAAATTAAAAGACAGTTTTAATAATTAGGGTACTTGAAACAATAAAGCATGCTTTGGTGACCTTATTCTGCCCTCTTTCTTTTCTATGATTCAAATTTGTTTTATGAAATCTTTCTTTCTTTTCTATTTTTTCTCCTCTATTCTCCTTTATATCAAACAATTCCTGTCTACATCTAAGTTTAGATATCAGACTCAGCTTTCCAGGAGAAATAACTGGAAGAGATTCCCCTCTGGGTCTTCTCTTGGCCCTAAGTACTTTCTCCACATTAATCTTCTTGAAAACGCTCTATAATGGCTGTCTCCCTACAAGACTGCAGGATCTCCCACTGCAGGCCTGTCTCTGTCCTAGCTATTGTCCTAATGTCTGGCAAAGAAGAGTATATAGTTTGACATGTACCATTGTCAGACTCAGTGACATTTAACCATTTGAATGGATATTATAACATTGTACCCATGAAGACATCATCATATTAAATATCTGACAATAAGAACAGGGACTGGGCTAGAAATATCTTTTAGTTCAATTATATCTGAGATTTCTTTTAAAAATGGAGGCATTTATGTATTTTCAATAAATATATAAAGACTTGAATGGTGACCTTTTAAAAAAAACTCTCATTTAGTTCTTGATGAGAAATCTATGATTAACTCAATAACCAATAGTTCAACATGTACTAATTAGCTTTTTTTAAATCATTGTGACTAAATAAATACCTGAGAAAATCAAGTAAATGGAAGAGAGATTTCTCATACTCATCTAAATGAATTTCAGAGGCTTTGGTATATAATCACTTGGCTCCAGGTTTCTGGTCCATATGAGAGGAAATACAGTGTGGAAGATGTATATAGCAGAGGGGAACTGTTTATATCCTGGCAATCAGCAAGCAAAGGAAGACAGGAAGTATCCCCCCCAGCAAGGTGCAGCCTTCAAAGACACCCTCCAGTGAGTGATGTACGTCATCCAACCAGGCCCCACCTCTAACAATTTATCCAGTATGAGTTCACTAGTAGATTAACCCAATGGTATCCTCATGATCCAGTTACCAGCCAGTGACTGGATCCGCCAGCTGGAGACGATGCCTTCGACACATGAGCCTCTGGGATGGAGAGGTGGTTTGACATATGAGCTCTAATGGGCAGCGCCACCATTGTAGGTCTGTGGGCCACTGAATGGTAAACTTGGGACTTCAAAGATATTTATCCCCTTCTCTGCTCTCCTAGGAGGTTTTCTAGGTTGCTGACCGGGTTTTTAACTTGCTGCCCTTGTTTATTTTCTGATTGTTTGGTTTGGTTAGGTCTGGCATGGCACTTAAAAATAAGAGCTTGCTTGCTTGCAGTCTGGCTTTCACTGCAGTTAGGTTTCGCAATCTTTTCAAAACGTCGTTCAGGAGCCTGTCATTTATCCATCTGGGGACATCTCCCAGGCCTTTCCAAACAAGCATAACATAAATGAGGGGAATTTATAAGTTTCCAAACTGTACCAGATGGGAATTTGCTTCTACGGCCTGAGAGGTCTTTGCTCTAGCCAGAGCATAACACAAGCCTGAGAGGTCTCTTAGGTATACTCTATCTTTGCATCTGAGCCGAGGGAAGAGGACTAGCAGACATATCTCAGATGTCACAGTTTGTCCCCTCACCAGAGCTGTGAACTCAAAGGACAGTATTCATGGCAGTTACCTCAGCCATCGGATATTTCCCTTAGTCAGAAAATTGTTTCCTTTCCAAATAATCAGGAGAAAGACGGACCTCCAGGGTGAGTGAGATGATTAATTCTTATGTGTGATTGACAGCCAGCACTACATACCAGGGGAGAGGGCTACAGAGCAAAGGCTCCTAGAAGCCTGATTTTCTCTGTTCTGTGCACTGCTTGCTTTTAGTCACTGGGATGAGTGGAACCAAAGGAACCCCGAGACGGCAAGTGCTTTTCTGGTACCCACCTATAGAACAACAGTCAAGCTCTGAAATGTTTCAGGCCCATTATCTCCTGAGTATAGAACAGAATAAGACAGACAGGATTAGTTACTAGCGAGACACAGAAGTCTTTTAACAATGGCTCAAAGAATTATATTTAAAGCTGAAGGGAACCTCAGAGGTTTCATGGTCTAGACTCCCTATTACTTCTGAGTGAGAGGACAACAAAGCACTTGTATGAAGTCAGACGGCAGATGTCCTCCAGGGTTAATGAAGGGGCAAGCTGTCGTCTTTGGGGTCAGGCTCTTTTAATCCTGGTCTAGACCTTTCATTTGGCTATGATATTGAGCATATCATTTGCTGTCTATAAGCTTCAGTTTTGTCATCTAGGAAATGAGAATGATGATAGAATACATGGGGTGGTGAAACGGTTACATTAAATAAGTTTGGGGAAGGCATTTAGACTGTCTAGCCCTCGATCAGTACCTCAAAATGTTTGTCAGTTATAGATATTCATCATCGTGATGCTGTCATTGATATTATCATCACTACCTTCGTCATTATTAAAGCCAGGACCCACATTTCCTGGTCCAACACATTATTTTTTATTATTCATCTTTGAATTCCCTTTCCATATTATTAATGCTACACTGGAAACTCCATCGTTAAAGTATGATTAGTACATCACTAGTTGTGGACTCTGAGATGATGTTCTTTAAATGTTTCTCTAAAAAACAAAGATGTGGCACTTTAAAAGAGAATGTCTCATAAAGTGTATGTTAATTTTGTTTCTAGACAGTTGAATTTCCATTATATTCTAGTGGTTTCTTACGAAATATATTTTCTTCTGTGTTAAGATGTATGGCTAAAATAGAATTCTTTTCTACTTACTATTTTCATTCCCTTTTCACTTCAATATAGTTGTAGTAAGTTTTTACAACTGAAGATATACTACTTATAAATGGCCACTTTATTTTATTGTTTTGGTTCTCTCTACCCCTTTAAGTATAAAATTTGTATTCCTAAATTTTTGAGTGTGATTAAATAATCAGATTATCCTGGTTAAAATGTTCCCTTTGTGCCGGGCGGTGGTGGCACATGCCTTTAATCCCAGCACTCAGGAGGCAGAGGCAGGTGGATCTCTGAGTTCGAGGCCAGCCTGGTCTACAAGAGCTAGTTCCAGGAATGGCTCTAGAAACTACAGGGAAACCCTGTCTCGAAAAAACCAAAAAAAAAAAAAATGTTCCCTTTGTGAGAGAAAGTATTTTAAATTAGCTGTGGTAGTGACAGCTAAGATTAAATATCCCTGTGACACAAAAACATAAGGCTTGAAAGGCAAGAACAGTGGGTCATCCGTTTCAGTGCCACCACTGTGCTTAGCACATAACACAGTCAACAAATGTTTCAGTGAACAACAAGCCTGTCCCCACTCTACTCAGTAGATGGGTATGGTAGCATTTCTTTTTCCAAAACATAAAAATGTGTTAATTCAGATTTTATGAAATTTTTTTATTATAATATATATCAATTAATTTTTTGAGATGAAGTTTCATGTAGCTCAGGCTGTCCTCACACTCACTGAATAACCTAGAAAGACCTTGTACTTCTGATCCTCCTACCTCTACTACCTGAGTTCTGGGATTGCAGGTATGACCAACACACTTGGTTGGTTTGCTTGATGATGGGGATTGAAGCTGATATCTTATGTATACAAGGCAGGCATTGCATTAACTGTACCATAACATTAGTTCCCAGAATTATTACTACTTTTGATTGCAGAGACATTCCCTTCCAAAGTAAGAACCATAAGAAACAAATTGACAGCAACATCAAAAAGCCATTATATGTGAGTTATAACGATGTAGAAATAGGATCATTGTATTATTGTGAAGATCCTTCTGGAAAATAGAAATAAGAAAAAGGATGAAGGCAGCATTAGTTTAACTAAGGAGATATAACTAAAAATCATACTGGAATACAGGCTAAGGAAAGGAACTTGACATTTTCAAGGTGATAAGTCTCCATGAGATAAATTTCCAGAGAAATTAATTTATACCTGAAGACTTAAAATACCAGAACTAAAATGGAGTTCATCTGATAAATGGAGATATGGAACTAAGCTCTAAAATTAAGTGTATTTCAAGTTAAGGTAGACTCACACAGCACTCCAATGTACAGGGAGAGGAAGACACTTAATGCTTAGTACAAATGGTTTTATAATCATAGGTTACCTGTTTTGTGCATTTGTACTTTCACGATTCTCACACGGAACTGAATACTAGACTGGGTGTGATGCTGTCCTTAGCTGGCCAAATGGGCAGTTAATGTCCTCCCTCAGATGTGAGAAGATTGCTTGTCTGGGACACTACTCTGAGATCACAGCTTTGAATGAAGCTACCCAACATTCAGCTTATACATCAATTTTCAGTCTTGTAGGAAAGCATGCCCAGCCTCTACCAAAAGTACAAAGACCAAGGAAGGACAAGTGATGATGGAAGTTTCTGTCCTGCCCAGTCCCTCAGTCATTCAGTCCCAAATAAACACACAGAAGCTTATATTAATTATAAACTTGTAGAAAGGGGCTGCGGGGCTGCGTCCCGCCACCTGGCTAGCTTTACGCCCGAAATAATTACACGGAAACTGTATTCTTTTAAACACTGCCTGGCCCATTAGTTTCAGCCTCTTATTAGCTAATTAACCCATATTTAGTAATCCGTGTAGCACCACGAGGTGGTCGCTTACCAGGAGAGATCTTAACCTGCGTCCATCTCGGAGAGGAGAGGCATGGCGACTGCATATGGCGACTGCCTGAAGCGTCTCCCCAACTCTGCTTCCTTTTTCACACAATTCTGTTCTGTCAACTCCGCCTACCTAATTTTCTGTCCTCTTAAAGGGTCGAGGCAGTTTTTTTATTAATCAATGAAATTAACACATAGACACTCCTCCATCATAAACTGTTTATCCTATTTCTCAGGCTTATTACTAAGTAGCTCTTAGAACTTAAATTAGCCCATAATTCTTGTCTATGTTTAGCCACGGGGCTTGATGTCTTTTCTCAGTAAGGCAGTATCATCTTGCTTCCTGTGTCTGACTTGTGACTGCGTCTCTACATTTCCTCTTCCCAGAATTCTCCTAGTCTGGACATCCCACCTGTACTTCTTGCCTAGCTATTGGCCAATCAGGATTTTATTAAACCAGTATGAGTGACAAATCTTCACAGTATACAAGAATATTATCCCACAGCACACAAGACACTATATAGCCAAATCCACCTACAATTGTTATTCACAACTTACACATGAAAATATAAGTTTATTTCCAGAGACAGACTTTAAATACTGGTGCTGAAGATGTAGCTCAGTGGAAGAACTACTTGCTAGCATGATTGAAGCCCTGGGTTCCATACCTGGCACTATGAAGAAAAAAGCAGACACACTTTGAAGGGTTGAGATTGAAATTGTTCAAAGGAATTCAGTTTATATGGTGACCATATACAGGGAAGACAGGAAACCTTGGTTATATAGAGAAAAAGACACCCAATAGAAAAGTAAGGTAACTTATGCTGGTTCAGCATACCAGGAAGCTAGAAAGGCTTGAGCCAGAAACAGAGTTAGGTTCTAACTCTCAAGAATAGAGCCCACCCACCCAGTAGCTCATTTCATCCATTTCGGCACAATCCTGGTTCCATTGCCTCCCCAAACAGCACCACCAACTACAGACCAAGTGTTCAAACAGATGAGCCTATTGGAGACCTTTCTCATTCAAACCACAGCAGAAGCCTAGTCAAGTGAGTGACCTCTGTCACCTTTTCCATATTCTGTTGGTCAGAAACAAGACACAGACTCTTCCCACACTCAAGGATAGGGGATAATACAAAGGTGTGACTTGTGGTTTAGGTCATGTTCACTGAATACAGCAATTATTGTTAATATATTCACAAAACTAACCAGAATTTATTTAGGGTATTTTTCTTTTAAAACAAAGCACACACACACACATTTAGGCTTATCTTAGAAAAATGATAACCCTAGCAAAACAAGATCAAGACTGGGTCTTTTCTAACTACAAGGGTTGTTCCAGGAGGTTGAAACAAGAAGTCCCCGTTCTGGTCCAGGTTTGACATAGGCCCATTACTCCTGGCCTCCTCTGTCCATCCCTTAGGCTTGCTTCAAGGCCTCGCCCAGACAACTGTGAAATCTTTCCTGGGGCTTCTAGCTGGAGATCTCCACTTCTCTAATGCCCACAGTACTGTGGTAATTTTTCTGGTTTACTTTATATTCGCCTGGGTAAATGATTAACCACTCTACCTAGATATTAAGTTTCTCATATGTGGATCTTTTTTCTATAGAATTAAAACATCTGTCAACCCTGACAGTGAGAAAGACTTTCTAAATATATGTCCATTGCATTGATTAAAACTAAAATATTATTAAGGTTGGTTGCTATTAGATGTTGGATATATATGTTACTGAAACCTACTCTATGTAGATGACCATGTGAGGGAAACAATAGTTTATTGTGACAGCTTTGAACTAGGTACCCTGGGTTCCAATCCCAGAATCTCCAAGTTGATAGCTTTATGGTTTCTATGCCTCTTTCCTTAATAGTCACTTTATAAATATTAAGCATCGCTATCATCAAGCTGAAAGTATGAAATCTTCTTATCATGGTCCATACCAGGGCAAAGACTGTTCAATTTAGATGTGTCTCAGGAATGTCAGCATGCACAAGGGTCATGTTCCTTTGGTAGCATAGTCACTTACTAGCAAACACAGACTAAATAAATATTGCATCACGCCGACTACTTACAAATAGTCTCCATCTTTGCTTTCAATATTAGTGGTTAGAATACTGAAGAAAGAGTGGGTGCGTTAACAGGACATGAGGAATTCCTTTGGAATTAGTGGTATGGAAAGGTCATTCCATGTTAACCAACTGAGGGAGGTGGAATCAGCAAATTTCCCTAAGCACTGCATTTAGAATCACACAGAACATGTGGAGTCCATTCGGTGGACCAGGGCGGGATGTTATCAGGACCAGATTCCTGCCCAACACTAGGCTACCTGCCGTATAGGAATCCCAAAGTCAGGCCCATGCCTGTCAGTTTTTGCCAATATGCTGGTGTTTTCACTCCCTGTGGTAATCTAACATTTCTTAATAAAAAAGCAAATGTGACTGCTTTTCCAAACTGGGATGGAGAGAGAGAGAGAGAAAGAGAGAGAGAGAGAAAGAGAGAGAGAGAGAGAGAGAGAGAGAGAGAGAGAGAGAGAGAGAGAGAAGACTTTGGGTTTGTAGGTTTGTGGGTTTTGATCTAGGATTTGAGATCATGTATGATTTTGCTTCTGTTTTAATTTTTTGAAAAGATAATTCTATTTAAACACTTATCACTTGATTCTGTGGTGTGTGGATAGGCTAGAACTCACAACTATATGTTTTGCTTTCTATTATTATTTTGTTGTTCTATTTTTTGCCCCTTATATTGAGCTGGTAATACTAGACGTGTTCTTATAACCGAAATCCAGAACTCTGAAGGTAGAGGCAGGAAGATGAGAAGACAAAGACCCTCCTGAGCTATGTAGTGAATTTGAGGCAGCCAGGGACACAGGAGAGCCTGTCTCTAAATAACTAAGTGGTGGACTTCCACTAATAAAAGCTAGTTTTTAGTGACAACAAAATTTAAGGTATTTCCAATGTATTGTTGTATCCAGTATTTACAATATTAAAAAATACTTATTATACCCTGCTCCTCATACCAGGTTTCCCTGTCCAGTCTTCATATGAGGGGAGATGCTTGGTCTTATTGCAACTTGATATGTTTTGTTGATATCCACAGAAGACCTTCCCTTTTCCGAACAGAAATGGAGGATGAGTGGATGGGGTGGAGACAGAGGAGCAGAGTGTGACAAGACAGGGAACTTGGTGGAGACAGAGGAGCAGAGCGTGACAGGAGAACTTGGTAGAGACAGAGACACATGACAGGGAACTTGGTGGAGACAGAGGAGCAGAGCATGACAGGAGAACTTGGTAGAGACAGAGACACATGACAGGGAACTTGGTGGAGACAGAGGAGCAGAGCATGGCAGGAGAACTTGGTGGAGACAGAGGAGCAGAGCATGGCAGGAGAACACGATGGAGACAAAGGACCCCAGCGTGCAGCCATGACTGAGAACAAAACAGAGCCTTGCAGGCCAGGGAAAGAACCTTGGTGCTTAGTGCAAGTGAGAGAAAGCCATAGGAAAATTCCAAGCAACGGAGTCATACAATCTTATTTAAATTTTAAAAATATCCAACTGCGGCTGCTTGGAGACTAGGCTGGAGACAGTAAAACCAAATAAAATAAAATAAAAAAGTGTAACAGATTCTTTCACTCAGGCGGGAAATTGGAGGGATTTGTAAGGATGGAAGTAGCTGGTGCAGGCATTAAGGAGTCCTGGGATTTCTGATGGTCCTGGATGACACCGCAGGTTTGGGCCCAAGAGTTGAGTCACAGATGCTGCCATTTCTAGACATGGCAGACACTGGGAAAGAACAAGTTGAAAAAGGGAGAAAGAAACCAAAGCTCTGACTTGGCCATGCTGATTTCCCAATGTTTTTATGGATGTTCACTCGGGGTGACAGTTGAAAATGCAAATCACAGAGATGCTGAGAGACTGTGATCCATGGCACAGCTATCAGCCAAAGGCCACTCACTGTCTAAGAAGCTGGATATCAGTACAGTGAAGATTCTAGACGCTTGGTGTTTAGTGGTCAGAAAAGGGATGCAAGATAGATAGATAGATAGATAGATAGATAGATAGATAGATAGATAGATAGATAGAGATAGATAGATTAGATAGATGATAGATAGATAGACAGACAGACAGACAGACAGATAGATGATATGGTGTAAGGACATACTTGGAAAAGAGGAACAAAGAGGTTCAGCAAATGCTCTTCCATTGTTGGCAAGATGGAGCTATAGGTTGGCCCTGGCAAGAGATTGCTGAGGAATGAGGAGTAAAGTCTAAGAAAAGTATTGTGAGTAGAGGTGAGGGCAGAAACTAGGAAAACGGACACGGTCAAGGCAAATGTCAACACATCTTTTAAGGAACATCTGCCAGGGAAATGCAGAACAATGAAACATGTGCCTTGATTTCCTCAGGTTTTTCTGTCTGCAATATGAGAGGTTTGACATTACTTCTGCCCCTAAAGTACTGTTTCCAAGTCCCCAAATCTCTCGTGGTAAATACCTGGAAGTCCACATTGCCAAAAGAAATGTTCAATGTATCCTGAATCGCCAGTGTCCAGAAACAGCAGGGTCATCTCAGATCGAATCATGCAAGTGTCATTTCTAGATATATGCCTAAGTAATAATCGGGACTGACGATAGAAACCTTTAAAAATAGTTTGATATTATATCCTGAGAGGAACTTGCATTCATTTCCTGATGAAGTGGTAGTCTCTTTTTGCTGATAGAAACAACGAGCCTCAGGGTAGAAGGATTTGTGCATAGGTAATTTGACCTAAAAGCCTCTGCATTTTTCTCTGGCCAGACAGACTACCACAGTTGCAAATGCATCCGGCTTATATAGCTACTTATCAAAGCAATGACCAGAGGGGAATTAGAGATAGATATAGTAACAGCTATCATCAGACTACTGTGGAATTCACATAAACGAACTCCTTTAACCACTCACCATTTAAACACGCTCTTCCACACACAAATGTGTTCATTATGTGACAGTTTGAACACAGGTAGCTCAGTCATGGGATGGCCCCGTTCTGCCCTACATCTTAGATTAAAACATTGGCAATGCCTATTTTTAATCTCGTAAGCTCCTGCTTAGGAGAAGCTGGGTCTGACGGACACAGTTATTGACATACAAAGCTGCTGCCGAAAGGCTTTTCCCATGGAGAGCACAATGAGTGTGAAACCGGACCCACCTCCTGCTCTTGTGTTCTTTCATGGATCCCCCATGTCACAGTGAGCCTCGAGCCAGGCAGCCTCCTGAGGCAGCCACGCTCTGGTGTATGCCCGCCATACTTTGCACTCAGAGGCCCGTCTTGCATCTCGGGTGTGTAAGCCCTTCGGCATGAATCATGCTCCCTTGGAGAAGCAGGACCTTCTCCCTGTGGATATGAGTTTGTTGGTATTTTAGTCTGCTTGGAAACAGGCTGAGAAACATTAAACCCAGCTTTTCTGAGTTAGTCCAAATTATTTTTTTTTAGAAAAGAGGAAAAAAAATATTATGTCTCCTAAGGAAACTTGTAACCACGAACAGTAAATTTAAAATGTTTGAAAATGGGTTTTTCCCCTCCCACATTCCCCACTTGTGCATAGTTTAAATCCCTAGTTTCTCTCAGAAAAAAATACATACTAGTCTACAGCCCAGAGAGCTAGGCCTATACAAATGGATTTCTTACATCAGAGGCTTAAAATGGTATTTATTTCATTCCACTGACTCTACCAATTTTACCCTTTCTCCAGTCCTCCAGTTCAATAATTCACTAGATATTTGTGTAAAATTAATTTTTAAAGTGCACACAAGAGCCCAGGCACTGAAAAATACCATTGTTCATAATATACAAACTCAGCTTTCTCTACCTGAACGCATAGGCCCCAACTCACTGAGTCAAGGTAACGGAGTCACTTCAAGCTGCTAACCTACGCTTTTCTAGGCTAACTCAATCTCTACGATATTTTCTTATGGAGTTTCACAGGACCCCACCCATCCTCGCCTTTCCTCCCTGGGAACCGCACTGAGAAGAAAGCTATATAAAGTACTGCAGGCCCTGGAGTCTCTGGGCCTCCAGAGATGCCTCTTTCCTCAACAGCGGCCTCTGCAGATCCTCTTCAAGGTGGAAACCCTTTGTACTCACTCTGCCTTCTATCTCAGCTCAGGCCTGCAGAGGCTGTGGCCTCCTCCTCTCTCAGCTAATGGAACATCTATTCCCTTCGGTGCCTCCCTCATTAGAGCTCTGGTGATGAGCAGTGGGGAGAGGCACAGAGCCAAGACACACGAATGATCTTTGCCTTTGGCTGGAGGCTCAGTGACCTACTTCCGAGTGCCCAACTGCACTACGGGGTTTCTTTGGTTTTGGATTTCTCCTGACCTGCCCCAAATTTCCAAGGTCCGCTTCATTCCTCCCTCCCTCCTGTCCTTGTGAGGCATGGAACGCACCAACAGGCTACACATGATGGTTAGAATCAGTTATCCACCGATCTCCTAGGAGACCCAGCCTCCAGGCGTTATCTTGATGAGTTAACGGAAGTGGGAAGACCCACTGTGGGGCCGGTGACGTCTCTCCCTGGATGGGACCTAGACTTTATGGAAAGGAGCAAACGCGCTGACATGAGCCCTCTTCACCCTCTGCTTCTTGACTGTGGGTCCTACGTGACAAGCTGCCACCTCGAGCTCCTATTGCCACGATTTTTCCTATGAGCTCTGATAAGTTCTTTCTCCTCTACGTTGCCTCTGTCGGGATATTGTATTACAGCAGCGGGGAAAACAGATTAACTGGGACAAAAGCAGCATCACCCGTGCTGTGCTCCCATCCCTCCTAGTCTCCCAGCAAGGTGTTTCCCTGGGCCAGGCTTTTTGCTGCTTCTCTCTGAGGAGGAAAGCAGTCCTTGAGTCCCGCCTGGCATCTGGCTCACACGTCAACATTTGTCGCAATTTTTTGGGCTTCGGTGTCCAAAATTGGTTCTGAATATACTTAAATACCAAGAAAAGACTTTTCTATTTTCTCTCTCAAATGTCTAGCTGTTAATATTGAACTCCAGAACATTCATGCCTGGCTTCTTGTTTTGTTTTGTTTTGTTTTGTTTTGTTTTGTTCTCAACTGTTGAAGATCTATTTTAGAATTCAGAGGAGAGTACATGCTTTCCTTGAGACCCACTGGACTCTGTTCTTTCTGAGAAATGGGGATGGCTTGTACCCAGTAGCAGAAAGCTATGGTATGACAGCTCACCCCTGTAACCCAGTACACACCTCCCTGAGGGAGGGTACTGATGCAAGGGGATTGCAATGAATTCTAGACCAGTCTAAAAAATACAAGTGCGTGTTTTCTTCTGAGTCATTCTTATTTTGGTTTGGTTTTGGTCTTAAGACAGGGTCTTACTGTATAGCACAGGCTAGACTATAGTTCATTATATAGCCCAAATCAGCCCCCAGTTTGCTGTAGTGCCCGGTGCCTAGTACCACTTTACTCTCCTACCTCAACATTCTGGCTGGGATTACAAGCAGGTACCAACAACAACACCATCACTATCACCACCTCCACCTCCACCACCATCACCACCTCCATCATCACCTCCACCACCACCACCACCACCTCCACCACCTCCACCACCTCCACCACCTCCACCACCACCACCTCCACCTCCACCACCTCTACCTCCACCTCCACCACCTCTACCTCCACCTCCACCACCACCACCTCCACCTCAACCTCCACCACCATCACCATCATCATCACCACCTCCACCATCACCTCCACCACCACCACCATCACCTCCACCACCACCACCATCACCTCCACCACTACCCTCCACCACCACCACCATCCACCACCACCACCACCTCCACCATCACCTCCACCTCCACCACCATCATCACCTCCATCATCACCTCCACCACCTCCACCACCACCTCCTCCACAATCTCCACCACCTCTACCCTCCACCTCCACCACCACCACCTCCACCACCACCATCACCACCTCCACCTCCACCACCACCACCCTCCACCACCACCATCACCACCTCCACCTCCACCACCACCACCTCCACCTCCACCACCTCTACCCTCCACCTCCACCACCACCACCTCCACCTCAACCTCCACCACCTCCACCACCACCACCTCCACCTCCACCACCTCTACCCTCCACCTCCACCACCACCACCTCCACCTCAACCTCCACCACCTCCACCATCACCATCACCACCTCCACGCATCACCTCCATCACCACCACCATCACCTCCACCACCTCTACCTCCACCTCCACCACCACCTCCTCCACAATCTCCACCACCTCTACCTCCACCTCCACCACCACCACCTCCACCACTACCACCTCCACCATCACCCTCCACTACCACCACCATCACCTCCATCACTACCTCCACCACCACCACCATCACCACCTCCACCACCACCACCTCCACCACCACCACAGCCACTACTTCTCTGCCATTCTTTTAGCTAAGAGATGAATTAGGTTAAGAAAATTTAAGTCTGACCCCAAGACAACAAGGCCTCACTGGTTCTTTTTCTGAATCGTTCTTAAGCAGTTGGTACAGTAGAGCAGGACTGTGCTAGAAAAAAATGTTTTCACTTTTTTCACGCATAAAAGTTTCCCAGAGTGCATTTCCTTGAAATGTCCCCATCTTGTGATGCTCTCCAAAACCTTTCTCTTTGCCACCCAAGCAATGGCATTTCTCCAACTGGAACTCTCATAGATGGATCCCTCATGTTCCTGGGTTCTCCCTGAGATACTCCTGAACCTCTGCTTTATTTCCTACAGAAAGCTTTCCCTCAGATTAAAATTTGTATTGAGAGGATTTGTGTGAATTTCAAATATCCAATACCGTATCTGGAAGTTTTTTAAGGTGCCTAGAAAATGACCTGAGGAATTAATTGACTCTGTGTCAGTAAAAGAATGTGGTGTTCTTTCTGCTTCTGTCATTGTGGACCCAAAGAGAAGTCTAGTCGTTCTTTCCTCATGAACCAGCTTTAACTTCATTCTTTGTAATATTCCCTTACTCTACTCCTAATCTAGAAATCTCATATCCTTATAAATATCATAAGCATCATCAACTATATGCTAGTTACTTATTAAAAGTCCATTTATAATAATAAGCATTGTGAGATGCCCTCAGAGTCAAATGTACACGCAGACTGATTAAAGAAATGATCTCCTCTCCAGTGTTAGAGTGCTTGCCTAGGTTCTATCCCCAGATCAAAGCGGTGGAAGCACACAACTATAATTCCGACACTTCAGAGGTAGAGGCAAGAACATCAAAAGTTTCTGGCCGTCATCAATTATACACACAGAGTCTGAGGCTAGCCTGAGCCACATGAAACTCTATTTGGAAAATAAAACTTGCCTCATGGTCTGATTTTTTAAATATATTAAGAGTTTGCATGTTGTTAAACTTAGAATAGAAGAAAATGCTTTTTCCTTTGGCTCTTCCTCTTTAAAATGGTTGCACTGTCTGCCCTGAACTTATGATGTAGACCAGACTGGCTTGGAAATCAAAGAGATCCACCTGCCTCTGCCTGGGATTAAAGGAGTACACAGAGTACACCATCACACCTGGCAAAAATGTCAGTTTTTATATGAACAGTTTGCTATAGTTGTAATCTCAGAGGTTGAAATGAATCACTAAATGGTTTTAATATGTGAAATGATTTCTGTGTCTTATAATGGAATATACAGAATGCTTTTAATGTCATTCCAAGTACTCTTTTGATATTCTCCATTTCTAGGTCCTTTAACGATCTCAATATCCCTGCAAAGCAGTTAGTATTATCTTCTTTTCTCCTATAAGGAGACTCAGAGTCATAACATAGGCCCAGGTCACACATAAAACAAGATCTGAAGCCGCTTCTGCCTCTCAGGCCATCCTGTATCCAGTCTTTAGTATATGAGGCAGAGCCAAACACACTTGTAATTCCAACACTTGGAAGAGAGAAGTGGTAGGAGGATCAGGAGCCCAAGGCAGCCCAGGCTATATGAGCCCTTATCTAATAAATTAATTAATTAATTAATTAATTAATTAATCTTAGAGGGGAAGTAAAAAGAAAACAAAAACAAAACTACTTCATTGGAATTCAATCTCTGAGCTTTTACATGTACAATTTATTAGACCTATGATTTTTAAACATAAATAACATAAAGTACTTAAAACAAGCAGCCTTGTCAGAACAATCAGCTCCCCAATAATCACAAGGAGACTTAATAGTAATCATGAAAGCTTGGCTGATAGTGTAGGCCTGTTTCTAATTAGCTCTTATAACTTAAATTAACCCATTTCTATTCATTTACTTTCTGCTTTGTGGCTTTATCATCTTATCTCCATCCTGCCCATCTCTGACATCTCCACCTTCCCCTTCCCAGCATCCTCTCTACCCTGAAAATCCTGCCAAGTTATTGATTTATTAGCTTTTTATTAAACCAATCAGAGTGACAAATCTTTACAGTGGACAAAAAGATTATTCCACAACACAGCCCACTATTTGAAGATGGAGGGTATTTAGTAAATGGAACAATGGTGGAGAAGAGAGAGGGAGGATAAGGGAGAAAAGGTGAAATATTAGTGGTAGCCATCTTGGAAGGCACAGAACACGCATGGCCCTGGGGACCAAAGATCAAGCATGGCCACTTACGTGGGGGAGGGGGAGGAAACTGAGACAAGAATACTCAAGAAATTTGTCCAAAGAGGGCTTCACGTTATGCATGTCAAATGGGTTCTTGGGAGCACAAGATAAGCTCAAAACGAAGACAGTATCTTATCACAGTCCCATCTACTTAAGGATTTGGTCCTAGATTCATTTAATCACATGTTCACTGACAGTTAAATTCAGTGCCAATGTGCAGGGGAGACCTAGGTTCTGATTGTGCAGGGTTTACTTACTGCACACCACTGATGCTAATCTCTCCCTGAAGAACAGACAGTAGCCAGAAAACAGCTTTTCATTAATGAATTCATCAGTTCCAGTTCACTGGTAATGATGGAAATCCTGCCCTGCACATTCTTTCAAGTGTAAATTCAGGATCTGGATATGCAGCTGGTGAGGTAAGCAATTTGGTCCTTTTCCTATGATTGTGTGCCAAATAAATGACTGTGTTACCAATGGGTGTTTTTTTTTTCTTTCTTTCTTTAAGCGTGGTATGTGGGGGTGGGGAGAAGGAAAAGGGAGTAAGTCTTCTCTTGGCATAGACCAAAATGAATGAAAATGCTTTAAGTGTTATTATAATCTGTTCTATGACAAATTCCAGGTGGCATTCTGCCACAGTGTGGGGCACACCCGTATGGACTCAGGCCCTTTCTGTGAGGATATGGCAGTTCTTAATAAGAAGGGCAGGGACCCAAGCTGAAAGTTAGATTCTCATCCATCCAACACACCCCTGACTCCTGCCAAGTGTGAGATATGGGGAGGGGGGTACAACCGAATGCCAGCAATAACCATGATGCCATCTTTAGAAACTGGGTATTTCCTCCACCTTCTTCCTATACCAGCCATTGTCCCCAAATTCCCAGACTTCTGTTTTATGACGAGTGCTACTTGGCACAACTCTAATTTTGAGACCATTTCCTGAAACTCAAATCATGTAATACAGACTGGAAAGCAGTCTGTGCATCTACATCTTAAAACAACACCATGTCCCTCACAGACATTCCCTACGTGCACCCTCCGCAGGGAGCCTGCTAGCCTAGGAATGCACAGACCAAGCAAGAGGCCTGAAAGAGGAAGTACCAGACTGGGGCCTGAGAACTAGCTTAGCTCTTGTCCTTGAGCTGACTGACTGAAGGGTCCTAGAAATCATTGCCTTATGGCTCAAAGGTGAGTTACTTTCTTCAGCCATAAGGTTGTTTAATATGAGCTTCTGTCACTTCTAACCATAACAGTTACAATAACTTACAATTTGTTTTGTTGTTGACCTTGTTTCTGTATTCAGCCCAAACTAGCCTTCCTGTAGCTGTCAATCATTGGTGCTAACCCTGACTTAGGAAACTAGGGTGGGTAGCCCTCTCTCTCACTGGTGCAGTTGCTCATCATCATATGACTTGAAGGTAGCTGGGGTGACCCCATAAATGATCTCGTCTTCAGGATAAACTCCTCAGGGAAACATTAAGTTCTCTTTCTTTGGCTTGGCTTTGAGACATTTCATTCTGACAGCCTTTCTCCACTGAAGCTCTTGAAATCTTGATCCCCAGAGATGGGTGCATCACATCAGAATGAGCCTGATAAGTATGAGGAGCACAGGGACCAGAAGAACTGGCCCAGGAGCTTGCCCTTAATCGAGACCCTGTATTTCTTTCTCACTATTTTTAAAATGACATCTATGTAGTGTGTGTGTGTATGCACACACGTGCCACAGTGTGCATGTGGAGATCACATGTGTGCTCGCAAGAGATCGTTCTGTGTGAATTCCAACGATTGAACACAGGTCTTCAGGCAGCAAGCACCTTTTTTGGCTGAGCCGTCTTGCTTCTTGTACTTAGGGTGGTGTTTATTTTATTCTTTGGGCTACCACCAATGTCTTCAGCACGGACTGTGTTTCCAATCCCCTTGAGTTACAGAGTCCCATCTACATGAACTACTCTTCTATGCATTCACCATCGATAATTTCCATTCTTTCTTTGTACGAGTAACAGCTCGTATTCATAAAAAATGAAAAAATAATCTCAAAATTACAGGACCCAGAAATGCCCTAACTTGTATATGCTTTGCAGAAGCCTTCAATCCTTGTCAAGTCTGTCTTTATTGCAACCATCTCTCTAGCCTGGTCATCAACCATTGGCCATCCTCACTCCGTATGCTTCTATATTTCCCCAAATCTAGACTCATCCCTATCTCCCTCATTTGCCTTTTGAAGAAGTCTTTTTCACTGTTCAGGCCACAGTCCAAATGTCACCTCTTTCTTGAGCTTAGTCTGATTTCTCTTACTACAGTCTCTCATTGTCATCTAGGTCTTCTGTCTCTGCTGACTTGGTGCATTCTTGGGTTGATTGGTTTTTGTTTACTTGTTTGTCAGTCAGAGTAGCCCTGTGTATCCCTCCTTGGTCTCAAGCTCCTCCTGTCTTCCTGCCTCCTCCTCTTCCTAAATGCCAGAATGACATTTAGGTGGCATGAGCCACCGTGAGTGACGCTCTTGATCTTTGACACTGCTTTTTTGCAACACATGAAAGTTCCAATTCTTTGAATATGCCTGACTAAGATCAAGTCCTAGCCTAAGAGCTACCGTTGAAGGACAAGCCATACTTCCTCAAAACAATGGCATGCAAAAGCTGTGTTGAGGAGGAAGAGTTAAGCCAGTCCCTTTCCCCGTGATAAGTCCTCCTAAAGCTCTCAGTGCCCTGTGCCTGCGATACTTTGCTCCAAGGTATGATGGCAGGTCAGCTTTAAGGCTCTATTTGGTCTCAGGGAAATGAGCTTCTTACAAGCTTCTTAACAGTTTCTTACACTGCTTGTGTCCACGACTCATGTGCTTTCAGTCTGCTTATTAAACTGTTCTCATTAGGCATATGTAATGTAGACTCCATTATGTTTGGAGAGTATTGACTAAATTAGTGTAAATCAGGCCAACACAGCTCATTTGGATGCTGTGCGCGTGGTCTGAATATGCTGAGGACTTTTCCAGTGAAGAATATCAGTTTAACCCAGTCAACCATTAAAAAACAAATTATGCTCTGTGCTTCTATAAATCAGAATTTCAAGCCCACTTTGTCTCAGGAGAGTGTGACTGTGCACATGGCTGCCCACAAACAGTGACAGTGAAAAATTGGCTTTGTCTGCTATGCTCCCATCTTGACCGAGAGGAAAACCAACTGGGAATCTCGGGCTCCAGTCTCTCACAGGGCAGGGTTTATAAGGTTAAGAGCAGCAGTTTCTGGGAAGCCTGGGAAGCCGGCCTAGGTCTGTGAGAGGCAGCCCTGGCTGGCCTCCGCACACAGCCCAGAGCACAGCCGTGGGCTGGCGTTAACCTTCTGAACTCCCGCGGCAGGCTGCAATCCTGCCTTCTACTCGATCACGGCTCCCAGGACAGATTCCGCTCCAGACTGTCTGTGGAGCTTAGGGAACCCTGAAAGGAAGCCTTTCAAGTCTGCTTCTCTTGAGAAAGCTAAACCTACAAAACTTGGCCAGACACCACACTTGGGTCTCCCTCTGTGGTGACTCAGAAATCTCAAGGAGAGGAGGAAAATGGAGAAGAATAACATTGACGGGGCCGAAGGGCAAGAGGGACGAGATTTGTATTTCCATTGAGTGGGTGATGTCTTTTCATTTCAAAGCCTGATGTAAAAAACGCACTGGCTTTTAGGTATCCACAGACCAAGAACATAAACACTGCTGCTGAAATATTTCATCTCTCCCAAATGAGGCCCTGTGCAAATTTCCTTCTATGTGCAGAGCTTTCTGCACCAGTCCTACAGAGTGCAGGCAGACATCCAGAATCTCCTTTCGCTGGACTCTAGTAGAGCAGTGCTTTCAGTACTCAAGTGAGGAGACTTTATCCGGAGACCAAGGGGAAGGGTCTGGAGGGGAGACCTTGGGAAGTCCGAGATGAGTTGGGGGCAAAGGAGAAACTGAGTCACAGAAGGCCAATATTTTCTAATGACCCCTTTCTTTCGCTAACAACACAGTCTCCTAAAACAATTGTTTAAAGTTATGCCCTGTCCACTAATGCTCAGTCTCGGGTTGCCCATCAGCCTACTGGGCTCAGCTTCTGACATCTCTAGCAAGTGAAGGCGGAGTCTACATCCTTTCGGAAGAGGCCCCGCCCTCGACTTCCCTTTGAGCGTAGGGCCATGGAGACTCCAATGCACACTCAGCAAACTGCTGTCTCTGCACAGAGCATCACAAAGAGGACTCAGACAGAAGCGTGGCTTGCTCAATAAACAGCCAGCTCTAAGCTTAGCTTATCACTTCCTCATGTTCACATAGCCTTCAAATCTTTCCTAGGCTTTCCAGCCTTCTTTCAACAAAGTGGAACCTTACTAGGTTTTTCAAAGCCGGTTTTCAAAGCCAGTCTTGCCAGATCTGTAACTCCGTTGGCACAGTGCTTGCCCAGCATGGCCACAGTCCTGGATTTGATCTCCAGCATTAGACAAAAATGGATGGTGGCTCACTACTGTAATCTAAGCATACAGTTTAGTGAAGGTAGGAGAAGCAAGAGTTCAAGGGTAGAGCCAGGCAGTGGTAGCACACGCTTTTAATTACAGCACTCGGGAGGCAGAGGCAGGTGATCTCTGTGAGTTTGAGGCCAGCCTGGTCTACAAGAGCTAGTTCCAGGACAGACTCCAAAGCTACAGAGAAATCCTAACTCAAAAAACAAACAAACAAAAACAAAAAAGAGTTCAAGACTAGCTTTAGCTACACAGTGATGGTAAAGAATAAAATTAACCCTGAACCAAGTAGATTCCCCTTAAGAGTCCAAAGTTGTACTAAAAATCCCTATTTACTGTAAACTTCCTACATAGCCAGAGCCAAAGAGCCAATCAGCAAGTTTCTAAGAATCAGAATACAGTCTTTGAAATCTCTGATACAAATAGATATTCATCCAAAGTTTTTAAAGTTATTCCTAAAAATACATATTAAGTGCTGGAAAGATGACTCAGCACTTATGAGTCCCTGCTGCTCTTCCAGAGGACCTAAGTCCAGATGCCAGCACCTGTGAGACAGCATACAGTCACCTGTAACTCCAGCCCCATGGGACCTAACACCTTCTTCAAAGGGCACCCCACACACATGACATACCCTCACTCATACAGACAAGCACATATCCATAGAATATATACTTGAGAAACCAACACATGTTTCACTGTCTTTATCATACACAGCCAGCAAATACCTTTGGTGGATATCCCTAGATCTGCTATAGAAGGATTCTAGCCTGTTGCAGCAGGACACACTAAACATCTCAATGCATTTTGAGGGCAGAATTAAAACAAGGAACAAGAACATGTATATGCTCTTTCCCTAAACGTTAAACATTCACGGTTGTTCAAAACCTGGAAGGTATGCACCTATACACATACATAGCGGGGGAGCCATCTCCTCCTGGCACAAGGATTGCTAGCCTAACACTGGCCCTCTTTGGAACTAACAGTGGATGTATACAGCGTACAGATAGTTCTGTAATTAAGATTGTCTCTACCCTAGCAGTCTGCTGATGAGAGTTGGGGTGCATTTGTTCTTAGCCGTCACCTATCAAATATGCCCTTACATTTGATTCCCTGAGGGCCACCCACCCATCTTGCTTCTGCCAACCTTCTTGGCTGCACTTTTGGTGGTCCTAGTCTGAAGGGTGGGCCTAGATGTTTTAAAGTTTCGCTATTCAGCAGTCTGGAGAGCCACCCCACAGCACCTGGGAGATAGGTAAGGAACCGAGCATACCCTTATCATGTATTGATCACTAGAAAACACCCAAGATGACATTAAAGATTATACCGGGGGTGGTAAAATATGCTTTCATAAACAGAAACCTGTTTTCCAGTAAAAACTGAAACCACGCTTTGAAGAACAATGAGCACAGACATGCCCATCAATTTATGGCTGATTAGCATATAGAATCCCCTCCACTAAACAGATTGACTAGTATGTCAGGCATATGATCTCATCACAGCCCAATGGGTAATGGTTTTAAGCATGCTGGGAATGTAAGAATAGAGATGCCACTCACTGTTGAGTTTCACCTTCTGGTTCTCTAGCTCCATATACAGTGCCAAGCTATCACCGAACAATTCAGAGTGACACTTTGCGTTTTCTCTCTCTCCCAATCTTCAAATGCTCAGTTTTTATTTCTGTCTTGGTTGTAATCCATGTGTGTGTGTGTGTGTATAGGCCAAAGGCTGACATGGGGTGTCTTCCTACACACTCAGCACTTTACTTTCTGAGTCAGCGTCTCTCCCTGAACCCAGAATTCACTGTTTCACCTTGCTACCTAGCCAGCCAGCTTGCCAAGGGGTTCCTTGTCCTACCTACTGAGTGCTGCAATTACAGGCAAGACGCTGTCCCCCGACCCCAGCTTTTGCTTGGCCTCTGGGGATCTGAACTCCAGTCTCCAGACCTGTGTAGCAAGGACTTTATCCACTGAGCTGTCTCCCCAGCCCTAGTGGTATGCCATTTGCATGTATTTCCAAGTCTCTCACGTTATAAAATGGTACCAGAAAGTCATAAAGTGATGGTGCCCAAGACATAGTGCCAGGGTACCACACTGAGTTTGGGGCTGAGCTCTGATCTTTTCTGTAGACACTGTTAAGTGGGAAGCTGTTGTATGGAGACAGTCTCTAGCCTATGAGTAATACTTGTGCACAGTTCAAACGGCATACTCTGCATAGTGTACATGCCCTGGTTGTGAAGCATGCCTGGTACCCCTGCAGTGTGCAACTGGAAAAACACATCCCATTTACCTGTTCCATGGCTTCATCCCTGGAATTTGTACTGGATAAATGAACACAAGAGGAAGTATACTGGAGTGTAGCTCACTGATGGAAGACTGGCCTAGCATACACAAGGCCCTGGAGTCTGCCTCATAAACCACACACACACACACACACACACACACACACACAGCACAGCACAGCACAAGTATCACTAAGTGCCATGGAGAAAAGAAAAAGAACAAGGAAGAGAAGGAGTGAGCAAGGGAAGGAAGGAGAGAGCTACTCTGTGTGCATTCCTGTGTGGAGTCTGTCCCCATCCTACATCATCCTGAAGTCCAGTGTGTCAGAATGAGGCCACCCTCGTGGCTCCATGCCAACCTACCCTTCTACCAGTGACACACTCCCATGAGTTCAGAGTGTGAGAGGATTTTCTTTAAATACTGGTACCATGAAATTGGGATTGTTTGGACTCTGAGAACTGGAAGCTGGTGTCTTCCAACGGAGCCCACCCCTAGCCATTCAAGTCCTAGGGACAGCAAAACTCAAGCCTGAAAAATACACTCCTAATCCATGACTGGCAAGGATTTCTATGCAATCCAAGCTCGGATACAATGAAGTCTCTTTAAAAACTGTATGTCTTTGTTTGACAACTAAGACTCAATAGCAGGATATGAAGTGTACAGGTTTAACATGCCAACAATAATTACAGGGGTGCCTATGGCCTGTCTGTCATGGTAGTTAGTGCTAGGTGGGCATTGCCTCTCATAAGTCTCACGGTATTTCGCATCGTGGGAGATCCATGAGGAAGACCACAAACACACGACTGGAGTAGATTCCAGAGGCTGTATCGTAAGCCATTCTTACGTACTAATCCCAGACTTCATCTTCAGACACCAAGACCTCCTGAGGTTGTCTGTGTGTAACTTCACCTCTCACCCTTGACGGCAGTGATATCTTCCATGCTCCACCCCCTCCTGCTGCCCACCTCCCTGGCTGCTCTCCCGCGTGGTCCAAAAGGTCATAGGTACACACCCAACTCGAGATAGTATTTAGTCAGCTTCCCTTCTCATTCTCACATTTAGGAAGTGTGCCTTAAATGCTCCGGACATTTCAGGAGTCTATTTATTAAAACTTCATTTTCAATTGAACCACGTATCATTTCAATCTCCCTTTCCTCAGCATTGTATAGCTCCGAGGACAAGAGTTGGAAATGTGCCTATCACTAGCTGAGTCACATTTTTTTTAATGTGCTCCCTCCTCAAGCCATTGTTTTCTTTCTTTCTTTTTTTATTTTGAGAAAAAAAATATTTTCTTTTAAAAGTAAACTACATGAAACAACAAGAACACATATGAAGAATTCATACATATGCATATGTAATGAAGGAATGTAAGACAAGGGCCCTACGTACGTCACCACCCAGCTCAAGAACGAGAACTTTGACACATGCCCCAGAAGCCCCGTGACCCTGGCCTTGCCATTGTTAGCATTAATCTCACTTCCAGTCCTCACATCCTTGCTTAGGTTCCCCTTGGGCTGCAGATCCACTCAAGGCCATGCAAGGCTTCCTGCCAGACTCAACTTCTGAGCCAAACCCTCGGGCTCCTGTGGAATGTTTTAATTACAGGTGTACTGTCACCCTTTTCAAAAGGTTGAGTGGCATACAACCTGCAGCACATACTTCGTGTGGATAGTTGGATAAGGTTTGCATGGATGCAGCCTTGGAAAGTGTACGCATCATCTCCATTATTCCTGCAGATCTCTGTCACCCTCTTCCCTCCCCCACACCCTTGTCTATTCTATCGCTGTATGTCTATTTACATTTTTTCTAGAGATTTATGAAAAGGGAATGGCAAGGTGTGTGCTTCCTTTCCTGGTCTTCCTTTTTCGCTCAGCATGACTTTGATCTTGAGTTTTGCCGCTGTGTGTGTGTGTGTGTGTGTGTGTGTGTGTGTGTGTGTGTGTGTGTGAGCATTTCATTTTTTTTCTTGCATGTGTGCATTGTGTGTGAATGCACGTGTGTTCAGGAGCACACGCATGTGCGTGTATGAAGAGACCAGTGGTTACCATAAATTGACTCCATCACTGGGAAGGGTCTGTTACCGAACCAGGAGCTCACTATTAGTTGCGCTAGCTAGCTAGAGAGCGCCTAGATCTACCCCTCCACCTCCACAACGCTAAAGATTGGCAACATCACACCGTCTTTTCCACGTTCTGAGTTCAGGGATCTGAACTCCGGTCTCTGGTCTTTCTCATGCTTGACGAACTGAGTCATCTCTTCAGACCCTCATTTTCACTGAACTTAGTTTTATTTATATTATCTTATTGCCAAGTTATATTTTGTTTTATCCATTCAGCTATTAGTTAAACTGCCGTCGATTGAAGTTTTGTCTTATTGTCACATGTAAAGCCATTTGATTGACTTAGGCTTTTTCGCCACGGTAAAAAACAAAACAGGAGTGGTATGCCTAGCTAAGTCCACAGAAGCAAAACTTTTAAAAGAAATTTTCACGGCCAGGGTTGTCTCGCTTCAGTTTTCCACAAACATTGCTTGATATCTCCAGTTCTTATGTGTCAAAACCAACATTGGTACCATCAGTTTTTCTTACTATCTGGCTTTTTAATGCGTGAGTAATGAGATTGTGTTACAGTTTGAATTTGTGCTTTCCCCGATGCTTGTGAGGTAAACATCTCCGTTGGGTGCTTTTGTCCCCCTTCGCACCCCTGTGTGTTTTCCTTAGCCAACTGCCCTTGGTAGCCTTTGCCTGGTTTTAAGCTCAATTGTTTGCCTTCCCCCTACTAAGTGTCTTACTTATAGATTTTAGGTGTCAGTCCTTCATCTAGCCTGTGCTTCCCAAACACTGTCTCAGAATCACGAGGTTTTCTTTCCGTTTCCCCACCTCTGAAACTGGAGTTAGAGACGGTTGTGAACCATTGGGTGGCTACTGGGCACTGAGCCTGAGTCCTTAGAAGAGCAGGCAGAGCTATTAACCACTGAGCCACCTCTCCAGCCCCACCGCCCCACCCCACCCCAGTTTCTCACAGTGGTTGATCTCCTACCGTTCAGAGGTTGGGTCTATTTTCAGTGAACATTTGTCTGTGGTCTGAGATGCTGATTGAAGTTTTTGGTAGATATAGTCTGTTTTTGTTTGTGTACCAGGTTGTTCTAGAACTGTTTTTTTTTAAAGCCTCGTTTCTCCTTTAATTCTGTGAGGAATCCATTGCCAGCCTGGGAGCCCTGCCCCCTAGGTCTCATGTCTCATTCCATTGGTCTCGTTGTCTGTTTTTTTATGCTAATATTTTACAGTTTTGGTCATCATGGCTTTATATTGCAAATTAAAATCAAACAGTGTGAGATACTGAGCTTTGCTCTGTTTTGACGTTGTTTTGGCTTATGTGGATCTTTTCTCATTGCTGTGAGTTTTAGAAATGGCTTATCAGTTTCCACGGGAAATGTGCTGAATCTATGTATCAGTTTGCTGACACGGGTATGTTTAAAGGAGGAGAAGCGGTATGTTTAAAGCTGGGAGTGTTCTCCCTCGTGAATTAAGGATACCTCTTAGAGTTGTCTCCACTCTGCCCATGATCACACTGTAGCTGTCATCTGCGTCTTGTGTTGGATTTAGCTATTTCTTTAATCATTTATAGATGTGTGATACAAGACTATAGTGTTGGAAATGAGTTTTTATGTCTAAGTTTCTGCCTGGCAATGGCACCACATACCTTAGTCCCACCACTCAGAAGGCACAGACAGGAGAGCAAGGCTACCCTAGATGACAGGCCAGGACTGCATGGTCCTGTCTCAAAAACAAAACAAAACAAAAGGAAATAAATAAATTTCAGTTTCTGGTTGCGTCATACCTTGTGTTTAAGACTATAATTAATTTGCATGCATATTGATTCTGTAATATGTTACTTTGTTAAACTACATCCCTGATTCTAACCACCTTCTGTTGGCTTTTCTACATACACAATGGTGTTGGCACAAAGCCTTGCTTTCTTTTATCCAAACTAGAACGCTGTCATCATTTTTATTGCCATATTGCAGTGGTCAGAACCTTCTGGGAAATGTTGGCCATCGGTGTTAAAAGCAGACACCCTTGCCTTGTGAGGAGGAGGCCTTCGGTCTTTCACTATTAAGTTTAATGTTAGCTAAGGATTTTCACAGGCCCCCTTTATAGGTTAATGAAGCTCGACTCTATTGCTACTTCACTTGGGATTGGGGGTTTTATTTTTGTTGGGATTCTGGATTTAGTCATCACCTTTCCCCAACCTTTATTGAGATAATCATATAGGTTTCAAGAACACCGTGAATTACAACAGCTGATTTTTCAGATGTTAAAATTGGAATTCATCGTGTAGCTCAGACCTACATCAAATGCACAGAAATCCTCCTGCCTCCACTTTCCAAGCACTAGAATAGCAAGTGTGAGGCACCATCCCCAGAAACCTCTATGTTTTTAGGTGAAACTTTTACGTTTTACATCAACGCCATGTAGTAACCATCATATACTTTGTTGTATCTGATTCGATAAAATTTTATCTTTATAGGCTGGAGAGATAGCTCAGAGATTAAGAGCACTGGCTGATCTTCAGGAGGTACTGAGTTCAATTCCCAGCAACCACATGGTGGTTCACAACCATCTGTAATGAGGTCCTGTGCCCTCTTCTGGCCTGCAGACATATAAGGAGGCTAAATGCTGTGTACACAATAAATAAAAAAACAATTATCTTCATGCTAAGCTGAAGAGAATATTTGCTATGGTTTTGAGGTCTTATAGCCTGGCTCCACTTCCTAGTCTGTTTCCTGACTGTTGATGCTTGTCACAAGCTAGCCTCATGCCCCTGCTGTCATCCTTGCTTATCCTGCCTCGCCTGTCATGGTGGACTGTATCCCATCCTGACCTACAAGCCAAAATAGAGCCCCCTCTCTCTTTGCTGTTGTCGTGGTATTCACCACAGCAATAGAAAAGTAACAAGAGTGGCATTAACCTAACAGCATATTTCCTTTTTTTCTCCTTATACATTTAAAAAAGTCCTTGCTCCTACCCAAATTCAATAGTACCTTGTTTCCTCTGAGACAATGTCTCATCGCAGAAGCCCAGATATTATGGCACTGTGCACAGCTGGGGACTTGAGGGCTCTGCTCCTTCACCACTGAATAAGAAGCACTCAACGTGGAGTCTTGTCTCTTCTCTGAGTCACTGTCCTGGTATTGTAATTCAGAGACGCAGCTGGGTTGGAGGGACAGAAAACATCCCTCCTATGGCTTACAGAGCTCTCAAGGTATTTCCTAATCAGCCCTGAAGAACTCAGAGGGGGCCGCCAGATGAGCCTCAACCTCAGAGTATCCTTTCGTGTCCACTGTAGGTCTGATGGACTGACTTCGAGAGGGCCCGGTGAAGGATATACAAGGAAAAGGAAACGGGGAAGATGGATGTTAGGAGAACTTTCTGCCTGAATGTGTTTTGGTAGATACATCTCCACGTGTTGTGATCTCTGGGTGGTTTGTTTTGTTTTGTGTTTCATCGTAAAGGATGATAAGTGAGATTGTCTCTGTTTCTGTCTCACTGGGTGGGAGTCTGGGCACTTTCGAACAGACATGTCACCCAACCTTCTCTTAAAGAACATCTTAATCTCTAAGGGAACAATACAAGTTATAACTCTGCCGTGTCTTAAGACAGATGAATGGAGCCCCTAGTGTAATCAATATAGTCAATGTATTTGGTCTACTTATGGGACTTAGAGTACAAACATAAAACATCAAAGTAGACACTAACGTGTCTGTCTGTGCTTGGGTGGCGTACCGTGGCTCACATACGTGTCTGTCTGTGCTTGGGTGGCGTACCGTGGCTCACATAACGTGTCTGTCTGTGCTTGGGTGGCGTACCGTGGCTCACATAACGTGTTTGTCTGTGCTTGGGTGGCATACTATGGCTCACATAATGGTTTACGTTGCTGAATTCCCTAAGAACTGAGATGTCTTTGGTGATGTTTGGATTTCTGGTGCTAGCACATGGTAGATACACATAATAAATATTTATACGACAATTTTTGCCTAGCAGTGAAGCACTCTTTTAAATGCCTCAAAATAGAAGACCATTTATTCCACACTCACTGTCAGAGATTATCTACATTTTACAGATGAGAAACCGAGTTCAGAAAGATGAAGTGATGACCATCCACGCTCACATGACTCATTGAGGAAATCAGGACCTGCTCTCAACACTTGAAAAATACACTGACACTCAGTTTTCAGTCATTCATTTTATTGGCACTGGGAGACATTGTGAAAGAATCCAGCATGAAGTAACGGGATCGTGTGAATTTTTCTAAAGTTAAACACCAGACATCAGACTGTCTTCTCTTCCTAATCTCCTGTGGATTGTGGGTTCCACAGCAGCTGATCCATACTATCACAGTACCCCAAATTACATTTCAGGCTAAAATACATATTTTTTTCTTGTAGTAATCCAAAACAAAGAATCCCTTCTCTCTCTCTCTCTCTCTCTCTCTCTCTCTCTCTCTCTCTCTCTCTCTCTCTCTCTCTCTCTCTCTCTCTCTCTCTCTCTCTCTCTCTCTCTCTCTCACACACACACACACACACACACACACACACACATACACACACACAGAGAGAGAAAAAGAGACTTTTATTCTTCTCACAAACACATCAGATTTTGTGACTTCTTTGCCATCCAGTGCACCACACAGAAAACTCTGCTCTGCCAAATTCTACCTTCCCATGCTGCAGCAACTGCAATCCTGTAGGAGCTTCTGTGATGTCTATAATCAGTGACTTGTCTCCAGAATGATCCCCTACAGTGTTCTCATCGCAGAGCCTCTAGGTCTCAGTAGACATCATCCCCATTCAGCCTTGGTCATTGTCCCTTTGTGTCCCTTTGCTCCTTGCTTTCTAATGTAATTCTTGTCATGCCTCTTTTTCTTGATGTGTAGCCATTGTACACTTTCATATTGTTTCATTAATGCCAGTTATCATTTCCTCATTGCTGTGCAGTCGAGGTAGATTAAAAACTTTCCTGCCAATCCCACCCGTGCTGTTGGGAGAAAACTTGAGGTGTGCTACCTACAGTGATGATTCCTGAAAACTCACATCTGTCTGGCTTAGTCTCCGCCTTGTGAAAACTCTGAAGCTAAATAAATATTTTACCAATTTCCTTCTTCTACTCAATCTAGCTACCCCATTGTAGTCTCTGAGATTTTATTCCCCTGCACAAAATGAGCCAGTATTCTCTCTTACCCTACCGTCTTCTTTTCCCTGCTGTAGGTAGTCATTGGAAAAAGGTTGCCATGGATAGACCTGGTAGTTACCTGTGGAAAGTGTCCACAGTCAGAGGCTATATATTTAAAGTGTACAAGCCTGCATGGATGTGGTTTTTAAAGAGCCAAGAAATGGATTTGTATTATAAGTACTCAAAATGAATTCTATTTAAATACCAAAATCATACTAACATATTAACATACCTATAAAGGAGCCACAGATCTTTCTCCACACCCTCTAGTGTGTGTGTGTGTGTGTGTGTGTGTGTGTGTGTGTGTGTGTGTGTGTGTGTGTGATGAAAAACCCATAAAATGTGATGTTTTGACAGTTAGCCCTTAGGGCCTTAAACAATATCATAATGGAATAAGATGAAGAAAATCACTGGTTTGTGATCGTTAGATGCAGTGATACTTTGTGGGAGTTTGAGGTGGGTTTCCTTCTATCCATCTGATACATTTTTAAGCCAAAACTACAGAGAATACAGGGTCGAGCATTGGATAGGTGATTTGGACAAGGCTCGGCCTCCAGCACAGATGTGTAGAAAAAAGGGAATGGAGGACATTCGAGCAGAGACCTGAAGAGACCCGGAAAAATGGGAACAAAGACGTTCAGAGGACAAAGTAATATTTAGAGGAAAACAGGAGAACGCAACTGGCCTTGGCAAGATGGCGCAGCTCTGCCTCTTCTCCCAGAAGTTGGGCATTATTAGAGGCTCTGGAAAATATGGCGATGAGGACTTTTAAACGTTACTATCTAACGGGTCTAGGGAGATGGGTTTGTTAGTGAAGTGTCTGCCTTAAAAGCCTGAGGACCTGAGATCCCCAGCACCATGTAAAAAGCCAGACTAGTCAAATAGGTGAGCCCCTGGTCCAGGAAAGAAATTCTGTCTCAAAAAAATAACGTGGGGCTGGATATAGCTCATTTGTAGAAGGCTGGCTTAGCATGCATGAAGCCCCCAATTCAATACCAGTATTAAATACAACAGGTTCGATGGTATGTGGCTGTGATCCCAGCACTTATATATTATCAGAGGATCAGGTCACGGTCATCTCTGACCATGTTCAAAGACACCCTGGGCTACCCTAAATCCTGTCTCAACAAAAGAAACAGAGCAGAGAAGCAATAAAGGAAAAGTTACCAATGGCCACATCTGAACTGCGTGTGTGTGCTCACACACGTACACGGAGATGTGCACACGCAAAAAATAAAAATCGCCAAGTTAATATTTGTAAAACACTTAAGACAGTTCCCAGTACATAATAAATGTCATGCACATATGAATCAAAGAAACACGAGTGGTAGAGACAGGGTTTGGTTAGGAAGATACTTCCCAGAAGTCTACAGCAATGACAGCCCACAGAACTCAGGAGAGTCTCTGCACAGTGTTGTCGGCAGTGGCTCAAACTCCCAGTCCAGTCCTGTGAAGGTAGCAGGGACTTGGGTTGGAGTGTACGACAGATTTGGGAGCCACCAGTCCCAGAAGCAACCATCAAAGCGTTGAGGTGGAGACTCAGGTAAAAGGAGAGCCAGGTAGTCCATTCTGAATGTCCTTGCACCTGCCTTTAAGGCAAGCGGGAGGCGACTTGGGGACACTAGGTTTCTCTGGCTCCTGCCTCCTTGGAGTGCCTGTCACGTGTGAGTTTCCTAGCAGGACAGGGTGTGAAGCTGTTAAGTGCACAGTAGTCCACTCCAGCAGACGTCCCTCATCATCCCAAGCAGACCCTGCAGAGCCACAAACAATATGGCCTTGTGAGCTCTGGTCAGCCTGCTCAGGACACCTGTGGGGCTTTCTTTTCCAACTCTGAGAAGCAGCTTCCCAGAGACTTGGCAGGCGAACCAGGCGGAACTCAGGGATATTTGGGCTGTGGGTGCATTCCAGAGCCGAATGCTCTCCCAGACATTTCCCTTTTAATGAAGCCCCAGCTTTTCCTTTCTTCCTTTCCTTTTCTTTTTCTTTTTGGTCATGAAAGATCATTACATGTGAAGCCTAATGGGGCCCTGGCTGTGTTTCATTAACTTTTAATTTAGGCTGTTAGTGTGGAATTAGTTAGTAGACAGGCGAATCAATCGGCTCGCCAGTGGGATTCCGGTTTAACAAGGAGTCCCGTAGGTGTTCAGATGTTAGGGGTATGTGTGTGTGAACGTGCAGGCTAAGGAATGTTGCTGTTTGCTACCAATGCTGCAGCCAGTCAAAGCTCCCGCTTTCCTTCCCGCTGCCAAGTTAAGTCCCTGGCTAGAACAGTGTGTGCATGGCCCATCCTATCTCCTCTGCAAAACGCAAGTGTGAGTCACGCAGTATGTCCAAGGAAAATTCCTTTTTCGTGCTGATGAACTCAAAGACTTTCAGAATTCAACCAAACTAAGTGACTCTGAGCATGGTGAACAATCTGAACATTTGCTCTTTGGCTAGAGGTTGCCTACCATTCTGGGAAGCTGTAAGTCTTCAGAAATTCTCCAAGTTATCTCAAAGTACCTCTGTCTATTTCAGGCCTGAAATCACATCCCTCCTCGTTTCTAAATTCTACCCCCCGTATTAGAAGATCTGGCAGCTGTTAATTTAGATCAGGAGACCTAGTTAATAACTTTCAGTTTCAAATCTAAAGTCTGGTCATCTCAAAGGAAGATGGCAGCGCAACAGGGCAGCCCAGCGGTTAGCAGTTCTTAAGTTGGCCTCCTAGGGATTTACAGCGCATTACAGGGCTGATTTGGGGAGAAGTGGTTCAAGTAGCATCAGAAAGCCACATAGAGATGCGACAGGAGGGAGACAGGTGCTATTAGAACCAACAGTAATTTTTTTTAAAGTAAGGAATCCGTGTGCAGCTCTTAACACAGGATCCCCGGGAAGCATGCTTGATTTATTTAACTTTATTTTTTATGTGCATTGGTGTGAAGGTGTCAGATCCCCTGGAACTGGATTTTTCAGACAGTTGTGAGCTGCCATGTGGGTGCTTGGAATTGAACCCAGGTTCTCTGGAAGGGCAGTCCGTGCTCTTAACCGCTGAGCCATCTCTCCAGCCCCCACCCCCCAACAGGAATTAGGAAATGAAATGCCATGGGCAAGCACCAGTTGTTAGACTTTGGGAAAGAAACATACAGGTGGAGCAATGTGCTCACCGATACCGCAGCATTTGAATAGCGCTGAATACACTGTGATGTACAATTCCAGCTGTAGTTTAATCTTAGGACAATCCCTAATATCACACTCAGGAAGATTCAGGCTCAGCAAAAAAAGACCGGATGGATCAATAACACCATGATAGCCCCATTATTCTGAGGCAGGAATTTTATGCACATATTTTAGACTCACGTAGCATGTGATAGAGAACTGTCAGCTCAGCAATCCAGAGCAGAACGCTCTCTCTCTGTCTCTCTGTCTCTCTGTCTCTCTGTCTCTGTCTCTCTGTCTCTCTCTCTCTCTCTCTCTCTCTTAGTTCTTCAGTTATTCTAGGCACATTTCAAGTGTCAGATGTGGCTGAAAGACCGCCACACTGGATCACACAACCCCAGCATCTCCACTCTATCAAAGAGTTCTCCGAGATACGGCTGCTCTGTACTTAGCTGATGAGAACACAATGAATAAAGAGGCATTTTCACACTTTTCTGATTTATTAAGAATTAGGACTTTTATTAAAAGTGTATTTCCTTCAGTTCCCCCTGCTTGTTCTGCGCTGTCTAGGAAATCAGATCTGGAGATCTCCAGCACACTTTAGCACCTGCTCCAGAGAGCAGGCATCAAAGGGCCAAGTCAATCCATTTGCACGCTTACATATGTTTATATAAGCTTGGTTAAATATTAATTTTGAGTGGTTGTAAATGACACTCGAGGATTGCAACAGCAGCAAAAAGCCCTTTTAGCTTAACTTTGAACATGTTCAGCAGTGTTAAGCTGTTAAACTGTAACTAACCTGACATTCCTATCAGATTATCAACTTTCAGAGGGTTTGTGGCCATGCCCTACAATGTCAAGCACCTCAGTGAACTTGACAACATAGACTGCTGCTTCCATCGATAGAAGGTTCAAATGACTTAGTTCTAACTTTTATCTGAATGGAAACCTAAAACCTGGAATCCCAGGAATTTTCCAATGACCCTTGTGATTGTATCGAACTGGCTCTTTCTCTGGAAAACATCTAGGGAAGCATGGCATAAGAGTCATTCTGTTCCCTGAGCTTGGTAGCACGGCTTTGGGCTGATTTTTGATTTCTATGGAGTTTGGGAGATTGATTGGTGTGTCGTCTGGCTGGAATTTGAGCCTGTGTTTCACTGTATTTTCCAGGCTTACCTCAAGCTTCCAATCCTCTCGGTCCCCAGTGCTGTGTGTATAACAATCCTGGCTTGTAGCATTGCTTTTTAAGTAGAATTTTTAATATGAAAATAAAAACAATCTATAAGACATAATAAATATATATATGAATATATATATATGGATGACCTGTACATTGTCCTGAAATGTAGGCTTCACTAATAGAGTGTAGGAGACCAACAAACTGGGAGATAACTGTCATTGAAAGGATAGTTTAACAGTGTTGGAGAGGTGGCTCAGAGGTTAAGAGTACTGGCTGCTCTTCCAGAGGTCCTGAGTTCAGTTCCCAGCAACGACATGGTGGCTCACAGTCATCTATAATGAGATCTGGTGCTTTCTTTTGTTCTGCAGGCATCCATGCAGGCAGAATACTGTATACATAATAAATCAATAAATCAGAAAGAAAGAAAGAAAGAAAGAAAGAAAGAAAGAAAGAAAGAAAGAAAGAAAGAAAGAAAGAGAGAGAGAGAGAGAGAGGGAAAGAAAGAAAGAAAGAAAGAAAGAAAGAAAGAAAGAAAGAAAGAAAGAAAGAAAGAAAGAGGGGGGGTAAGAAAAGGTGGTTACTACACACAAGGTGGCCTTATAAGAAACGCCAAGGTTGGTCAGAAAGTTGAAAGAATGAGAGAGGAAGGATCATGGAATGAAGAGGCAGAGCAATCATTTAGACTTAGGATTGGCTGATCAAGTTCCTTCAGCAAGTTGTCAGCATTAGGGCTGACTCTGGAGGTAATTAGAATACAGAAGTAGTGACCCCAAATGTGACGGCCTCATAACAGAAGTGATGGGTACATGGGATCTGAGTGGTTCATCTGAATATGAAAATCTTGTTCCACATCTGGGATTGACCACCCCTGCATAGCAAGGTGGGAGGGGGGACTCTCTGGGTTCAGCCAAGCCACAAATATCAAAGTATCAGAAATCCAGAAAGTACAAAAAAAATCTCACAATACTAAATAAGACTTGCAAGCGATAAGGATATATGCCTGCCATCGTAAGTCATCAGGGAGTTACAAGAGAAAACAATGAGCTCCGACTATACATCTGCTGTAACAACCAACATGCAAAACACTGATGGCAACAAACGCTGGTGCAGATGTAGAGCTAGGGGAACCCTCCAAACACTGCCTTTGGACACTTCTTACAAACCTAAACACTCTTACCACATGACCTAGATGTTGTCTTCCTTGGGATATAGCAATGGATTTGAATACTTGTGTCCACACAAAGCCTGCATTATAAGCAGTGTGACTTATAATTTAAAGATGCCCTGTGGTACATAAGTATTTAAATAAACTGGGGTACACCCCAACAGTGAAGTATTCAAAAGAAATGAACCAATGAAAGTCATGAAAGAATATAAAGGAAAGGTAAATGTATTATTAGATGAGAAAAGCCTATCTATCTGTAAAGGCTTCATCCTACGAGATTCCAACTAGACAACACTCAGCAGCAACTGTGGTGGGGGTAGGAGTACAAGATGAACGTAAATCACTACACTTTAGCCAAACCTATAGAACTTCCAATGAACCTTCACACTGTAAACCATAGAGCTGGGGCAGTCATGATGGCCAATGCCCCAGGCTGTCTGAGGAAGAGCACCCTGGAAGCTCAGCATGTTTGTTATCTACAGCTGAGCAGGACAGTGGGGTTGTCCATACAGATGAACGGTGAGGCAGGCATGCTATTATGATACTATTGAACAAGGAGGCAGGTCAGCTAATCTCAGTAGGAGTAGTCTCTGGAGAAGAGCAGCCCTCAGTCCATAAACATGGTGGGGAAAGATTTTATAGTGAACGCTTTCTGCACATATTATCAAAATCTGAACATGGACCAGAAGGACGCTTTGCCGTCCCTCTGTGCCTCCCCAGAAAAGGCTTTGCTTCTCCCATGGATCTAAGGCACCAGGGTCAAGGACATGGCTGTGCTCAGGTCAAGCAGGAGTCATTCACTCAGGATTTCACTGGCTCCCTACAACATTCCACTCAATATTAACCTAAAACTTCTCTTTAAAACAGTGTCATTCAAGCCAGGTGTGGTGACATATGCCTGTGATCTTAGCACTGAGTAGCCTGAGACAGGAGGAGTTAAAGACCGGTTTCTTCTTGTGACCTTTGTATGTTTGGTGCTGAATATTGGTTTTCCAAGTGAAATGGTTTTTAAGAATGTTATGGGGCTCCTAGAAAACAAGCTGTTAACAAAAATGCCTTCTGGAGAAGAAGTACATGAGACATGGGTGCATTTTTTTCTTCAAGTAATGAGTTATCATAGAAAAATCTTTAAATAGTGCCTTTGCCTTCCCAAGATCAATTCTGTGTAAGAGGAGGGTTGATGCACGTAAGCATATAGGACAGACATTTTTATCTGGAAGGATCCGGGACTTATTGGAAACAGATACCTTAGAAAATGAAGCCACTTCCCCCTGGATCATGGACGGGCCCAGGCACCCAGAAGTTACAGCCCCTTTCTCCCAAAGGATGAACTGTGTGCTCAGGCATGCAGCAGCTACAGCCCTTTCTCCCGAGAACTGACTCGGGTGCCCAGATACGATCCCAAGTCTGTCTCGGAAAGTAGAAGGCTCTGGATTACACTGGGGATTGGCATCTCAGCCTGACTGAGTGTAAGAGTGGTAAATACCATGGTCTTCAGATACCAAAAGGTTTATCCCTGCTCTCTGCTTACCTATCATGCCTTATACTGGATACAGATCAGAGGCTAGACCCTTCCCAGTTTCCTCAGAGCACCTTATGACACCTTATGACCTTATAACCTTTGACCCGTTCCCTAATGAACTGAGGAAAACTAAGAACTGATGGAGGGAGCGACAAAATGGCTCAGTAGGTCCAGAAACCTGACTGGAATTCAGTCAGGTTCCCTGAGCTCCCTGGAACTCACTCACAAAACTGTAGGAAGAGATAACCAGCTCCACAAAGTTGTCTCCCTCCACACAAGTGCCCTGACACTTGAATGTTTCCCCAACACACACACACAATTTTTTAGTTGAAAACAATTTTTTCATACAGTATATTTTGATCATGCTTTTCCCACCCTCCAATTCTTCCCAGATCCTGCCCCCTCCCTACCCGCACAACTCCATGCCCTTTCTTGATCTCTCTCTTCAGAAAACAGGCAAACGAAAGAAACAAACCAAACAGCTAAGCGAAGAACAAACATAAACATAAAAACATAAAAGGCAAAAGGCTAATAAGATGTCTCCCCATTATTTTGTGACTCTATTTAGAATTCTTTTGCTGTGTGTGTGTGTGTTTGTGTAAACTTCTTCAGTAGCAGGTTTCCATATGACCCCTCAAATGGCTCTTAACATACACACACACACACACACACACACACACACACTTTTAAAAAATAACTAACATAAAAATACTGCTATTTTAAAAGAAAAAATATGCTTAGTCAACAGCCTCCACTCCTATGTCTGAGTTTGTCTTTTGGTTCTAACTTTCTTCACATAGGCCAAAGTTTGGTATCCTTAAGGTCTCGAAGCCCTGTCACTCCAAGAAACTTTCTTTCCTATTTTAACTTAAATTTAAATTTAAATTTAAATTTAAAGAACTCCCATTCTTTAAAGGTTTCCACAAAACTATCACAGAGAGTTGAGGATGTGCCTCCATGGTAGAGGGTTTGCCTAGGACGGGGAAAGCCTGTGGTTTGGTCACCAGTTTTGCCAAAAGGAATTCAGACAAAAGATAGGGATGCCCTAGTGTCTTGAGACTGTGGTGACAAATTCTAAGTCATTTATTTCTTTTTATTTTATGTTCATTAGTGTTTTTCTTGCATGTATATCTGTGTGAGGGTGTCAGAACCCCTGGAACTGGAGTTGAAGGCAGCTGTAAGCTGCCATGTGGGTACTGAGAGTTGAACCCATATCCTCTGGCAGAGCAGCCAGTGCTCATAACTGCCAAGCCATCTCTGAAGCCCTGACAAATTCTAAAGTAGAGCACACAATCACAGAATTCTACCTCGAGTCTGTGTCCAACACTAAAGTATGTTCAATCTTCCTAATATAAAGCTTATATTGAAGGCATACCTTTAAATTACACATATATGATTATAAGCAAATATACCTGCATATCTTATATATGCACTTGTCAAGAATTAAAGCAGATCTGTGAAATGGAAGCCAGTGTTTTGACTCCTGGTTGAGTCTTAAACTTTGACTCTGGGTTGCTTAGACACCACAGAAGACTGCCTGGGCCTCAACTTTGGCTCCGCCAGCCACTGTCTGTGAAACTTTGCCTATAGATGACTTAACTTTCCTCTGAGTATCAGTCTCCCTGTCCGTAAAAAGCAAATAGCAAAGCGATTACATCATGGAGTTATTGGAAGGATTAGACGTGTAATGTGTTCAGTAAATGACTTTGTAGAACCCAGAGAATCCGCAGTCCCATATGAACACCATGTTCCTCGCTCCTCAGCAAACTCCTGCCTTGTGGTTTCTTCTTTCCCTGCGCTGGGTGGAATTCCAGTCAATCTCATCACTTTGCAGAAGTACAAAGAGAGAGGTTTTCCCATCAGAAACTGATCATTATAGTAATTAAAAGTCTGCCCGGTATAGTAATCTAAACTCGGTATAGCCTTGTATAAAGCCTTTCCCACCCTACCCGTCCTGCATCCTAGGGCCTGGCTGTGACATCTGTGGAGTGGAGAAGCACAGAATTGCCCTCTACCCCACCCCAGTTCCTGCCCCTCCTTCTAGCTGCAAGCCACCGTTCTGGCCGTCTTCTCTAGATCCCAGATTGCATTCTCAATTGGGGATCCTTACCAGTCAGGCTGTCTGCCCTCTGGATGGAATTCCTTACAATGGTGCCAGCAGTTCCATCCCAGAGTCACTTGGCTTGAAAGGTCACCCCCTCCTGTGTATCCTTAAGTTCCAGAGACTCAGACCCACCCCCCCCCAAGAGGTCCTCTGGAGCCCCTCTCACTTAAGTGAGGGTGAAGGCAAAATGATCCACCTCTCCTGCAGGGCCAATAGCCAACAACAGAGTCCCTCTGGTGGCCTCAGGCCCTCTCTTTCATTAGCCTGAGGCCAGCCTAATAGAGCTGGTTTTCTGTCTGGACAGCCTGCAAGCCCATCTTTGACTCATTTGGTGATTTAGTACTTTCCTTCCTGGTATGGGTTATTTCGTGCCTATTTTATCATTCCAACACCATGGGAAATCAGCCAAACCGAGGCGAAAGGAACTGGAGCCTACGATTCTATAAGAAACATGAAGGCATTGGGAATAGTGCAGCCCAGTAAATATGAGATGTCCTTCACAGTGTTGGCCTAGCCCATTTTGTATAAACTGTTCAACATGCTGTAAAAAACCGCCACTGAGAAAATGGCTTTATAAATAATAGAAATGTATTTCTCATAGTTCCGGAGATTAAGAATTTTAAGACTAAGGTTCCAGCTTCAGTGACTGGTAAGGGCCTGTTTCCTGCTTACAGAAGTCTATGCCTTGCTCTGGTCCTCACGGGAGCCTCACAACCTCTCTACCTAAGTCCATAGGAATAAACTGAAAAGGCCACATCTCCTAAAACTACCGCACTGGGATTCATGATTTCAGTGCGTGGATTTTAAAGGGGCACAGATGTTTAGTCTATACCTGTTCCCACAGTTTCCAACTGTATATAGCATATAATGATATAATATATCATTGTATGCAATCTAGTTTATCACAATGTTTTTTATAACCCACTGTTGAAAACCACTTTAAAAGCTCTCAGAAGAGAGTTTTGTTTTATTTTGTGACTGTGTCTTAATACAGAGTCAAAGCTAACCTTGAACTCACTATGTAGCCCAGACTGGCTTTGAATTTGTAAACCTCCTGCATTAACCTCCCAAATGCTAGGAGTAGAGGCACGTACCACTTCACCCAGCCTTGAAATGACATTTTTAAAATGTGAAACTTTTTTTTAAAAAGAACAGAAAAATCAAGACTATATTTATCATAATATTTATCTCTTTATGAAACTTTTATCCTAAAAGACATAAGTATATATTTATTGTGATTTTTAAAATATATTTCTTAGTTTAAAATAATGTCTGAGGGGAAAGATTGCACAGGGGGATCACAGAGGACTTCTTAGGGGGCTAAGATCACTCCCTGCTCTCCCAGACCTGAGTTTGGTTTCCAACCCCCACATCAGACAGCTCACAACTGCCTGTGACTCCAGATCAGGAGATCTGATATCCTCTTCTGGCCTGTCCAGATACCTGCACTCACAAGTGCACATGTGCACATACATGTGTATGCACGTGCACAATGTGCTTGTGCATGTGCACATACACACACACACACACACACACACACACACACATGATTTGTCTATAGCATCTGAAGTTCGCAGTTGCCCCCACAGTAATCAGATGTGAAAGTCAGCATGGTTTTGCTGGGACAAGTTCCTATTAGAATAAACTCTAAGAAAAAGTGGACATTGTGTTCCTCCTGGCCTCTGCAGGGAACACAGCTGATCTGTGGTAAATAATGAGCTGCTTGGTATAGGATGTCCCAAAATGTGAGAAACGTAGACGAGTTTCATATAGCCACTGAGATCCTTGAGAGCCCAATACAAAAGCCGCCGTGAGTGCTTACTGATGGCTGGCATTTGGTCTGGCTGTGGTCCTGGTCCTGTGATATCCCACCCGTTCATCTGTGTTAGCGAGCCCCATGTGCACCGTGTACAGATGTTAAGGCACCCGAGGCTGGAGGGCAGCCACCCACCTCTCCGCTTAGCCCAGGAGCTGAGCTGTATGTAGCATCAGTCGGACCTACGTGAGGAGCCTGGCGTGGCGTTCTGAACACCAATCCACCACTTGGAAGGCTGAAACAGGAAGATCACAAGTTCAGGGCCAGCTATATCATCCATCACTCTGTCACTAACAAAATGCAAGCGAATAAACAGAAATCAAGTAGTAAATAAGGGGCTACTTTATGTCCTGAAATCCACTAGCAGAAAAGTAATCCAGTGGCCTTTCTCTCATGAATTTTATTTATTTTTTATGAGATAATTTTTTTAAATGTCAATACAATTAGGTGTTTGAAGAAAAGCCTCGACACATTCACATGCAAAGAGAGCGTAGAAATCCCCACGAAGTGCAGTTTGAGCAAGTGGTTTACCCAATCACCTTTTTATCCGAATAGTAATTGTGTGATAGAAAGCACACGTGGCTTTCGCTTGCTCACAACACCGGGTCACGTGACAGTCAGCCACAGGTGTAAAAAGTATGCAGTTAACCTGCACCAAATGGCAACTGTCAGCCCATTCCCCAAAAGCAGTGGCCAGTGTTTACCAGGAGAAGTTTGCTTCCCTGAGGACATGGGCAAATCCACTGTCTCCCTTTCACTTAATAAAATAAAGCAAAACACCCAACACCCAAATCTAGTGTGTCTGCTTGCTTATAAAATTCAGAGCTGTATAAATCTCCAAATACTTGAACATTTTTGCCTCTCATAAAAATTCTTATCTTTGAAACACACATACATGCACACACACACACACACACACACACACACACACACACATACATACACAGCGAGGAGGAGGAAATGGGAGAAAGGGAGAGGTAGGAAGGAGAAAGAGAGGAGCAAAGAGGAAAAAACTCAAATGGCTTTCAGATATCTTTGAATGACCGTACGCTTGGTTTGAAACCTCTCCACACCTCCTTCATTCTGGGTTTTTTTTTTTTTTTTTTTTTTTTTTTTGGTTTTTCGAGACAGGGTTTCTCTGCAGCTTTTTTAGAGCCTGTCCTGGAACTAGCTCTTGTAGACCAGGCTGGCCTCGAACTCACAGAGATCCGCCTGCCTCTGCCTCCCGAGTGCTGGGATTAAAGGCGTGCGCCACCACCGCCCGGCCCTTCATTCTGTTTTTGTCGTCTTCTGTTCTTCTCCCAGTACTGTGAGCAGAATCTCCGTGACTCAGCGGAGGGCTGTTCATTTAGACATCGGACCGTGTAAACAAAGCTACTCACTCTTTCGTCATCCTCCTGCCTCCAGGAAGTTGTTGGATTCCTAGGAAGGGAGATATCAGTTTGTGCTGAGATCACTTTGGGTTGCTTCCTCGTCAGTGGAATCTTAGGCATTTTCGTACTGTGGAAGCACAGGCAGGTACCTCATGGAGATGAAACTGGGTTTGAAAGAACCAGACTTGGGTTCTAGTTTTCTTTTCTCAGCCCTCTTCTGTAAAGATGGCCTGCAATAAGTGCCAATACCACAGCTAGAATTACCAGTCTGCATGACAAAGTCAAGCCCTTCCTCAGTTTAAAGAAAATAAATTAATTTTTAAGAAGTTGAAGAGTAGATCAACGGCCCAAACTCTGACGTAGCAGCTGTCAGAGGTCTGTTTGTCCTCACTATCACGCTGCTTTCTGCAATGACCCTCTCTTCCCCATCTCAAGAACCCCCTCTCATTCCGCTGCCCACTTGCTAATTACTCAGCGTATTGCTCCTATGTATGACTCACGCTTGAAGCAAATCTCTCAGGAAATTTTGCAATTGATTGAGTTAGACTGAAAGTCTCTGATCCCAATCAGGCTGATTTCCTCGAATTCTGTCGTCAGGGCAGGAGCAGGACCACTCCTGTGATGGGTACCGAGTTCAGAGCAGCCTCATCTCTATGAAAGGGTCACACACTCGCCTCTTGGCCCCTCCCTCACCAGAACCTATCACATATGGAAACGCTGTGTATATTCCGGCATGTATACTATACTTGCACAGCCTTACCCTCACTACTCCTGCCACATCCTTCCCACCACAAGCCTTGGCTTGTCTAAAGATCCCATCATGAAGAAAGGGGAAGGCTGTTCCTCTGAAAATAATACCATTTGAAGAAACTAAATGATGAGAGATTGCCTCTCCGTGGAAACGCTGGCTTCATGCTTCCAAATTCACGGGTGTCATTGTCAAAATAAAGTCAATTTTTATTTTTGCACCATCTTAATGTCACAAGTGAAAGCTTCTTGTGACTCAGCCTGAGGCACCTGCCCAGCTTTCTTCCTGCTTCCTGCGGACTTGTCTATAGGCAGGTACTGATGCAGAAACACTTCAAGGTAGTGCAATTCCTAGCTATATACAGGTGGTGCCACGCAACTTTTAAAGCCTTAGCTAGTGACCTAGTTAGTGCTGAATATCAAACCCGGGGCCTTGCACAGGCTATGTAAATGAAAACAAGAAATAAAATGAAGGACATGACTGTTTCTAGGTACACAGAAGAGAAGACATATTGTCGCTATGAGGGAGACAATAGTCAGAGGCATCTGGAAGGATCTAGAGAGAGCAGGATCCTAAGCAGGGTCATGTGAAGAGTGGGGGTGAAGAGAACCAGGAGACCAGGAGACCAGGAGACCAGGAGACCAAGCAATCAGGAAGATAAAAGGTAGATAGAAAAGAGCCAGGGAACCAAAATGGCTGGATTATATAAGGAAGGGCAGCTAGGGAAGAAAGGGCAGCCAAGCCACCCGTGCTAGAGAAGTTTAGGGTAGGGGCCTGTGTACCAGTCATACCCTGTGGCAGGTAGAGCATGAGGGATGCTGGGAGAACATGGCGACCATGGTTTGATATGTTAAATCAACAACCATTTGTCCTGGGCCTGAGACCTAGCACTGAGCGCTTGCCCTCCCACTCACCCATACAGCCCAAGCCCCACTGAGAGCTTCTGAAATGTTTGAATAAGCATGTTTTTAGAGCAGAACCATCATATAAGCACTAAGTATGTCCTATGACAAACACAGTAAGTGTCTCAGATAGGGCTCTCTTTTGCTGTAAAAAGACACCATGAGCACAGCAACTGTTACACAGCATTTAACTGGGGTAGCTTCGCTCACAGTGTCAGAGGTCCAGCCCATCATCATCATGACAAGGGGCCTGGCAGCGTCAGATGTGGTGCCGGAGCTGAGAGTGCTGCATCTTACAGACGAGAGGAAGTCAGCTGTCCCACCTGAGGGAAGCTTGAGCAACAGCAACCCCAAATTCCACCCCCACAGTGACACGCTTCCTCCTCTTAATAGTGTGACACCCTTTGGGGCCATTTTCTTTCAAAGCTACACAATAAGTGTCTCCTGAAATAATTTAATTTTGTGTATGTGTGTGTCTGTGTATGTTTTTGATAGACATGGATATATGTGTGTGTATCATGTATGTGCGGTATGTGGTTCAGGCAGGGCTTGCAGTCACTTGACTGTGTGGGTACATACCCATGTGCACACATGTGGAAGGCAGACTCAGATATGGGGAGACTTCCTCCTCTCTCTCTCTCTCTCTCTCTCTCTCTCTCTCTCTCTCTCTACCTTGTTGCCTTGAGACATCCAGGATCTCTTCCTAAACCAGAAGCTTTCCACTTAGGCTGGGCTGATGGGCTAGCAAGCTCCAGGGACCGACTGTTGCCTGCCCACAGTGGGGCTACAGCCTTTGTAGTCATGTTTGGCTTTTACATGGAGTCTCAGCACATGAACTGAGGCTCTCATGCTTGCAGAGCCAAGTGTTTTTATCTGTCTTACCTACTCAGGCCAAATCTTAACTTTTTAAATATATATTTAAATATATGCAAATATGCATTTAAGTATATAGAGAGACGCGTCTATGACTTTTCTGCCTCAAGTATACTACTTAAAGTTACCTACTGTTGTCTAAGATTCATTAAACTTTAAATAAACTAATTCGCATATTAAAGAGCAAGACACAGCAGGAAGAAAACACCTTGTCCTTTGTATCTTCCAAGATTGTCCATTGGAAAGACACCGAAGTTTCTTAAATTGAAAATTCTCTGTTGTTTTTGAGACGAGGTCTTACTATACAGCCCTGGTTGGCCTGGAATTCACTATATGGCTCAAACTGGCCCTGAACTCACAGAGTTCCTCCTGCCTCTGCCTCCTGAGTGCTAGCTAGGATTAAAACTGTTGGCCACCAGGGCCTAAAGTTGAAAACATCTCTCTCTCTCTCTCTCTCTCTCTCTCTCTCTCTCTCTCTCTCTCTCTCTCTCTCTGTCTCTCTCTCTCTCTCCCTCTCTCTCTCTCTCTCTCTCTCTCTCTCTCTCTCTCTCTCTCTCTCAATATATCCCAACCACAATTCCCCTCCCTCTACTCCTCCCAGCTCCACTCTGCCCCACCTTCACTCTCCCGGTTTCCCTTCAGAAAAGGACATGCCTCTAAGAGACAACAAAGACAACAGCCAAACACAAAAAACAATATACAGTAGACAAGAGAAAAGCCTTTTCTTACACAGATTCTTGCCATACTTAAAGAATGTCTGTCCACTCACCATGAACATGCAGGCAAATAATCCTCATCACGCTGGCCACCATATCTTTTATCCAGATCGCAAAGCTGGAAGCAGTGTTCGAGTCCTGGCCCTTACAGAAGGCCTGAGTGCCCCCTGTTTGTTATTTTATAGACTATGATAATCCTGGTGCTCCTTAAGCAACCAGTATCTTGTGATTGTGGCAAAGAAACATGTGTAAAATACTGAAATCAGAACTTCTGTTTGATGCATGGGTTTTAGGGAGAACATCCACAATAAATTTTAGGTGTCTGGCATTTTTTATCTAATAAAGACAAGGGTAATTCACATTAAACATTTTATTATTTTCCTGAGGCAGAATGTTTAAATAATATATTCCCTACAGGTAGTCACTATAACTGTTTACCATGTCACTTTCCAGAAACAGTCCATGAACTTAATATAGTTTGTGTAATGTGTGCATGTGTGCATCCTGCTGTTGTACCGGAGACCCCTGGGAGCATTCCCTAGATGAGGCTCATGACACAACAATATTCTTGCTTCTTAAGGGAATTAACAAATAATATTTTGTTATCTCTACACAAAAAGCATGAAAATCTATTTGTCTCTTACTAGAAGCAGGCTTCATATCTGAAAAGGAAAGGAAAATAGAAAGCATTGGCTTTTAAAAAATCCCCCTTTCACAAAAGTACTTGCTAATTTTTCTGTCTGTTCCGTGTGTCATTCTTGCCCAGGGGCCATGACAATAATGTGACAGTCACATGACAGTCACATTCCTCCAGTTTTAGAGAATGCGTTGTTAAAGTGAGCAGGGCTTCGGCTTTAAAAGGGAATTCCGTCCTGGTCCCATATACAAAACCCATTCCAGGCAGTGACAAAGATGTAAAGGGTCTGGTAATTCAAATACACTCGAACAGAGAAAGTCTAATTATCTTGAGGGGCTGTAAGGAGAGAAAAGCCATGAGTGAACAGAAAATATCTGCTATGCATGCATTCAACACTGTCCATAATACAGAAATAACAACCAGGAAAAGAGCGCCCACCCATCTGTAAGAAAAAGCCAATTTCAGAGAAGGAAAAAGACAGAGCAGCCGCTCCACCAAAGAGGAAATTCAAATTGCTAATAAACATGAAAAGATGTCTAGCTTTCTTAGTAATAAAGGAAATATGAATTAAAGCAGCAGAGACAGCACTGCCCACCCACCTGATTGGCAAAAGCTACAGTCTGACTACATGAAGTTCTGGCAAGGATGTGGAGAACAGGATATTTCATACATGGCTTGTGGGAGTATAAATTGGTAAAGACCACACTGGGAAACATTTCGACATCACTTGATAAGCCCGGATGTTCTGTGAACCCTGTGACCCAGAGCTCTGACTTGTTAGCATCCCCCTCAAAGATGCGCTTACACGCGTGCCGCCAGATACACAGATCCGGGATGCGGAAAGCAGCCCTGCACAGCTGCCAACAGGCCAGACATGGGTCAGCAGGATACAGAGCATGCAGTTGTCGAGTCTATGACATCCAACAAATAGAATACATGAGCTAAAGCTAGCCAGAGAAACGCAGATCTTACAAACATAATGTAGTACAGAAAACGCACAGTAGATACAGAAGGGTTCTGTTTATATAAAGTTTAAATGAAGCACGAGAGGAGGCAGTGGATTTTTCTCAGAGATGTATATCGGAAAGGTGATGACTCAGAAAATCTAGTAGATGACATCTCCCTGGGTCAGGACTGTGGTTACCCCAGGCCCTTCAGGGCAGGCCCTCACAGGACACCAGGCAGTGGTTACCACCTGAGTGTTTGCTTTATAACTCTTTGGCAAGTTGTAAATACCTTTGAAGTCATACATATGAATTTTACAATAATTATTATAAGAGACAAAGACAGGCCTTCCCCCCAAATACCCCAGGTACAGGAGGCTGTCCGAGGACAGTCATAAAAAGGGTTGGCACTGCTCTCCTTGGCCACACCCAGTTGTGTCTGCAGAGGCTTCCTGAGGTCTTAGGTAAACCAGTTGTTCACACCCCACCCCACAAAAACAATCCCAGCCCCAGAAGTGGTCCTTTGGAGCCAGTGAAGACTCGCCTGACAGAGGTCAAGGGTAGCAGGGTAGGATCTTCGGGAGCTTGGCACTGTTGTGCTCCCAGGTAGACAAGCTGACCAAGGAGGAAGAAGAGAAGACACACAAACACAGGCCAGAGCCACAGCCAATTTACACCTTGTGCATTTGCCGTTTACGAGCCGTGCCCAACCACCCATAAAACGTCTACGTATTCTCCAGTAATGAGAAAAGCAATCCCTCCCTCATTCAACAGTGCACCATGTCTGGTCTAGATCCACACACAGCAAGAGTGCAGGATCTCACCAACAGTTCCTACTCAATAGCAACAAGGACCTAAAAGAAACAGCTCCCTGACCTATCAAAGCATTTTGGGACTCAAGCCGAGCAACAAAGGGCTTCTTTATGCCCATTGAAAACTGTCCCAGGAATGTAAAAGATTTCCTTGTTGGCACTCCCGTGGGCTGTGACAGAAAGGGCTTCAAGGGCAACTTCAGGACTTCGTATTGTTTGAGAGCACCCTGTTGACTTTGGCGTGGAGAGAGGTCTTGGGTGCAGAAAGGTATCCCAAACCTACTGTCAGCGGAAGCTAATTTGCACCCCGGGAAGACTGAGGGTGGCCTGTTGGGAGTTGTTTCTTCCCATAGACGAGGGATTCATGGGAATGCTGTTCAGGCATGTCTCAGGTGATATATGCTGTGTTTCACTTCTGCATTCATGATACAAAGCTTACAGTGGTAAACAGGCTGGACTTTCAGTGCGGGAACAATGAATGTGTGTTAATGATATTCAAATTGCTATCCTTCGCCATCAGCCCCTAGGAAATGTCCCCATATGTTTATGCCAAGGTTGGTCTGAGCCACACACTGGAGGCTTTATTAGCTGTGTGCTGTCTGGAGGTGTTCATGGATCAAGTAGGGATTTGTCCCAGGTTTCTTTGGACCTGACAGTCCAGAAGACAGGGTGTTAGAAATCTTTCGGAACAATCTTCACATTGTGAAGAAGACTAGTTACTGGGCGGCCTTTCTTAAAGCCCATGGTGGCTTTTTTTTTTTTTTAAAGCAATTTCCACCATTATAGATTGAGTCCCTTCTCATTGTAAAATTCTATGGCTCTGGTAATATTTATTTCTCTCTCACAATGATGACAAATATGGGTGCCAGGCACACAACCAATGTTCCCCTCTGCAGCAGCCCTGGGCACCACCAGATAAACAGCTGTCTTCTGGGGCATATAAGCATGCCTGAACTGTTATTACGTAAGCATTAATGTCTCCAGTGGTTGTAAGTCAGTAAATTCTGCATTTATGATCCTCAACAACAGATCTCTGTCAATGACTAAAAGAAATTACTCTTTTCACTCTGGGAGCTAAGTATTCCCGATAAAGGTGGCGAGGGCGTAACTTCTCTTTTTATTCTAGTTTCACAAAAACCAGTGCATTAGCCACAAATTTTGAGGGAAGCTGAATTCACCTGACTGTGTATTTAAAGTTGCTCTTGACTGTGTCTGCAAGGGTTTTTTAGTCCGCAGGCTAGCTCAGTAACGGGATGCCAAGCAACCTTCTGGGTGAAAGAACATGAGAATAGATGAAAGCTTTCTTAGAGACAGGAGACCTCCACACTGGTACTCACTGGAAGGAAACACAAAGATGAGAATAGGGAGAAAATGGAAGTATTTAAGGAATTTTCCCTTAATTCTTTGTGCTTATTTATTCTTTGAAAACTTTTGCCCCGGAGCCTTCTTTCATTTTCCTTAGCCTAATCCAGTGTTTAAACTTGCCTGAAGTTCTTTTGGGGTGTTCAAACTACTTTCCACCGTCCTAAGTATGCAGAGTTCTTGCCCAACTTCACGCCGCTGGGCCCAGTAGTTTCCAAACTTGGAATCCCCTTGCCCCTACCCCCAGCTCCTCTCATGCCTCTTACTCCCCCATCCTTCGAGAGACCTCTGCAAACCTGGATGCCTTTCTCTTCCCTGGTACACAGGCAATTGTTTGGGCTCTGTTACTTGGGGTTTTGAAGGCTTTGTTCGCTTGTTTGCCTGCTTTAAAGATGTTTTGATTTTTATATGTATGTGTGTGAGTGCCTGCACGTGGGTTCCCTTGGAGGCCAGAAGTGTTGGATCCCCCGAAGCTGGACTTACAGGTTGTGAGCCACCTGATATGGGTACTGGGAACTCATCTGGGTCCTCTGTGAAAGCAACAAGTGATCTTGACCACTGATCCATCTCTCCAGCCCCTAGCCTATCTCTTTCCCTCCTCATATGTTTTTTCAGTCACTGCATCCCTGGCATATGAGATCCTGCCAAACAGGGATTTATTGTTTGTAGCCCCTTCATCAGGTCTCAAGTCAAGTACAACACAATAGATCATCAATAAAGGTTAATGATACAGCCTTTTGTCATTCAATCATCTTTAACACACAAAATCAGAGAGCAGTCACTTGCTATTTTTTGCTCCAAAATTTAAGTAAATAAATTACTGTGTGTGGTCTTCTCCCAACTGCAAGGGTTAGTCATTTAACATGAATGATTGTTGTCAAGCAGCAATTCGATTAGAAGAACATTGTATGTGCATAGGTGGGAGGGTGCACTGTGTGGTGTGTGCAGCACACATGTGTTGCATGTATGGGAGTGAGCAAGTGCTTGTCACTGTCACATTGGGTGTCTTCCTTTCTCTCTGCCTCATTCTCTAGAGACAAGGTCTCTCGCTGAACCAGAAGCTTGCTATTAGGCGATGAGCTTGCAGGATTCACTTTATCTAAACTTGTAATGATGTAGTTACAAGCATTCCCAAGCAGGTAATTTTGCATTTGTGCTGGGGATTCAAGCTTAAGTTGTCCTGCCTGCACAGAGCACATTCTTACCCACTGAGCCATCTATCAGCTCTAAGAATATTTTTTAAAGCAAGACATTTATATTTTCTTGGAACTTATATCATCTATTTCAGTTAACATTGTGTGTGGGGGGGTTGTGTGTGTTATGTGTGTATGTGTGTGTTCCATTTATGTGTATTTGTGTGTCTGTGTGTGTTTGTATGTCTGTGTGTATGTGTGTGTTTTGCTTGTGTGTGGTGTTTGTGTGTTGTATTTATGTGTTTAGAGTTTGTGTGTGTGTGTAGTGTGTTTGTGTGTGGTATGTTTATGTGTGTGTCTGTATATGTGTGTCTGTGTATGTTGTGTGTGTCTGTGTGTATATGTTTGTGTTTGTTCTGTTTGTGTGTGTATTTGTGTACCTGTGTGTATGGGTCTGTGTGTGATTATGTGTGTGTTGTATTTGTGTTATGTTTGTGTGTATGTTGTGTTTATGTGTTTAGTGTGTTTGTGTGTTTGCGTGTGTGTGCCTGGGGGGAGTGTTTGTGCGTGGCATGTTTGTGTATGTGCATGTGGGGGGTGTTTGTGCATGGTATGCTTGTGTGTGCGCGTGTGTTGTGTGTGCATTGCGTTTGTGTGTGTTTGTGTGGTTTGTGTGTGTTTGTTTATATATTTGCATTGTGACAGTTACTTGTTATCTTGACAGGGGGGAGATTAACCTCTGAAGGAGTAGCTAACTAGGCTAGTTGATATGGAAATTGTAACTATAGATGAAAGTATTTACTGGACAGTGGAATCCTAAACTGTACAAAATGAAGACAGTAAGCTGAGCACTAGTTTACATTCTTCTCTTTCTGTTTCCTGATTGTGGATGTGGTATGACCAGCTACCTGGTGGTTCTGCTTCCCTGATTTCCTGAAATGATGGCTATGACCTTAAACAGTGGGCTAAAACAAACCCTTCTCCTTTAGTGCGCTTTTCTCAGAGCCAATTATCACAGCATAGAAAAGGAAACCACCATACATAAATGTATACACTTTTACAGCGACATTGACAGTTCTGCTTCTAGAAACAAATGCATGTTGCATGGCAACTATGTACCTGAAGCAGCACTTGGCATTAGTGGTCACAGTCAGTGCTACCTCATCACACACCTTCCTTCTCAGTAATTGTCAGGGAAGTACCTGATAGCTTTCATAAACAAAATACATTTGTAGTTGTTTCTCTTTCAGTGTTACTTGCTCCTCTGAATATCAAGATGTCTTCCTCTGTAATTCCCACACCCCAACCATGGATGGGTGGAATGACTTAAAAGAGGGTTGTCTTTACACCAAACAGCCCTTCGTGAAAGCACTCAAAGCCTTGGTCTCACCTAACACCCCAGGGGTTTGTCTTGTGTCTCTTGTTTTGACGTCACTCATCAGCAGAGGGTCCTTCTGCTCCATTTAGATACAAATCAGGAATATGCACGTTGTTCCCTTGGTGTTTCAACTACAAACATTGAGTAACAGTAGCCCTTAGCTCTTAGAATTACAACTCTGAGCCTCAAATGCTGGAGGCCATCAGCTCTAAGGTTACTGCTCAGCTCTAAGCCTCTCCGGTGGTTCCTGGCTGGCCAGAACTAGTAGTCCTGGTGTCTCTTTAGAACTCACCAAGTCCAGGCTTATTGTTCTCCCCTGTCTTTGACTTTCTGCAGTCTCAGCTCCCAGCCATGCTCAGGAAGTCTTCAGCTGCACTCTAGCTGTGGTCTGCCACTCAAAGCAGCCAGCTCTGCCCCCTCGACCCCTGCTAAGAAAAACAAAACAGAAGGATGTCAGTGGCAGCCTCTGAATATCTTTTTAGGTCAGTTTTGGTGAAGTAAAGCAGTCAATGTAAAGATGAAAGGGTAGAAGAAGTTGGCAAAAGAATGCAAGAGAAATAACTCGGAGATACAGTTATATAAGCTAGGCTTTACAAATGTTTAGTGCTCACCAGGCATAATGGTACAGAGGGAGAAGGATGGCTGTGAGTCTGAGACCATTCTCATCTACAAAGTGCTCCAGGGCAGTCAGAACTACATAGGGAGATTCTGTCCGAAAAGAAGAAGAAAAAGAAGAGGAGAAGGAGGAGGAGGAGAAGGAGGAGGAGGAGGAAGAGGAGGAGAAGGAGAAGAAGAAGAAGAAGAAGAAGAAGAAGAAGAAGAAGAAGAAGAAGAAGAAGAAGAAGAAGAAGAAGAAGAAGAAGAAGAAGAAGCATTCAGATGTGATTGTGTATGCGTGTAAGTCCAACACTAAGAAGGCAAAGGCAGGGGAATGACCCAAAGATTAAGGCCAGATTGGTCAAAATTACAAATGAAGGCCAGCCAGGACTACGTAAGCAGACTATGTCTCCAATAAAAACAAAATAAAAAATGTTAAAGGTGATGAAATAAAAGAAAAAAAATGACTCACGATAAGAAAAGCTGGTTCTGCAGCTCCTTCAGGAGGCTTACTAGACGATAAGCAGGAAGCCAACGGCACAAAGCAAGGCGTCAGACGCGCATTCACACATTCACATCCAAAGGCTGGAAACATGAAGGTGTGAGTTGAGGCTGGTTTGAGGACCAGTGAAATCCCTGCCAATAACTGGTTTTGTGAAACTCTTCTTGTTCTATTAGGTTGACAATGCAGAGACTAGAACCAGGTGCCAAGAAAGTGATCCTCAAACTGTTAGCTAGGTAGGCAAGGATTCCCCCAGATCGTTTGTCCCCACCAGGTCTCCTTAGAAACAGGTCAATGCAGATCATTGTCAGGGATACATGGAATCTGCTCAGACTCTCTCCTTCCTGTCTGCCATTTCACAAAGGTAGTGTAGGTGGGTCAGGGCCACGGATGTAGGCATATCTTGGAGTTCTGTCAGTTACAGTTGGTCTGCACGTACAGACAAAGAGGGCATCACCTCTGGACCGAGAGCTTAGCAGGCATTTTGGATGGAATGGCAATCTGGAGTATGTCAGATATTGGGAGACTGTACCAACACAGTGCAGTTAATGGTTTCAGTTCCTCACTCTTCCCAGCTCGCCGCTCTAAAAAGATTTCCCATCTACATTGCTGCAGCCTTTCCTAATAACAGTGTGAAGACATTATGAACATGTTTGATTCTCAGTTGGGATTCCTTGATGAGTATTTAGATTTAGAGTCAAATCTGAGAAATCAGCTGCCAATTACATTCAGTTACTTGATTTTTTTAGAATGGAATATGTGAATGTGTGTGTGTGTGTGTGTGTGTGAGTGTGTTTGTGTGTGCATATATGTATGAGTATGTGAGTGTGTGTGTATTGATTTTTCACTTTTGAAGCAAATGTGGGGGAGCATATGGCAACCATTTTCTCTCTTTATCCCCCCATCAAAACCTGAAGTATGAATTAGAAAATTGGAGACTTTCTAAACAGGCATTGAAATTAGAATGAGACCTAAAAGTCATATTGTTTCCCAAACCCCAACCTCTTCCCCCTTCCTCTCTCTTCCTCCCCTTCCTCTCCCTTTCTTCCTCCCTCCCTTTTCCATCTTCTGGTATGAATTCCCACCCCACCTAGTCTTACCAACTCAGATGTTGGACTCTCTAAAAACTGCTACTCCCAGCAGCGAGAAACTTCCCCAAGGGCTAATGGACAATTGGAACAAAAGCATAGAAATATACGTCATCTCTGGGGCTCTTTAAGTGTGTGGATTCTTTTTCTCTTGTTAAAGTCAATCCTTGTGAAAACATCAATTAATTATGGTATATTTCTGACCTAGTGTTTGAAGTGTAGGCACTACTTCTCTCCCTGCTCCCAAATAATTGTGACTCTAAAACTCAAGTCCATAGAAGCTAACATGGGATGGGACAAAGACATTACAGATTCTACCAGAATCACAGATTTTTTTATATGTTCTTCTCTAGCTATGGCATGTCCAACACTTTTCTAAGAACCCAGGGAATATAAAAAGAATATGTGAGACTCTTCTGTTTCTGAGTAAAGCAGTAGTAACCTGCAGAAAACAGGATGACCATAGTCAGGGACTTTCGAAAGCTCTTGTAGTGGTTGAATGGCGTGGGTAACAGAACTGAGAACTACTCCCCTCCTGGAGATCTACCTCTCAGCAAACTTCACAGTGTCCTTCGGGGTTACCCTAAACCCAGAGCAAGGAGAGAATGGGGGACGGTCAAAGACAAGTACAGAAGAAACAGAGCCAGCATACGCTCTGAATTCAGAGGGCCAGTATGCTATGGAAGAAAAACAAATAAATATATTTATTTCCAGGCTGTCCTACTGGGTTTTGTTAGCATTCTTAGTTATTCCCAAAGATTGACACCCTGAGCATATAAGTGGTGACTTGCTCAATATTTCTGGCATATATATATATATATGTATATAATATATATATATTGAGACTGTCTTTCATTTTTAGGCTAGACCTTAGTTTGTTGTGTAGCCCAGACTCACCTTGAATTCTTGTTTCTCCAGTCTCAGCTGGATTGCAGGCAAGCACCCCCACATCCAGATTGAACAGCATCATTTTCTTTTAGCAGATTTGTTTAATGTTCCTATGATAGAGGGCAATAAAATAGTGCACACAAGTACCCCACTTCCTAAGACTGGGGAGATGGCTCAGTAGTAGCTTGTCTGTTGTGCAAGAGTAAGGACCCGAGTTCAGACCCACAGAACCCACTGGTGATGTACATCCCAGCACTCCTACCATGAGCTAGGAGGCAGAGACAGAAGAATTCTCTGGAGTCCGCAGGTCAGCTGCAGCAGGTGAATGAATATTAAAGAGATGCTGTCTCTAACAGATGGAAGACTAGAGCCAATAGCTGAGATAGTACTTCATACACACACACACGGGGGGGGGGGGTGAGAATAATCCACAAGTTTCATATGTTAAAAGACGCATACAAATTGAACCCATAAGCCACATTGTAAAACACACTGAGACTCACTGAGGTTATAACCAATAAAAATAACTGAAAGTGTATATGTGTGTGTATGTCTGTCTGTGTGTGTGTCTGTATGTGTGTGCATGTGTGTGTGTCTGTATGTGTCTGTGTGTGTGAATGTGTGTTTGTGTGTGTGTGTGTGTGTGTGTGTGTGTGTGTGTGTGAGAGAGAGAGAGAGAGAGAGAGAGAGAGAGAGAGAGAGAGATGAAACAGGGTCTCACTGCGTAAGCTCTAGCTGACCTGGAACTCACTATGTAGACCAGGCTGGACTCAAACACACAGAGCTGAGCTTGCCTCTGCTTTCTGGGCGCTGGGATTAAAGGCACAGACAGTAATTTCTGCAGTGCCTACAGCCTAGGAAGATTTGAGTCTTCTCCCAACCAGAGCTCATCCAAGCCTGTCTAAAAGTGTCCTAAATAAAGAAGGGCAACATGGTGACACACTGAGGATTTGTAAGGCAAATGCTTCTTCCATGCTTCCGCATGGGTTCCCAAGCTGAATACAAAGAAGCAAGGCTGACTGAACAGTATCAGAACAGAGAAAAACACGCTGTGGGTGTAGTTCAACCTGCTTCGTGTAAGGACCAAACTGGCAGCATCCATCCCAGCGCTTGGCAATTAACAAGGCTTCAGCAATTAACACAATGGGCAAAGGAAGGCAAAGATCATTATTGGTGGCCAAATGAGAAATAATACCAAGTTCTAGGATATCCTGTATGTTTACATTGCAAGCCTCTGGAAGGGAGCTCCATTTTTTTTTTTTTTCCTGACCAAACATTTGGAACAAACTGTGGATCACATAAGGATACCTTCTTCCGGGAAAGCTGCTCCTTTTCAATTTCTCAGTCGAGGTAGACAAGAGCTAATTGCGAAAGGATCAAAACTCCTCGAAAACGGCTTCGTTTGGCTTTTTGTTCCAGGTTCCCCTTTGCAGTGTGGAGGATGTGTTTATTTGACATAATAAATACCACTGTCCACTTTGTTCCAAGAACCAAGGGCTGTGTGCTCGCTGCGAGGAATTTCTCAGTTGTTTATAAGTAAGGAAACACTGCTCTGCTTTATTGGAGGGAGCTGTGGCAGCTTCTTTCTTAAATAGGGAATGTGGAGAGGGGAGCTTTTTCCATGCACAGCCCAGTGGAGAGGCCAGAGGATTCTTCCACGCTCCAAATGCCTGGCTGTTTTCAGCTCTGGAGAGCAAGGAGGACAGCATTCACTGGAAGTGTGTACTCTTCACTTAGGAACACAGATCTTTACTTTGTGTGTTGGCAGAGCCACTCGGGCCTGGGCCACATATTTTCTTAAAGTATTAGTTGGAGCATTTGACGTGGAGAGAGTTGAAAACCAAACCAAATCACACTGTCAGCCAAAGCCAGGTGCCAGAACGCTGGCATTAACCATTAATTAAGCAGCCTGGGTTGAGGAGAAAGATTGAGGGCTTGGGGTTTATTTTAGGGCTTCGGGGGGGGGGGGGGTTGTTGTTTTTTAATTCGTACCTTAATTGAAGGAGGAGAGCGGTTGTGAGAAATGCATGCTTTGTGGTGAATTTGAGTGACCGCGGCGTGATAATCCTCCCAAACTCTCTTCCCTCTGATTTGCAAGGGTACTCCTTAAATGGACATAACTGATGTCTGATTGGCTAATGAACTTCAGAGAAGGCTGAGTCAGAGCAAACAGTTGAAGCCAGCTTCGTGTGTGTGTGTGTGTGTGTGTGTGTGTGTGTGTGTGTGTGAAGGGGGAGCAGTGGGCAAGGGGCGGGGTAAAGGCAGGCTGCAAGCTTAGCAGAATGTTTGAACAAGACAAAGCAGTTCCAGAGACCAAATAAGGAAGTGCAGGCTGAAGTATTTCAGAATAGAAGTGTGTCCCTGAGAGGAGGCTATCCGGGAGAGTGAAATAAGCAAGGCCGAATGGCAAAGGAATTTTTTTTCCCCCTCTTACACAAGGTCGACAGTAAAGGCATCTCTGGTCTTTAGGCAGGAATGAAGCACACAGATTGCATCTAGCTTTGTCTGTGGGCCTTTCGTAGACAAGCATCTGCAGACATGTTTGGAAGCTCTTAGGGGCTGCTGGAGGAATAAGCATTATCTTGTAAAAACACACACATGCAAACCCAAACCAAGGTGAATGTTGGAAGACTCAATCACCCTCTCTAGCTGTAATTAATGAAACATTTTAGCTAAAAATGAAGGAAGTTCTTAAGAACTGACAAAAATATCTTGAAAGCCACTTTCGAATCTACCCTAAGCACTAACTTACCCTAAGCATCCTTTCAAACCATTCTAGACTGCTAGGAAATAAGTCAAGTATCCATTACTGACTACCCACCCATTCCTCACTGTGTCTAAGTTTAAAGATGAAAATTGTTACTGAAGTTGCTGAAGAAAATCTCCATTACATGGCTTCAAAATACCTTCTTCCAGACTTCCCCAAGCAGCACTGTTAGGAGCAATAGGGATAAGCCCTGTTTTTATTTTGCTATTTTTTTTTCTACAGTATCATTTAGACAGGACATGGTCTGGGAAGAAGAATTTAAAATACACCTAAACATAATAAGAAACACCGTTTGATTTGTTCTGTTTTGCTGTTCTGTGCTGCAAACCCAACATTAAGGAATTACTTTTCTGTTAAGGAAGAAACCTAGTTACACGGACTCAGTGACTGATAAATTCAGGGCATTTGTCCTGAGTCAGATTTTTTAAATCTTCAGTGACTCTAAATCTGTTATCAGCTTTAAAGTAGGCCAGTGAACAGATCCGTTCTTCCCTTCTCACACCAGACACGCAGTCGGACCACCCACACTTGCATCAGGAAGCGCTAGACCACTGTCTCATGGTAACCAGAAGAGTTTGGGCGCAGAACAGACGCTAGGGCAATAAACACTGTCTCATAACCCGGAAGATGGACCACCACCTTTAGACGGCTGTAGCGAGCAGCAGGCACCCTGGTTCCGAACGTAGACCTCCTTCCATTTCAACGGCAGTTCACTCAATGCCATTTGGATTTACATTCTGTAAAACGCAAGGCTCCTGTTTATCATCACTGTCAGGGAACTGGACATGGAAATGAGACAGTATCGTCTTCAAATTTTCTCCTTTAAATGTCCAGCTGCACCGAAGAAATGCTTTCTAAACCCACTAGGTTTTTAAAAAACAAACAACAGCTGGCATGAAGCTGAAGCGAGAGCCTGGCAGTTGAGAGCTCTGGCTGCTCTTCTAAAGGACCTGGGTTCAACAACCACTACAGCTATGGGAACTCCAGCTCTGGGGGAATCCAACGCCCTCTTCTGGCCTCTGTGGGCACTGCATGCATATGGTGCACAAATGTATTCAGGCAAAACACTCATAGCATAAAATAACAAATCTTTAAAAAATTAAAAAAACTAGTATTGGAGGTCAAGAAAAACCATGTGAAGCAACACTTACAGAATTTGAGGAAATAATTCGAAAGAGGAAAAATGTGTAAGCCTAAAAATGTTTAATGTAACACATACAAGTTTTTAAAAATGAAGAGGCCAAAATATAGTTAACTTCTTGTTTTAATTAGTGGAGTGTTATACAGCAACTAAGATTAGTGTTGATTAATACTATGAAGGCAACGATATTTATGATTGGTGGTAAAATTCCCAGAGATTGTCTTGTAAAGCCATACTCCTGGAATCTGTGCTTTGAAGACCCGGAAAGGAATAAGGGATGAGAAAGCCATGGTGCTCGTGTGTTATGCCTGGAATATATTTTTGCGGTCCTTTTTGAACAATTTCACAATACATACACTTTTTTTCAAAGAAAATGAAAAGGCTAATAGACAAGAGACAATTTCTTGAGTAAGAAATATCCCTAACTTCAGAGTTTATCTGTCCAGAAAATATAAGCCGAAAAGTTATGGTTAAATGATATTAAAATGGACTATCACTCATAAAATGTCTCTGTCCCCTGACATGGTGTCAGACACTTTCAAAGCTATCTGTAGACTGAGAGAAAAAAACAGACACAAAGCTTCAGAGGTTTAGGGACATGTCTCTGTGATTCCCCAGCATAGCTCTGAACCATATGAAATATTGAAGATGGACAGAGTAGCTTCAAGACTAAGTGTATCTGAAGGCCCTTCCTTATACTCTTTGGTCCTGAGATCCCAAAATTGTACACTCCGTTCCCAAACAGATCGATGTATTTAAACTTAAAATGCAAAATTACATATATGTATATATACATATATATAGTAAAAATAAAAATTAAATATTTTCAAAGATATATCATTTACTATTATTGTTGAGTTTGGGTAATTCCTTTGCTATGGAAGATATAAAGACTTACAGATGATTGGGAATGATTTTATGTAAATCAACCCATTTGAATCATTCCACTTAGAAGGGAAAATTGAGGCTCAAAATGGTACATGAGTTATTAACATATCCAGGTGTCAAAAAGCAGAGGAGAAACATAGAAAATATATGTATATCTTTTGGGGATTTCCTGTGATAGACTATATCAACTAGTGGAGTATTTTGTATAACCTCCACCAGTTCTTCACAGTGCAGACGTGAAAGGTGAGACCCAGGCCTATGCTGGGGAGATGATTTAGTTGTGTGTGAAGACCTTCACGGTGTAGAGGTCTGAGTTGTTAAGTACCCACCCATCCCCACTTACCCACCCTCCCGCCCCCCCCCCAAAACAAGTGCCCATAATTCCAGTGCTGGGGGGAGTAGAGACAAAAGAATCTCTGCTAGCCAGCCAGTGTTGCTACTCTTCCTGAGAACCCGAGCTAAGTTCCCAGGACCAATCTAAAGCAGCTCCCAGCCCTCTGTAACTCCAGCTCCAAGGGATCTGACGCTTTCTTCTGTCCTCTAAGGGAACCCACACACAGATACAGACATACACACACATAAATAAAAAACAAATATTTTACATGCGGAAGGTTCAGTTAAGCTTGAATTTTCACATATCTACCAAAGAATAAGGTGGAGCACAGTAGAGAAAACAAGGTTGAGCATCCTTATACCCTAACACATGCTCACACCACATACACATAGACAACGAGAGAGAAGGAAAGAAGCAAAGCAGTTAGCAGCACTGGGAGGGATTTCACACTGAGTTCAGGGCAGAGCGCTCACCGCCTGCTCCCTGCCCTACCCTTCTGTGGTGAACTTAAACAGCACTTCCACCCATCTTATCTTGACAAACCAAGAATTTGAAGGTGCTTTAGGTGGCCCATATCATTGCCTTTCCTGGTTCACTTTACCCATTATTTAGAATATCAACGCCATGATGGCAATGTTGTGTGTCCAGTAAGAACAGCAGGAATGGTTACGCTTCCTGCTGCCGCCCTGTCCTCTCCCATGTTTCCTTCCATCCTGGCAGCAACCTATGAAGCCTGCGGAAGGACAGCACCTGTTTAAGCTCAGGTGAATACGGACACACAGAGAGGTTAAACAACTTGCAGAGTCAAACACCTGGCAAGAAGTGACATTGAGATTCAGGTCCAAAGCTTGCACTGGTCACGTGAATTGAATTTACGCAGGACATAAAAGTGTCTGAGTAGATTATAAGTCTCCCAGGAATAGCCAGAGGTCTGAGGAAGAATGCCTACTTTGAGAAATTATGGATTTCTTTCAAGACATCAGGTAGCCAAGTAATAATGTGTCAGTCTCAATATGAAAATGATTATTTCAGGAGAGTTCCAAAAAGTATGCATACAGAAAAACTGAGAAGACAGACAGTGAAATTTTGAGATCTGTACTCGCCAGAGAAGGAATCTATTGCTACCATGTTCATTAATCAAATAAGGCAGCAAGAATTAAATAACTAATGTTTCTGTACTCTGGGGCTGATGTATGAGTTCTGCCACACCAACAGGAAAAGGATTTGGCCAATCAAATGCTCTGCTTGTCCACAATGGGCAAACAGCAAATGCAGAGACCATAACACTGCACCCATAATTCTGGAATGTGTCATTTAGGATGGAGGTGAAGGCCCAGCTGGCAGCCTCTGCTATGGGTCTGTCAGTCTTGCCCCAGGGTATTAAAGATAAGAAATCATTTGAAGAAATTGCCTTAGCTTCTTATCTAGCCATCCAAGTTAAGCTACCACTTCAAGATTTTTGTTACAACTAAATAATGCTACAGGTGGAAATACAAGTCCAAAGTCTTCTGCCTTCCATCTAGTGAATTGAGTTATGTACTTATTCTCTGTCCCTTCCAACTCACTTTATAACCATGTGACTTAAGGGGCTTTGGTCACTCCACCCCTTTGGTAAAATGTTTTTTAGCATATATATAATATTATATGTGTGATATTAATATGTACATATTTTAAATCTTCACAAAGAAAAATTCAAAAGATGAAATGAATATAAATAATAAAAAGGTTTAGCACTTTTCCCACAGTCTCTGTGGATTTTTCTTGAAGACCATTGCTCTGTCTAATACTGCAACACCCACTTGAAGAGCTGCTATGGAATCTTATCCTAGTCAGAAGAGGTTGGTCTTGAACCTGACCTTAGGCTCATCAAGCTGGAAAAAAAATGTTAGGGGCTACACTATCTCTCCCTCCCATTGAACAGATGACACACGAAAACGAGGGACTTTTCCCCCAAGACACCATTTCCCAGAGGGTCAAGACTTCATTGTCATTATACTTCGATTCTGAGTTTGTAGGTGACAAACCACGTATTAAGCTTGGAAATTATTTTTACCAAATAGTTTGTTTTATTTTGTTCAGTGGTGGAATGCTCTCTTTTTGTCACAGTAAGTTGAAACTGAGAAGGAAATCTTTGGGCTCTTAAAGAGCAAACAGTAGAGCCGTGTTCGGAGGAGGAGATGGTGCTGGGTCGATGCCGGGTTCGGGGAGAGGCGGCTGGTGATGAGTGGGCGACCCAGGAAAGCATCACGAGCTGGAGGCTAATTACACTTACACCTCCCCTTGTTGTGGCATTCGGTCTGATGCTCACTCATTCCTCAGGCTCGAAGTTCTAGCTTCGCAGGGCTTTGGGGATTTCGGCTCAGCCTTTTATGGGTATCCCGATGAATTAACCATTGTGCCTCACCTACGCTCCAGTAACTCACTTTCAGTGGGCAGTTTTATCTTCCCAGATGTGCAGATTGTTCACGGGGGAGTTGTGAGTAATTAACTCATAAAAGAAATGTCCGAATGAATGAACAACTGCAAAGCACCTGTTGTTCACAGCTGATTTTGTCTCCTCGCTTAGATTAGAAAGGGCCTGAGAACAGAAGACCGTGTTTTCTTCTTTGAAAACTGTGTGGCACCTCCTGGTTTAGCTTCTCATAGAGCACAATGGTGAATAGAGAATAGGCGGTATAGCTTGTCTTCACGCCCAGTGAAAGAAAAGCATCAAAGGTCAGACAAACATCAGAAACCTGAGACTGGGGGCTGCACTGTGCTTCACGGACCTTAGGTAACTTCGGTCTTGTGGATCCTTTTTCTATTGAAATATTAGAATTTTATGTTCTAAACTATATTAATATGAAAATGCATATAATCATTAAAATAGTGTGATGGCATTGCTGTTATATTCATTGATACTTTTTACCCTCTGAATTTAAAAATGATTGATCTTCTGAAACAAAGTGTAATATGCTTTCATCACTGTATCTACTATCCTGAATGTATTTGCCTATATTTTCTAAAATGATGGGCATGGCCACTTCATATTACTCCAGCTGACTTCGTTTATTTTCACACCTAATGCAGCAATAATGCTGTGACTTCTTTTCTGTAACTTCTTCCTTTTGTTTTTCCTAATGCTTCTTCCTTTACTATTGACCAGAGATGTCCCTGTCTCAAGTGATGCTACTCGGCCTAGGAAAACCAGTGGGCACCTCTTGACCAGAGATTGCTCACATAATCTTGATAATGGCCCATGTAGCCTTATCAAAAAGTCATTCTTCCAGGATGCTGAAAGTCTGCTTATGTTCTCTAAAATACAGTCAACTCGAAAGGATGATCAGAGTTTTTTCCTTGATGGGTTACAGAGCTTTATGGAGCGTCATACAGAGACACATAAACAAGGGAACAATGACACCAAAGTTATGTCAAGCTTCTACTTGCTCCACCCACAGTGAAGTTGGAACAATAATGTACCCTCCCCCAAGCTAATGAGCGAATTGCAGCAATCCGCTAAAACAGGCAAGGCCAATGAAGTCACCTCTGATGAGGCCTTCCGCGAAAACTGAAGATAATGTGCAGAGAGTCCAGCTTTCAAAGAGTCAGGACCCAGTGAGGTCTTGGTTGAAGGTTGCTGTCATTTCTTTTGTCTCAGGTTGAAAACGTGGCTCTCTGGGTCTCACTTCATCACATCTGTTTAGAAACTGCATTTTTTAAATACGGTCTTGTAACTCATTTTTCTCCATCTCTGGCTTTTTCTCTTTGTCACACACAGACCAATTTGTCCACTAAGATCAATTACATACTAAAAAATAAATGGCCTCTGGGGAATATTCATAGTCCACTACTGTCCTTTTGCATAAAAGAGCACAAACTTAACTTGAATACTCTTGTAATAGAATCCCATAGATAGACTCAGTTTCCTCAAAAATGATTTAACTCTGCTAAGGCTACTGAAAGCAAAATATAATATACCGATGCAAAAATAATGGTCTCTTTGGAACAATGCAAATATTCCTTATGTTTGTGGAAATCTTAGGTAGGATTAGATTTTCTTTTCTTGAAATCTAGTACTTCTTTGTATCAGCAATGGCCTAGTGTACCTCACTTAATGGACTCATAATGGGAAAAGAACAATGTTATTCGTTCTTTATTAGCCATATAAACAATACATCAAATAAGTCCATTCCTTCCATTATGGGTGTATCAAATATTTCCTCTTTTAAGTCTTAGGGTCTATATTCAGTTAATTTTCCATTCTAAAATATATCCATTACATTTACTTTTTAGAAAAAATTGACTAAAATATTGACATTATCACAGAATATTTGTCATAAAAATATGACCCTCATATTTTTAAATTCCTTTTCTACATCAAAGTTTAAGTCTGTATATCTTATTTTGCAAAACACAGACAACAAAATAGTCTCAATATTTCTCTTAGCAGATAAAAAACCTTTATCAGAAACTAATTGCAGCACCAACCACATCATTACGTGTTTCCCTAAAGAAAAAAATAGCATATTTCCAATAATACAGTCCCATTACTTTTTTCCAAAAGATTAGTTTATTGATTAAGAGAATGAACGCCAAGTCTAGACTACAAAGGCATTTAGTTTTCTTAGTGTTGCTCTAATAGTAAAATGCATCAAAGTAGGTGACTTAGAAAGAAGAGATTAATTTTCACAGTTACAAAGATTAGATTATTTGAGGCTAGGGCATCTGATGCAAATAATTTTGCTAGATCCTGACAGGGCACAAAGTAGAAGAACAGAGGAGATTGCGTTCTTCCATTCATGTGTGCATGTATCTGTGTGTAGATGGGCTACAGCATTTTATAAGGCGCCTGTTTGCACTCCTGGGACCTTATGGCCTTATCCTCATGACCTAAGACAGGGGGCTTTGAGTTGAGTTTCCAATATATGTTCTTTTTCCAATACATGTTTTTTTTTTGTGTGTGTGTGTGTGTGTGTGTGTGTGTGTGTGTGTATGTGTAGGAGCAGGGAGGACACACATCCAAACCACCACAGGCTTAAAAGGTTTGCCCAAGCCAGAGAAAAGGAATGGATCCCTTGCTTCCCACAGACACATGCACTGATGTGAGGCCTGTTGGAGTCCCTGTTCTCTCTCACCTCAGGACCCCTCGCACCCATACCAACTCCTTTATGGAAGAATTTTATGGTCTGTTTCTGGAAGAAGCAATGGAACGGTCTGGGTGTTCTCTAAGTGCCCAAAGGAATTTCTGTGATGTAAGATTCCATGTGATGGTATCGTAGGAGGTAATTGCAGCAAGAGAAACAACCGAGCAAGCTGGACGGCACCTAGCGTGTAACCAGGTACTGCCACCAGAAGAACATAGCGTGTTATGGGAACCTCATTATTCACATTGGTCTTTCATCAGCCACAGATAGAGTTTTAATTGTGTAGGATCACGTTCAAATAGCAAGTCACCTGCTTTAGCATTTACTAAGGAGAGTCATATAAAAAGGCAAATTCCAGCTTTTTAACCATACCTCTTCAGTAATGCCCGTAGAATCTGTGGGTGATCCCATTGGAACCAGCATAACACCTTTGCTTTCGAAGTGGGTTCTCAGTTATGAGTCAGACCCTTCAGTGGCCCAAGCAGGACACAATTAAGAGCTGTTGCAACTATTTCAGGTCAAGTAGATAGTGTGGCTTACGATTAAACTTTATCATGATATATTTTGATTTACTAATAGAGATGGTACTATCCTAGGATGGTTAATGAACTGTCTATGATTATGGACTTTTCGTTTGAATGTTATAGTACCTGGAATCTGGACTCTAGAAGTCATGCTATATGGATAGGCGAATACTTACAAAGAGATTGGCATTGTGCTGTTTGAAGTTGTACTGGCTGGTTTTGTGTGTCAAAAACTTGACACAAGCCAGAGTCATCAGAGGAAGGAGTCTCAATGGAGGAAATGCCTCTTTGAGATCCAGCTGTAAGGCATTTTCTCATTTAGTGATCAATGGGAGCACAGCCCATGATGGGTGGTGCCAACCTTATGCTATTGGTCCTGGGTTCTATAAGAAGGTGGGCTGGTCAAGCCGTGGGAAGCAAGTCAGTAAGCAGCATCCTCCATTGCCTCTGAATCAGTTCCTGCCTACTGGATCCTGCCCTGTTTAATTGAGTTCCTGTGCTGACTTCCTTCAGTGATGGACAGCAACGCTGAAGTGTAAGCCAAATAAACCCTTTCCTCCCCAACGTGCTTTTTGGTCATGGTGCCTTCCCTTGTCCAGCTCCACTCTTCCCCCTCCACAGTCCCGTCCCGACTGGTCTCCTCAGTTCTCTGGGGTCACGGTGGAGGCTCAGGTTTGTGTTATAGTCAGGAACTCCATCTCCTCTTGGTGTGTCTTCGTGGTCTTCCTTTATGCTCCAACCGCAGACCTTCTGCTGCTGCCGTCCCTCTGCTATGGTGCTCTGAGCCAGCTGGGACGTAGGCCCATCCACGCAAACAGCTTGTCAACCATGCAAACAGCTCACTTCCCTTTCTTAGCTTGTTCTCGCTTTGCTAAAAGTAAAAACCTTGTACAAAGTGAAGAGCCAGAAAGATGGCTTGGCTCACAGACTAGGTTGATTTGTTTTATGCTGAAGTATGAATTATCGTGGAGATTTTTCCGATCACTACCCCCCAACAGTCTGACGTAGTGATTCACTATGCATAGGGCTCAGTCTCTTCAGAAGAGTCACAGGTTTTTAGATTTTTGTTTGTCTGCTTTACTTTTTTTTTTTGCAATAAGTAGTAGCTGTTAATATGTAAATGAGTGTGATTCACATACAATACTATATTTAATTGCAGAGTTCAAAGTCCCACTTGGCCAAAGATATTTAAGTGTTATTTTTAATGAACTGAAAGGATAGATAGCTAAATTTTTATATTAATTCATCATTAGTAATATTAATTGGTGTATGCGCCCCAGTGCACATGAGTCACCATATATGGAGGTCAAAGAACAACACTCGTGAGTTGACTCTTTCCTTTCACTGTGGGTCCTGGGGGGCTGAACTCGGGTTGTCAAGCTTGTATGGCCAGTGTTTTCACCCGCTGAGTCATCGCACCAGCCCCAAAGCAGATCTTAAGCAGTCTATACTCAGAAATAGTTCCTAAAAACAACATGAGTTGGAACCAACAACAGCTAAAAAGCTGTATTCAACCCACAATTTTTTTAGCTTTTTCTGGATTGTTGCCTTTGCTTGCTAGGCCTGAGAGAGGCAGTAGCTACAGATAAGAGCAGCCATCCAGTCAAGATGTGGGCGCTAAATGATACCAAAGCCCCAGAAGTGAATGGAAAGCAATCATTAGGCTGAATCAGTAGCCGGATGTCTGTTTTCCCATCATCCACCATGCTGCAGTGTGGTCATCTAGAAGCCAAAAGCCCAAGACAATCTCAAACTTTGCTTATTTTCTTTAAAATTGTATTTTTAGCCAGAAAAAAATATAAAACATGTCTTGTAAAAACACAGGTAATGACCCTGAGTCTTAAGCTGGAAAAGCTTGATTAGGCCATGTAGACCCGTGTTCCTGGTTTCTTTGGTAGATGATGATCATGAGACATTTTCTCGATATGCTGGCAGTACCCGCTTCCATAGATGATTACTGAGTGAATTTGGAGGCAGACAATTATAGTACTTGCCTGCAGAGTTAGCGTGTGTATGAGATGGGAAGGGAGCAAGGGCTAGAGGGTTGGCTTATGAGTCATGAGTATATACTGCTCAGGCAGAGGTTCAGAGTTTGTTCGTGGTACCACATCTGGAAGCCCACAACAGCCTAGAACTCCAGCTCCAGACAGTCTAATTCCTGATTCCTTCCTCTGGCTTTGATGGGTACCTGCACATGCCCCCTCCCCTCACAACACACACACACCCAGGCAAACAATGAAACTTCACAGAAGGGAGAGAAAGAGTCGTTTGCCATCAGGACCAAGAGTGTCTTACTAAGTGGATGCCGTTTGTTGTCAACTCCTCTACTCTTTAGCCGCCTGGTTTTACTGTTATGGTTTGAGGATATCATGAAAAGGAGAAGGAAGAGTGAGTCAAGGATTCCCTTCACCTATCCCCCTCCTCCTCCAACAACTGGAAATTAGGCAGAAAGCCACATCTCAAATCAAATCTGAACACGAGTCCTAGGTCTGTGAGCCGAAACAGGCTGAGTAGGGAGCCAAACCACCCATCCTCAGGCAGATGTGTCTCCAAACTTCTCAAGTGAGGCCAGAGGGAATCTCACAAGGCTGCTCTGGGCAGAGAAGTTCGTGGTCTGTTTCAGAGAGAGGTTTGTGGAGCTTGATCTCCACAGGACAGGAAAGGAATGGGACTTCTTTTCAAACCTGGTGGAAATTCTCACTGGGATATCTGTTGATGGCAGTTTCAGTGTGTCTGGGACGTGGCCGAGGTGATGGTTGATACGTATCCACACTCCCAGAGTTCTACCCAACAGTTTTGATCAAACTCTTCATCGCTTTGCATCACTACCTTAAATCATGCTGGAGTTCAGAACTCAAAGCTGAAAATGGTCCAGAGAGACGGTCAAGGCCCTTGTCACCAAACCTGAGTACAGTCTTGGCAGTCTGTCTGTCCTGCCCTTGTCATCAGGCCAGAAGAACACAGAGGTGGGTTACTGACACTTACATGTCTGTTCCTTCTGCTTTTATACTAAAAAAAAATCACAATACCGAAGGACTGGAGTTTAAACAGCTATCTGGTGAATCTAGTACTTACAGAAATATGAAAGAATCCAAGTTCTATAGTTTATGGCCATAAGGCTCAGCTCATTTGAAAGCCCTTTCCCCGCCGATACAGTGCAGCCAGAGAAGACCCTTCGATCTCCATGCAGAGTCACCACTGCTGCTCCTGACAGCCATTTGACAGGACAATTGGGAGACTGCAATTCTAAAGGAAAGGCCAAGTAACAGGGTGAAATGCTGCATTTCCACTCTTTGGAGCGTTTTCCTCAGGATAGTAGGGACGCTGACCTATCACCTTCTTTGTGATGAAAAATAATAAGCCCTGTATCGTGCTGGAAATGATGACAGCAACATATTGTTAGCTTTTAAAAGATAGGTACAGGATCACATGTAAATGATGATCTAATCTGTGTTTTAAATATATGCTTAAATACACATGCAAAAGTTTGGAAAAGCATACTCTGGGGGTTAACACTGTTTATCTCTGAGGGCAAATGGCAGAGCGGCATTCATTGTTGATTTATTGTTTGAATATTTTACAGGCATCATTTTTTCATTTAAAAATCAATAAAAAAAGATATTTGGGAGGGGAGAGATAAGTGAGGGGAAGCATCTGCCTTAAGACTGTGAAACCCAGCCGGGCGGTGGTGGCGCACGCCTTTAATCCCAGCACTCGGGAGGCAGAGGCAGGCGGATCTCTGTGAGTTCGAGACCAGCCTGGTCTACAAGAGCTAGTTCCAGGACAGGCTCCAAAGCCACAGAGAAACCCTGTCTCGAAAAACCAAAAAAAAAAAAAAAAGACTGTGAAACCCAGGGCTGTCAATGGCTCCGTGGGTAAGCACTCTGGCTTTGCCAGGAGACCCAGGTTCCATTCCCAGAATCGAGGCAGGGCGACAACGCCAGCCCCAGGGAATCTGACCCCTTCGTCTAGCCTCTGTGGGGTACCCACATAACACACGCACAGTAAAGTCTTTAAAAAATAGACCGGAAGTCTAAAAGCCTATTGCATTCACACTATTAAAGGTGCAGGTAAAATTACCGGACCATTTAAACTAGTGGTCTAATTGATACTCGCTAATATTTCTTTGTTGGCTATTTTAGAGAAACCGCCAGGGCCCGAGCCAGCCTCTTAGTTGGACTCCGGCAACCAAGGATCTGATGCCCTGGCAGTGACCCTTACATTCAGTACTTCCTAAGGGTTTTCTCATTCAGTCAGTCATTTTACTGAGACCTTATTGTGTGTAAAAGATTTGGTTCCAAGGCTCAAGAAAACACACATTCATTCTGGCAGGAAAAACGGGGCAGAAATAACTCTGATAGGAGGACTGGCCAGATATTAGAGAGTAATACAGAAATAACTGTGATGGACTGACTGCTGGCCAGATATTTGAGGGCCATACACAGAGCCAAGCTTGTTCTTAGTTAAGGTGCTAAAAGGGAAATTTGGTAATCTGGATTTATGGATAAACCCATAATCTGTCACAGCTTTAGTAGAAGCAATTAACTCTGAGCCAGCAAGATGGGGCAGTGGGTAAAGGCACTACCCATCAGGCCTGAGTACCTGACTTGGATCCTCTGAAGCCGTGTGGTGGAAGGAGAGAACAGATTTCCACAAGTTTCCCTGTGACCCCTTACACACACACAGACACATACACACACTGTAAATAAATAAATGAAAATAATTAAAGAATCAGTGTGTCTTATTTCTTCCTTTTTAAAACATTTCACGGCAGAAATCCCCGCACAGAAGTTTAAAACAAGTGACTATGGTCCTCCAGTAGTTTATGACAGAAGGCAGAGATGCAGGGAGTGGGGGTAGGAGGCTGGCCAGAGAGAGCCAATTATTTACAAGACCGCGTTAAAAGGGAGTCTGAGAAACGTTTACCCAGAAGGCTCTCGGATTCAGCGACTCCTCGGTACATGGAACCCAGTGAGCTTCTTAATGGAATCCGCAGTACTCCCTTTTCTTCTTTAGAAAAGAACTGTCCTGCGTGCCTTTTTATTTAAATACTGCACATTTTGAGCCTGCCAGTCTGCCCCAGGGTTGGCCTCTTTCTAACCCCGCCTCCAACCCCAGTGGGATCCATTTGTGAGCTTCTATCCTTAGTTTTCATTCCCTTCTCTGAGCGTGCCCTGGAATGGGATTTCCAGGGCTTCTCCTTTTCATCAGCAAAGGAAAAAGCAGACTTCAAAACTGTGAGACAAAAATGTCCACGACGTGCAGGCAACACTTCTGTTGACTCAGGTTAAATTCTTCGCCGTTATCAGTTCTTCGAGTTAGAGTCACAGAAGCCCAACGTATGACCTGGCTTCTGCTAAGAAGGGACTTGTGTGGAGAAAGAGGCAAAAGGCGGGACAAGGATGAAAGGGGGCGGGTACCCTAACCTGAGGGCTGCTTCCCAGGACCTCAGCCACGCCTCCCTGCCTTGCTCCAGCTGGCCGAGCCGGGCGGTCGCGACCGGACTCTTATTTTGAAGGGCGGCGGGCAGAAGCCCTGGGAGGCTCACTGAGTCACTGAGCGGCGTGGCGCTATAAAGCGGGGGTACCTGCCCGGCGCAGCCGGAGGAGCCCTTGGCGCCCACCTTCTTGTTTCGCTGGGACCTGAGATTGGCGAGTGCCAGACAGAGCAGGGAGACTCAAGGTAGGCGTGTGAGTCCCAGCCCCGTGGCTGCTGGAAAAAGTTTGAATTAAAGAGCTGACAGTGAGTGGCTGCGGGACAATCCTTGAGCGAGCTGGGGCGGGCTGGGCACACTGAGCAGGGGTCGTTCCTCCCCAGATCTCCTCCTTCCTGTTCGCCAAGTCTGAGCCCTGACCCTGGAGCTGAGCTCTAGACGGGACTTTTCCATCCTTTCCACGGGGTCGGAACTGGAGAAGTTTCTTTGGCACCCCGGAGGATCCCCTCCTTCCCCCGCCACCCGCTTCTCCAGCTTCCCTTACACCATCCCCCCTCTTAATCGAGGCACCGCTTGGAGCGGGCAGAGCTAGCGGGGCTGCCAGAGATTTGGGGGTGGGAGCTAGGAGGGGGCGATGACCTCATCCTCTGGCTGTCGGTTTGGTCTTGGAGGAGGGGTCCACCCTTCCCAAGCCCCTCCTCTCCTCTGGGTCTCTCTCTCTCTCTCTCTCTCTCTCTCTCTCTCTCTCTCTCTCTCTCTCTCTCTCTCTCTCTCTCTCTCTCTCTCCTCTTCTCTCTTCTCTCTCTCCCTCCCCCTCACTGTTTCTATGTGTGTCTGTCTGTCTCTCTCTGTGTTTCTTGTATGTTTGTCTGTCTGTCTCTGTCTCTTTGTGTGTGTGTATGTGTGTTTCTTTTTCTCTGTGTGTCTGTCTGTCTCTGTGTCTGTTTCTGTCTCTGTCTTTATCTGTGTCTGTCTCTGTCTCTCCCTGTCTCTGTCTCTCTCTGTCTCTGTGTGTGCGTGTGTCCTGTCTCTCTCTCTCTCTCCCTCTGTGTGTGTGTGGGGGGGGGTGTGTGACTCTGTCTTTCTGTCTCTCTCCACTCCCTCTTCTCTCTCATCTACGTGCACACGCGCACTATTGGTCACATTTCCACCAAGTCGATGCGGAACCTAGAGGACTTGTGCCGCTGTGAGGTGGGTGTCAGGCAGCTAGTAGTTGTGACTTTCAGACTGGCTAATGAGTGGCCAGCAGCTCCGCCTACGCGGTCCCCCTGGCAGTGCTTTGTTAGCTGGTTAGCTTCGCCAGACCTGTGAACCGCCAGATTCTCTCCTCTGGCGGTGATGTGTGCAGAAACCTGGCGCTCCAGATCTTGAGAAAGAGGGCCGCCAGAGCGGCTGGGGGTTGGCTTCCCCGCCCTTTGCCCCATTTAACACTTCTGTGACTCTGTCTGGCCTGCTGAGTTGTCCAGACCCCAGAAGGTGATCTGGTCACACTGAGTCCAGGTCCTAATCCTTTAGGACTTTTTCTCTATCCCTGGGAACTGACTAAAAGAGTTTGGGTCTCTGGACAAGATTCACATTTCTGCGTGCTCAGCTGGGTCTTGTACTAGTAGCAGGCCTGGACAAGCCAAGCCCACTGACTGTTTTTAGGAGAAACTCGGGGTGAATACATACTCCTCAGACCTCGGGGTCCGTTAGAGCTGGAGCGCACCTCCTGCCCCCAAAGTTTGGTATGTGGCTACAGATTAGCTAGAGGAAGGCAGAAAGAGCAGACCCCAGCATCGGAAGCAGGATTACTAAAACAGAGTGAGGCTTTCCTGAGGAAGTGTCCTCTTCAGATTAGGGACAGGTCTCACCAGATGAGTCTACCGTCTAGATTTGCGTGACTAAGGCTTCTCCCGAAAGACCATCTCCAAAGATAAGCACACAGAGTGTCCAGCTGCTGGATTCTTTCTGTGGGGAACCAGCAGACAGTATGTCTTCCTCCTGACCTCTTCGTCTCCTACCAAAATTTGTATTTTAATTTTGTCCCTCGAGATTTGGCGGGGGGGGGGGGGGGGGCTTCAGTTTAGTGACAGAAGTTGGAAAATATTTTTTCATAAGCTGTTGGTGTTGGTTGATACAGGAGAAGGTGAAACACATGTGTTCCTGAGCTGCTGGAAGGTAATTTAGAGAGGCCATTAAGTGACTAGCCTCGGGCAAATAAACCTACAAGAAGACACAAGAGCTAGAGAACAGGTTTTTTTTTCAACTAACTCCTGTGCCTTACTCTTTTTGTACTGACCCACTGTGTACCTATAGATACCTATATAAGTAGAATATAATCTGCGTTGTTGTCTTTAGTACAAGCAGAGTGGGTTAGTCATCTAGTAACAAAACATGCTGACATCCTAACCATCTCTGTGGTTTTGTGAAAGCCTGAGATGCTGAGGGAAGAGCCTGGGTAGGTGATTGGAATACTGTAGCTTTGTTTTCTGTGATTGTTTAAAGCCATGGGATTCTGATAGCTGGCGTGGGACATTAGCTCACCTGCTTTGCATGATGTAATAGCTACTTGCTCCATCTGTCCCAAGCAAGGACAATGACTGAGACAATGGATAGATGTCCTACTTAAAGAAACACTGGGATTGCTACAGAATGCCTTAGGGGTGCTACATACAGTTGCCAGTTGATCTTTAAAACTTAGAACATGGTACAGTAAAAACAATGGTGCTTTAGTCTACTGCATTGGGTGTTTCAGTGTTCACTGTGCTGGCTTCTCACGTCTAAGCCTGGTGTTTTAAAACCTTTGTTCCTTGGTTCCTTGCTTTTCAGGGTTGTAGCTTTTCCCTTTCCCCTCAATACAGGTTCTTCCCCACATTACAACAAACCTTTGGCTATGTACATGAAGAATTTCCTGGAAATTATTGGAGTTCATTCCACTCAAAGAACCAAAGTTATTAGGAATTTCACCAAGCAATTATTGATTATCTAAAGAATTAATCATTGCTCTGTCTTCAAGTTTTTTCACTGTCATTACAAACTGTAAAGCTCTGTATAACATTGTCACCTCTTTGGGGTATATACTCATATCAGAAATTTTGTATCAAAATTTACTGGACTGTTTCCAATGTTTGTCTCAAAAGGTCATGTAGGTATTGGATGACCAAAGTTCACTGTACTTCACAAATTATGTGACATTTAGTATCTTACCAAGTACTCCTCCTCCTGCTGCACCACCTCCTCCTCCTCTCCCTCCTTCTTCTAATAAATGGTGAAGAAAGCCACCAGAAACACACTTTCAAGAAATGCTAGTTAAAAGAGCATTAAATGTCCTATTGAAAGTGCACTCCTATAAGTCCATTCTCTTTTGCAACTTCTAGGGATTTATCCCAGGGAAGCTCTGCGTAGGTGTGTCAGAGGCTAAAGAACTAGAGGTAGTTTCATCCAAAGAGAATGAGTGGATAGGAAGCAATGGGCCTTTATTGCCGAGAAGGCATGGGGATAGACTGAGTGATGGAGGCCAGACGTGTCAGGGAGGAAGAAGCACACTGGGGGAGTTGTCTGCCTACCGTGTGGACTCTTCAGGAAAGATTTTTTTCCTTGAACTGACTTGTTGGTTACACGTTTTAGGGTTAACTGTGATTGGTCACGTGAGCCATTTCAGGCAGGTGAACGGCTCAGCGCTTGTAGGTTTTGGATCCTGACCACGAGGAAGCAAACTGAAAATGCAGAAATGCAGACTGGTTAGCTAATGTCAGGTTGAGGCTCCCCACTCTGTGCATGTCAGCTCAGCAGCTTAGGCATCATCACCACACTACCATGGCAGGTGAAACTGGTGGTTCTCACACTGTCGCCAGGACCATTGGAAGGCTCGCTGGCTCACTGGATAGAAATGATTTCCTCCTGAAGGAAAGGCTGCCATTGGCAGACAAGGTGCATCAGCCAGAAGAAATGAGGAGTGACCATTTTCCTGGCTTCTGTTGGTAGAAACTTTGCCATTTTTTTCTTTAAAAAAAAAGAAGTGTTAAAAATAGACTCTCATAAGAAGACACACAAAGCCAAGCGAAGGAATAAATGTTGAAGTTTCCCCAGGAAGAGAGAGAAAAAGCTAATCTTTGGTTTTTTTGTGTTTTGTTTTTATAAAAAAAAAAAAAAAAGCTCATTGGTTGGGGAGGTGGCTTAGTTGGCAAAAATGCTTGCTCTGCAAGCAAGAGGACCTGAGTTCCATCCTCAGAACCCACATTGGTAACCTCAGAGCTGAGGATGCAGAGACCAGCAGGCATCATAATGATGGCAAATTCAAGTGAGAGACCCTGCCACCAAAAGGAAAGAAAAGAAAACAAAAGAAAGAAAAGAGAAAGATGGATGGATGGATGGATGGATGGAGGATGGATGGATGGATGGATGGATGGATGGATGGATGGGTGGGTGGGTGCTACCTGAAGAGCAACACCTGAGACCTGAGTTGTCCACTATCATTCTTCACATAGATAGGCAAGCATAGACCTGGATACAAATGTTTTCTCATATGTAAACCCATGATAAAAGTATGTGCCCGTCTCTCTCTCTCTCTCTCTCTCTCTCTCTCTCTCTCTCTCTCTCTCTCTCTCTCCCTCTCTCTCTCTCACACACACACACACACACACACACACACAATGAAGAACTGTCAGGCCTCAAAATTGCTGAGAATGTATAATTTTTTAAACTATGTTTCATACAGCAGTTAGGCTCACAGTTCAGCAAGGCTGCTGAAGTAGTCTGCATCATTAATAGACTCATAGGACCAGGTCACTGTGTGTAACACAGGTGCTGGAGGAAAATGCACTCAGACTCAACCTGAACACTTGGGAGCTTTTAGTCCCAGCAACAATGGCACAAGGGATCCTCCTTTTGTTTTTCCCTTTAAACCCTGGAGGAAATGTAGAGAGATGGATTTTCTTTCATCCTCCCTTTTGCTAAGAGAGACTCCACCCTGGATCCACAGAGCTGTGGGGAAGGGGATTCTGCCAGAAGATGGCTTTGTAGCCAGAGAGGGAAGAAGAACAGAAGAGGGTGCCCGTTAGGGAAAGGAGGAGACTGCTAATCGCCCATCACCTATGGGACCGGCTGGGATGGTGTAGCCACGTGTGCTGCCTGATGACTGGCATCGTTTCCTTACTAAGCCACGAGAGGCTTGCAGGAGAACACAGACCTAGGCGCTAACATGGGTTAGTTGTGTTTGACAGTTTTAAGCCACGACTAGGTTTTAAATTAGATCTGAACTAATAGTAGAAGGAAAGGAAATGCATGGGGGCTTTTTCTACTCCTCTTTTTCCTCTTTTTCCTCTTCTTCCTCCTCTTCTTCCTCCTCCTTGTTCCTTCTCTGACGCCTTCTCCTTCTTATCAACCTGCCATATGCCTAAACTAGTGCCAATTTGGATTGCAGATTGTAAAAACAAATATATATATACATACATATAGTTGTATATTTGCATATATATACATATATATACAAATATATGTGCATATATATACAAATATATATATTTCTAACTAAGCATAAAATATGGGTTACTTATTGGACACTTTGTACCAGGAACTGTGCTGAAATAGTTACTTGTTTATGTCATTTAGTCGCCATCGTAATCCCATGTGTTCTGTACTTTGAGTGCTCCCACCTCAGAAATGATGAGGAGGGAGATCTGGAGCAGTTTAATCATTTTCCCCAGAGTCACACAAATCAGAAAGGGCAGCACCGGGCCTTCGTAAATCAACAAAATATTGTTGTGTAAGTTCTGTGTCCCAGGCACTGTGAGAATAAAGCAATGTTCCAACTGGAAAATATGCAAAACTCCCTGTCCTTCTGGGGCTTAAATTCCAGGGGTAAGTGACAAACTATAAACACCTTACAGCTTCAGATGCTGCGAGAAGCAGAGCTGTGGGGGAGGCTGAGGGATGTCAGTTTGCGATGCGATTCAGGGAGACAGAAAACACAGACCTCCTAGTGGTCCAGAGCCAACAGAATCCAGAACACTCACAGTATTGTTTCTCTCAGTAAACCATTTTGTTTTGTACCACTCAATGTTTGGTTACGTGCCGTCTTCATCAGTCACTGCCAGTCCTCCAGCAAGTGATCAGGAAGTGCCAACAAAGAACTCACAAAGGGCTTGACCTTGTCTGTCCAGAGGTCAGGAGAGATGGAGACAGTTGCTGGAGGGACATTCTGAAGAAGGTACGGATCTTCTGTGCAGCAGGAGATCGAGTTAGCCTTAGCATAAAGGGCAAAGGAAGTTCCTCTGTGGGGGTGGACAGAAGGCTGAGTCTTAAGGCAATGGTTTAGGACTGGGTGGGAGTAGGGGTGGGAGTTCTCTAAGTTTCTGTTTTCTTTGTGAAATAAAGAACTCGCTCACCAGCTGAGAGTGGAGTGGGGAGGGCGTGTAGGGGACAGAATGAGAAGAGAAATGTATAGCAGTCACCTGGGAGAGGGGAAGTCTGCCTTTAACTGGTGAGACAGGACACTGGGATCATCCCCAGTTCAAAGTCTTACTCTTAAGGCCTGTAATATATTGGAGCTCAGGATTCTTTCTTGAGTTCTCTTGAGTAGAGGAACCCTTATTCTTGTCAGTGTATGCCACTTTCTTATAGCAGACCCTGCCATTAACGTCTGTTGAGTGTTCGTGAGTGATGGCTATAATAAGCCCCTCCTACATTTGTCCACAAATGATACTTAGAACTATCTAGCCTAGGACAGAACATGGTGGCGTGAGCCCCTCATCCTTTCACTGTGGAGGCTGATATTTGAGTTCTAGGCCAGGCTGGTCTATATAGTGAGTTCCAGGCCAACCAGGGCTACCCAATGAGATCCTGTCTGAAGACCAAAAGCACACCCTTCTGTCCCTTTTGTTACATTGTTCTCCGTCTTGAATGCTGATTCATTTTCTTCCTATAACAACGTGGGTACCAAGATGTTGTGTTTCCACCTATTCTTTAACATAGCTCTATCTCAATATGGCTGAGTATCGATCTTGAGAGAAATCTGTTTGTTTGTTTGTTTTTGAGATGGGGGTCTTACTTGGTTCAGTCTAGTCTCAAACTCCCACACTGAAATGATCCTTCTGCCTCCAGTAGCTGAGACTGTGTGAGAAACACTATAGCCAATTGCTGTGAGAGTTCGTAGTTTTGTGTTGGCTTGTATTCTGGGGCGGGCTGCCTAAATTGAAGCCCATTCCTTCTTGTACTGTGCCTTTGTTAAGGTCAGCAAAGATGCCTTCTACTTGAATCACTTCTTGTTAGCCAGCACAGCACTGGGGCACAATGCACATGGTCAGCTGGGAAACCAGGAAACCGAGGGTGGGGGAAGGGGAGGTGTTAGAATGAGCCAGGAAATAGATAGCAGTTATCTCGACTAAGTCAGAGACAAAGGAACTGATTACAGTAGATAATGTCCAGGAGAGTTAAAATGGGGAGGGGAGTGGCTAAGGAAATGGATCAGTCAGTAAGGTGCTTGCCACACAGTACAGAGATCTAAGTTTGGATTCCCCAGCACCCAATAAAAGCTAGGTGTGACGGCAGGCATCTGGAATACCAGTCCTGGGAAGGCAGAGACAGGCAGATCCCTGGAGCTTACTTGCTGCTGGTCTGCCTGTATAGGTAAGCTCCAGGTAGAGCATAACTGAGAAAGACAGCTAATATAGATTTCTGGTCTCCAGAGAACGCACGCAGGTATACATGCATGCGCGCACGCATACGTACACACCAAGACAGACTGTTCTGTTGGTATTTAAAGAACAAAGGGTAATGCATTAGGGTGAATACAAAGCTTTGCTAAGCAGAGGGTTGGTGGAGCTGCCTTCCACAGAGGTGTGACCAGGAAGAGGGAATCTGGAAAAACAACAACAACAAAAACAAAGGCCAGCCCAGCCAGTGGTGGCTCACACCTTTAATCCTAGGACTTGGGTGGCAGAGGCAGGCAGATCTCTGAGTTCGAGACCAGCCTGGTCTACAAGAGCTAGTTCCAGGACAGGGTCCAAAGCTACACAGAGAAACCCTGTCTTGAAAAAACAAAAATAAATAATAAATAAAGTTCTTGGGGAAAAAACATGATTTGTACCCAAAGAGCATTAGCTCTGCGTTGGAAGACTGAGTAAAGCCAACCTCACTTATGTGACTAAGCTGGCCGATAATCACAAAATCTGACCAGTGACCAAATACTGAAGGAAAGCGTATTCCAGGCAAACCACAAATGAATTGCTTTAAAAGTGGAGCTAGAAAACAAGCTGTGGCTTTTCTTGGTAAAGCCTCATTTTCTACTTGTCTCCATAACTAAAAATGGATGCATTTGTATGGAGGGTGGCATGTGGACTTTACAAAAGATTAATTTTGGTTCCTATTTCGAGACAAAATGAATCCACATGTGCACCGTCCTTCTCACACACCACACGTTCTGTTACGTAACATAGAACGTTCCTGAGAACACACTGTCCACACCAGAAACCATAAATCCATCCAGGAAAGTGACTACAAGATACTCAGAGATGGTGCATAAGGATTTGGACTTTGATTTTTCCACAGGGAAGTATTTATTTGCTAGAGAGAGTGGCAAATAAAAAATTGTGTATCTCTTTGAGGGGCAGAAAAAGCATCCAGGGATAACGAGGCAGGGATCCAAACCCATGCATTCCTTGGCCCTTCTTTATATACAGCCAGCAGACGCTGTCAGTTTGCAAACTTAGAGAGTTATACCATTCAATATCAGTGCATCTTTTGCCTTTTCCAGAACTGTCCAATAGTGTGCTGTTCGTGCTCTGTGAAACTACTTAAAGTGTGAAGTTTCCAGGCCTTTGCTACAGCTTATTCTTTGCCTAGGGGCACAAAATAAATGCCATGGTGACTCAATTTTAAAAAGTATTTATTATTTTGTATTAAAAGATTTTTAAGGGGCTCGGCATTTACAAGTGCATGCTGGCTACTGTTGCAGAAGACTTGAGTGAGTTCCTAGCACCCACACTGGGTGGCTCACATCTGCCTGTAGCTTGAGCTCCCAGGGCATCCAATGGCCTTGGGCATCTGTACTCACGTGGCATGCATTCACACAGAGACACACATACTCATAATTTAAAAATAAAGTAATTCTTTAAAAATGATTTTTTCCAAAATCTAAATTTAGAGTCATCAGAAATAGATAAAGTTGGAGATGTTCAACTTGCAGTTCTATATGTGAAGGCCAAGTTCTCATCCACTTAAAGACACTAGGACCTTTGCCACTTCCCGGTGGGGATGCTGAGTTGGGGAGCTGTCCTTTAGAGCTACTATACAGATTATTAAAAAAATAAATAATGATTCTTCCAAGCTGTGTTTGCTTTCCCAGTCTCTAGGCATCCTCCAAGAGGCTTGGTGACGTTACCACTTGAAAATGCGCACCAAGGATGATGGCAGAGTTTTCCAGAAGTTTCAGTTCATATGTCAAAGCTGGCTAAGTCAAATCAAGGGCACCCATTGAAAGTTCAGGGAGGCTTTGAAGGGTAAATGCTAAGTATCTAAAAAACCCCCGAGAGCAGTTTTCTTGGTAGAGAAATTCTAAAAGAGGAATCGGTTGGGTTACGGAGGAGACCACATGGCGGTACTTTCTGTAACTTGGTCACCTGACCTGGAACAGCTGAGAAAGAAATGGAACAGCCAATGGTATTGAGTAAAATATTGGCCACTGAGTAGTGCCCCTGCCTAGCCACTGTATCTAGCCTGTGCTTTTCTTTAATGTCTGAGCTCCCAGGTTGAGTTGGATGTGGCTTCTGCAACCTATCCTGAAGCTCATTTTTCCTTTATGAGTTTTGTTCAACTCTGTACTTTAATTTTGTCTACTCACTAAATCAAATACAAATCTGAACATAAAAGAGAACAAGATTCACTTTGGCGTTTTAAAATATTTGCCCAATGAAAGTGTGGCTCTTGCTTTGATTTTATTGCAGCTTCCCTCTTCAATCTGGAGTTAAGAGGCATTTCGAAAGTAAACGGACAGTGAATGGCTTCATATCCTGTGGAGTTCAAACTTTATTGGTTTACTGTGTGTTAAGTAAACAAAGTCATTAAATAGCATCCATAGAATGAGACTTCTATATTGCCAGTCATTTGAAGAATTAACGAAGAGCAGGATAAAGTATATCTTGAATCAAAGTCCGGGCCCACAGTTGACTGTGCTATGAGGATCTTCTCACTTTAAGTGGCACATGTCTGTCCGTCCTTCCTTTTATTCCCAGTGCTTTCGGGGTGATTTTTAGATACGGCATCCCTTCTTCAGTGTTCATTTAGAGAAAAATAATTTCACTTTTACTGGTAGCAGGCATTCAACTAAAACTACAAATTAGGAAGGTGCTGGTGATTTGTTAGCTCTCAGCAGTCTGGTGAAAGGGTGGAGCCTTTTAAAAAAGAAAACTCAGAGTCTGGGGTCACTTTCTGGCATGGTGAGAACACACCTGGTGTTTTCTCGCGTTCCCAGGACTCTGCATCTTGGTCTGTATGCCTCAAGCTAAGAATGCAGGAAGATTTAAACATGTGGCAATAGCTTGCAGCCTACACGCCATTTTCTGAACTAGCTGCAGGAAAGGTTCCATCCCAGCACTATCCTCTGCTGACAGACTGTAAGTCCTAAGTCATCCATAGCCACAGTCACATCCCAGACTCTCCATGTGGCCTCTGGGCCTTTGCTTCTCTTTGAATAGAAAGAGAGATGAGCAGAGGATATCGAGGGGACTGTGAGGGTGTTCCCAGCCAATTCCCCTCTGATCTCCTTCCAACTCCCCATGCTTTCAGGGAGTTTGCGGTGAAAACATTTAGCAAGTTGATGGTTCTGTGGGATTGGATTTTCTAGTCTCGGAGTAATTAATATGAATCCCAGACTTGAGTGAGCACCACGTTCTTACTCAAATTATAAGCTCGTGCATAATCAGTAAAACTGTATTAGAAACCAAAGCTTCTCCAGACTGCCAAGTGCCTATTTCCCCCACCCCGCTTGATGACAGAGGTGGTCCTACAGATGTGTGGTTGAGTGTGTACCACAGCACACATAGGCTGGGGAAGCATCGCCATGCCACCTAGCCTAAGAGCCTGGAAACACGGTTATGATGGTTTTGCCAAAAAAGGATTTTTAAATGCAGAAAGGTTTGGCAATTAGTGGATCATAAAATATCACTACGAGACCGATCTGCAAACCCACTAGAATGTTCATGCTACCTTATACTTCAGGAAACAGTCTCTTTAAATATGCTAGAAATGTGACATGCTCAGGAAATGAGGACCATCTCTAACTTAACATCACAGTAAAAAGTTTGCTTTGTAAAACCAAAACCGTTTCATAAAAGCAGGGTTTCATAAAACTACTTGCTAAGAGTTTCTCTTCACTGTTTAGTTTGGGGTAGGGAATCCTGATTTTTTTTTTAAATATGTAAAATTTATATTAGACTGCCCTTGATCTCAGTCAGATAGCTGTTAGAATTTAGGATGAGCAGACTTGAGATACCTGGCAATATTCTGCATACACCAAGCCCTTATTCCACATAATGTTGCTGCAGGGAAGTCCTGGCCCTGGTGTGGGTGTTTGGGCTTTAGGAAATGCATTCGCTATTTTAATAGGCAGCAAGGTTCATCACATGAATTTGAGGACTTCCATATTAGGCTTTTTGGATCACATGAGGTATTTGGAGGAGGGAGGACTAATTGAGTGCAGAGGCTTCTTTAGGGCAAGCAGAGTGAGGAATTCAGTCAAATGAAGTCATCCAAGAGTAGCAAGTCCAGGCAGAAAACCCTGGCAGGACTTTACCCATACCAAGCCACCTGAGCCACTTCCTGGGCTGCAAACAATATTACGGAAATTACACTTCCCTGCCAAATTTACCACACCTTGCCAAAGCTTGGTTCTTTCGTGTTGCCTCAAGAGGCATGACAGCTGTTTAGCCTATCTTCCAAGAAGCCTCGTGAAGGACAACAAAGAACAGTCATGTCTGTTTTCCCAGGTGACTGGAGAGTGTGGATACTCTTCCCTTGCATGCAAAAGGATGTTTCTGCCACACACAGCACACCGTGAATGATTACCTGCCATGAAGCAGCGTGTGAGGCTGTGCAAATCACAGCACTAGGACAAAGAGTTTGTCTTCTGCTTCGTTTTGTTGTGTTTAAACTGAGATTAAATACTTAAGCATTGTGATTGACTAGGTCTAGAGATTGCACTTGAATAATTTTTCTCCACTCACGAATTTTGCTCTATTTATTCGTTCGATATTAATGGTACTGCTAACTTCGGTATGATGTACACCCTACCAGTTCTTCAACAGCCCTGTGAAATCTTTGTCTATCCTGTTAAATAGGTAGGTGTGTGCTTAAAGGGGAAAATGGGCCTGCAGATGTTAAAGAATCTGATGTTTTCAGAGCAGTCCCAAATCTTTCTCAGTCCAAATTCCCGTCTTTCAAACTCCATATGCCCTTGGTGAGCAGGAGTCTATGAGTTCTCCTAATATTTTTCACTCATGGTGTCTAAGACTTACAAGATATATATAAAACGTGGAAAGAATAAAGTTGCGCAACAGGAAATTAGACTGTGACAAGTCATAGCACCTCTTCCCTGCCAGTTGCTTAACAGGTAAGGATGACTTCCAAATCATGAAACATTACAGTGTGACATACTCAGATTTTTCCAGGGCTTTACAAAGCAAGAAAAAAAAAACAGCATCTTTGATTGACTAGCTAGCTTGCGTCCAGTGCACTGTGTGATTAACGCCATACCTGGATGAGTAAGATATTGTCTGGGGCCTAGTTGGGAGAAGCTAACCTGGGAGCAGAAGGAAATGATGAGCTATCTAGAAAGTCTTCTGCTTGAGGTACGGAAGCTTTCAGGAGAGAACTGAGAGCCAATCACAGAGAAGTTTGGTTGAAGGTCAGAGCTGGGTGGAGCGAGACCAATTGCCTGAGGTAGTAGAAGGGTTGTGTGTCAGGGGTGGAGGGCTTGTGCAGAGGTCACAGCTGGAGAAGACCCAGAGCGAAGAGAGACGAGAGAGACATGAATATTCCGCTGCTATGCTCAGTGTCATGGGACCATGACAACGGGAGTTTCCGCTTCCATAAAGAGACAGAGTAAAAACTGGTGAAAATGTTCCCTATCTCATGAGCAAAGCCACTGGATGCTTTGACAATGAAGTGTGGGCCTCCTCATCCTTCCTGATACCTCCCATCTTTTCTGTAACTTCATCTGGTGTGATGTCCTGGGAGACAGGTGGTACTGAGTTTAGAGAACCTCAAAAATGACAAAAATCTTTTCAAAGAAAGCTTTATGCTAATGTTAAGGATCTCATCATATGAAGAGTTTGGTTGGTCGTGACCCAGGAAACACAAGGAAGCTGTGGTTTTAAGTAGTAACGTAGTGTTTCAAGGGGCTTGGGAGCACTGTGTTTAGTGAGCCTTTTGCCAGATTTTGTACCATTAACAAATGTCCTTTTTAGTTGTTCATGAAAATCTCGAATACTCCAGAGATTTTGGATTCGTGTGGCCTAAGTGAATGAGGCAGCATCTCTCATAGTTTGGCACAGAACACAGTTGCTTTTTCTCTGATCTGGATTTACACCCTAATACTGTGACATGGACTCTTAAAATACACATGCAGCTGGGAGCTCAGTAGAGCACTTGTTGGGACTGTTCTACGTATTGAATTTGCTCATACTCCTAGTGCACACACCACACACACACACACATAAATACACACGCACGCACGCACACACACACACTCCTAAACAAACCCCCATTGTGAACTGAGTGTCCCAACCAAGGAATGAAAAGGTCTGCATTTTGATAGGACATCCTGTCAAAACTAGCCATCTCTTCCTTAGACAATAATTGGCATGGCCCACCTTTTCCTGCTCGCCAACAAAATTCACTGTCTTCTGTCTATTTCGTTATTAGCTTGCGCTTTTGTTCCACCTGCTACCCGCTACACAGGGCACACTGTCTGCATCCTTAGAGGCAAGCCCCAGGACAGGAACACACTGGAGGGATTGTACAAATGCACCGCATACAGGGAAGTCAAGGCTCCGAATGGCCTGCCAATCTCTCAGCTTTGCTTTTATAGCTTGGGCAATTAAGAGCCAGCTCTGTCCATTTGGTAATTTAAGCAGCTCAGGCATCTTGTGATGATTACAAAACTTCAGAACTTGACACACAAAGAATCAGTGTCAAAACCGGCAACATGTGACCTGACTAGTCAAGAGTCCCATGTAAGAAAGACATGGATTTATTTATTGATTTCTTTATTTTTGTGATTCCCCATGTGTATCTTAGACACCTCGTATGTGAGGCAGACAGATCTACTACACAACTGGTAATTCTGGTGAGCACTCCACGGGTATCTGGCAGCTCACCCCTTAGAAGCCACCCTTTAAAGAGCCTGCTGTGACCGACGGAAGGACTTACTGTAGTAACTGTGGGGACTGAACCCTACCTAGACTCGGGTAAATAATCCTGCTCAGCTGAAAGCAGTGATGGTCCTCTGATTGCAAGTTCACGTCCATTACCAGGGCATCCTGAAAGTCATGACTCTCAAAGTGTGGCTGTGGCCCCCACAGCTGCACCTCAGCAGCACCATCTTAGGAAGACAGAGCCACTGGCATCCTGTGCGTCCATCTCTTACCCCTACTGGAAATTAGCAGTACTTTCGTTTGTTTTCAGAAAAACATTTACCAAGAAAAGCATTTTTCTTCTTTTTGTTGTTGTTGCTGTTGTTGTGTGTGAGTGTGTGTGTGTGTGTGTGTGTGTGTGTGTGTGTATGTGTGTTAGCAGGCTTTCTAGGTCCACTAGCTTCCAAATCATGACACAAAGAGTTATTAATTTTGAATGCTTAAGCTTGTTTCTAGCAATTTTTAACTTAAATTATCCCATTTCTATGGATCTGTGTGCTGCCCCAAGGCTCCTTTACCTCTACGCACTGTTCATCTTACTTTTTTGTGTCCTCCATGTCTGTCTGTCTGACCCATGGCTAGCTGGTCCCCCCCTTTTCTCTCTGCCCACCAGCGCCACCTATCCATCCTCTGCCTAGCTATTGGCCATTCAGCTTTTTATTAGACCAATCAGGTGCCTTAGGAAGGCAAGGTGAAACAGCAACACATCTTAACATAGTCAAACAAATGCAGCATCAAAGGTCACCTCTTGCTCCTCTGGACTCAGTTTCTTTGCAAGTAAAATGAATACTTAGGCTGAATTCTAGCTCTAAGAGTCTGAAGAACTGTTGCATCAAAGTGAGGGATATCCTAAACTAGATGTGGTGCCAGTGTTCAAGGAGCAGAGGCAGGCAGATCTCTGGGACTTCTAGGTCAGCTTGGTCTACATAGTAAGTTCTAGGCCAGCCAGGGGTACATAGTGAAACTTTGTCTTAGAAACAAAAGCATGTCAACAACAACAACAAAAAGGACCATCCTGAATAACACTGACTGGGAAGCATAAAATCAAACTCAGTTTTGTTAATTAAACATCTTAGTAGTCCCGGAACTTAGTTTCTTTCTGATATTTTTCCTATAAAAAATAAAAGATGTGTGTGTGTGTGTGTGTGTGTGTGTGTGTGTGTGTGTATGTGCGCGCGCGCATGTGCACGCAATGTTTGGGTGCCATGTGTTCAAGTGCCCATGGGAGCCAGAACATGACATCAGTTCCTCTGGTGCTGGAGTTATGCGCAGTTGTGAGCTAGTATGGGGTGTTGGGACCCAACTTCAGGTTCTCTGGAAGAGTAGCAAACACTCTTAACCACTGAACGATCCCCATAGTTCCCTGCCTGGTTTATATTTCTCAACATGAATAAATAAAACATTGAAAATTCAAGTACAAAAATGACAATTCTTTCCTAGAATTACCAGTCCTTACACAATTCCACTTCTCAGGAAGGGTGACCAAGGACTGAGCAGTCTCCCCACCCTCCCTGAGACACAGTGAAGACTAGGAAGTTCACAGTCTCTGAGCTCATTCCCATGCACAGAGCCAGCGGCTGTGCTTAAGGGTTCTAGAACTGCAGCAAAGCTGTCAGGACCAAGCACACTGATGTGGGTTGTCAACCGCTGGAGAAGCAGGGCTGCTGTCAAGGGCTGTTATACACTTCCTTCCAGCCCAGAAAGAGTGGCACACAAGTTCAGGCAGGGATCAGCTTTTCAACAGTTTTCCTTTATGAACCCCTGATGCAAAAATAATTGGAAGAAAATGTAAAGTCACTCAGCAAGGGAGAGGAATAAGCACCAAAAGCAAGAAGTCGGAAATGATTGGTTGTCGAACCTAGAATTACACTAATAGAATTTAGACCTTGAATCTGGAATGTACTTTGAGCCTATGCCTTAAATAGTAGAAAGGAAAGTTTTAGATGAGCAAGATATATTTCATACCAGTGATTAATAAATGGTTGCGTTTCACAACCAAAGAGCAGACTCAGCTTTCCGGGGGGACTTGCCTTCAAACTCCACCGGCATCAAAGGTGCCTGGAACTTTTTATTTCAGAAAGAAATCAGCAATTCAAGACACACATTGTCTGTGCTACTTTCTGCAGTCAGTGTGTAGGTTCAAGCAGACACAAATGGGCGTGTCCTCAAATGTGCAGGGGGAGCATGAAGTGCAGCTGATGGAGCCGGGAAGAAGTCACTGGAAACTCTTCCTGGAGGCTGTGAGAATTATTTCCCTTCAGGCAAAACACTGACTCCATCCTTACCAAGAGGGAGTCTCCCATCTGAACATAAATGAGCCCTACCCGGTTGGGACATTCCTGAACACAGTTACATTCCAACTGGGTGCAACAGTTGACTTTTGTCTGAGCTTTCTTTGGCAAGTGATAACATCGGAGGAAGAGATAAGACTTCCCCTTGGAGAACTGAGCTGTGACAGGCTCCAGACCGCTGCATGCCCATTGTGTAAGCGCCAGCTTTCAGATTCAGGCTTGTGTGTGGTGCTTGGGGCATTCGCTATCTACTTCTCAAAGATGCCAGGTCAGATTTTCTTCACTGTCTCAACACCATCTGCAAAAGGTATTCTGTATAATACTCGGCTGGCTTAGTTGTGGAATCTAAAGGGGAAAGGGAAAGAGTGAATATATTAGCATGTGGCAATTTGTGTATGTGTGTGCGCGTGTGTGCTCTGCATGTATATGTGAAGGCCAGTGCAGGTACATAGAGGACAGAGGGGGACCTCGTTTCTTCCTCTGTCACTTTCCACTGGATACTTTAGAGACGAGCTCTGTCGCTTCCAGAATCCTCTTGGCTCCATCTCTCAGTGTTGAGGCTGTGGTATGAGTGTGCTGCTTCTCCCAGCTTTTCACCTGGGTGCTGGGCATCCAGATGGAGGTCCTGGCACTTTTACAGCAAGGACTTAATCCAGTGAGCTACCGCCCCAGCCCCAACAGGTGACAGTGTCGGTAGAAACTGCATTCATTGAAGGAACCGGATGAAACCTAGTGGGTGCTTTCAAAAGTCTGAAGTGATTTTTTTCTATGAAGTCTGACATCTTGAGTACGTTTCTAAGACAAACCAAACTGTTTTTGTATTTTATCAATACTGAGAGAAAATGAAAGGAAGCTAAAATTTCTGGACAGCCAAATTCAGCACCGTATTTTACACGTCTAACTTGGAGCGTCCTCAGCAGTAGCTGCTCTGTACCCGGCCTAAAAGCTTGAGCAGTTATCTGGAAATACTGAGATTCAGACATTTAACCCACTGGATGAGATGACCGGTGTAAAGGCAGCCCATTTCTCTTCCCTTTCCCTGTCCTTACTCCCATGCCACCCACGCAATGGGGGAAAAGGGTCCTATGCTGTTTTGTTACCGCTGCTGGTCAGTCTGTAAAATCTCCTGTCATAAAATACAGCTCATCAACTTCTAACCTGTTGCTCAATGGACTTGTTTGATTTTCTTTTTTTTTTTTTTTTTAAAAAAAAGCAATAAATTCCCTGTTCCTCCCTCATTCTTGAAGAATACCAAGAAACAAAGAATTTGATGACAAACAGGCAAAGCTGTGTCTGCCCATAGAGCCAGGGGACATACTTCGCCTGGTTCCTGAGAATGAAGTCATCTGCCAGACCCTGAATGTGGGGTGTCTCTCCCTTCCTAAGGGAGGGACAGCTGTCCTCTGCTCCTGGAAGGAGGGAACAAACGTTCTCTCTCCACTCCTGCTGCCCAGCAAAAGCTAGGCCAAGAGGAGCTTAGTTCCCTGATTCTCAAGGGGCCTAAGCATATGTCTGAGCCTCCTCCCCTCAAACCGTCCCGAAGTTCCTCATAAGGTGGCATTTCGCTACATTCCCAGCAGATTTGAAAAGCTTGGGAAATCCCAGGCCACTGCTGGGAAAGCCCGCCCCCTTTTGTCACATATAATTACTTACATTGTAATTTCTCATCATATTCTAAAGTATAGTTCTGGAGCAGCGAAAGGGCTGTGGGCATTAGGTATGTGCGACTCCTGTGTAACCCGGGGGTTCTCAGACCCTGTGCCCCTGGCAGACGGAAGCATTTTGCCGAGTGCCTGAATCTGGCCCGTGTATCACTGAGGCACAGAGCGCGGCAGCTGGGCAGCCAGCCCCCATCCTACGTCAGATGTACCCTCTCCTACTGTGCCTCCCTCCGCCTCCGTCTCAGTGGGATCGCTCTTCCTTTCCCGGAAGTCTGAAGCCTGCCCACCGTACCTGCATTTGTTCAGCAACTGTGGACCCACGGTCTGACTTTCATTTTCTCTGCCGCCGGAACCTCTCTAGTTTCCCACTAAATCCGAAGCGACCTACTTATGTAAGATGAAAGAAAGGCAAAATAAAGGCAGTTGGTAAGCTGACATGCCCGTTGTTCAATCTCCTATGGGTTTGTTTTGTTGCGCTCACCAGAGATTGGTTTCTCTCGAAAACTTCAGCAAAGCGCTTCAGTGAGTGACTTATCAAAAACCAATGATGGGAGAGCTTCAGAAATGAGACTCCCTTACCCGCATCTGACAAGCACACCGTCAGCATCAGTAGCAACTAACAAGTCGCTCTTGTCCAGCAAACAAAATAATGCTGAACCAGCCTGACACTTGAGTACTCTTGGGAATGCGCTGCTAAGGCTTCCCGGAAAATGAGGCGACAGCTCACTGTTAGGGACAAAGAAGGAGAGGACTGCACAGCACAGGGGCCTCTGGAACCCATGCCAGCTTTCTCACAAGAATGTAGCTTTGCTGACAGTGGAGCGGTCCCCTGAACAAGAGGGGCAGGAAGGCTGGGGAAATGGATTGACTAAGGACAGGGCACACTCCGGCCTCTGACCAGGAAAACTGGTGCACAGTTTTGCACAGGCGGCACTGTTAAACGGCAGCTAGGTTTTCAGCACAGAGCCTAAGCCTCGTATATAGGGAAAACTCCATCCACATTCTAAGTTCACTGAAGAGGGGTGGGCAAGAAGGACGGACTCAAATACACTGAGTAGGGGGGAGGATGGGTTTGACTCCAAAGCCCGTAGTACATGTGAGAGTTCTTACTTGTTCTTTGGTCTAGAAGTTTAGGTTATTTTGCAATACTTATTAAGTTCTGCCTTGAGTGATGATAATAGATTTATTCTGTTTTGTGGACTTTTATATAATCATATTAAGTACCTATCACGTCTGCTTCCCACTAAGGTTTTTGTAGGTACTAGACAATGGGATGCCTACATGCTGACCTCACCAGATTGCAGAGCTCTGTGCAGGAAGTTCCATTCCTTTTGCCTCCGTTTTTTTTTTTTGGGGGGGGGGTATATTAATTGTTCACCATTTGGCTTTGCAGGAAAAAAAAGTGAAGTTGGCTTTAGGAATCTATAAAATTGGTTTGCAGGAGTCTAGGCATCTGGGGAAATCAGAAGGAACTGTAGCTCAAAAGAGGAGAGTCATATTCAGCTAAACAACTGTCAGAGTAGTGGCATGGCTACATTTGGGAGCATCTCTCCTTGTAATTTTTTCTTTCTGGTGGGAAAATTGCTGGCGTTTTCCATGAATGAACCAATATTCACATCATCTCAACTTCCCTCACAGAAATCTTAGCCTTAAAAAACAAAATCTCACATGGGCCAGGTAGTGGTGGTACACACCCTTAATCTCAACACTCGGGAGGTAGAAGCAGGTGGATCTCTTTGAGTTCGAGGCTCACGTGGTCTTCAGAGTGAGTTCCAGTACAACCAAGGCTACATTGAGAAACCCTGTCTCAAAATCCAAAAGCAAAATGAAACAAAAATCTCATATGGGTTATTTTTATGGGTGGTCAGAATAAAGTCTAGGAAGTGCTACCCTCAAATACACTAAATGTGTAAGAATGCCCGTGTCCACTTATGTTTCTATTTGTAATGCCTCCTCCTTGTTCTCGTTTTACTGAAGGTCAGTATGTGTAGAGTCATCACAGAAAGACAAAAGATGTATAGGACGTGTCTTTGGGGCAGACACATGAAATGTCTGCAGGGACTTTGGAGGATACTCTTGAGGCACCGGAAGTGAGGTCTACATGGGTAGAGTATGGAAGAGTAGCTCTGATACTAGGAGGGAAACTAGGCAATGGGAAGAGGCCACAACCGGGTACCAACCCTTGTGCGCCAGGTTCAAGAATGTGGAATTTATCCTAGCAGCTAGCAATCATTGACAAAGAAGTCAGGGAACCACGTGACCAGATGTGGATTTTGAAACTCTGTGATGCTTGGAGGATGTGGTGTGGGAGACGTATAGGGGGCGGGAAGTCAGAACTTAACATCTAGAAGAGGAGGTGAGAATCATCGGGGACCTGTGCGGTTCTGACAGGAACAGGGTGGGGCAATGAGGAAGAGACCCCAGCGGCTGCTAACAGAATGTGTCTCCGTGTTAAGCTCTGTTCCCCTGTAGTCTCTGTGGCAGCTGGATTGGACCGCTGCTCTCCTGCTACGTAAGTGAGAAAACTGAAGTAGAGAAGGAACACTGGTCCAGAACCACACAGCAAGCAGAGTAGATCCGTGCTCCAAATTCACAAGCCAAGCATGTGGGAGACAGTAGCGACCGCTGCTTCATGCTCATTCATCCATCCGTTCCTGGACCCATTGTTAAACTTACATAACATATCAGTGAACAAAAGCAACATGGATCCTGCCCACATGGAGAGTGCAGCCGAGTAGAGAAAACAAGCAATAGCCAGAGCATTGTGTAGCTTGGGATAGCTAGTTGGGGATGTGATGGTAGAATGTCTAGAATCCTTAGACAGAAATGTTCACATCCTAGATCTTGTATAAGTCTTGAGTAGACATGAGGTGGGGATACAAATTAATGACTAAGCAAAGAGAACTTTCTCAGGTGTTCTCAGAGGTTCCACAGACACCCTTAATGAGTTCGCCAGACTTGGACCTTGTGCCAATTCTATAGAGGGAAAGACTGACGGCCAGCTCTGTCTGTATCTCAAGAGAGACAGAGTTTGGGGTCCCAGCAACTCCTGCTGTCCTTTGGGGCTGGGGTGGTATTAAATGGCTCAAGCGTCTTTAGGTCAAACCATGGCTCCCTGTTCTCAACTATATATAGTAGAGAACTTACGTAAGAGTGCTATTTTAAAAAGACCAGAGAGAAGAAAAGAGAATGCCAGCTGAATTTTTTCCACCAAAGCTCATTTTTAACAGATGTGTTTTTTCTGTTTCTACGATGACAGTGAATCAGGCGACAGAGTCCCTGGGGCCAGAGGGAAGAAAGTTGGTTACTAGCATTAATCTGGGCTGTATGTTGTAGATGCGCGGTACTCAGCTTACCTATCACTTACTATTCCTCTCCTCCCTTCCCACCTAAAGATATTCCTGTTTCTCTGCTGTCTGTGGGAAGAAGGCATGGTGAATAGTGTAAGCCTTGCTGAAATGATCCAAACCGAACCCTGCAGTGTAATTGGGCAGTATTGAAAAGGAATGTTCCGAGTTCAGCAGACTAGGAAATTAACACACAAGTCTCACCATAAATGTCTTGAATTATAATTAGAAACTTTTTGATGAGGCTTTATTATTCGGTTTAACCTCCTGTACACCCTAGAACCCGTGGATGCAAACATTTTGTTAATTTTGTAAGTCAGTTTATTTCAATGTTGATCTTGCCATGATGCCATGACTACCAATTTCCTTTTGCCAGGACAGTTGGTTTGTCCCATAGACCTCTCTGGCATACCATTTGTCCCAAAGGAAATGGCAAACTTCTAGATAAGAAATTATATATGTATGTGGGTGGTCATGCAGAACATCAATAGCCAAGACTCACTGAAGGCTTGGTTGAGCGTTCTTCTTTACACTTAATTACTTATTCCATCCTCTTAGCCTACAAGGTAGGTGCTGTTGTGACCCTGAATTTAAAGAAGAGGAAACAGATTCAGAAGGTTAAGTGACGGAGAACATAGTAGGGTGTAACTTACGGAGCCAACACACCCAAAAAGTACATCATTACTTTTCATTGCTAAGTCATCAAGAAGTATCTGGATAAAACTCCCCAGATATAGGAGGGACCAGCTAGAAATGGAAAATTCATTGGGTCCTTGAATGGATTCCTTGTCTCAGTTTCCTAGTGCAGAAGCCCTTGGCAGGAAACAGTGAGAACTATCTGCCACTCAATTTTGTGGGCACAGGAGTTTCAGATGTATATATTTAAAATAATATATATAGCAATATATGTAGTAATTTTTAAATACATATAATTTTCAAGTATAATTTTCAACTAACACACTAACTATGTATATAGTTAGTTAGTTAGTTAGTGTGCTAGTTAGTGTGCTAGTTAGTTAGTTAGTTAGTTAGTTAGAAAAATTCAGTGATCAATTTAGAAGAACCAACCCAGGACTGCTGGAATCGGTCTGCTTCTGACCAGGCCAGTGTTCCTCCCTTTCACAACCCTCAGCTGACAGTCACTCCTCACACGCCATGCGTTTGTGAACGGTGAAGTTAACCTGATTTTGCCACCAGCAAACGCAGTGCATGAGAAGTTGTTTCTCGAGAAATTGCTCTGAATGTAGCATTAACTCTGTCAACACCATTGTACCATTGTAGCCTTCAGATGTAGGACTTCTCTTTCAGCTTGCTTACTCCTATGGCCACAGCTTTTACGTCCCGAGGAAAGATAAGTGATGTGCAGGAAGAATCAGTAACATGGAGAACAATGTTATACCCCAGAAGGGAAATGTTTAAAGAATACTATGATTGATTTTTATTTTACACACACGCATTAACTTCATAACCATCACTGCTCATATCAAGGAGTCTGCATCAGTTAGTGTATTAATATTTTACAACCTCAGAGCAAAACCTTCTAGCCTAGAGTTGGCCAACAAAAAACCTCATGGCTTCTTTGGGACTTTTTCATCCTACTTCACCCTCATTATATATCAACGGGATACAGAAATCTCCTAGTTGTGTGCATGTGTGCACAGGGGCCCATGCAGGCCTGAGGAGATGGATCCCTTGAGTTGGAGATACGGATGGTTGGGAGCCACCTGATGTGGGCGCAGGGAAACAACCTCTGGTCCTCTGGAAGAGCAATACACGCTCTTAACCACGGAGCCATCCCCCCAGCCGCATGGAATCGCTGATAACAGCTAGTATTCGGATTACAATATGTCAAGAACCTAAGTATTTCTGCTTTCTCCTCTTTGTGTGCACAGTGATACACACATATATCAAAAACAGAAAGGAGGGGCCGGCAAGATGGCTCAGTGGGTAAAGCAGCCTTCTGCCAAGAATAAAAATCTGAGTTTAAAACCCAGGACCCATGTGTTGGGAAGAAAGATGTCTGTTAATATCTGAAAGCTGTCTTCCCACCTCCATATATGCTGTAGCGAGTGTGTGATCAGACAGACAGACACTCACACATCCACACACAGGGAGAGAGAGGGGGAAAGAAGGAAAGAGAGAGAGAGAGAGAGAGAGAGAGAGAGAGAGACTAAAATGTAATGAAAAAATTTAAACACAGAAAGCAAAAGTTTGAAGAAAATGAAATATGCTTTCCTAAATACACCTTTTCTGAAGGGATTAAGTGCTCTCTGTTAATGCTCTGTTGTTGGAAACATTGTCACTGGGCTGGGATGCCGCTCAGGAGGTAGACTGTTTGCCTAGCATGCTAGAAGCTCTGGTTTGATCCCTCACACTGAGTGGGTGTGGTGGTACCCACTTCCCATCTTGGCACTCGAGTGGAAGAAGGAGGAGCAGAAGCACAAGGGTGTCCTCAGCTACATAGCCAGTCCATTCAAGGTCAGCCTAGGCTACCTGAGACCCTGTTTCAAGACAAAATGAAAATAGGACACATTTCTCCTTCTGTGAAGCAACCCTTGTGTGATCGCGGCTCGCTCTCTAGAGTCGCTCACTGAGAATTAAACGCTGATTGTTTAGGGCAAGATTTCAGGTTGTAAGTAGTTTCCCTAATATGAAAAAACAATGTGCTATTCATGGAGACGGCCCGGTTCCCTTCGCTGTTTTGTTTGTGTTAGCTGGATTCCAGGGAAAGGCACCGCTGCGCGTGTGGGCCGCTCAGTGGGTCTGAGCTAAATTAGTGGTGCTGGGAGGCATGTTTTTCAGACTCACACACTCGGCGCATTCGCGGCTGTTTTTCCAGGCTCCTCTAAGTTTTATCAAACACAGGCAATGCTTTTGTGAAAAACCTACCTTTTGCTTTGAGTATGAAGAGTGCGTTGTAATCTTTAACTGGGTGAGTTTTCCCTGAGATCTAAAGATCTGTGCATAGCATAACTGGCCATACCTTGCTAGAGAGTGTTGTCATTCATTTTCCGAGGGGTGTTACCAAAAAGCAATAATAGCTATTGCCTGTGGCCTTCCAGGAGTGAGCTGAGGTGTGTTTAACAACCAAGGCCACCCACTGTCTGGCATTGCCCAGTCTAAGTCTGCCCACTCCCGCTTAGCTCAATATGAATGTAAAGATGGGCTCTAAGTCTTGACTATTACTGGTTTTGTGTCTTCCTAGATTCTAAACAGTTTTAATATATTAGATGGGTGAAGGGCATGATCTGTAGGTAAAACAAAAAAACCCTAGCTTTGTAATTGGTCAAAATTAAAGGACACAGCAAGGCTAAGAAACGACCTTCTAGGAACACCGTCCAGTAGAAAGATAAGGTCCACAAATGCGGGCTATGTGTAGAGTCTTAATCTTCTGGTGGTCTCATTCAAATGGTAAAAGGAGCAAGTGAAGGACGTCGAGATGGCTCAGGAGGTTAAGGTGCTTGCTGTCAAACACTACGACCCAAGTTTAATCCCGGGGATCTATGTGGTGGAAAGAGAGAACCAACTCCCATGAGCACAAAACCCATGCACACTCGCACACACAAACAAACAAATAAATGTAAATTTTTCACAAAAGAAAGAAGTGATATTAATCTTGATGATATAGTTTATGAGCCCAGTATACTCAAAACGTATAAGCGGAGCATGTAAATAATATGAACATCAGTGATGAGATCATTCTGCGTTCTGCTCTTCAACTCAATTATCAAAATCTGGTGTTTGTTTTGAATTTATATCATATCTCGACCTGGAGTGATACAGTTCAAGGGTGCAGTAACCACAGGCAGCCAGCTGCTGCCATGTTCTCACAGAGCAGGTCTGGAGATGTTAGATGGAGTACAGACAAACCTTTGTGCTCCAAGTCAGTGTAGCAGGACTAGGATTCGATATTCTCGGTGGTCATCTCCTTCCCCTGCTGTGTTACAAACCCGGAGAGAGCAATAAGGACCCATCCTGGTGGTAGATATGAAGTCCCTCTCCAATGGGGAGGAACCCACTTGGTATCTCATATGGAACAGGCCCCCTTGAGACCCTAGCCCACGAAAAGGTCTTACGACACCTCTGACTGTCGAAGTGATTAAAGAGATTCTCATTAATCTTTAAAAGAGAATCTCATTATTTAAAGACTTAAAACCCAAGAAAACAAGAGAGACTAAAGAAGTTGGTTTCTGTGCGTGCCCTGCCCCCATGACAACAACTTTATTTCAGAGGTACAGTAGCCCAAGTAGCTGAAATATAAAAGATGCCCTCAGAAGCACAGTGAGACAGATAACTTAGGAAAGGATTGTTCTCTCTCTCTCTCTCTCTCTCTCTCTCTCTCTCCCACTTGTGTGTGCATGCATGCGTGCCTGTGTGGTGTTTAAACTAAGCCAAGCAGATTCTAAAAAGCAATTATCCGTGTAATATCCGTTTTTGTTTAAGTAAAACTTCAAAGGTAATTCCTTCCAAAGAATTTGGTCTCTGGTATCTGAGTGTCCAGTCAATGCTGTCACAAGCAATGTCACCGAATGGGCCAATAAACATGCTCTTCATGGAAGGCCACGTAGAAGACTCTGGGTCTAGAAAGCTCAGGGCTACCCTAGGGCATGGCAGGGTGGGCACTCGCCCATGAGGGTGCATATGGAGGTCTGGGTGATGAGGTTGTGCAGCCGGAATATAAAATACTGGACGATCGTCTCTATGTTACCCTAGAGCACGGGCATGTCCTTGCGTGACTGGGGTGGAACACAGCTCTTCTGGGGCTGCAGACTGTGCCACTTCATTCCTCTTAGAACACAGAACATAGACTTCGAAGATCTGATTAAACCTGATGGGGAGAGGTTTTACCTCCACGGCCTCACATGAGAAACTGGCGCGAACAGATGCTGCCCCCAGTCTAAAGCTGAGGGATGGGGGTGACACAGAGTCCTCCCTTTCACCCAAACCTTATGGGACTGCCATGCACATTTGAAAGAAAAAGCCAGATCCATTCATCTGCTTATCCTACACCCCTAGCGGAAGTAACGCAGTTTCGAAGTTTACAGTCTCTTGTAGAAACCTCCATGCGTGCAACAAGATCCATGGCTGACGTGTAAAGTAAGTTCCACTCCACAGCTGTACATTCTATGTATGGCATTTTCCTTTGAAAGGCATTTCAAGATCTTTTTTTTTTTTTTTTTTTTTTTGGTTTTTCGAGACAGGGTTTCCCTGTAGTTTCTAGAGCCTGTCCTGGAACTAGCTCTTGTAGACCAGGCTGGCCTCGAACTCAGAGATCCGCCTGCCTCTGCCTCCCGAGTGCTGGGATTAAAGGCGTGCGCCACCACCGCCCAGCTGATCTTGCAGTATTTTTATGGTTTAGGAATTAGTCATAAACACCATAGTCTAGAAAATTCCATTTGACAGAATGCTAGATTAGCGACTCTGGACTACGGACTATGTACGGCCATATGTCAGCATGCTGGAAAAGGCAGGATGCTTTGATAGATAGATTTCTCTAGGTTTTGTTTTTTTTTCTTGAGAGTAATTACGCTAAATAATTGGATTGTTTTACCTCAGAATTATGGTAGTTGTGTTAGCCATTTCTCAGGGAGAAACCTCATTCGTTACAGCTCTTCCCAAGAAACATGTGGCTAGATTTCATTTACTGCTAAAAGTTGGATCTGCCTCCTGAGGGGAAAGGCCAGCCACGTCTGTCAGTCTTGTATCTCACCCTTTGCCTTCTGAGGAATGTCAAGGTTAGCTGGTCAGAAGCTAAGGGGAAAAGCCATTGCAAGTTTATAGTTCCTTCCAAGGTCACAAATTTCTTAATTCGTGATGGTAAGCTGCATCTCCTGAGCATGCCAAGTGCATTTTTTAAAATTTTTTTCTTTCACAACTTCTTCCCTCTTCAGATGAGAGGTTGGACCGGGAGTCTGGTGACTAGGCAGAGCCTTCGTTCATACCACAGAACCTTTGACTTGTATGTCTTGGCTATTAACATTTAAACTAGCAACGGCTGACCTTTAATGGAAAATAGATCACTCCAAGTCCCCAGAGCCAACTGTGCATTCCTCTCACTTATTTACCCTTGCAACACTGAAGCACACACGAGATCTTGTTGGCAGTGTCTTCCTTATTCAGATAAGTTATTTAATAAGCTCCTCAGAGATAGGCCTGCATTCATGGAAAATTGAAAGGAATCCTCCTTTTAAAATACTGTTTTCCTGGGTGTGTGAAAACCCACAGTCTTCCTAGAGTCTGCCATAGTTAGTGACACAATCCCTCAAGAGACTGGATGGCAGTTGAGGACCAGTAGCAAGACTCCACTGTATCGTCTTGACGGCTAGACAGGGCTTTTTAATAACTTGGAAGGGATTTTTAAAGTATTTCACGTAAAAAAACCATACAGATTTCTATGTCACAGATCATGAAGATCTTCAGACCAGAGTGGTGTAAAAAGCCACACAGCTCACCAACAGTCCATAGTCACGTCTGCAGAGGAGACCCCCCCCCCGGGAGCTCAATAGCAGGGATGCTAAAAAGGGGGGGGGCTGCCTGTGCATTCACAGCCAACGCCAACTTTTGTAAGAGCAAAATTCTCGCTGCTTAGTACACCATTTTGTCTGCTTCTTGTTCTGCAGGAGGCATTCTCTTTGAAGAGGTGTGTGAATGAAGAAGTGTGTAAAGGAGGGCACTACTAAGTGCACACAAACATCTACACTCTCACACGCTAGTGACAGGAGTCAGCCATCTTTTGAGCCTCAGGCATTTTGATCCACATCTGACTTGCAAAATCTGAGCACAGAACCATCCCCTGTCTATCACATCTTCCCGCTCCTCACATTTTGGGGATCTGCAGGGTCCAGCTACAGACACTGTCTAGTCGGTAGAGAAGACGAGAAACAAGTGATGATGGAGGATTTCAAAACTGAAGGGAGAAACTGGGTAGGGGATTTAATTTCCTGCTTTCAGAAAGCAAACTCCTTTGGGTTGCTTGATACATTCTTATCATTTCCCCAACAGAAGTTTTTAAAGTCCAGTCTGTGAGACGTAACTGTTTGAGTAAGTAGGGTGTCCTTAGGACACAGCCAGGGTATGTCTATATATAGCTGTTGTGAGTGTCGTCGCCATGTGGGCGTAGTGATACAGATACCGAGGGCCTTCCTCTCAGGAGGAAACCCAGGCTAGAAAGGTCCCCTGTGGCTGAAGTGATGTCACACATGCTCGGGGCCAGAGAAGATGGGACTTTGGATAGGAGCCCCATCACACCGTAGTCCCGATAGACAGATCTCTCCTGTTTCCCAGCTGTGTGAGCTTAGACACCTCAAGCTGTGCCTCAGGTCCTGGAAAGGGAAGATTATAAACTGGCTCATCTCCTACTGTTTCTGTAAAACTGGATGAGTTTAGAGAAAGATAGAACTTAGGGCTCATTGAGGCTGTTGCTAATGATTAACTGTTGCTAGCACTCAGTACTGGCGAGATGTGTGTTGGTGATAGTAGTAATGATAGTAATAATACCAGTGGTTAATGAGGTTCCTCCAAGGAGCAACCACACACACACACACACACACACACACACACGTCACACACACACACGTAGCGTCAGACACAGGGAGTGGATAACTGAATCTCTTCTTCGCTTTCCAGGGTGTTGCTAGGACAACAGCACAGTGTCTTCTTTTCTGGTGCAACTTGCTTTATGACGGAAACTTCTGGGATTTTAAGGGGACTTTCTTTTTCTTTTCCTTCTATTTTTTTTTTCTAGTTTTTCTGTGTAGCCCTGGCTGTCCTGGAACTAGCTCTGTAGACCAGGCTGGCCTCGAACTCACAAAGATCCACCTGCCTCTGCTTCTCAAGTGCTGGGATTAAAGGTGTGCGCCACCTCCACCTAGCGAGGGAACTTTCCTTAACCCAGCATTTTCTTCTGATGGAAAGAGAAATTACTCAAGCTCCCATGAGTCAGCCAGTCTTCTGAGGTCTGGGTCTCCAGGTTCATCTTTCCCGAATATCTACCTTCAACAATTGAGTTCCACAAGTCACCAGGGGAGTACCACTGAAAAAGCCTCTTCCAGCATCACTGGGAGATGACCCACAAGATCAACTCTCCTTAAACAGAGAGTCCTGAGTCCTCTAAGCCAAAGAACAGCCATGGACCCTCACCTTCTTTAGGTGCTGCTAGAACAGCCAAAACTTATACAGCTGTGCATTGAACCAGTCCGGAAGCTTCTAAGAGGGATGGTCAAGACTCATCTAGAAGAGGAAGTGGTGAAGGATCAGGACAGTGTCACTCAGGAAAGGTTCAACTGCCTCCAGGCTGAGACGCTGTCAGGAACAATGTGAGAAACCGAGTCGGGAATGTGAAGAGCTCACAAGGGGTCTTATCCCTGGCAGTGTGCACGGATTGTGGTTTCCTATCAAGGGGACATTGCCGTAACCTGAGAAATCCCCATTTGGAAGAACGTGATGATGACCCCATTGGTGGGTGAGGAGATCTAACAACCCCCCCCCCACACACACACACACACTCTGGTGGGCAGAGCATGGTTTTAGAAAAAAATTATATATATCAGGAAAACCGCATTAAAAATTCTCATGTGAGGATGATATGTGGCTTCTTCTGCACAAACTCAGGGATCTATAAAGATCTATTTTATAGAAGGTGGTCCCTTTCAGTCCTCTTCCCACTTAGGCTTTTCCTCCTCCCTACCCATATTTTTAGAGTACACTGTAAATTTGGAGTCTCCTTAAAGGAAACAACAAAATCTATCCCTATCTCTGGTTGTCCTGTTTCTGAAGCCGCATCTGTGGGCAAGGTAGGACAGACACAGATATTTATGCAAGCAAGGATCTTCACAAAATGAAAAATGACCAAACATCTTATTCTGACGTGGACACTCATTGCCATAGACAAAGCCAGCCTGGCAGAGTCAGAGGAGCCGTCAGTGGACACAGTCCAGAGCTGCCAAAGATGTCCCCGGGGCTGGGCCCCAACTAATGCATGAGAGACTGGCTTGCAGCAATGTGGCTCAGAGGCTTCAGGGAAGACATCTGGACTGGAAAGAGTAGGCCATGTCTCACACATGGGGGACGGTCAGGGGAGAAGACCTCTCAGCTCTTCACAATGAGCCAGTGGGAAACGTGTGGATACAGGTACAGATATGAGTTAAGTAATACAGAAAGTTCTCTGACAACTGACACTGGGAGATGCCTGGAGGCAAAATCCCTTCTCCGAGGACCCGAAACAGCTAACCATAAAAGTCAGTTGACTTTGAGTCTAAGTTTATATCATGGAGCAGGCTGCGCATGCATACTGTGAGCCCTACCTAAGCCTCAGACTAAGTTTATGAGAACCAGGGCCCTCCAGTGCAGGCAGGACAGCTTCTTGAGAGAAGCAGGGACATTTGCCCACTAAAGGGAGCAGCAGGAAGCAGCCACAGCAGAGGTCCTCCCCACACATATCCTAGCAAGTGCCAGAATAAAAATGTTTCTACAAAACTCCCAGGAGAGTATGACCTCTTGAAATAGGCAAGCCTAGCAGAGGGCATACAGGGCTGAGGGCAACCCAATCCAGAGAGAAAAGCCACTGTGTTCAGGACAGATTATTTGAGGAGACATAGGGGAGCAAGCCCTCCTCAGTCATGCTGGCGAAGGCATTGCCTCTTCCTGAATACCACTGTAGAAGTCAAGCCAGTATTTTTATTTATTTATTTATTTATTCATTTATTCATTTATTTATTTATTTATTTTGGAATCGCTCTGTCCTGGCAGATACTAAAATGACAAGAAAGGTCACAATCAAAGGACAGTTCCCCCATCATTGATGCAGGACCCAGGGATGCTATATAATAATAATAATAATAATAATAATAATAATAATAATAATAATACCTTTCTGGGAACAGTGCGTCAGAAATGAGAGGGCCTGAAGGTTCTCAAGGAGCAACTGGGGCATAGGCAGCAGGTACCACACTCTGCTGCTGCTACTCTGTCCCCTACCAAATTTAGAAAAATTCAAACAAACCAAACAGTAGGTGAGGCTGGCAGAACCTGTTCCCACTGGGGCCATCTCTTCTACTACCCAACTTCCTGCTTCAGCGTGCCAAACACCGAGCCCAACAGTCAAGCTCCTGCTTTTGCTAGCAAGACTTATCTACAAGGAACAGCTGGATCATCGAGAGAGACAGTCTCAGCATAGTGTGGTCCTAATAGAACAAGCAGCCATGTCAGCTGAGCCCCATCCCTGCCCGCAACAAGCCAGAGCCCCACGCAAATCCCATTAGGAGACATCAGCTGGCCAGGTTTTCCCAGTTACCTTTTCTTCTGCTAAGGCCGAATGTTGGAAATTTTCTCATAATTATTTAAACAGAACACGCTTTTCCAGGATTTCCAAGTTTAATTTCTTCTTCCCCACAGATAATTCATCCCATATTGATTTTCTCTGATAAGTGTTGTGGCAAAAAAGTTCTGCAATTTATTCTCTCTCTCTCTCTCTCTCTCTCTCTCTGTCTCTGTGTGTGTGTGTGTGTGTGTGTGTGTGTGTATGTGTGTGTGTCTGTGTGTCTGTGTACTTATTAATACCTAATGCATGCTAGGCAATATTCTACCACAGAATCGTACACCCAGCCTGAGATATTTTTAAAGTCTTTGTGTATGGTTGTGTGTGCACGTCATCTCCCTCTTCCTCCCCTTCTCCCCTCCCCTCACTCCTTTCTGTGTAGGGTCTCTCACTCGGATCTGAGGCTACCCATTAGGCTATGCTGACTGGCTATGGAGCCCCAGGGAACCTGTCTTCTGCTCTATACTATCAGGATCACAAGCTTGTGACACTGTGGTTGGCTTTTTATATGGATCTAGGAATGGAAATCAGGCCTTCATGTTTGTACAGCAAGCTCTTACACTCTACGCTAATTTCCCAGCCACTTCAAAGTAGTTTAACCATGTAGTTTTCTTATCCATATGATTTTAAAAATTTAAACAACATATACATTTATAAATGCAGATGTAAAAGATTCCCTTCCTTCACTCTATTTTACTCTTACTTTGCAGACATGAGCTCTTTCGAAACTCTAAACATTATTGTTTCTTTCTTTAAGATTTATTTATTTCTATGTATATGGTGTTCTACCTGCATGTATACCTGCATACCAGAAGAGGGCATCAGATCCCATTGTAGATGGCTGTGAGCTATCATATGAATGCTGGGAATTGAATTCAGGACCTCTGGGAGAGCAGCCAGTGCTTTTAATCACCAAACCATCACTCCAGCCCCCACATTGTTTCTTTATGCACGGTACAGCATTCATCCATTTATTGAGTCATCTGCCTTGGATACTGCTATTAGGTTACCTTTTAGTATTCTTACTAGTAAGATATTCATGTCTGGTCTTTGGCAACAACCAACTAATAACTTTGTCGAGTTAATAGCTCAGTGTTACCATTCCCACATCTGTACAATAAGAAAATTGGTTTGGGGGACCATTAGGGTGTTTTAAAATTGGAAAAGAAAAGAAAGAGCAGAAGGAAAAATCATTTGCATATGAAATTTAAAGATAAATTATTCTGAACACTATGTGGATTTAGATATTAAAAATATATCCCAATTTTTACTTCCTTATCCTCTGCCTGTTACCTACCCACTTGGATTCTTTGCATGTGACTGGCTTCCTTTCTGCATATAGACTCCCCCATGGCACATTTTATTTTAGTACAAGTCTCTTAGAAAAAGAACCAGCGCAGGCAGCAATTGTGTCTCGGGCATCCTCATCAATAATGCATCCCATTCTACCCCCCGGCTGAGGTCCTCACTACTGCCTGGTTCAGGACATGTTATTGTGCCTTTATGTATATCATGCCCGTGGCATGATGGACCCAGAGGGGAGCCATATCTTCTTTCTATACAGGAACCAACTTTGACATTTCATTATTTAGAGACAGCGGGAAATGGGGCCTGTGAAGGAAAAGAGTCACTTAGGGATGACTGACATTCTCAGCAAGCCCCAAAAAGATCCCAGAGTCACTTCTCAAAGCAAGTACAAACACAATTCATTTTTGACTGATAACCAAATAAAATGGAAAATGGGCACGGGTACAGCCTGCCACTGCCTGGAACACGATGGAGTGCCTCGCAGATGCCAAATTAGGAACTCTGTTGCCAGGTTCACAAACACACTTCTTTGGGGATGGAAGTTTCTTATTTTGGACACTACAAAGCCAAAATGGTAACTACTGTTATTACGGAAGTGCCAATACTTAGGTTGTGTTTTCATAAATACAAATATGTGAATTCCTTTCCTTCTATTACAAGGCATATTTCCTTCTCCTACATATGCCTGGCAGTCTTTTCACGGGGATTTAGTGGTGTTTGTGTATAACGCACTGTCATGATAAGGAAGCCCAAAAGAACACTAGGCTGGCCCAGGGAGGCCTGCCTGATGGGTGGGAGATGCCACTGAAGCTGCTCCTGAGAGGGCCTTGGAGGGAGGAAGAACACGAGACAGTGTTACGTGGGGGACGAGACAGTGTTACGTGGAGGACATGGGCTTTGAAGTGGGCATCGGAGACTCAAGACCCCCTCAGTAGACTGAGAGAAGCAGGCAGAGGCAGGACTCTACAAATAGAGAAACGCATGGGAAAGATGAAGGAGGAAGAAACCAAGGAGCTTAACTTGGGAGAATGAAAATATGTTGTCGAACCAGCGCTGAAAATGGAGTTTTAGGACCATCTGGCATCGGCTGCTGGGATTATGGATGTCAGGTGTTGTTAGGAGGAGAAATTAGATTAAGATGAGAGACACCTGTTTGGGACATGCTAAATTAGAAGTTATGTGGAAGTGGGTACCAGAACTCTCTTCCAAGTCAAAGGTCAGGGAATGAGAGAGAAGCCGGTCTACACAAAGAGGAGCATGAAGAAAGTCTAAGTCCAAGCTGTGGCCTTTGGTCATGAGCCTCACAGTCCAGTCATGGATGCCGCCCACCATGCTTGAGGGTGAAGATGGTTTGTTGCAATGTCAGGAAACCCTTTGAGTCTTGGGAGATACCAGATTTAGAGAGCACAGGAAAGATCCAGAAAGGGAATCAAACCAGGGTCAGAAACAGGAAACCGAGGATGGTTTGCTGGTGACCACAGGGGACAGGAGTGCATCAAGACGGGTGGGTGAGTCACTTGCCACAGATCCACCAGGAAGGCAGTGCGACCACAAGATGCTGAACAGCATGGCATGGCCTTTACACCCAGTGTGTGTGCATGTGTGCGTGCAGGTGTGTGTGTGTGTGTAAGAGAGAGAGGTGTGTTCATGCCTATGCTATACACACTAATAAATGCCAAATTTGGACTGATATCTTTGTTCAGTAGTTTTCTTAAAATGAGTTTCTTTACAGTGATTAAATCTTTTTTAAAAGATTTATTTATTTTTATGCATACAGTGTTCTGCCTACATGTATGCTTGTGTACCAGAAGAGGACGCTAGATCTCATTATAGATGATTGTGAGCCACCATGTGGGTGCTGGGAATTGAACTCAGGTCCTCTGGAAGACCTGAAGTCTGGAAGACTGGAAGTCAGTGTTCTTAACCTCTGAGTCATCTCTCCAGCCCGCTACAGTGATTAAACCTTAAAGGACTCACAAGGCCATGTTATAAAATCTCAAAGTTTAGTAGGATCCTATCTTACATTATGAATTTCCACTGTAAATTTAAAAACCAGCCCCAGGATGGATAACAAATTCTCCAAGAATACAAATGCCCATGGCATCACCAGAGTGAAAGTCCTGGAACATTCCTCTTTTGCTGACTCTGTGTTCTCTCTTGTAAATAATTTCTGTGGTAGTTAGTGGCTTCACCTCTAAGACTGCTTCAGTAGAAAAAAGCAGCTGTGTGTGGCTCGGTGCCATTCAGCTCAATGGAACAGATACATCTGGGGACTTCAATTAAGTTCAGTAAATATTGATTTAGAAGTTTATCTGTGAGTAGTGGTGGAGGTGCTGTCGAGAAGAAATTAGAAAGGGAGCCTAGGGAATGGGGAGAGCTGCTGTTTCGTAAAGACATTAGAGTGAGCAGGGAACGGTGATTTGTTTTCAAAAATATGACCCTTGGCCCTCAGTAGTAAGCCATTCTCACGAACACTGGCTGCACAGCCTTGTTTCGAGTCTGCTCAGTGTAGCTGAAATGGAAACTACAGAACACATGTTAGAAGCCTCGACAGTGGAAAGTTCGAGAAATACCAACCATCCCTAAATACGCCAATGCTTTGTTTCATTGTAAGCTGTCGGGTTAGTTACTCTCCCTCCCACCCCAAGTCTTCAAAGGCTCCTGGAAATTTTATGCTTAAGATCTGAAGGGTCCTCCACATGTTTCTCACAGGGAGTTTTCTTTGGTGTTTCAGTTAGACGTGAGATCGTTGATTCTGCCCGAAGCATCGACCAAAAAGGTTAGCAAACAGACTTGTTTAAAAGTGTACTTTGTCTGTGCTATGAGCTAATAGCATGCATTTTCAACTGGGAACACCTCATGCTCCTTTAATGTCCACTAAATTAGCACAGCTTTTATAGGAACCAACAACTAATATCTTCCTGCTGTGTCCACGGGCCTTTGAAGCAGCAGAAATGAAAATCATGTCAGGCATTTCTTCGTGATGCCTTGTTAAACGTCCAGAACCTGCATTCCTCCCTCAAAGAGGCTGAACACCAGTGTTCCACGTGGTTTGATCCATTAGGTTTCCCCGTGACTGCAGGCATCATCTAAGTCCATCCTGAGTTTTGTCTGCTCTGCCAGGCTACAAACCCTGATCACTCGGTGAGGTTGTAACCATATTGGAGCAGACTCTGCAGCCTTCACTGAGGCTCCCGTTTCCTCCTGCACAGATCTGCATGAGAATTCTCCACCTCTCCAGGGCCAGTTGCAGGATTCAGCTCTGATGAACAATCTCATCTGTACTTGATGGACCACAGCTCCCCAACCTCTTGGTCCATATTCCTTGTGTCACAGGAGAAATAAAGTCACCCTTCAGTTTTCCCAGAAATTCCCAGGAAGATTATAAAGTGGAAGCAATTGCTCTCTCTCTCTCCCTCTCTCTCTCTCTCTCTCTCTCTCTCTCTCTCTCTCTCTCTTTCTCTCTCTCTTCTCTCTCGCCCCCTTCTTCCCTCTCTCTCCCTCTCTCTCTCTTTCTCTCCAGGGAATGACTTCAAACAGAGATCAGCTAAATTAATTGAGACACAAGGCTACTGACTTTCTGTTGTGGAGCCAAACATGACTCTCAGTCTAAGTGCAAAGGACAGATCTCTCTAAAAGCAACTCCAGTCGTGTGCGGAGTGTAGCCAGGCCACTTCCCCCCTTGAACCATCCTGTGTAAATTAATTGTGTTCAGTTCTGACTCTGGGTGGAGTCAACAAAATTTATAAAAGTTTCAAAATGAATTAAAGATCAAAGAATGGGACTCTGTATAGGAACCTATGCTATTTGGCAATACATGAAATACATACATACTTATTCCCAAGAAGGGGTCACTTTTAACTTGGCTTTATCATTCTCTTATGTGGTATTTTGAACAAAGCCCACATCTTTGTCCCTGTTCTCACTCTCATTCTTAGGGAAATGTGTTTGAATTTGTAATTGTTTTTGAACTTACAGCCCCCTTCAGGCCAAGTAATATGATCTCATTTGGCTTTTTTTTTTTTTGCTCTTTTTAAGATTAATTTTGAAGTTAAAATTCAAACGGGTGGATTTCATTATAGCATTTTCATACACATATGTGATTGGTCTTTTGTGATTTACATATTAATTATTGTGATTTTTAGGCTTTTTACAATCAGCAACAACGAGCCCGTGCTAAACAAACCAAGCTGCTATGTGTGTTTAATTGCAGGAGGCCACAGATTGAGGCATAAGTCACTGAATAAAAACAAATTAGTGAAACACACTGGCACAGTAAAGTTTTAGAAAGGATTTAATCAACCCCTGAACTGAGGCCTTCTGGGCTTTATATTGCTCTCCTTATAAGTTTTCAAAATTAATGCCTTCACCTTTCTCATCTCTGGATACTTAGCTAATTTCACCGGAGGGAAAAAATTAGATTTGGGGGATGCCCAGGGCTCTGAGTCAAAACTCTGCCTTCACTGTGAAATTCCCAAAAATTCTCCACTGCCGTCCACGGACCTCTTCCTTGTGCCTCATGAACTCCAAAGGGCAAAGCGCTGCAGTCAGAATGTTCGTTGTCATCCTTGACGTCGCTGAGGCTGTCCTGCGCAGTCCTCGCTGGGTGTTATGGGAGGGCGGAGGCTGCACTCCTTGTCTTCAAAGTGCTGTGAAGAGCAGGACCAGGGAGACGCTCGGCAGCTCCTCACCTTGCAATGGCTTCTAGGCCCTACAGTCAAACATGAAAGACAATGTGTAAGAAATATCTTTATTCCTAAAGCACACCTGTTCTCGGTCCTTGTTGTCTGAAGGGGCTCTTGGTGGCTATGAATACTGCATCTTTATCAGTGCGGACAAGGGATAGATTAATTCTCCCCACCCAGACCCAGACCCTGATCCCAGGAGACATACTGGGAATTTCCAATTAACTTAAAAGTTGTTTTCCAGAAATTTCTTTTCTTATCGCTTGGTCATCAATCCTCCAGAGAATAGATTGATAGTTAGTACAGTTGCTTGTCTTTTAGCAAATCTCTATACTGAGTACTTGGAGGAAAAGGCCTAGCATGGGATTCTGCCAGCCAGCCAGCCTCTGTCATCAAAACACCTGCAACTGTCAAAATCTAATGGTCCTAGATGCTGTCCCTGCAAGGAGCCGTCAAAGTGAAGAACGGCATTGGGAGGAAACTATGACCCCAGTTTTTTGTTTTTGTTTTTGTTTTAATTACACCAAAGGTTAAGGTTCTTTCGTGCTGGCATGCCTGGAGAGGTGAATGAATCAAAGGGCAGACCCAGATCCTGAGCTCTCTCTAACCTGAGGCACGTTGCCCTTCCTCTTTTCCTGTTTGTAAATGGCCTGTGACAGGCGCTTCACAGAAACTCTGGGCGGTTTTGTTTCCTGCAGTATTGAAACTTGGAGAATAGTAGGGTGTGTTAAAAGCGGGGAAATTCTTAGACTTTTTGAATTGGGGGTGTGGTGAGAAGAGGAGAAAAAAAGGAAGTGGGGGAGAATCTGATGGATGAGTTGTGTCTAACCAAAGATTGGAGACCAGGAAATTGAAAAGCGTGCTTGTGACTAGGGCTTTCAGGAGCTCATAGCCAGCATTTCTTGCACAAGCAAGATTTCCAAAAGGTTTGTTGTTTTCAGAGAAAAGCCAGCAGGATAAAGAGGTGGAGAGACCAGACAAGCCAATTTTTTTGTAATGACAAACAACTTGCGTGTGATTTCCAAAGAGCATGGAGGGATGTAGCTTTCTGGTGTCTTTGACTCTCTTGGCCCTCTCATCTCTGTGACAATCAACTTCCATAGACACAACCAGATAAAAGTGGAGACGGCAGTTTCAAAGGGCACATTTTGTTATCTCAGGATTCTGCCGTCAAGTCCACTTAAATACAACTGTTGCTCCAGCGTGAGTCAAATCAGACACTTGAAGATTCATAGTCGGTGTTTGGTGTCCTGTTTCTGCCGTTTCTCGAACATTGTGCTCTTAACCACAGGCTGAGGCCCTGGCAAATGAGAGAATAACAATCCTGGTGAGGTTCTTCATTTCTCTTCTAACACATAACAGGAACCAAACCACTAGATTATTCTGAGCAGTGCGCAGGCAACTCTACGGCATTTCGGGTTAACACATCTTGTAGTTCTTCCTATTTTTTTTTCAAATAGACTATCGTAGCAGAAAATTAGTGGCAGCAGGGACTTGAGGCAGCTGGTCTCTCTGTGTTCACAGTCAGGAAGCAGGGACTATCTAGTTCTTCCTCGAGCAAGACTGGTTTTATGGAAAGAATCAAAACCAATGTAGGTGGTTTTAGGGAACCATTCCCTCCTCCTTGATAGAAGGTCTGTGGTCTCCAGAACAGTCCCAGAGCCACCCAGCTATTTGCTGATGCAGGCCACACTTAAATTGTCTTCAGAGACATCTGTTTCTCCTGCTATCTGGAAGAGCGAGGCTGGCAGGTAGGGAGCAGGCCTTTGGCGAAAGCCAGCAGGGGCAGCATCCTCCACAGGTGTGAGGAGCCAGGGAAGGCAGGTGTGGGAAGGGCTTGGAGGAAATCAGAGGGAGTCTGCTGCCTGCACAATGGTTTCTGGAGCCGGTGGGTGGCTTTTACAAGTTCTATTCCTAGTCTGCTCCTAAACACACGAAGTGGGATCACATGTGCCCCACAGTCTACCAAACCACACAGCCATCTGGAATCTCATGGGAGTGGCCAGTCTTAGCAGTGGCTGGGCTGCTTTTAAAGCACTCAAATTAAGTTCAGTGGGATCCCACGAAGTCCTTTGTTATTAAAAAATCTTTGATGCCTAGCACAGATTAAGAATTGAGAACCACCCTCTCTTTGCTGCCTTCGGTTCTCCAGAAAGGATTTCTTTGCCTTTCCGTGAATGTAGGCGTCGTCTTTCCACTGGATTATTCTCAAAGGCACAGGAAGGATGTTAGAACTTGCGATGCTCCTCCATCTAATGACACCTGATAACAAACCTTTGGCTCTTTTGCCTGCCCTTTCCATTCCTGTTAGTGCTTTGAGTTTCTTGAACCTTTGTTTAGCCTGGGAACAAAAATAAGCAAACAAAAGTCATTTGGCAAATATTTTCTTTAATGTATGTAGTGTGTTTGCATGGTGAATGTATGTTTATGTGTAACCTGTTTGTGTGTATGTGTAGGGGTTGATATCTGGTGTCTTCTTCCTCTATTGCTCTCCGCCTTTAATGTGGAGACCAGTTCTTCCACTCAGCCCGGAGCTCACTGCTTCTCCTGGTACTTTGCTATCCTTCCTTGGGGACCCCTGTCAAAGCCTTCTGAGTGCTGAGATTACAGGTGTGCCCAGCTGTAGGCAGAAGTTTCTGTTCTGCAAGCTGCTCCCAAGTAAACGGAGTCTTAATATTAATTACAAATGCTCAGCTAATAGCTCAGGCTTGTTACTAGCTACCTCCTACGTTTAAATTAACCCTTATTTCTTACCTAGGCTCTGCCACCTGGCTCAGTACCTTTTCTCAGTACAGCATGCCCATCTTGCTTCTTTCTGCTCACGACTCCCTGGCTCCGCCTTTCTTCTTCCCAGCATTCTCAGTTTGGTTCTTCCACCTAACCTTATCCTGCCCAGCTATTGGCCAGTCAGCCTTACAGTGACATATATTCATATATTGTAAAGGAATATTCCACACTCAACTTTGATGTGGGTTCTGAACTCTAAGGTTCATGTTTGGTGCAGCAAAGTGTGTTTATCCATGAGCTACCTACTCCCCCTTACCCCCACTTTTTTCAAAGTTTAAAATGGAGTGCACAACTTTGCCTTCTCATGGAACTTGACCTGATAGTTCAGGCCCTGGTTCTTCTGAAGTTCCTGTGGCCAACCATGGGCGGCTGTGTTTGCCTGACTGAACAAAATAAAGCAGGTGTACATATCCAAAAAAGAACGAAAGCCTCTGAGTAAAAGGGTGGGGTTCTAGCTGCTCAGTAACTTCTATTTTAAAAAAACTGAAAATTTGTCTGGAAAGTCGGCCCAGCACCTAGGAGGTGCACAGGTATACATGCTGGCAAAAACACCCACACACCCACGAAAACGCATCACTATAGCTAAGGAGAGCTTTGAAACCTTGATCTTTCCAACTTCTGGGATTACGGGTATGAGTCAGCATGCCCAGCTTTGTTTTGTTTTTGGAGCCGGGTTCTTGCTCTGTAGCCCAGGATGCCCTCAAATCTTCAATGATCCTGCCTCAGCTTCCCCATCATGAGACACCACTCCTTTGCATCCAATTTGAAGTGAAAAACTCAGCTTGCTAGATTATGAGTATTGAGTTGGTAACAGTGAAGGAGGCAAAGCAGACTAACTGGGATCTATAGAAATAGATTCAAGTGGTTTAGCTTTCTTGTTCTAATGAAATTTCCCCTCCAAATCTGTCTACAAATAGCTCATCTACATTTTTTCTTAATGCGTCTTCTGGTTCTATTACAACACGGCTGTTGAAAGTCATACAACAGCTTCAATCATAGTCGGCGAAGTGGTCTTTTAAATTATATACGTGTGGAGTGGGTGGGTTTGCGCAGGTGAGTGCAGTGCCCTCGGAAGCCAGAAGAGGGCGACGGATCTCCTGGGCCTGGTTACTGGCCTTTGGGAGCCATTGGTCTGGGAACCTAACCTGCCCAGAGCAGTGCTTGCTCTGGATCAGAGCGCAGAGCCATCCCCGCAGCCCCTTCCATTGGGTTGAAATGAGCCGTCGTCGTTATCATTGCCCGCTTTGTGCAGAGCGGATCAAACAACCGCTTTCACGATAATGTCTTGTGCCATATTCAGGGTCCACCTCGTGTCAAGCACCCGTGAGATACTGGGTACAGGGGGTGTGTCTCTCCTCCTGGGATGCGCCCCCTCTCTGAAAATGTCGCTTTTCTCTCTGTGTGCCCCCAGGGATCCTCTGAAGCTTCAGCAGCTGCAGAACCAAGTGCGCTTGGAGCAGGAAGCGGGAGCCTGGCCCCCGGCGCCCCCGGGTCTCCCTAGCAACAGCAGCAGCAGCAGCGGCAGCAGCGCGCCCCCGTCGCCGCCCTTCCCGCCGCCGCCCGCCTTCCCCGAGCTCGCGGCCTGCGTGTCGCCGGTGCCCGCGGAGCCCATGAGCGCGCTGGCCTCCCGCGCCGCCACCATGCAGTCCTCCGGCTCCTTCAACTATGCTCGCCCCAAGCAGTTCATCGCGGCGCAGAACCTGGGTCCGGCGTCGGGGCTAGCCACACCCACCTCCAGCCCCAGCTCGTCCAGCCTGCCGTCGCCTCTGTCCCCCACGCCCAGGCCCTTCGGCCGCGCGCCCGGGCCACCCTTTGTGGAACCGGAGGCCATGTGGGGACCATCCTCGCCGTCGCCGCCACCGCCGCCGCCGCCCGTCTTCAGCCCCTCGGCCGCCTTCCCGGTGCCCGACGTGTTCCCGCTGCCGCCACCGCCGCCGCCACCGCTGCCGAGCTCCTCACACTGCGCCTCGCCAGCCCGCTTTGGCCCTGGCCAAACGCCCGCAGCCTTCCTCAGCGCCCTGCTGCCCTCACAGCCGCCACCAGTCGCTGTCAACGCCCTGGGGCTGCCCAAGGGCGTCACCCCCGCGTAAGTGACACCTGCGTACCTCCTGCACGCCGGACTTCACTTGCACACACTCCCATTGACAGTGAGCACCCACATACACACCTCCACCCAAGCCTGCGTGCCCAGGAGTCCCAAGTAGCATCTGACATCCCTCCCTTTCTCTGTCTTCAGACATCACATCCAGCAATCAAGAGGCAATACGTTTCCATTACCCAAATTCTGTCCCTTCTGAAAGCAGCTGCTTAAAAGTCTCAAAAGCAAAGTCTCATCAGTGCTTTCCGTAATGAAGAAGATGGCCTTCGCTGCCATTTATGCAGCATACAGGTCACGTTATTTCATTGGTCACATTACTAAGATATGTTCCCGATGCCCCACGAACATAACATGATTCCAGTCACTAAACTGAGACGGCAGCCCAGCCCAGTCTGTCGGACTCTAATGTCCATCCCCTCACCTCCAAACTGAACTCAGCTCAGCTCAGCGTTACATACACTAGATGGGGTCTGGTTGAGTTTATACTTAGTGCTTTAGAAAGACTAAACATAATTAAGAAACAACACTTTAAATGCATCTAGTGACAAGGGAAAACCGTACATGCCTGCCTTCGTTACTTTTTTTTATTGCCTGCTGTGATAAAACACCATGATCAAAGCAACATACAAAAACAAAGAATGTAATCTGGGCCGCACGTTTCCTGACTGTTACGAGTCTATGACCTTCATGGTGCCCAGGGCAAGCAGGTAGGCATGGTGCTGGAGGCATAGCTGAGAGCTTACATCTGATCCACAAGCGGGAGGCATGGAGACAGAGATTGGACCTGGTGTTGACTTTTGAACCCTCGAAGCCCAGCTCCTGTGACACACCTCCTCCAACAAGGCCACACCTCCTAATCCTTCCCGAACAGTTCCACCAACTGGGGAACCAAGCATCCAAATACCTGATCCTGTGGGGGCCATTCTCGTTCAGACCACCACAGTGTCCTTGTATATTAATGAGGACAAATTAGGGAGCATGACTCGAGGGAAATTTCATAGTGGTTCAGCCTCCAGGCATCAGATCATCTGCCTCTTCCTTCAGCATTTTTATTGCAAATCATCTAAAATCTACTGCTCCTAATCTCATCCTGACAACCTTAAAATTCTTTAAAATTGTACAAGATAAGTTATTTATAAAAGCACAGAAAACCTTTTAACCAGATACCACGCAGGTACTGGCAAGATTTGCTGGAAGATAAAGTGAGTAAAAGCGACATTTAACTCTTCTTTCCCGGTATATTTCAAAAAAAAGAAAGTGGGGGGTGGGGGGGGGGGAGAGGGCGTAGCTCTGTCAGGAGAAGGTTCACTTAATGTGGAGGAAGCCCTGGGTCCAGCCCCCAGCAGTCCTGTGGTCCCCCTATTCCAGTAGAGGAAAAGAAATCACAAGTTTAAGGTCATCCTCCTTTAAACACTAAGTGTGAACCCAGTCTGAGATCCATGAGACCCTCTCTCCAGAAACGGGGCTCAGAATGGTGTCTGTGAGAAAGTCGGCTCAGTTAGGAAAGGGACTTACCCCCAAACATGAAGACCTGAATCAGCCCAGGAATCCACATGGCAAACAGACATAACTGATTCCTTCAAGGTGTCCTCTGATCACCACATATGTGTCTTGTGTGAAGGGACACACATAAACAGACAAAAATGGAAAATAGAATGTTAAAAGAGGAAATATCAGCCAAGAGCAAGCTAGAACCTGTGTCTCTACTCCTCCTACTGAAATCGTACTGCAGAGTTTGCCAGATGCATAGAAACAAAAGAGGAATAAAAGAACTTATATTTATTCGTAGTTAAATCTTCCCTTGGTTGGGATACAGTTACATCACAATACATAGCCACTGTTGTAGCTGGCCTTAACCGGGGAGTGATGGGGGCTTGCTTTGTTGGGCACTTTCTAAATGTTGATTACATGAATTCCATGTTTGAAATCTGGCTTCTTCTCAAATCCCAACTGAAAATAGTATAGTCAAAATAAGTATGGAAGTCAAAAAATAGATTCCTATAGTAATGATACCATAATGGGCTTCTGTTCAAAGTTGAGTCAGAGTTGGCCCGAGGAAAACTTTCTCCCCATTTTCTGGTTTGAGCCTTTATTTTGCTGGTAGAAAATGAAGCATTTAGCTACTACAAAGAGGCCAGCCATTGATTCAAGAAGCGTGAGGATGCAGACAGTTCCATCAATAAAATGCTACCCAATCTTGCATCCAGGAAGTTAACCAAGTACAATATAAACAATCAGCCCTAATACCACTCACACAGAATTGGATCAGATTTGTCTTTCAAATGCAGTGTGTGGCCAGGACCTTAATCACCTTAAGTGGAGACAGTGGTCCACCCTGAGCCTCGGTTTTGACATTCTCTAAGAATGGCAGTTCTGAGGGCTTGCATCCTGTAAGAGGAGCTCTGGTTCATTATCACCGGCTGCCATGTGTCACAATTACTTTTTGGAGCCAACGTGTAATTATCGCCACAAAAAGAGTCCAGACATTCTTAGCATTTCTTTGAAAATGAATGGAGCACCCACACTGATTTGTGCCTGTGGAAACTGTACCAAGAGTTGCTAAACTCTGTGCCACCCAGTAGCAGTGCCACACTAGGTCACAGGCCCTCAACTCCACACCAGCCCAATAAGCCATGATGTGGCAGCCATCTTGTCCTAAACAAACTTCCCCTCCTTGAAGAAGCCAGTCTTTGGGTGTAGAAGGAGCTGCGGGCAGGCCTGCTTTTCATCCCGCCTGGCTCCCGATGGCTAGCTTAGCCCCAGAAATAACAACACACAAACTGTATTCATTTAAACACTGCCTGGCCCATTACTTTCAGCCTCTTATTAGCTAATTCTCACATCTTGCTTTAACCCATATTTAGTAATGTGTGTAGAACCACAAAGTGGTGGCTTACCGGGAAAGATTCAGCATGTCTGACCTGGTGGCTGGCTTCATGGCGTCTGTCTCACTGTTCTCTTCCTCCCAGAATTCTGTTCTGTCTTCCCTGCCTACCTATGTTCTGACCTATCAGGCCAAGCAGGTTTTTTTTATTAATTAACCAATGAAAGCAACAGATAGATAGGTAGATAGATAGATAGATAGATAGATAGATAGATAGATAGATAGACAGATGATAGATAGATAGATAGATAGATAGATAGATAGATAGATAGATAGATAGACAGAAAGATAGAAAACCCTCTAACATCATTTGGGTTTGGTGGACAGGTAGCATGCTTTCCTCTGGGCATTTCAGGCTTCAGGGGCTCTCTGTCTATCAGTGCCAGGTCTGGGGGTTGGAGCAGATCAACTCCACCCCTAAGATCAGATAGACACAAGTTTTTGCTCACCCTCAGTGTTAGCCTCTGTCTCATTAGGGGTGTGGCCTAGCCACAGTGCTCCAGCCTCTTCTACTTGGTTTTTGAGACAGCATCCGCTCTCTTTGGGCATCTTCCTTTTAAGTACTAGGATGGCACCATATGCCACCAAGTCTATTACAATGAATCAGTCAAATACCCCCCATCTCTCCCAGTCCCTCTCCTTCCTTCTCCCTGCTCTCAACTCTGTCTCTCTCTGTCAATCTCCCTCCACCTCCCACCTCTATCTCTGGCTTTTTTAAGCCAAGGTCTCATGTAGTCTACCCTGGCCTCAAACCCATAAGTAGCTGGAGTCCCCTTGAACTCCTGATCTCCCTGTCTCTGTCTCCCAAGTGCTGAGAATAAAGGCATGTGCCACCATGCCCAGAGTGTGATATCTCTCAATTTCCTCTTTTTTTTATGACTAGAGCTTTGGCTTGAAATACTACCCCACGTTTGTCAGAAATAAGAGCATGTGCCTGTATATCTTTCTTGTGGATGCACTAAGAGCACTCACCCAGCTCTGTAAAGCCCTCCAGTGCCCTCCTCCTGCCCTGGTTTATAGGAAACAGGCAGTGGGGACACTCTCATAGTGCTCTGTGCACTAAGTGAGGTATTTCCCGGTGTCTGGAATAAGCCTGAGCAGAGAGAGCTTGCTGTGACCTATCCCAGAGTGCATTGTCTCTGTCAGTCTCTAGTAGTGTGATCCAGACTGAAGAAGCACGGTCCTCTGGGTCTTAAGGAGACGACTGATTGTGATAGACTCAGTTTACAGTTAAATTTTAGATCTATGAGCATTGTAACTTGTTTTTCAAGTCAAGCTATTGGTTAAATAGTAACCAATAAAAATAGAACTCAGCAGACAAAGGGGCACTGGACCTGGCAGCCATTTTATTATTCCAGTCTTCCTGAGACAAATAGGTGATTGCCTTGCCATTCCCACTGAAGGAGTTGGAAGCGTCCCCTGGGGTCCTGTCACTAGACACCCACAGAGAGATGTTTCCTATCCTGGCCCTGTATTTCCCAGCAGCCTCACAGGCCTCCCGTGCCTCTGCGCAGGTAGGCGGTGGCTCTGTGAAAATGTCTTTAACCAGGGGTGGCTCAGGCAGGCGCCGGTGGGAAGGACACAATACCAGTCATAGAGTGTGGTGTGTGCACCCTTCTCAGTTCTTTCCTTACAGAAGACAAGGAGAAGCTAACTGTAGTCCTTTACGTAAGAGCTTATAGTACTCAATTGTCTATGCTTTAGCCATTTTAGTATGAAAGTAAACTTCAGTTTAAAAATAGTACTTATAAAAAAATACTATCTTTAACCAGACGGTGGTGACGCACGCCTTTAATCCCAGCACTCAGGAGGCAGAGGCAGGTGGATCTCTGTGAGTTTGAGGCCAGCCTGGTGTGGGGAGAGAGAGAGAGAGAGAGAGAGAGAGAGAGAGAGAGAGAGAGAGAGAGAGTTAGTTCCAGGACAGTCAGGGATACCCAGAGAAACCCTGTCTCAAAAACCTAAAGACAAACAAAAAACTATCTTTTTACATATTCTTGAATGTATGACACCCTCGAATAGAAAGGATCACAGGAGTGCCTGCTCATCCAAGCCCTGAAATGGTTGTGGAACTGAGTTACCCTCAGGCCACGCAGCTTCTGTAGAGCAAAGGGTTTAGAGTGGCTGGAAGGACAGAGAGGCAGACTGGAGCTCCAGCTGTCGGACTCTGCAGAGCTGTTTCGGCATCTGCCAGAACTGGCCTGAAGGAGCATCAAGGGGAGGCATGTGGTGATGACGTGACCCAGAAGAGCTTACCCTTCCAGGTGTTCTTCACATGCGCTGAATGCCTTTGCCCCAACCTCAGGAACACTGTTTAAAATGACAAGTGGCTTACTGTCAAAGCCAGAGGGGACCATTCTGTGGTGTCCTGTGGACAGCTGGGCCTCGTGTATACACACGGAAGTACTTAGTAGGGAAGCCTGTTCCAAGTTGTTTACTGTCTCGGGTTTGCCTCTGAGTGCAGGATTTTGTGAAGAGGTCTAGTCTGAGTACAGTTTACTTTGAATAAGCAATTTTGTTTAGTTGTACAAATCACCTGAAGAGAGAACTCCCCCACCCCGCCGCCCTTGTCAGCAGCTGCCTGTTTGCTCCCTAATGAGCTGGCTCTTCTTCGCTTGTCAAAAGCAGGGAGGGCCACCTGAGGAAGCACCCACAGCCCTGTCACTTCAGGCCCCAAAAGCAGGGCATTCAAAAGCCTTGCTCTGGAAACAGGACCACTTTTCTTTGCCTGTGTCTCCCCTTCCCAAATGCTTTGTTTTTGATTTCTGACGCCAGTCTTACACATTACCCTCAAACCTTCCCTGCAGTTTCTAACTTGCTCTCCTGAAATAGTTTCTGAATTATTCCAATGAGCTCTCCCTCCCACCCCATTTTTTAAATGTTCCAATTATGTATGAGGAATGATGTCTTCACTATGTCTTCCCTCGTGGTTCACAGGGGCTGCCCGTTGCCCCTGAGGGCTCATTCTGCCGGAGGGTCTATGCACCGCCTACCCAGATGTCCATAGGGTAGATGTGTGGAGACACAGGCAGTAACTCTGTCCCTTACACTCTGAGCCACGGCACCTGACCACGCGACAGACCTGACAGTCCTGGACTCTTACCACCCCGTGAAATGTCCTTCCCTTCGTTCTTTTTCTTTCCTGTACCGAAACGATAAATACTTGTGTGGATGAGACCACACCAAGGTAGATGACGCCACTGTGGAAATGTTCCAGAGCAGCTCTTATAAGTCCCTCCGAAAAAGCCTAGCTCGCTGGAAAACGCTTTCCAACCAGCAGGACCCACTCTAGGAAAGACGATGTTACCCGGCCCAGACAGCTGGTGCAGTCTGATTCTCTCATTTACATCGTCTCTTCTGTTCTTCACATTCATTTTCTTATGCCTTTGGTCTTTCCCTCTTTTTTTTTTTCTTTTGGTTTTCCAGTTCTTTGGTTTTTTCGAGTCAGGATTTCTCTGTGTAACAAACAGTCTTACCTGCCCTGGGCACTCGCTTTGTAGACCATGCTGGCCTCGCCTCAAACTCCCAGAGCTCTGCCTGCCTCTGCATCTCAAGTGCTGGGATTAAAGGCGAGCGCCACCACCCCCAGCTTCACCTTTGGTTCTTACTTGTTCCTAAAACCCAGCACCACCGGGGAGTCTTCTATACTCTTCTGTATTCAGGCGCTGCTCAGCCACGGCTGCGCAGTGTAGTTAGACTGCTCAGGCTGAGACGCTGGGGAGATCTCTCACATATGCGCAGTTCATGCGCCCGTGCTTCGCCGTCCTCAGTTTTGTCTTTCAGGAGACTTCAGAAACCAACTGTTCAGTTTCTGGGGCTGTGGCAAAAGCGGCACAAAGCTTTCTTCCAAAATTGTGTAATGTTTACTTGTCCCGAGCTTGGCTGTTTACATGTCATCTGACTTCGGATGGGTTCGGCACTAGTATGCCTGACTGAGAAGGAAAAGGAAAGAAAGACAGAAGTGAAGATAAATAATACATATGTTCACTCATTGCAGAAACATCTGGGGTGAGCAACACAGCCGCAGTGGGAAAGAGACCATTCAAGAATACAGATAATCGTAGGATAGACGCATGAAGAACACAAACATGGACATTACCAGCGGGATAGCCTCGGGCACTTTTTTTCCAAGGGGACCTCAATGTGAAAGCTGGAAATGTGAAAGCAGTCTGTATAGGAAGCCAAGGAAACTATGAGCATTTTTGTTAAATGACTGCATGATACTAAAAGTGGAATTCTAATTCATAATTCATATGACCCTACTGGTGCCTTAAGCAAGATCACCGCCTATTTTTCTGCCTCTTCTGATCTCCCTAAATCTCAAGATCACTTCTCAGGGAATCGAACAAAAATTAAAGATGTCACAGATTTTGTTCCCTTAACGTTTAGCTCTAGGGGGCTGGGGCAATGTGATAATGTATTAGTAATAAACCCAAGCATCCATTTCTTGTGCCTTTGAAAGCCCTGTGTGACCTTTCACCAGCTGCGTACCCTACCCTACCTGTCCCCCAAGCTAATCAATACCCTGAATTCCTGAGCTGGTCACCCCTATTTTACCACATGTGTGTGTTTCCCTGGGTTTGCTTACCCAGCCTTCACATGTGTCGGAAGCACCCGGAGCAGTTGCTGGTTCTACTGAATCAGGTCTGGAAGAGGTTGCAGATCCACTACTGAGAGCTCCTCAGGGTCACGGTGACCCTTTGGCCCATTCGCTCAGAGAGCCACCGCCCTAACACCAGACTAGCTTTTGCCTTGTTGTAAGTGGAGTACTAAATGCATTTTTCTGTAACTTGCTTTTTTTTTTTTTTAATCTCAAAATTCAACTGTGTTGAATAAGGTGGCGATAGGTCATTCATCTTCCCTTTGCATTGCATTCAGGCTCTCTGATATCTGCCCACCGAGGCGATCAGGGCAGAGGCAGAGAAATAGAAAGCAGTTTGCAGAAGACACCAGCAGGCATCCACACCTGCCCAGCATGCAGCATTGGTGCCCCCTGGCGCACAGTGCAGGAATTGCTGCAGCCCTCGGAAAGAAGTGTTGCCTATAATGTGACCTATGTATAGTAGGCGGTCAGACTTATGGCTTACCAGCCATGCTAAGACATGTAGGCCAGCCAGAGCCCTCTTGTGTAAAATTACACCAAAGATCTTGTAACTCAGGCTTACATTAGTCAAACAGATGCGTGGAGATGGGAAGGGAAGTCACAAGTGTTATTCAGGTCGAATAACCCTAATGTAAAATCTAAGTTTTTGAACTCCCAAATACACACTGTTTTGGGCATTCACATGATATGGTATGTGAAAAATCCCACACATGTTTTCCTATCATGGGTCACACTACATACAGGCACACTAAGGATTCTGTATAGAATGCCCTCGAGTTCTGTGTATAAAATGTATAAGAAACATGAAGGATTTTCACTTTTTTAAAACAGAGTATTGTGTAGTCTGGGCTGGCTTTGAACTTTCTATGTAGCTGAGAATGACTTTGAACCCCTGCCTCTCTTGCCTCCACCTCCCAAATGCTCCGATGACAGGCATTACACCCAGTTTAATCTCTGTGCTGAGTATAGAACCCAGGTTTTGGTGCGTGCTAGGCAAGCACTCTACCAATTGAGCAGCATCCCCAAAATCATGACCCCAGGTATTTCTGATAACTGATGGATAGCTTACAATGAGGCAAGTCCTGTCATTGAATACAGTGACTTATGAAAAAACAGAATTTTTTTTTAAAAAATGATGAAAGGAATTTGTCCTTTGCAAGCCCTCTTAACCTTCACGTTTCGTTGATTTTTATTCATTTTATATGAACTAAATAAGCAACTTTAAGAAATTTGACAAGATCTAGGTTGAGTCTGTTTAAACCTGAGAGCAAGCCACATCACCTTTCCACGTCGCGTTCCTACCTCCAGGATTGAAACACAGGCATCCCATCTGTGGCACTAACCTTGCCATTGAAGATGCCTCTTGGGTATCTGAACCTTCTCCAAGAACTGGTTTCAGTTGGTGCTTCCCGAACTCCTGAAAGCATCTTCCGTGGTTCTCTTCATATGAATGACTTATTTGCTTTAAAGAGATAAATTGTGAATGGCATCTTGCTATATTGTGCTTTCACTGTTGAACTTGTTTGACTTGGACTCGTGTTGACTGTACCCCTTCTGCTTTCCTTGCACAGGGGATTTCCGAAGAAGGCCAGCAGAACTGCTAGAATAGCCTCCGATGAGGAGATTCAAGGCACAAAGGATGCTGTCATTCAAGACTTGGAGCGGAAACTTCGCTTCAAGGAGGACCTTCTGAACAATGGCCAGCCGGTACTGATGGAAGAGGGGCTTATAGTCTGAATCCTAGCTCCCCGCTCCCCAGATCCCTTCTCCTGGTTCATAAGACTTGCCCACCAGGCTGTTCTCAGCATCCCTCGTAGTGAGTAGGAGAGAAAAAGGAAGTAGGAAGGGCAGCTACTAGGGTTGAAACCACAACACATGATTAATGGTGGCGTATAAGCTGTTCACATCCACAGAGATTCCACCTTAGCTCCGTGGCTCCTCGGGAGGAAACAGGAAGGTGATCTGGGATCACAGACACCCGGAGCAGGGAACTGGAATGAAAGGCTTCCACCCAGAATAACCCGTGCTAATGAAACCATTGCCAAAGTGGAGCCCTACCCTCCTTGACTGAATAGACCCTGCTCCACCACCTCAAGCAATGCCTGTCCCACTGTATTGATCGGAGCTTTAAAGCCATACTTCCAAGCTTGACAACACAGACTAATTATGCTTTAAGGCTATGGGTTAGCGACTGTGTGCATAAACTACTTAGATATCCCATAGCTGTATTGGTTTGCTTACTTACCCCCCCTTTTTTATCATTTCGGGGTTTTCAAGGGCTCGGGAAAGCTAGCAAATCAGGCAGCCTTAATGTAAGAGATGGGTCTTTTTTGACTAACCATGAAATACTAGAAAAATAACATTTGCTTTTCAGCAGAAGGAGCCACTGGATAAAGTGGCTCAGACACCTTTTCAGAACAGAAAACACTTTAGCTTTCTGAGATTTTTAAGCGTGAAACATTGATAAAAATGTGGATGAGCCTCGTTTGATTGGCAGGCTGGAGAACAGAGGAAAATTAGACACTGGTTTCAATGATTAAGTGTTCTCAATCTAAGAAAGATTAAGCTTCTAGTGAGCTTTGTGGTGCTCACTTGCTTGGGCTCTGGGCTCTGCGAAGAGGAAAACATGGCCCCTGACAAGCACTCACACAGTCTGGATGCTTTCCCTGGCTCTGTCAACAAAGCCTTTGGGAGATTCAAACAGATGCTTATGGAAATGTTTTCTAGCCAGGTGAGGGCATCTCTCCAAATCCCCCTAGGACACACTACTTTTTTTTAATTTAAATATTCCTTATGGATGGGGCTTCTCTTGGATAAAAAGTAAAACTTTTATAAGCTACAACTCAACCATATTATTGGTATGTATAATTCTTACTCGACTTACATATATTTTATGACTCTTGTATGTCCATATTATTCATATTTATCTGATTAGCAATAACTAAGCCCTCACAGCTTCATCAATCCCACATTCGATAGTTTTGGACAAGAAAAGCAAGGTTCCTCTTTTCAAAAAGGGAATTCCCAAATGAGTTGCTCATAGCATTCCATAATACTCTGTTACTTATTTTGGCTTCTCTGGACGAGGGTTTGCATTTCCACACGGCACAGTGACACAGAAACAAAACAGTGAAGTGAAATTGGCTCTCGGGGTAATGGGGACATCTTGGTGGGGGAGAAGGTACCAGCGGTGTGGGTCAGGCCTACCACTGATGACAGTGTTCTCCACATTAGCGTTTGGGAGACTTTGTAAGAGAGCAGAGATCTAAACCTCCATTTTAAAACTGACCTCCCTCGGGTTAAGAGAATTGATAAAATCACTTTGCATAATCCCTGGACCGAATGGCTCCCTGCAAGATTCACACACCCTTCTTCGTGTCCCCTGCCGTTTCTTTAGCAAATGAAATCATTTCAACCTTAGTGCTATTTGGCATTTGATCTGTTTCACTTCCCAGTTTCAGCTGGGACCAGAACCAGCAATTACTGGAAACTGTAAATCCATCCAACATATTTTTCTGATTAGAGAATGTTGAATGCTGTTTGACATTCAGAAATTTGAGGGCTCCTCTAAAATAAGGCTTGTACTTTTATATACTTCTAGATCCTACCCTACTAATTATTCCTTATTTCCAATTAATCCCTTCTTTGAAAATACTCCTAAAGGGTTTGGTGAGCTCTCAACGTTCCTCCAAGATCTGCAATTCTAAGGCGCATAGACACAACGCGCAAGTACCAGGGTCACAAGGCGGCTGGCATGTCACACACAGGAGCAGCCCAGCAGACAGCTAGAGGGAGCAGCAGTATGGCCTTCCTCCCAGTGGGCAGACAGTGTACATCTGAGAAGTCACGAATGGTGTGGATGCTGGATGCTGGATGCTGGATGCTGGATGCTGGATGCTGGATGCTGGATGCTGCCTCGTCCTTGCTCCAGCCATGATTAGTCATCTTTGCAGATCGTATTTGCTTCAAGCTGCTTACAATGCATGGCGGCTGAGGCAGTGTTCTTCCAGGGGAGCTGGCCTCAGACTACTGCCATGCACTCCTGTTGACTGAGCGTATTCTGGTGTCACATGGAGTGGCGACTGACCGCAGGAGTGTTTCTGCCATCAACACCTGCTTTTCCTCGCAGTGTCCCATGTGTTGCCCTTTTAGCAACTCTCTTTCTGTCGCTGGCTGGAACCAACATGGATGTTCCGAAACCTGTGGAAGTCTTTGAGAACATCTCCTCTAAGCCTTCTTCTGCTGTTCTAAAAGCACCCCTTTTTCCTCTGGGTTTTTTTTTTTTTCTAAAGATAAGGACAGCACAAGCATCCTATGTGTTTAGCCTGGTGGCTTATCACTCAGTTGGATCTATGTCCTATCAGGTGGGAGCTGCCAGGATTAGTTACCTCATCTCCCAGCACTGGATTAGGTCACATGAAGCAGAAGCAGGAGAGAAGGACCAGGGAAGGCCATTGCTTCCTAAATGAAGCCAGGAAAAGAAACAGACTCTTCGGGATAGAGCTATGAAGCCAAGGAGAGACTAGTTAGTGACAGAAAAACGTCAAAACCGAGTCTATGTTTTTATTCTTTTTCTATTAGCAATGCATAAGTGCCATGTTGCCCTAATTCGGTGTTTCTGTGACTTATTTTGCAGAGGCTAACGTATGAGGAAAGAATGGCTCGCCGCCTGCTCGGTGCTGACAGTGCAAATGTCTTCAGCATCCAAGAGCCGGAAGACACGGCAGCCAATCAGGTACCATGCTGCTCTGAACCTCGTGGGAAATAATCGCCATTCTGCCCACTCTCCCCACACTCTTTCTGGACTCCGCTTTTGAGATCAGTTGTGTGGGAAATAGCAGGCACGTCGCAGGAAAGCAGGGTTGCTGTCCCGTCAGCCTCACGGGTCGTGCTCACTGAGCAGATGCCTGACACCGCCGTGATGGATGACCAGAGCATGCCCACTGCTTGATACCTGTTATTGATCCCCGTACTTTCCTTCCCCGTATCTTCATGCTTCCAAAATGTCCTGTGCTTTAACGCAAAATGGCTTTGTATGGAAAAACCATTTCGTTCACGGTCTGTGAAGTAAGCTAATAAACGTCCCCACCATGTTCTCAATGTCAGCCAGAAAAGAGAACCTCTGCCCTCTTTCATGTAGGTGATCATAAAACACTAACCAGCAGAGATCTAAAGGGCTATCTTACGCCCCTGCTACGACCAAAGAAAAGGTCGTCTTGTGGATCTGGTATAACCTACTTTATAATTCTTCTATTAATCCAATTAGAGGGTTTAGATGTAGTCTCAAGTGAAAAGCAATCCAGAGGACCAAGAAAGTGTTAAAGCAAGTCTAAAGGATCAAGTGGCCTCTTCTCCCTGTCCTTGAGAACAGATTTCCCCTCAGAAGCCTCAGGCTCAGTATCACCACCACCAACGTCCCATTCAAGGGAATCTGGAAATCCCGCCGCTTCTGCCTGCCATTCTTCACTTCTTCTCTTCTGCCTTACAGGACGCTGGGGTTCCTCGGGCTTCTGTAGGGAGCCCTCTGGATGGTCAAAAGGTTAAGCTCCGCCCTTCTCCTCTGTCCGGTCTCCCACTGTACCTACCTTCTGTGCTTCCTTTCGTATCTGTGTGTCTGTCTTCACGGCTATGTGGTAATTATACATACGGTGGCCAGTACCAATTTGTTATGGAGTACCAAACCAACCTATTTACTGCAGGGTGCCCTTTCTTACCCTTTAGCGGCAAACTTGACTTTAATTTCTAGCCTGAGTGAATTCACTAAACTTTGAGGATGAAAAGTTTTTCATTCATCAGACACCTTTCTGGGACAGGGAGACGATACATTTGATGGGGATTAATGACATGAGACAGCTCGCAGCGTGTGGCTTTCATCACGTTATTCTGACTGCTGGGTTCCTTTCCTCACACCAGTACACTCTTTTCTGAAGGTTGAGGAACGTTTTAAAGGGAGAAGCATAATTAAAATATCTCAGAGGCAAGCATGACTGTGGGCATCTGCAATCCGAGGGTTTGGAAAGCTGAGGCAGCAGGATGGCTAAAGTTAGCTTAGGCTACATAGCAAGAGCCTGTCTCAAAAAAAAAAAAAAAAAAAGCTTGCTCCTCAAGTAGGGAATATGCGATGGTGGGCTACTCTGTGTGCATGGGGATTTCCAAGCAGGGAACTGCAGGCTCCACCCTGAACACTGCCACATGTGAGAGAGTCTGGGTGTTGCTTTTGTTTTTAACCCAAGTTGTGGCTGTGCTGTATCGATCTTACCTTCGTTTAAGAGATGGGCTCCTAGTAGCTGCAGATTTTAGAGGAAGCCCCAGTGTAATGTGTGTATTGTGTGTTCAGAGAGGAGCAAAAACAGAAAGACGTGGTGCTGTCCCTTATTTACTTGACAAAATTCTGCGCGCTACTGCAGCTGCTTGTCCCATGCACGGGTAGCCTTCTAGAGCGGCATGCAGCCCAGGTCGTTTTTTACCTAATAGAAGAGACCAGTACGTTTCCTTCTTAGGAATTTAGGATGGATAGCCTTTCCTTCATATTTTTAAGTGCTTCTCTACACCCCTTCCCAAGAAAGGTAGTGGGTGCTTGCTTGTTTATTTATGATTTTTGTTTCATTTTGGGAATCAGACTTGAAGATGATTTTAAATATCACACAGACTCAATCCCAGATGCTCTCTGTTTCCCAAAGAAGTCGAATTGAGCCCAGACAGACTATGGTTCACTGTAACCCCTACCTCCCCCGTGTTTTGTTAGCTTTTGTTAGCGAGGGAGCTGCTGCCTAGGAGATGCTGACTTGGGCCTTCTATGTCCGGCCTAGGAGTACAAAGTCTCCAGCTGCGAACAGAGACTGATTAGTGAGATAGAGTACCGGCTGGAGCGCTCTCCCGTGGACGAGTCGGGCGACGAGGTGCAGTACCCGGAAGTGCCCGCCGAAAGTGCCGCAGCACCCTTCTTCCAGATGAAGCTGAAACATTTCAAGATCTTTGAGGGGATGCCTGTGACTTTCACGTGTCGAGTGGCTGGGAATCCAAAGCCAAAGGTAAGCAAGCGACATGATTTTTTTTTTTAAGCATTGATGTAAGAAAATACCTGGGCAACGCATGATAAAGAATTCTTTAGTTGTATCTTCGCTTCATCAGAAATAATCACATCACTCAAAATGCATGATTGGGGGTGGAGATGATGCCTTTTATATAATGTAATTTTAGAGCTGAAAGTTAATCCAATTCTGGTGGTTACCGTAAAATACAGTTTTTTGTAGCTTGGATCCAGCTTAAAAAACATAGGAGTTACAGAAAGCCAGGCATAGTGGTGCATGCCCTTAATCCCAGTACTGGGGAAGCAAGGCAAGTGGATCTCTGAGTTCGAGGCCAGCCGGAGCTACAGAGTGTGGCCCTTTCTCTCTGGGGGAAAGGGTGAATTAGAAAAGCTATGGCAAGGGGGCTGGAGAGATGGCTCAGAGGTTAAGAGCATCCCCCCTAAAAAAAGCTGCAGAGAAACCCTGTCTCGAAAAACCAAAAAAAAAAAAAAAAAGAGCATTGCCTGCTCTTCCAAAGGTCCTGAGTTCAATTCCCAGCAACCACATCGGTGGCTCACAACCATCTGTAATGAGGTCTGGTGCCCTCTTCTGGCCTGCAGGCATACACACAGACAGAATATTGTATACATAATAAATAAATAAATATTAAAAAAAGGAAGAAAAGCTATGGCAATAAGTGGATAATAAGGGGTGTGTTTATTCGGGACTGAATGTGTCCAGGGCAGAAGGCTTTTCATTACTGCTAAATGAAAACACTTGGCTACGGCTTGCACTGTGGCATCCTCCTCCAGCCTGTCATCCTGTCATTATGTTTGTTCTCTTTCTTTCCCTTCCACAGTGGCCCTCCAGGCTCTTCACCTCACACCACCCCAAGCAGGTTCTGTCTCCTAGCTAGGCATCTTCCCGGTCTCCTATTACAACCCTGTAAAAATTGGAACTTTAGACACATTTTTTTATTTGACCAAGATTTATTTTTACCTAACTATTTTAACATATAGTTTTCAATCAGTCCAACTTACATATTTAAAAATATTGTGCCTGTCAAATATCCTCTGCTCCTTTTAAAGGTACTGGGGAGAGTTGAGAAAGATAGGTCATTTGCATCTTGACCCAGAAGCACACAGTGGCCTTGCAGCCATCATCCGACTGTGTGTGCTTCCTCCCTGGTACACTTTTTTGCGCACAAGTCACCAGAAACAGTTTGGAATCATTTTTATCCCATAAAGCAAGCTTTTCACCTTTACCTTACAAGTAAAACATTTTAATTGCCAATACATTTGGAAAGAAAATAAAAATGCATATAGTGCCACTTCATGGAGCCAATCACTACCAAGGCTGTATATAGGTAGATAAACACATATTACTTCACGTGAATAATATGAATGTAAATACAGTTTCAATGAGAAAAAAGTTAAATTTTTCATACATATATTTATTAAACAAAAATTGAGGTACAGCAGGCTGGAGAGATAGCTCAGTAGCTTGGAGCACTTACTGCTCTTTTGGAGGATCTGGGTTTGGTTCCCAGCACCCACAACAGGTGGCTCACAGCCCAACTGAGCTCCAGGAGACCTGATACCCCCTTGTGGCCTCTACAAGTGCACACGTGTGTGCACACACATGCATATGTGCACGCACACACACACACACAAACAGACACATGCATGTACAGCTTTTAAAAACCAAAATGATATTGAATTTGCTCTTGGTTACCTCCTTCTCTTGCTCAAACTTTAGTCTCCCATGTGCTTGGTTTCGCATTTTTAACAGTGCCCGCTGCAGACTGGGCACGGCTACACATTGGAACTATAAGGGGCCATGCACAGCCGTTATCCTTGTTTTCTTCCACAGATCTATTGGTTTAAAGATGGGAAGCAGATCTCTCCAAAGAGTGATCATTATATCATTCAGAGAGACCTCGATGGGACCTGCTCCCTCCATACCACAGCCTCTACCCTAGATGATGATGGGAACTACACGATCATGGCTGCCAACCCTCAGGTGAGAACAGATGGGGGGCCTGGGCTGGGTTTGTGGCTGGGGTTCAGCCTGTGATTAGGCAGAGGGACTGCTGAATTAAAAGGTGAAGCTGTATTTTTTTCACCTGTGAAACTGTTTTCTACATCTTTTATCCATCTCTCTCTCTCTCTCTTTCCCAATGATAGAAAGTTTGTCTTGCAAGCATTTATTCCATCAAGAATTCCTGTAGGAATGATCCTGGCCCATGTGCCCATTCCTTTCACTAATACTATCAAATGTGTCTTATATGATCCCCTCTTACTGGGGCTATGGAGTTGCAGTGGAGGGAGGGCAAGGTTTGGAGATAGAAAATAAGCCTGTAAAATAATAAACTGTATAATTATATTATATAATAACTCTATTGGAGTTAAGTGCAAGAAAATAAAGAAGGGGAACAGGATACAGACCAAGTGGTGCCATGTACATATATACCAGACAAACCAAACTATTTGAAAACAACTGCATGTAAAACATCAATGGAAATCTTGGTCCAGAACCTAAGTTCCTAGTAGACTTCCCACCAACAGCACCTCTGTGTAGATTTAGGGTTTGTTTGTATCAGAATGGTTGGTCTTCTATTGCTCATGGATTTAGGGTTGAAAAGGCAGTTGCCTTCTTGGAATTTAATGACTAGCTGTCGGGCATCACACTCCCAACTCAAATTTGTCGCTTCCTTCTCACTGAGGATCATACAGCACTATGCTGGGAAGAGGGAACAAAGACGAAATGAACGGGTTATTCTGTATGTGTAACAAGGTTCCCAAAGTCCGCAGAAGTATATCAGTCATATATTTAAAAGAAGGGAACTAAAGTCAACAAATTTATTATATGATTAATGAAGAATGTTATATTTTAAAATTCCAGTCCATTTATCTCACTCCATATTTAATTGCTTTCAAAATACTGGGTTAGGATATATTTTAGTGTAAGATCATACCATTATGAATGTACCCCATCTCTCTCCACCTCTGAGCTAATTAAAGGCTGCCTGGCTAGTACTAAATGGGAGAAGGTGATATTTTAACAAAACTTGAAGACTTGGGGGTTCTTGCTGACATTTTTCTTATCCAAATACCAGTCTCTCTATAAAGATATCTGTGCACACTATCAAAATTAGACTGAGACAGTATATCCAGATAATCGGGTTACCAAAGAGCACAGCAGCCTCTTTGCTTGGAACATGTCTGTATTAATGCACCTTCTTAAGGCTCTAGTTTTGTTACTCATGACCACGTGACTACCATCCTGAAAAAATAGAATAAAAATCATTCTTAAAAGGGGGTGCAGTGATGGCTCGGAGAGTAAGTCACCTGCTGTGTGAGCATGAGGACCTGAGGCTCCAGCACCCACATATACAGCTGGGTTGTGATGGTACCCAGCACTGGCATGGCAAACATAGGCAGATCTTCGGCCCTTACTGTCTAGAAATGCTAGCACAATCAGAGAGCTCCAGACTCAGAGAGACCCTATCTCTTAGGTGGTGAGTGATTGGGGAAGACATCTAATGTTGAGTGACCTCTGGCCTCCATAGGCACACATGTGCATGCACCTGCACACACATGTAAACACACACAGGCATAAAAGATACATCCTAAAGCTTATGTTCCTACTTGATGTATTTGGAAGGAAAAGAAGAAGTAGAACTTGCCCCCTCCTTTTTCTGGTTTCCAGTATATTTCCTTGACTATTAACATAATAACACATTTCAACTGTCAGTTTTCTGACTACTTAAAAACAAATGCTGGAGAATCACCAGCATTGGGTTCTCTCTAGTGAGGTTAGGACTTACTGTGGGGCAGAATTATCGGTGCTCCTCAGCACTTGGCCAGAACCAGTCCCTGCTATTAATTTCAGTGCATTTTCCTGGCATGTTTGGAATTGTTAGTGGAATAAGCTGTTTTATAAGACCAAAGAATGCAATTGAATCTGCTTCTAGCCCTCTTCCAAATTGTGTGTATGTGCACGGAAGAACTTTAAACAGGGGACAGCAGAGCACAGACAGGACTTCACACACCAGCCGGCCCCAAGGGTCAGTATGTCTGGCTATAGAAACTGTTTTGACAAACTGTACTGCAGTCACTAGTTAAAGGGAGACACTAAAGACGAGATCAGTACACACCGCATGCCTATGATATCAGATTACACTCATAAATACATGTAATTACATTTTCTAGTTAAAAAAAATATAATCTTACCCAAAGACTGTGTATAAACCAGAGCCCCCGACTCCTCTGAGTTGTAAACAAAGGAACAGAGTGAAGGAAGGAACGTGGAAGAAAGACACAACACAGATGGTGTCTGTGAGGAGCTAGGGCTGTACTCCAGCCCCCAGCAGCTCTCAGCACATGTCAGCTCTACCGCACATTACCTACGGCCTTGCGCAATCAGTTCACCTCTCCACATCCTCCTATGGAAAACACAGATCATAACATGGATTTACATAGTGCGTGTAAAAAGCATTTGGCTTATTTGACATACAGAGTACCTTCTATATGTTACCATTATTCTGAGTCACATACACAGATTCATCCATTATAGACTATAGCTGGACCCTTAGCAGAGCCTGTGGAACCAAGATGTCAAAGGCCAGACCTATGAGAGCTAGTCCGCCCCACATTACTGTTGGGAAGCAAGCAAGTCAGTTGGGGTTGGGATTTGAAAAGTTGCTGTGTGGTCTTCTGACCTCCTGCCGTTCTCTTTATCACCCGTGGGGAAGAAGGGGGGCATCAGATGCAGCTGTGCCACAACCAGCACTGTGTGGGCCAGAGACAGGACCACACCCACAGCACAGCTGATGCTTGGGGCCACACATGAACTGGGAAGCTGCTCTGCTCTCAGCAAACCCAGAGCCAAGAGAAAGTCGGAAAGAATAATTACTGTCCTCACTCTAAGTCCCAGTACCTCTGCCTTGTGAAGCCCACGCTAAACCCCCATGATTAGCCTCTTTAGTTCCTGCCTCCTGCCTCCGGGAGAAAATACAGAGATGTTAAAAGTGGACCAGATGGCATCAGCAAACCAGAATCCCAGCTCTGCCTCTCCTCCTGTGATTTAAGCAAAGGGTGATTAGAATGAATTCTCTGGATCGACCAGAAGGAGCAAAATACTCAAAAAAAAAAAAAAAAAAAAAACCCTAGGATCCCATCCTTAGACCACTGTGTACAGATCTAAATCTCAAACTGCCCGCACTGTTTTCATTACAAGATAGACCTACAAATGAAGACGAAGCAGGGGAAGCTCGGGGTCCAGCTGCCTAAGAGACCAAGGTTCCATCTCCACCGCCACAGAGCAGGGTGGCGGACTCCAGAAGGCAGTCTGCGGAAACCCTCCAAGTGGACATTTGGGAACAGGTTGTGTTGAGGTTTACATCCCGTCAGCATCACTGGGAAAGGATTCAGGAATTTGTGATACTTTACAGTAATCGCTAGCCCAAGTGTCTGGTCATGGTCCTTGGTTGATTTTAATTCCTAAAGTAAAACCTTTCTATTCATCCTGACTCATTAGGCGCTGGTGCATCCTGTCCAAATATGCCAGATGTAGGTTTTGTGGCTCATATAGAGATAATGAGATTAATCTTCCTATACATGAAGAAAAAGTGGCATTGATATTAGAACAAGTGACAGGCCATTTCTCTGCCTGCACTTTGGCAGACCTGATCTTCGGTGCCTGTGGACACATGGTGTTAAAAGTAATCAACCAGCCACAATCGCAACCTTAGGACATGTGGTAACTGCATATGGAACTGTTGTCAGGTTCTTGTAATTTGTGCTTTTGAAATAATTTAAAAGAGGAATGCCCAAAGTAGACACAGGTAGGAAATCAAAACAAAAAGCTAACTCAAGAAACATCCACTCTCCGAAGCATCAAGTAGAGCTGACCGAAAACTGCAGGCAGCTCTCTAAAGCCCTGATGCCCTTTAGTTTCTTCAACTGTTCTTTTCTAATTGTGAAAGCCTGGGAGGGAGACAGGTCATAGCCTGTGGTCTATGTGATGTGAAATGGCCAGGAGGAAGAGGACAGGATCAGAGTGGAAATGAATTCAGTAACATGGCACAGAAGCTGGGATTTCCCACACAGGGCAAATGACTACAGAAAGCAGGCAGGAAAGAAGGTGTTGACTCTCAGCAGGATATTTTAAAACGGGGTATTTTTTTCACCTCGATGAATCTTTGGGGAATAAGAAACATGCTAGATATTATTAGCAACCTCCAAATTTTACCCGGGACAGAACGTGCGGCTCCGAACCCATGTCGACAGGGCCGTGTGTTACAGTCCACGTGTCCAGCCCCAGCAGTTCATCAGAGACCAGCGCGATCACAGAGCTTAGCATGACTGTACAGCACTACACCGGACATTGCCGGTCTGCAGATCACAGAAACGGTTGTTTCAGACTCTAATCCTGTCTTTAAGATACAGCTGAATCTAAACATGCGTGTTTGGCTTTGTTTTGTTGCGTTGCTAAGTTACCTGATGATGCATTTGGGTTTGCGAGGGCTGTTTTGCAGCTTGCTGTTTCCTCCCATTGCATGATGTACACAAGTGGCAGGGGCTTGTGTGCCGTGCGTTCGGCTCATAAACTATGAAACATAAATGTTATTTTCATAGCGTGTAAACATTGGGCTCGAGTGATGAGGCATTAAATAACCCCCACAAGCTAGACATCTCATGCAGAATCACTGTAACAATTCAAACTTCATGCTTGTAGTGTGACTTTAAACTCTGAATTATCTCCCCCCCCCGAAATAGACTTAACACAGGGCTGAGTTAAATACAGAAAGTTAGTGTGTTGATTGTGTTTATGTTGGGATGGGGTTCCCAGGCTTAGTCAGGGCTTTACTTAAGAATTTACTTGATTACCATTCCAAGAGTTAATAGAGCAGATGGGAATCGGAAAGTTAAAATCAAGTACAATTGCAAGTAGTTGCTCATAATTTCGTGATTCCTAGGGTTGGTTGGAATATTTAGAGGATTAAAATCCTTAGTGGTGATTCTGAATGAGCACCCTCTTAGTAAAGTGTTCAGACTTCACACCTGTCCTTTCTCCTGGTGTACACAGGCAGAACTTTCTACTGGTGCAAACAGGCAGAACTTTCTCCTGGTGTGCACAGGCGGAACTTTCTCCTGGTGTGCACAGGCAGAACTGTCTCCCGGTGTGCACAGGCAGAACTGTCTCCCGGTGTGCACAGGCAGAACTGTCTCCCGGTGTGCACAGGCAGAACTGTCTCCCGGTGTGCACAGGCGGAACTATCTCCTGGAGTGCACAGGTGGAACTATCTCCTGGTGTGCACAGGTGGAACTGTCTCCTGGTGTGCACAGGTGGAACTGTCTCCTGGTGTGCACAGGTGGAACTGTCTCCTGGTGTGCACAGGCGGAACTTTCTCCTGGTGTGCACAGACGGAACTATCTCCTGGTGTGCACAGGCAGAACTATCTCCTGGTGTGCACAGGTGGAACTCTCTTCTTGTGTGCACAGGTGGAACTATCTCCAGGTGTGCACAGACGGAACTTTCTTCTGGTGCACACAGGTGGCATCTTTGAAATGATTCCACTGAATTCTAGACTTTATTTTTAAAGAAAGAGTTAAAAGTATATGACTTCTTAATCTGGATGCTTTCAAAAATATTCCTGTACTGGTTAGCAACACATCGCAATGTTTTTATTACATTATCTACTGACTTAGTATGGTGTGTGTGTGTGTGTGTGTGTGTGTGTGTGTGTGTGTGAAGGTGTATGTGTGTGTGGAGTTCAGAGGATGGTTTGTGGGAATCAGTTTCTCCTCCCACCACATGGGTCCCAGGGATCACATTCAGGTTATTGGATTGGTAGCAATCAGCTTACCCCTGAGCCATTTTACTGTGTGATACAGTGATATATTTAGCCAGTAACAACAAAATAATCAGACATATAATCCTACCTCTTAAAGACCAAGCCCTCCCTGTTTATACGTAGAAGTGAACATTAATATATAAGTAGAAATATTATAAATGGTAACACCCTCCTTTAGCATCTAATCCTTACAGCATCTTTGTGAGGTGTGCATATGTGTATTCACTCATCTATCCTTATCTTGCCCAAAGTTGTAGAAGAAAACCAGAATTCAAATTGATGTTAAGGGGATTTTTTTAAGCAATTCACATTTGCTTTCCTAAATTCAAAGTTAAGGTTTGAATTTAATTTATACTCCATGATCTTCTGACTACATAAATGATTGGTTAATATAAATTTTCCTGTGTCCTGGGCTTATGCCACAGGAAGGGTGTATTAATTTCTATGCATCCCACCATTGAATCAGAAACACAGATACAGAATCCATATCTCATGTCGGTATACTTAAAACTGTCAATGAAACACAAAACATGCTCTTTCTCGTTCTCGGTCTCAAAGGGAGATCTTAGATTTTATGTGTTCATCTGATAAAGCATCTACTATGATTTATCAGTGGAGTAATTAATGGAGAGGGATCTCCTAAGCAAGTCACAGGTAGATTTTCCCAGAGTGAGTACCGATTTAGAAGGTTTGATGACATTAACTTCCTGATTCCTAGCTATTCTAGAGTGTCAAATGTTTGCTGAGACACCATGAGCACCTGTGTGTAGCCTGGGCTTCAGGTACAGTGAGTCTAAGATCTAATGGGGGAACAGTCCTCCTCCAATTCCTCCTCAGCTCTCCTCAGCTCTCCTCAGCTCTCCTCGGCAGTTTTTGGGAAAGGTGATGTCTGGGCTCTGACTCTGAACAAGTGTTGAGTGCTAGAGACACACACTGTCTAGTGGGAGGAGCCTATTGCATTGCCTTGCCATCCACCCCTTTGTACGTAGTAAGAACTCTTCTCTGGTCTGCCTTGCATCCAATGTCTCTGCCTTTTCTTAGTGGCTGCATCCCTGGAGAAGTCATGCTTGTGAAGGTCAGAGACCAAGGTTGACTGAATTCCTGCCCTCCAGGAAATCCTACTATGGGTTTCTGGCTATGATATCCTACCTTGTTTCTTCTAATGCAATCTGCCCTGCCCACTCTCAGCCAGAACACCAGCCCCCAACACACTGCCGCATTCCTGTCTATATTGGCGTCTTACTACAAAGGGTTTCTCATCCATCCCAAGCTGGAATTCATGAAGCCTAATTATGAATGGCATTTCTGCTTCTCATGTCCCCTCACTTGCTGTTTCTTTTTTGCTTCTGAAGTTAGAGACAATTCATTCTGAAAAGTGGGAGAGGAACTCATTGATGTTGCAGCCTGTTAGTAATAGCGTGAGAAAGGCTGAAAACCTAACTCCAGAGCAAGATCTGGTGACTTATTCTTGTCATCTGGGTCCCCTAAGTATCACATGTGTCTACTTACAATTTATTGTAACTTAAGAGACAAATGCAACTTTTCATTAGTTGGGCCTTTATCTTGTGAGCCACATGTTCTGGGTATCCAGTCCCTCCTGGTTTTAAATCGCACACCTGTTTATTTTCAGAGACCACAATGGCATGTCGTCGAGACACTCACCTTGTCCTATGCACACTTCCTACAGGATGTTCATTTTTATCATGCAGGCATCCCTTAGTGCGTGGCTTGGGCAAAGCAATAATACTAACTGCTAATGGCAGTATTGCTGAGAAGACCTGATAGAAAACTAACATCATCTAATTCTGGTCTCAGAATTGGCCACAATAAAAACATGTTCAAACGTTTGACTATGAAAATGGAGCATTACCAGAGAAAAACAGCCTCCCGTTGTATTTTAGAATTTGGCTTCATGAGCTAGGGAAACCTTACTTTGTGGATTTATGAAGGGTGTTATTTCGAATGCCATCCTAGAGAAAACAGACCCCTGTCACCTGAGTTCTTCAGCAAATGGTTTCACTGGCCCTTCCGGTTTGGTTACTAGTGGTACAGGACATAGAAATAATATCTTAGGGATAATGAGATGCCATACTTACCAGTGTGTGATGGTGAGCGATTACATGCATAGCACGTAATGTCTTCTCCTGATGTCTCTAACAGGGTCGTGTCAGTTGTACAGGACGGCTAATGGTACAGGCTGTCAACCAAAGAGGCCGCAGTCCCCGCTCTCCCTCGGGCCAGCCTCATGCCAGAAGGTATTTCCGATGCTCATTCCTGGGTTCCCTAGGCGTTCCTTCTCATTCAGTTATTGCTGCAAACCACTGTACCACAATCAGGGTGAACACAGTGACAGCAAACAGACTTGAAGTGCGCACTGTCTTTATTATGTCCCTTTGCAATTAAGAAATGGCAGGGAACAAATACTTGCCACTTTGTGTCCAAACTCTTCAAATACATGATCTTTAGTTTGCTAAATGGGACATAATTTATATTAAAAAAAACATGTGAAAATCAAGATTCAGGGTCTTTACGTGGCACATGAACATGAGAATACTAGCAAAGAGAACACAAATGTTCAAACACAGGTCTAAACCAACATCCATGTGTGGGCTGATAATCGTGCACTGTGACCTCTATTCTTAATCAGCTAGTTTGGTAAGTGTACGTTTTAAGTCACTCAGTTCAAAACATAGCACAATGAGACCATAAATCCTATATGTAGGACTTGTCATGAGATTCTAGCATCTGGAAAACGTCTACACCCAGGTCTATGCCAGACCCTGAAGCAATGATGGCAGGCAGGCAATGGACGCTATTTCTGAATAATAGTTTTGAATCTTAAGAGGAATATGAAAAGGCAGCCAGCCCATCATGCTTGGCTGTGGTTCAGACACAGCCTCCTGAAATAGCCTGGAGCCCCACGTGCTCCACCCTTCGTGGAGAGATAAGCACGCAAAGTAGCTAAAGGACAAACAAGTGGTGGCCTATCACCCAGTGACTGTACCACAGAGCCCTAGCTTCCGACAAGGGCTGAGCATGTGCAGACGCTGCTCTGTGGTCCCTATGGCAGCCCCAGCTCCCTGGAGCCTGTTCTGTCTGTGGCTGTAAACACGCCACTCTGTGTCCTTCTCCTCTCCTTCTCTTCAATATGTAGAATACACCTAAACTTTTCCATATATCAGCTTTATGAAAGAGCTGGTTTTTGTTAGCCTGACATACTTGAAAATTCTCTCTCTCTCTCTCTCTCTCTCTCTCTCTCTCTCTCTCTCTCTCTCCTTCATCTTCCTGATGATTTCCGAAATTTGCATGTAACATCTTGCTTGCTCTCAAGTCTCCCAGGACATTACTACTGTCATTTCTATTGTTCTCGTTACCCATGCCAGGGAGACTTACAAAGTTTGACTTACAAAGTAGTCAGCACCACCCCTGTCTAAAGCAGAAAATAAAGCCTTTAGGCATACAGACAAACTAATGAAAAATTAAACATGCCTAAAAATGTAATTTATTTTCCCAAGGAACATGAAGAAGAATTTTGATGAGAAATAATTATATTTTTATAAAGTAAGAAATTATAATTATAATAAAGTAAGACATAATTAGGTACAAAATTTAAATCAGTGAAAAGTTAATATTCATTTCTATTGGGAAATATTTGATTTTTTAAAAGACGAGAAAAATAAAAGCTGCCGTTACTTTAATATAAAGCTGGGCAGTGGTGGTGCATGGCTTTAATCCCAGCACTTGGGAGTCAGAGGCAAAATCTTGTTTGCTCCAAATAAAACTAGCCTGGTTATTCTGTAGAGTGAGTTTCAGGATAGCCAGGGCTATACAGATGTCTCAAGAAACAAATAAAAATTAAAAAAAAAAAAAAACAAGCAAACAGACAACAACAAAAAAAAATCTAACATAAAGCTTTAAAAATTTCTGATTAGGAAAAAAATTCTCAAATATGGTAACCCCTTCTCCATTTCCCTTTTCTGACTTAGTAGACTGCTGATTAGAGACTGTTATATTAATCATAAACTTCCATTGAAACAAGGTTTTCTTGTGGCATTTTCTGCGTGTAAATGTTGGGGGTGGGCTTAGACCAGTTTACCTCTTCTGGAAGTAACTACCGTGTATGTCCTATTGATCTGCCTGTCGCGTCTCTGGTCTCAAGGCCTCGCTCTCGATCAAGGGACAGTGGAGATGAAAACGAGCCCATTCAGGAGCGGTTCTTCAGACCTCACTTCCTGCAGGCTCCTGGAGATCTGACTGTCCAAGAAGGCAAGCTCTGCAGGATGGACTGCAAGGTAAGCGCGTCCGTGTGTGCGTGCCCGCGGCATTTTCTTCTCTCTGTCCCGTGGAGTCCAAGATGACCCCAGCTCAGGAGAAACGGACTCTGTGTTTATATACAGTTATCATTATGATTTTCTTTTAAACTTCTATTAAATATGTTCTTTACTCTGACCTAAACTCCAGGACATCACTAAGTCTTACCCCCCTCCCCTCTCAACTCGCCCCATTTTGTAGCAGCAATAAATGTGACGAATCTCCCATGCATCCCAGTCATCCGTGATCTTCATGATTCCGCTGCACTGTGAAGTTACTCACCTTTTTATCTCTCCCTTTGCTGCATTACTGTCTTTCTTAAAGTAGATTTTCTTGGTTAATGTTATTTAAATTATCTTACATGCTAACAGATTTCCTTAAGGCATTTTCATACATATTTAGTTTGGGTTGGTTTCTAGTTCCCTGAACCTCCCCTCACCTACCTTGCCTCCCTATTCCCTCTCCTATCAGCCCCCCGACTCCCGCCACCCCGTACGGATCCCCTCCCCCCCCCCCCCCCCCCGCATTTGTGTTATTGTCTTAATCTTAGGAGTTTAAATGTGAATACTTTTAAAAATTATTTGGGTGCCATCTGCTGGTTCTCTCTGGAATTGCAGAACATGAATACTATCCAGAGTTTGGTAGAGAGGTTTGCAAAAGTTGCCTTTAAAATGTGTTTCCTGGATGCGCCCGCCTGAGGCAAAGAACAATGCATGCAGGTATTTCTAAAAGTAGGCCATAGCTGTGGCCTTGATTAGTTTCAAAAACATAACTCCTGAAGATTCAAGAGTAGAAATTATGATTCCTTTATCGGTGTGAGAAAGACGGTAAGTTGGAAAGATTTGCCAAGGACCACAAGACATTCCAGCGGTAGAAATGGGAGTATCACATGTCTCCTCATTCTTAGCCCGGCTTTACTCAATCCTAGTAATTTACTTTGAAGTAATCTAATTTATTAGGTCACTCCTTTTATAGTGGGTAAGAACATACAGAAAAGAATAAATGAATTCCTTAAAATAATTTGTTTTCTAATGTAGTGCATCTTACATTAAAAAGCACAAGTTGAATCTCAAAGCATTACTTCATTTTTAATCAAGAGCTAACATATTCAGGGGGCCAGGTGTAGCAGCTCACGCCTTTAATCCCAGCACTCAGGAGGCAGAGACAGGCAGATCTATGTGGGTTTGAGGCCAGCCTGGTCTATGTAATGGGTTCCAGGACAGCCAAGGCTACATAGTGTGACCCTGTCACAAATAAATAATAAATAAATAAAAGTTCCCAGGTTCACACCTGAGGAGCCTCGGAACATAACAGCCAGTAAAGTGTCTGCTGTTCATGTGTGAGGACTTGAGTTCAGATCTCTCCGACACAACTCGCAAAGCTGGTGCCCTGTGATCCACCGCTGGTGGGGTAGTAGCCGCAGCTAACACCCAAGGCTCGTTTGCTGGCGGTCTGGCCAGTCAGTAAGCCCTAAGTTCAACAGGACACCCTATCTCAAAATGAGGTGGAGAACTGTAGACCTGACGTAGACCTCTGACCTCTGACATGCGCACAGGCATCCGCATGAAAATGCGCACACTACACCCAAGAATTCATATGTTAGAGCTACTGTGTGATCTCGCTGGATATATACATCCACTGGAAATGCAATCACAAGTCAGCGACCATGCAGTGTCCAAAATACAGATTCGGGTCAAGTGTCCACCGACAAGCAGATCGAAAGAAGAAACTGCATCATGGATGAAAGCATGGTGATCCGACGGGACATTATGTTAAGTGAAATGACCCAGGCACGGAAAGACAAACACTACATGACCTCGCTTATCTGCTGTGATCTCTATACCATTTATTATGAAATAAAACTTGGGGACAAAATACAAAAATAAGAACCTGAGACAAACATCGACGAGAAGCCATCTCCTCCTGCCTCCCGACTCACCCGCAGCCTGGGCCGCCTTCCCGCCCGCCTCCTATTTGCTGGAGGCCACTCTTTCTCTAGTTTTGGGGAACTCTCTGATCCATTCTGACCCGCTGAATGCGAACCCCGCCCCTCGAGCCAATTTCTGACTTCACTGACCATGGGACCACAGCACAAAAGTCCTGCGACAGAATCTAAAGAAGCTCAGCCGTGGAGGAATTAAATGATGCTGACCTAGAGCTGGTGGAGCAGGACTGGGAAGCTGTCTGTCTGTCAGTCACACAAGAGATTGAAGTCCAAGACACCCATCGCTCACCGTGGTGGCTACTGACAACCCTTCAAACACACCAAGGCTGCAGACAGGAGGATGTAAATCCTCTGGCCACAGAAGAGAAATGCTCCGCCCCTGAGACAGTGAACTCGCTGCTCGGCTCAACGAAACTCTTCCACAGTGCGTACATATTTTAGAGAGCATCCGTGTGCAATACATACAAACGGAAAATTACATTTTCCATTTTCTAAATAAGTAAATTTTTTTAATTCTGAAAGAGATTATAAACATAACCAGTATGATGGTATTTCTAGTCAACAAAAGAAATGATGACATCCTAAGATTGTTCTTAATTTCGTGTTTAAAAATGGAACTGTGGGCCAGGTTGTGGTGGCACACAGCCTTATTCCCAGTGCTCAAGTGGTAGGGGCGGGTGGATTTTTGGGAATTCCAGGTTAACCTAATCTACACGGGGAAACGCAAGTGAGTCAGCATTACACAGTCAGGCCCGATTTCAGAAAAAGAAAAAAGAAAAAAACATGAGAAAAAATGTGTATTTTTAAAATGTATACTAAATTATTTAGAAGCAAAATTACATCAAGTCTGAGATTAATTTTAAAATCTCAGCAAATAGCAAGAGTGGGTGTGGCTAGCTGATACACGTCGCTCTAGTGGCCACGTTTTATTGCTCTGAACGGCAGCATCTATATCCTTTCCTCTCTGCCTTTGAAAGGGAATTGAGAACAAAAATGATCACTTCTTGGACTCACTTTCATGATTTGAGAATCTGCGTAAAGACAGCGTGCAAGTCGCTGAGTGTGGTCGCACAAGCCTCAACCCCAGCACTAAGAACACAGAAGCAAGAGGACCACACGGTCAAAGTCATCCCTGGCTACATAGTCACCAGCCTGGGCCACATGAAACCTTGCCTCAAACACAAAAGGAGAACCAAACGTCTCGCCGGATGAGTGAGCACCGCCCACTACTGCCTACTTCAGAGTATGAGGCGTGTGCTCTTCTCTCCGCATCTCCACGTGGATCAAGAGCACAGCTCCTCAGACTGCAGCCAGCTTGGGATGACCTTCGTCTCCTGATGCTGTTCTCATCACACACTGGGAACGCTGGGGTGAAAGAATCGGACTCGCTCCCTTTGTCCGCGCATGAGCAACCCCGCCCACCGGAACCGCTCCTCTGTGCACAGCTCTGAAAGGTCCCAGTCAGAGAGTTCCTGCGTATAGATGATCCTGCGTGTTTGTGATCAAGTGGGAAGGAGCTACAAACTCCCCAAGACCTAGAGCCCAGATGGGAATACGCACTGCTTTATTCTGTGCGACTTCTGTATCTTCCCCACAGGGAGAGGATATGTGTGGCAACGGACAGCGCAAACTGGGTCAACAACCACTTCCTAGCCCCTTTCTTTCTGAAATCCCGTTCTCTTAACTTATTATTGAATTGCACTTTTTCCCCCTACATTCTCCAGACTCCGACAGCATGTACTGATACTTGTGACAGCAAGTACTTCTGACAGCATGTATAGCAGATAGGAATAAACACATGCCATGGGGCAGGATGGAATGTGCAAGTTCTCTGACAGATTTGGACGAAGAAGTTATTTTATAATCCCATAGATGTCTGTTTGCGGGGAAGAGTACCTGATTTCCCACTAGTAAAGCTGGAAGGAGGGATTTCAGAAGATCTTCCTTAATGCTCTTCTACTTTAAAATCAAGGGCAACACTCTATAAAGCTGGCAGATGGCCACAGGCCTTGGCAACATGTTACTAGCAATTAAATGTGGTTCTTATCCAACCCCTTGCCACACCGCTGCCAGGGTCTTAAGATTTTAGGATATTTCCATGTGGGGCTAATTTGTATATGACTTTCTGGGCAATTTCAATTTCCTCTTGTTATTCAGTTTCGAGGGTTATAAAATACTAATAGGTCTGTGTACTGCTGGACGAATTAGCTAGCATTGCCATGGCGACGGCCACTCCTTGGTTGGAGCCTTAGAGCTGAGTGTTATTGTTATAATGGTTGCACATCTTCTGTTTCCAAAGAGCTCAGAGCCCAGTGCTGACATCACCTGGGAATTTTTATAGTCTTGGGTGAGGTAAAATGATGACAGAAATATGTTTTAATCCCTGTTTCACTTATCTCTGGATTGTTCTTTAAGAAATGTTTAGTTGTGAGTCTGTCTCTGTGTGCTTATGGAAACCATGGGAAGGTTTTAAACAAAAGAGTAACAAGACAAAGCCATCCAAAAGGCCATTGTTTGTGCTACCTAGTGTTCCACTGGTCAGGAAGGAGTGGCAGACAGACAAGCTTCTGAAACTTTATAGAGTGTCCAACAGACTGTTTCTAACACACCATACAGCGTTTCAGAACTCAAGAGGAATTGATGCTGGATGCATAACTCTTGGTAATTTGGTTGTTTTAGTATCTGAGAAATTTACGTGTATTTCCATTCTGGTTTAGGTCAGTGGATTACCGACCCCAGATCTCAGCTGGCAACTAGATGGGAAGCCCATCCGCCCTGACAGTGCTCACAAGATGCTGGTCCGTGAGAATGGGGTACACTCCCTCATTATAGAGCCAGTCACATCCCGGGATGCCGGCATCTACACATGTATTGCCACCAACAGAGCGGGACAGAACTCTTTTAGCCTGGAGCTTGTGGTTGCTGGTAGGTAGCCTGTGACTCCTTCCTCACTGTCAGAACAAATCAAACGACACGGAAACTCATCCTCCATCATTAGCTAATGTAGAAAATAAGTCAAAAGTCTGACACAACGGATTGTGTCACCAAATACAATGGTAGCATGTCGTAAGGCTTAGTCAATAGGAAGCATCCAGTGTTCTTACTTAGCATAGCCACTATTATTTACCTTTTCTCTCTTCCATCACCTAGCAAAGAAGGGAAGCAGATTTGGGCAGTTCACCTTTTCATGGCTAAAATAGACCTAGTGTTCCATGGGGAAGGAGTGACTGACAGACAGGCTTCCAGAACTTCATATAGAGAGTTCAAAGGATGGTTTTTTAACAGGCCGTACAGCGATTTTAAAACTTAAAAACTTTAAGCAGTACTGTCATCTCCACTCAATTCAGTGTCAAATTAAACTCAAGCTTGCTTTCTAAGCAATACTGTAGGTAACTTCTGTACAGGAGGTTAGACTCTTTGACAAACCTTCGTGGCAAGATTTCTACTGCCTGGAGGAGTAAGGCAGAAGTAAGGATTATGATGGCCTGACCTCCGGCTATCACGAAGCTTGTCAAAGCACAGTTAAAGCTGAATTGACAATACCATCATCTGTGTTAGCTTGGCCAGGCCTTGCATCAACCTTGTGTGATGATCATGGCTTTCTGGAGTCCTCTTAGTGAGCTAGGATTAGCCTCAAGACAGCCTCTTGCAAACACTCCGTGGACCACTCAGCTTCTCCAGTAGAGAGGCAATGAGAATAAAACTGAGAGGTCTTGGCTATAAAAATCCAGATTCCAATAGCAGAACCAACTTGTTTTTCCCCACAATAATCTGGGTAAATATATGGGAGATGCTGTCATTTTTAACCAGGCTTTTAAATGTGCACAGTATTCCATCTGCCCACATGGTAGTTTTGGCTTCATTTTTTCTCTAAATTCAAATTAAACTGTTCATTTTTCTCCTATCAAATATACCCATTGGTCCTATTTGTCCATCAGACGCGAGGGTCCCAGAAACAGACAACGGGACACGCCTCAGTGCTCATGTGGAGCAGGCAGTGCACACTATCCTGGATCAAGGTCTTCACCACCAGATATCAGTTTGCGTCCCGCTAGCTGTGTTTATAACCAGCCTGAGTGTCCAAGCTGCACACTAGTGACAGCAAGCACTCTCTGGAGCACACTGTGCACGACGCTGCCTGGGCAGGACTCCATCCGCATTTTTCCAGTTTAATCCTGAAAAGTGATGTGACATCTTACGGTCCCCACTAGTTGAGATGCTGAGACATCTCTGGTCGTCAGTGGTGACACAGCTCGCAAGACGCGGACTAGTCTCTGATGGCAAAGACCTGGACTCACTTTAGTGTGCAGGAAGATGCGCATCTTTAGATTCATTGTTGGGAGCTCAGGTGAAATTGAACCTGATTCTTTCTCTGAAATTGTTTCCACCAGTGATGCAAGAAATCAGTTTCCTGTTGGCTTATAATGTTCAGAATATTACTAACAATAAGTCCTTTTTGTTTTGTTTATCAAGACAGGGTTTCTCTATGCAACATCCCTGGCTGTCCTGGAACTCACTTTGTAGACCAGGCTGGCCTCAAATGCCACCTGCCTCTGCCTCCAGAGTGCATATGCCAACGCTGCCCAGAAAGTCCTGACTTTTAAAAGACTAAGTAATAAAATCCTATACGATAATCATAAAGTTGTGTTCAAGGAACACAAATTAGAATTTGTAATTTACATACCTCACATCCTTAGTTTATAGATAACTGACTAAAATTGCCAAATTTAGATAAACGTGCCTTTTCTGCATGCTTTTCTCCTCCCTATCCTCTAAATCCTGTGTGGTATGTCTCATTGCATTATGAGTTCCAAATCTTAAATCTTCAGCATAATCATTTCAAGTGGCAGCCAGTGAATCCTAGCCCTGAACCACTAGGTGGCACCAGTAGATAAAGACTGCGCACTCGTGGTGACTTAATTAGGAGAAAAGCTCTCACAGGCGCCAGCAATGACTCTGAGTCTCTGAGGCCTGTCAGACAGGCATTCTGAGGAGCAGATGTCCGGGGTACTGTGTGGGCCTATCAGTCTTGAATTAATTGAGGGAATACATGAGGGAACGAAGTGTACAGACCTTTGCTTGGGGAGAGGGCTCACCTCTTAACCATGTGGAGTGAAAAATGGTGTCATAAAAGAGCGGCTCTATCTTTCTAAAGCTTCTGTAAACCCTTTTGTATGCTGCTAACAGATAATTCATCTCATGTTCTCTTAGCTAAAGAAGCACACAAGGCCCCCGTGTTTATTGAGAAGCTGCAAAACACAGGGGTAGCTGATGGGTACCCAGTGAGGCTGGAATGCCGAGTTTTGGGGGTCCCACCACCTCAGATATTTTGGAAAAAAGAAAACGAGTCACTCACCCACAGCACTGAGCGAGTAAGGTAAGAAGACACAGTGGCTTCATCTACCCACAACTTGTGTAGCCCTAGGGCTAGATGAGCAGATACGCTGGCTACTGCATGCGAATTGGTGTGGAAAAGCCGTGCTACTGTGGACATTCAAGACAAGAGTCACCCTTCATCCAAATGTAGGTTTAAACTTTCGGAGGGTAGCAATGTTGCTATGTGGTAAGCATTTTCTGACTTAAGTTAATTGCATATTTGAAAGGTGTATATCAAAAAGAAGAGATAGATTCATTTGCTCCGGTGGCAACAGCCTCGACTGTGGTTTTATAAAGGTTAGACCCTCCTCGAGGAATAGTGCATAGATTTATTCCCCCTCTTGTGGTCTGCTCCACTCTCCCATTAACTTAATGGGCTAGCTGCCTCTCCTGAATAAGTATGATCCTATTATCCGCTGCCCGCACAGTTCTGTTTCTAATGACCTAATTAAAAATGATGTTTCATGTCCAAAGCCACTTTTGAAAAATCTAGAGCTCTAATGACTTTATCTTTCTCTGCAGCATGCACCAGGATAATCACGGCTACATCTGCCTGCTCATTCAGGGAGCCACAAAAGAAGACGCTGGGTGGTACACTGTATCAGCCAAGAACGAAGCGGGCATTGTGTCCTGTACTGCCAGGCTGGATGTCTACAGTGAGTGCCGCCTCATTTCTTCTCGCTGCATTTCACATGCTGAACGATTAAGAACTGGATGTCAGGATGACTTATCACATTATTACTCTAGGCTTTATGTTCTAAGTTTATACTCCAGCATTTTATTTGCCAAAAAAATTCATGTTACTCTTTCTCTTTCTGTTTATAGTTTCCCGACATTAATAGCGAAACCCCTCCGGGAGAACAAGCCCCCAAGTATCGCCAGGGTCTTTGATTGATTAGCGAGATGTGCATGTTGGTTTCTCAGGCTGCCTAGTCGACTGTGGCTTTCTCACTTGAGCATTCGTAGGGCTAACAGTGGGCAAAGGCATATGTCTTTGTCACATTTTCTTATTCCTGTCGTCTGTGAGTGACTGCCTCTTAACATCTCTGCCTGAGTCACAAGCCTCTCGTGGTGTCCTGCTGCAGTCTTAACATGTGTTCCTTGATTCTGGAATGTGGATTTACATAGCAAAGTGCTTCTCTCATTAATATATCTCAGGCAGCTCAGCAGTAGATCCTTGAATGTGTATGTGTGTGTACATTCATCCTAAATTTAAAAAAACCACCAGCTCAATTGAAAGACTAGAACAGAAGAATCATATGATCAGTTGATATAAGAAAAACCACATTTTCAAACCATTTCAAAACAAATTCCAAAATTTTACTTCTGCTTAAGAAAGTAATAGTCCTTTGAAAGCATCCCAAATGCCTGATTCTTTTCAATTTATTAATGTTAAAATTCTATCAAGAATACCTAACTATAATTATTATTAAAAGAGAGGAAGATGGGTCAGATATAAGAAGCTTATCAACTGTTTGAGATTTCCCAGCGTCGTAGCTGTGGAAAGAACAATAACTTCCCATGTTGCCTGGCTCTGTCTATGGCCACACATAGACAGTGACTTGTGACTCCTGTAAGGAAAATGCAGAAGGACCTCTAAGTTAGCCCCATCTCTACCGGGCCCGCATTCATTCTTTCACAAAGAATATATTTATGGGGCCCTGGAGAGATAGCTCGGCAGTTCAGAGCACTTCCTGTTCTAGCACCTCCTGGCTTCCCGAGCACCAGGTACATACTCAGTGCACATGCATACATGCAGGCAACACACTTCAACACACTCTGCACATGCACACAGGCAACACACTTAAACACACTCCGTGCACATGCACACACACAGACAACACACCTAAACACACTGTGCACATGCACATAGGCAACACACTTAAACACACTCTGTGCACATGCACACACACAGGCAACACATTAAACACACTCCATGCACATGCACACACACAGGCAACACACAAACACACTCAGTGCACGTGCATACACAAATACAAAACAGTCACATATAAAAAACAAAATCTTTTTAAGGAGAATGCATATGGACCCGATATATATCAAAAGACATTAATTTTGTGAGTGTGCATTTGTTTTTAGAGATAGGTCGTTTCTCTGAAACTCAGGCTAACCTGTAACTCATTGTGCATTGCAAGCTGACCTCAAATTTGCAATAATCTCCTACCTCAGCCTCCCAACGGCTGAGATTGCCAGTGTAAGCCACCAGGCTCTGCCAAAAGCCATTCTGCATTTATTTAAACTTCTAAGGCATTCCCAAGCATATCTTCGCTAAAAATCTTCATTTGCTGTCTTTCTTTGTAGCCCAGTGGCAGCAGCAGCCACAGACCACCAAGCCAAAAAAAGTACGGCCCTCGGCCAGTCGCTACGCAGCACTTTCGGACCAGGGACTAGACATCAAAGCCGCTTTCCAACCAGAAGCAAGCCCATCTCACCTGGCACTGAACAGCGGCTTGGTAGAAAGTGAGGACCTGTGATTGGTACCCCGTTGAAGCTGAAAACTGAACGCCATTGCTTTGACCAACATACTCCTCTGTCACATTATGTAAAAGACAGAAGTATACTTTTGACTTTAAGAAATTTAAAAAAAAAACACCAAAATCATATTTTTCTTACTTGATAGAGAATCTAAGTAGGTGATGCTTATAGAAACGTACACACTGCACAGAAAACTCACGGCTGTTGCCCAGGTTAGAACTTACAGAGCTGTTATGATTCAAATGGTCTGAAATGCCAAAATGCCGAAAGAAATCAACTATTCAAAGGTAACCTCGATTTAAGTTACCTACAAGTGCCTTCAAACACAAGCTATGGGTGCTATAGTGTGGCAGCGTGGCATATTAGATGCTACGGGGACTCTAAGGTGCAGGGTCTACACTTGGCTACCGTGAACCACGTGCAATAGGGAAGGGTGGGAATGAGAACCGTGACGAAATCCAAGCGATGCCTTGTCTTTACAAACTGCTTGTGTCAAATCAGAAAGGAGGAATTCCTTGCCTTCAGTTTCATCCGTATATCGGTCTTCTTTTTAATGCTTCTTCAGTACGAAGCTTCCTTACAATCCGTATTAACTAAAAGACTAAGTCAAACTTAAAACAATTGAAAGTGTTCTCTAGACAGTTGAGATGTATCACAGTCCGTTCCACAAGAGGCATCGGAAACCACCTAAATGACCAAGGCAGGATGGATTCGGAGGGAAGGGGTTTGGAAGGCAGAGAGAGAATGAAGGAAGGAATTGCTACCCACACAGAGAGCGCAGATCCAGGTTAGAGGAAAACATCGGGAGTGGGCCAGGCTCCTCTTTGGTTTTCTTCTAAACTTTGAAATCATAGATGCAAAAACACTGCCGTTAGCCAGTCAAGGACTCTGGGGGTGGGGGTGGGGGGGGTCATCCGGAAGTCTGGAGCGCGCGTGTGGTGGAGACTTCCATGTAGCTGAGTGTGTAGTTGATGAGGTTAGTGTGTAGAGTAAGTTGGACATGGTTGAGGTTGCAGGGGTGGCATGAACGAGAAGTAGCCTAGAGGGTCTAGTCTGCCTGCGGGAAATGGAGACTTTAGGGACAAAAATAAGCTTGTGCTACAACGAGTTTCTTTACCGTGGGCACTAAGAGGAGGTGAACAGAAACTTCTAGTTCCCTTCGCTTCCCTGATGCCATGGAACCTAGCCTAAGAAGGGCCAGGCTCGGAGCACCTACAAGGCCAAGCTGCAAAAGACCGCTTTTTGATTCTGCATCAGCTAAATGGAGTCGATTCTGACCAGACTTGATGACTTTTAAGTCGGAACCAATATTTTTCTTTTTTAAATAAGAGAAAATAATTTGGCCTGATAGTATGAAACATGAGGCTTTAATGGTACTTTGCTATGAAAAGAAAGCACTGTGTTCCTCATGCAAAACCTATCTATTGTTCATTATTTATAAAGTGTCGAACGCTCTTAGCTCAGTTACTCGACCCACGCACAGTACTTCAAGCAATCTTGTGTCTGTGACCACCCCATATATTCCGTATTACTGCTCCACATGCACAGCCTTCTTCTTCTGTAAGAACACCAACCAACTGAGCTTTAGCAGGCTTGGGCACTGCGTGGCAGATGTTCTATACAGTGTGGCACAAGACTCTGCTCACACACACATTGCTAATGGGGGATTTAAGTAACCATGCAGGGTCTTATGGACCTATCTCTGTTGTAGAATTGTGACCTATATTATATCATAGTTGCCAAATTTTTCTGAATGTGACTCTTTTTTTTGCTAATTTGCTGGGCTTGGGATTAACTAGCATTCTTTTGCCACCTTTTATGTTGTATTTATGAAAAAAACATTTAAAAAAAACAAAGTACTACCATACTTTGGATTGTTGTGCTGTTGTAATGTGGACTTAACATCAATAAATAAATATTTAACAAACAGTAGTTGATCCTTTGTGACGCTGCGCTCTGTGGCTGCTGTACTGAACTGGTAGAGTCAGAAGCATCCCGTCTCACTGTCAGAGCTGGGGAGATCAGACGCTGGGCATGAGCTGGCAAGGTCCCAATTCACTGTGTAAGAAGAGTTGACATCAGCATGTCGCTGGCTATAGTCTCACCTGATGCTCAAGTATTTAAGACAGAATTCAGAAGTTCCTTGGCGTTATGGGACAGAGGACCCACTTAGTCTGCCAGCCGGTGGTTGCTCTCCTCACCTAACGGCCATGCCTATTTCTTCCCCTCCATCTTCAAAGCCAGAAGGGAGAATTCCCTTCATGAAGACCCTCTCATGCTTTGATTCTGGTATGGAGAGTCCATTCCCCTTTAAAAGTGCATCTGAATAGACCAAGCCGGCCCACACAATCTCCTTTCTAAACAGCACTTAGTGTAGAAGCTTAACTGTACCTTCAAATCCCTTTGATAGGGATAGGGAGCTGGCTCACCACGTAAATATTTCCTGAATACAAATGAAAACCTGAGTTCATATCTGCAGCACCTAACTAAAAACCTGGCCGATGACATCTGTACCCTCAGTGCTGAGTGGGTAGCAACAGGCCGATTCCTGGGGCTCACTGGTCAGCCAGGTTCAGGGATCTTGTCTCACAAAATAGAAGCAGCTGAGAAAGACATCCTGAAGTCAATTTCTAGCCTCCACATATACCTGCCTGGGCAATTGTACCCATGCCATGTTTACACCATACACACACATGAAAGAAAAAGCAACCTCTTCCAAATAACACCGAGATTCAGGCTTAATTGCATAGGAGAGGTGTGTAGAGCAGCTTACTGATTCTCAAAAATAGTTCAGCAAGCAAATAAAACCACAAGTACCAGTTATTCACCTGGGTTGTTCAAGGCACGTGACATTGGGATTTCACCTATAATGTCTGGCATTTCGTTTTTACAGCATCAGATTTATTCTTTATGTCAAAATTTCATCTAATTAAAGAGTTTTCCCACGGTACTATAAATGGCAAGAATCATCTGATTCCTTTTTTTTTTTTTTTTTTTGAGAAGCCTGTAGATCAGTTCTTAAAGTAATTCTCGCTAGACTAGCTATCAGGAACTTACTAGAAATGCAAATTCTTCAGTGGTCCCCAACTCTTCTGAACCAGAAATCTGAATTTGGAGGTCAGACAGATGACTCAGCAGGTAGACACTTGCCAACAAGCCTGATGATTTATCTGTGTCCAGTCTCTAAGACCCACATGGTAGGGGAGACTGGCAGAAATATTTAAATAAACACACATACGAATGTTTAAAAAGGTTAGAAATATGGGTTGTTCTCAAGTCTTCAAGTTCAAAGTCATCATCTGAGGAGGGTTGGTCCCTCGTTCCTTCCCAGCTTAGCTGACTCTCAGAACCGTGGTGCTGTCAGAACCTAGAGAAGCTGTTAACAAACTCAGTCACAAGCATCTCTCAGAGGAGACAATGGCTTTTGTCCATGGTTCCTTTGGTTACTTCATGAGAACAGTCTCTGCTAGTGAGGTGACCTTCAAGAGGCCTCAGGATCTGTGCTTCTGTGGAATCGGTGGCTACAGCTCAGCAATATGCTGTGTTCTATCACCAAATTTCTTCCCAATTGGAGTTATTTGACCTCACTGTAAACCCTCTCTAAAAATATGTACGTGCCTCACAAATACAGTGTGCTGTCATGAAACTTAAATAAATACAAGGGGCACGTCCATTCAAATGACACTGTTAGGATTTTGAAGCAAAGGGGGTATTTCATGTGTATATACACACACATTCCCAGCCTGAAGCAGACTTCACAGAGTTCTGTTTGTTTGTTTTAAAAGCATATGCCCATAAGGAAAATGGAAAAAAGAAGAGACAAATGCCAGAAACGGAGAGATAGGTACTTCAAACTGGCCCATAAAAGCTACCCAACAATTGAAGGAAATGTCATTTAAAAAAAGAAAAGAGAAACCACTCTGTTTCCCCAAGACAGAGCTCATAAAAGCCTGTAGTTGGCATTATTGCAGTCATGCTCATTCTCTCACAACTATGTCAACCAACTTCTGAACTTCTATTGTTAGTAACACTTTTCTCCCACAAAACGTTATCTCCCATATACTTTTTCTCAGAAGTCACTGCATGATGCACTCCTTCCAATAATATAAGCCAAGATGGAGGACTAAAGGAATTTTGAGAATAAACAAGAGAGATACTGCTTAGAATTCATGTCTCAGAATAAAAGGGATTAAATACTAGTACAGGGCTTGAAAAATAAGGTTTAAAAAGTACGTCATGGGCACCATATACTACCAAATAAAATCCCCAGTACCAGGAATGGGTTACATCTTTTTGAGTTGTTGACCAGTGGGGTCTCATAATAAACTATTGTCAGTATTACTGATTACTCTCCAGATGGCTGAAGACATCACATATGTACATCCTCAAGAACAGGAAAACCAGGTGGATGCTTACCCAGAAGACTCACCCTTACTGGCTACTCTTCATGGTGCTGGAAGGTACTATACATACTATGGAGGGAGAAAAGCAATCATCAATATCACCTCACTACTAACCTGTGAGTTACAATAATTAAACTGCCTGTAAGGTATGACAATTGATGCAATAGTGGTACGAGTGTCATAGAAGAAACCAAACACTGTTTTAAAAATGGATTTAAGGTCCACTCTATGAAATGGAACTCATACATGGCACCATCAATGAGCCAAGGCAAAGCTAGATAGATTATGGGCCTCAGGAAAAAACCTACTACCAATACACTGCTACATCAGTGGCTCTTAACCTGTGGGCCATGACCCCAGGCAAATCTCTATCTCCAAAAATATTTGCATTACAATTTATAACAGTAGCAAAATTACAGTTATGAAGCAGCAGTGAAAATAATTGCATTACACAGTGGTCTGACTGTATGTACCTCTTCAGACCAGAAGAGGGCACCAGATCTCATTACAGATGGTTAGGATCTACCATGTGGTTGCTGGGAATTGAACTCAGGCCCTCTGGAAGAAAATGCAGTGCTCTTAACCACTGAGCCATCTCTCTAGTCTCTGGACTCCATGTTTTTTTTTTTTATTGTTGTTGGCTTTTAGTTTGGTTTGTTTATTTTAAGAGAGGGGAAAGAAGGAGAAGCTGGGTGGGTGGGGAAGTAGGAAAAGATCTGAAAGGACTTTGTAGAGGGAAAAGAATATGGTTAAAAATATATATGAAATTCTCAGGGCTGAAGAGATGGCTCAGAGGTTAAGAACAGTGATTGTTCTTCCAGAGGTTCTGAGTTCAATTCTCAGCAACCACATGGTGGCTCACAACCATCTGTAATGAGATCTGGTGCCTTCTTCTGGCCTGCAGGGATATGTGCAGAAAGAACCCTATATGCATAATTAATAAATAAGTTTTTTTTAAAAAAAGAAAAAAATATATATGAAATTCTCAAAGAACAATAAAATCAATATTTTAAAGGAGAGAGAGAGAGAGAGAGAGAGAGAGAGAGAGAAAGAGAGAGAGAGAGAAAGAGAGAGAGAGAGAGAGAGAGAGAGGCAAAAAAACGTCACTGGCCTATCCGGAAAGAAAGAATACATTCTAAAGAGACACTTGTACTTCCCTCTTTGTACATCAGACTATTGAAAGGATGGACCTTTAAGAAATTAATATTCTGCTGTGACAAGAAATGGCTGAAGGCATAGGGGTGGCCAGAGGAAAAACTTGTCTCCGGGAGAAAAACTTTATAACTTGTCAGGTGACCTTGCAGGATAGACTTGGTGCTAAAACAAGGATAGGCAGGGGAGCATATCTGTATCCTCTGCTTTGTCTTTGAATATACTCCTGTGTTAGGACCCCAAAGATAGACTTGAGGAAGGGTTCTTTGCGGTACATTAATTTCTCCAACCACTTGGGAGTTTCTCAAGTCCAAGAGCAGCCTGGGCAACACTAGGAGATTCTAACAAAAAAATAACAAAAATGGGAGTCCAACAACTTGCAGCAAAGTAGACCAAATCACCTCAAGTACTTCTTGAGGCCCTTCTTGTAGTGATGAGCTGTGGGTAAGCCTGCTTTTCATCCTGCCCGGCTCCCAGCTGATGCCCTGAAATAATAACACACAATACCTGGCCCATTAGTTCCAGCCTCTTATTGTCTAATTCTCACATCTTGATTAACCCAATTTTAGTAATCTGTGTAGCACCACGAAGGGTGGCTTACTGGGAAGATTCTAGCCTGCATCCATCTCGGAGAGGAGAGTCATGGCGACTGCTTAAGGCATCTGACTAACTTCCCTCCTTCCCAGCATTCTGTTCTGTCTACTCCACCTATCTAAATCCTTCCCTATCAAAAAGTCAAGGCAGTTTCTTTATTAACCAATGAGAGTCCTCCATCACTTTCTCATATTGGCCAGAGTGAAACCAGGAATCCACCACATATCAGTGACATTGAACTCAACAGTTTGCCTGTTTCATCAAGATTGTCAGATACCTAGACCGTCATGGAGAAAGAGGTCAAATATTTAAGAAATATTTGACTTGGTATGGTGATTTATCCTCCCAACTCACTGATATAATGAGGGGGTGTTGGGAGCAGTGAGACCCCAGATCCTGAATTTCTTGTAATCCTCTGATCTGAGTGCCTACAGCTGCTCTGAGCACAAGACCTTCAGGAGTTCCTGATGGCAGAAGAGTGGTTTCTGGTGGGTTTGCCTGGGGCATGGCTATCTCTATATAATCTGCCCCTGAACACAATGAAGGGGGCATTCTTGGGAAATTCAAGGATGACCCATGTCGTTGTCTGTCTGTCTGTGTTTGTGTATTTTAACCTCTTGCTCCTTGCTAAATCTCGTGAAATGGGTGCCAGCACACCAAACGCAGACACAGGGGCACGGTGTGTGGAAATTAGAGGTCCCAGCCGAGATATCGGGAACTAGGGAACGCTGAGAGGTCACCCTCAGAAGGTGAAGGGTGGATTGGGGTATATGTGTTAATCCTGACGTCCTTCGCTCAGTTTTGGTTCCAGGAAGTCCAACTGAGAAAGAGGGGTAAACGAACAGTGTTGTCCCCGGCCGGAGGGGACATATGTATTGGGAAAAGATAGAATGTATATAGCTTAAAAAGATAAATGTGTACAGATGTATGATATGTTGGTTGTGTTGTCTTTTGTGTTCTGGACTGGAGAAAGACATTTGATTCTAGGAACTGCTAAGAAAGGTATCTTGACTTTAAAATATGGGCTTAAGAATTTGATGTTTTGGAAAGGAGGTTCTGTTTTTGTCTCCACAGACGATGAGAGCCTAAGGATTTACTCGATATTCATGTGGTTTGAATCCCCGAGACTTCCTGAAATGTTGCAGTGGAATGTGAGCGGCCGTGGCTCCAAGGCCAAGTGGCTCCAGGCGATGGGCGCTGATGTACTGCGAGGCGTGCAAAGCCCAGGACCTGTGCAAACCCCAGGACCTGCCTCGAGGACCAACAAGGCAAGAATGCTAGGCCCGCTTCCAGCGTGGGCCTCAGGGCCCAGAAGCACAGCACGACCACAACCTGCGTCTGAGCGGGACTGGAAAATGGCAGTGAATTGCAGCCGCTCAGCAGGAAGTAGCCAGAGAGATTGACAATGCCCAAATTCCCTAAGTGGGGCCGCTTCAGTGGTTGCAGAGCAAGCCTGCTTCCCTGAGTTCTCCACTCCATGCACCAGTTTGGACCCAGAACGAATGCAGCTGGGGCTAGAAGGCAGCTGGAGCAGAGCTTTGCTAGGTGGCTGTGGTGGAAGGCACATTGCCTCAGCCCAGTCGGTGCCTAGACTGGCGGATGCCACAGCAGTGCCTGAAGTACATGTTACCTGGAGATACTGACTCCTCATCCCCCCGAATACTTAAGATCAGATACTGTTTTACAAAAAAATTAGGGGGGAGATGTTGGGAGCAGTGAGACCCCAGATCCTGAATTTCTTGTAATCCCCTGATCTGAGTACCTACAGCTGCTCTGAGCACAAGACCTTCAGGAGTTCCTGATGGCAGAAGAGTGGTTTCTGGTGGGTTTGCCTGGGGCATGGCTATCTCTATATAATCTGCCCCTGAATACAATAAAGGGGGCATTCTTGGGAAATTCAAGGATGACCCGTGTCTCTGTCTCTCTGTGTGTGTTTGTGTGTTTTAACCTCCTGCCCCTTGCCTGAATCTCATGAACTGGGTTCAAGCGCACCGAGTGCAGACACGGGGGCGCGGTGCGTGGCAAGGGGGTAACTCTCCTACATCCTCTTTCCAGGCCCTATGGGAAGGATATTATAAATGCTGCAGCAGCTACCACTACATCACTATGGAAGCAGGATGAGCCACCCCAAAGATCATCACTCTTTGGCTGTATTCCAAAGAAGGGACTTTGGCTTTGCTCTCTCTCTATAGCAAGGGAATGCTGATGGAATTATAACCTGGCCTATAGCTTCAACCCCACAGAGAGCGTATGATAGATGGGTAAGGGCTGCTTTTGTTGGACAATTATGTCATACAATTTTCCAATCACCTCTGTGAAGCATTATAAATTTACTACTAATACTAAGGAAATTAACACAAATGAGCTTTAAAGGAAGCTTGAAACCCAGCATCATAAGGTACAAATGATGGATGACTTTCATTGGTTAATTAATAAAGAAACTGCCTTGGCCCTTTAAGAGGACAGAAAATTAGGTAGGCAGAGTAGACAGAACAGAATTGTGGGAGAAAGGAAGCAAAGTTGGGGAGACATTTCAGGCCGTCGCCATATGCAGTCGCCATGCCTCTCCTCTCCGAGATGGACGCTGGTTAAGATCTCTCCTGGTAAGCGACCACCTCGTGGTGCTACACAGATTACTAAATATGGGTTAAAGGAAGATGTGAGAATTAACCAATAAGAGGCTGAAACTAATGGGCCAGGCAGTGTTTAAAAGAATACAGTTTCCATGTAATTATTTCGGGTGAAAAGCTAGCCAGTGGTGGGACGCAGCCCCAACATTCCTTCTACATACAAGTGACATTTGATAAAGGAAAGAAATGGGATTACGTCATTACAACTATTATGGTATGTAAAGCATTGGCTGCACACCTGAGAGTTTGCTTGCATTTTAGGATTGGCCAGAATTCTCCAGATTATGCTGATCTATCCCACAATCACCTATCCTTCACCTACCTCCAGCTGGAAGTGTCAGGGAAGCCACCATCCCTTACCCCTTTCCCTGTAACAATGGGTGGAATAGTGACAGTGGGAAGATAAAATGTGACCTGGTTTCACCCCAGTGCTCAAGCTAAAAGGACCTGAGCACTAGCATTGAGATAGGCTGCAGGAATCCTAGTCTTCACCTTCTAAGTCCTGCTGGTTTGCCGAATCAATTCTTTTCCTTGCCCCAACCGTCTGTCCTCAATTCACTGGGACCTCATCAATTCATTAAGTAAACGGACAGGCTTGGTCACACACACAGTACTGAGAGCATCCTATTTAGATTACTGGTCCAAGAATTCCAAGTTACATTAGAGGTAATTATTCAAACCTAAGACACGTGTATACCTGGTGTGCATTGTACAGAACAGCAGGGTAGAGCTATCAGGAAAGTGCAGGACATTTGACTGCATAACAAATGAAGACACAAATGTCAGCTATTAAATACTTTATTTAGGAATGTTTGTCAAGCAGGACAGTAGACTAATTTCATAATTCGCACTTTTTCCGATTCACAAAGCTTGGGGAAAATGCTCCAGTAACAATAGGTATCAACTCCTGAATACCCAAAGCTGTTTGTCTTCCCTCATTATTCTGGGTAAGAGATGCGTGTAGATTAACTTAGCTTTTCTGCATAAATTATCCCCCGAAACTAATTTGCAGCATACAATTCTATCTGTAAAAAGCTTACACAACCCCTCGTAAATAGAATATGAATAAAAATATAAAAAAAGCACACATTTTTAAACCCGAGCATGAAAACTGACAACGTTGGCTCTGGCAACCAACCTTTTCCTTCAAATGTTCAGCATGGGCTGGACCATGAGCTGTGGGGAGGAGGAAAACAGCCGGAGCTGAGTCTTCAGCCCAAAAATTCACTGAAGTTCTTGGGCCTCGGAATTCAAGTGCTCAGTTGAAATTTCTACCAAGGCAGTGAGGACAGGAGGAGAGTTCGCCAGGAGCGGAGCCGTGATGATTTATTTCCCCTTTCCCACATGTTTCAGTCTGACACAGATGGGAGGAGCAGCTTATTTTATTAAAGAGCAAACATAGACTCAAGGGTAAGCCTATTGGTAACCTAGTTTTCAATGCTGTTTTTGGATTTTGCTCACACAGCCCACGCTAGTCTCAAGCTCACTATGTAGCTAAAAACAACCTTGATCTTCTATTCCTCCCCCAACCCCATGTATGAGGATCACTATACATATACATATATATACATATAGCCAGGCAAGTGTCATCATATCGAGGTGAGTGTCACCATATCCAGGCAAGTGTCACCATATCCAGCTGAGTGTCGCCATAGCCAGGAAAGTGTCACCATACCCAGGCGAGTGTCACCATAACAAGGCAAGTTTCACCATAACCAAGTGAGTGTCACCATAACCAGGCGAGTATCCCCATATCCAGGCGAGTGTCACCATAACCAGGTGAGTGTCACTATATCCAGGTGAGTGTCACCATATCCAGGCGAGTGTCACCATAACCTGGTGAGTGTCACCATAACCTGGTGAGTGTCACCATACTCGACTTCTTCCTCATAGCTTTCCTCTTGTTTACACAACAAACCAGCTTCACTGATGACTTCAGAGCATGGTGTGTCCAGCAAAGGGCACTGAGGCCTGTACAAGTATAGGTGGCCAAAGACACAAGGGACAGAGCATAAGGAGCTACCCACTCTTTATGCACAAAGCCTCCTACCTACCATGTGCACCACCTGGGGGCCATCCTGCGTGTCGCATTACCTAACATGCCTAGAAATGCTACTACCTAACAGTCCTCCAACTGCCCCACCTTGCATTAGCAGGCTGTTCCTTCAGTAGTACTAGCTGCACTCACATCAGATGTTCTCCTGAATCAAAGGCTGTGGATGTAACTACGGGTAGAGCACTAACTTAGTAGGCAGGCCCAAAGCCCAAGGTTCAAGCCCCAGGACTGAAAAAACAGAATGCTAATAAACTAAGTAAAGAAAGTATGTCAGGGATAAAGGACTCCATATTTAGTACACAGCTTTTGATTTACGGCACTATTATTCTGAATTTATTAGTACGTCTTATTCATTTTTTATTTGACTTTCAATATATATATAATCAAAAATCCATCTAGATAATGTTCTACTTGAAAACAGCAATTAGATGACTCCTGGATTCTTGGGTCTGGTTCTGTTCTAGTCTGAAGCACTAAGGACTGAACCTGGGGTCTTGCTTCTACTGGGCAAGTGCTCTACCACACCCCAGACCTTCAACTATGTAACCTAGCATGTCCTTGAACTTGTTATGGCCTTGCCTCAGCTGACCAAGTATCTGAGATTATGAGCACCTTGGTAAAAAAAACATTATTTTAAAATAAAATATTAAAAATATTTGGAAGATGGTAAATAAAAAAATCAATATGAATCTAGTATATAAAAATAGTTCTTTATTTCCCACAGGAGTTCAAGGCAAAAGAAATGCTATCTCTATTGCATTCAGCTAAATGTCTTCATCTCTGCTCTCCAGCAAAAATTGGTCTCTAATAAGACCAATGCTTCCCAAGCTGAGGAGGATATCACAGGATATAAATGTGATATCCTGCCTCAAAATGCACCATACAACATAAAAGGTGAGCCTTAGCAAGGCTTCTAAGTACTGTGCTGGTCTGAATGTAATGTCCTTAGGAGTTCATGTCTGAACACTTGGTTCCTTGTTGGTGGCACTGTTAGGGGAAGTCATGGAACCTTTAGGAAGTGCAGTCTTGCTGGAGGAAGTATGTCACTGGGGGCTTTGAGATTTTACAGCCTGGCTCCACTTCCTGTTCCCCCTCTGCTTCCTGCATATGGATGAAATGTGACCAGCTAGCTTCCTGCTCTGACCACCATGCTTTCCCTGACTGCTGCCAGCCTTCCCTGCCATGAAGGACTCCATCTCTCTGGAACCATAAGCATCAAGAGACCCTTTCTCCGATAAGTTGCTTTTGGTCATGATGCTTTACCACAGCAACAAAAAGTAACTAATAAAAAAAATTGATCTCAGTCGTCCGCAAATACTTATTTAGCAACAGCACAAAATTGGTGTCTTAGAAACCCAGCAGATACAATTAAACTGTATCACAACAGAATCCTCTATTTTTAAGGCAAAGATATATAAATTAATACTGACGTATTACAAAACGTCTATGTACTAAAATTTCTATGGTCTCTAAAAATAGAGAATTCATACCTTTTAGATTACAACTGGTCACACATTGTTCTTTTGAAACATGTTCATATAAAGATAGAACCATTTTATTATATGGGTATCAAATGTCACCCATAGATATGATTGCCTAATTAATTTAAAAAATGTGCACTTGACCCTAATCAACAACCATCGCAACAGAACCATCTCTGATTAGATGGTGAGCTGTAATCCTCCATCCACAACCAGAACGTGTCCTGTGATGTATGGAGACTCTAAGAGAAACACAACCGCATGAGCCACGTCGAGAGCCTCTCCAAACCTCCCGAGAAGGATGTTTTTCGTGAACTGTTCTTCTTTCAAGTGTTTTGTCATATCTGTGTGAATAAACCCTGAAAGAGAAATGTCAATTCAGTCGAAAGTACGGACACTAAAGAAGGATGTTCATCTTTTATAAAGAGAATTTGACGTTATTAATAAACATTGTTTAGGAAATACAGAATATTGTTAGCAATTAAGTGTACAATTTTATTCCCTTTAACTCAGCGAACAGTTACTGAACACAAAAAAATGCCTAACTCCCAAGTCCATGACTCAACTCTTGGCAAACATGAAGATAACACTGTGGAATGTAACAGGCAGATACAAACCTGAGTGAAATACAGCAACCATAATCTACGGGAGAGGGAGTAACTGCTGCATACCCAGTTGTAATGCAATAAAATCTGGTGACTCCCTTATAATGCTATAAATAAAATGCTAGAAAAATGACTTTCACATATGTGGGGGAGAAAGTGAGACACGGTGTTGAGAGATAGTGTCACAAAGACAGCCCTATGAACTGATTTTGCAATCCTATGAAGAATTAATCCGTTCCATTTACTAAACCAAGGTAACTGATGACAGGATAAGCCCAGGATTCCAAAGTCCATATACAAAAAAAAAAGTCTTATAAGTACCGCGCGCTAACCGATTGCGCCACTGGAGCTCCAAAGTCTTATGGTCATATCTAATCCTGATTTTAAAAAATGTACGCAAAAGATGAAGTTTTTAACTCAATATTGGTATATACGCAATGGAGTGTGCAGAAAGCAAGTTCTGCAGAGTGAAATATTATATATTCAGTGATTCACAATGGTTGTATGTATGAATATATACACACACCAGGATCAACTACAGGTTTAAGACAGTGGTTCTCAGACGAGCAAGGCATGTACTCACTCATAAGTGGATATTAGATAAGCAAAGGATAACAAGCCTACAGTCAACAAACCCAGAGAAACTAGGTAACAAGGAAAACCCTAAGAGAAACATACATGGATCCTCCTGGGAAGGGGAAATAGACAAGATCTCCTGAGAAAATTGGAAGCGTGGGAGTGCGGGGGGAAGGGAGGACAAAAAGGGAGGAGAAAGGAAGAAAAGGAGGGGGGATGAGAACTTGAGGGAATGGGATGGTTGCGATGGAGGAAGGACAGAGAGGGAGAGCAAGGAAAGAGAGATCTTGATTGAGGCTATGGGGCTAGGAAGAAAGCTACCACTAGAAAAAGTCCCAGGAATCCACAAGGACGACCCTAAGCAATTGTGGAGAGAGTGCCTGAACTGGCCTTGCCCTGTAGTCAGATTGATAAATATATTAAATGTTATCACAGAACCTTCATCCAGCAACTGATGGAAGCAGAGGCAGAGATCCACAGTGGAGCACTGGGCTGAGCTCCCAAAGTCTAGTCGAAGAGAGGAAGAAGTGAGAATATGAGCAAAGGGGTCAAGACCATGATGGACACCCAATGAAACAGCTTACCTGAGCTAATGGGAGCTCACCAACTCTTGCCTGACAGCGGGGGAACCAGTATAGGATCAAACCAGGCCCTCTGAGTGTGGGTGACAGTTATACACGTATGGCTGGGGCAGACTGTGGGGCCACTGGCAGCGGAACCAGGATTTATCCCCACTGCTGGTTCTGGCTTTTGGAACCCATTCTCTTTGGAGGGACACCTTGCTCAACCTAGAAATAATGGGGCGGTCATTGGTCCTTACTCAAAGCAATGTGTGGACTTTGGTGACTTTCCATGGGAAGACTTACCCTTTCTGAGGAGTAGATGGGGGTGGGATGGGCGGTGAGCTGGAGGGAGCAGAAGGAGTAGAGGGAGTGGGAACTTGGATTGGTATGTAAAATCAGAAAAGACCTTTTTTAAAATAAACAACTATTTTAAAAAAAAAAACACAGTGGTTCTCAACCTTTGGGTAGCGACCCCTTTGGGGGTTAAATGACAGGGGTTGCATATCAGATACTCTGTATATCAGATTTTTACATTATAATTCATAATAGTAGCAAAATTACAGTTATGAAGTAGCAGTGGAATAATGTTATGGTTGGGGTCACCACAGCATGAGGAACTGTATTAAAGGGTGGCAGCGTCAGGAAGGTTGAGAAGCACTGCTTTAAGAGATTCCTACAAGATATACATATATCGCCAATAAAATGTTACCACATAGTATTTTGTTCGCTAATACTAGAAAAAATTGAGACATGGTCTCACCAGGTAGATCAGGCTAGCCTAAAACTCACATAAATCCACTGGCCCCTACCTTTGAGTGCTAGGACTGAAGGTGTATGCCACCATGCCCAACTTCAATCACTAGTGTTTGAAAGAAAGGAAGAAGGAAGGAAAGATAGGAGGGAGGGAGGGAGGGAGGGAGGGAGGGAGGGAGGGAAGAAGTGAGGTAGGTATGTTGTGCGTAGGGGTTGCGGGTGTGCTTTCTTTTTTGGGAGTAGGGGAGGGAGGAAACAAAAAAAAAGCAAATCAATACTAATCTTCATGAGAGTAGTACCAGTAAAATTCAGGTGACAAAAGTGTACGAAAACTGGCAGACGAGCAATAGAAGTGAAAATTCACCGTACATCAACACACACACACACACACACACACACACACACACACACACTCACACACACCCACACACACACACCACACTCACACACCACAACCACACACAAACACACGCTCGATCAACACAAAACACTCACACACACAATTAACACACATCACACGCACACACTCACACACACACACTCACACACATACTCACACACACACCCACACACTCACACACACACACTCACACACACACACTCACACACACACACTCACACACACACTCACACACACACCCCACACACTCACACACACACTCACACACACCACACTCACACACATACTCACACACCACACACTCACACACACACACTCACACACACACTCACACCACACACTCACACACACACACACTCACACACTCACACACATACACACACACACAAAAAAAAGTTTTCAAATTGACTTACGTTAAAGCTAAATCATTTATAAATTAGATTATAAATCAACTTGAATATACTATCATTTACAAGTAATATGTTGATAACTGAGCTAAATACTGGAATCTTCTGCTAGTTTATTGTGTAATACTAGATGATTAAGTTTACTTTGGGTTTTCACTTATAAAAACTTAAATGTTTTCTTTGGGAAACAATCGTAGTTTTTTTTTTCTTTCATAAAATCTAAGACAGTGAGAGGTTACTCATGAAATCTGGAAACAAATTGAGAGGTATTTCAACAGGGAGCCAGCTGACAACATCCGCAGCGTAAAATAATGTTGGTATCAATGACATAAATGAAGATTCCACATCTGTAATCTTAAAAGCAGGCTACAGATGAATTGCATGTATAAACAAGGTGAAACATACATGCCAAAACGCCAACATTATCATCTGATCACTGCTGGACATCAAAGTGACTTTGTTACCAGAACTGTACACCCAATCACGATTGTCTTTGTACTTTTCCTTTTAAGCTGTCCACACAGATATATATAAAATCTCTGCACCCAGATAGAATTATTGAAAAAGTATGAACATTATGAGTTACAGATGGTCGATAATGAGGGCCAGAAATAACAACACGGGTGCCGTATTACTTGTGTTTGCCTGTGAGACTATATGTGAAACACAGCCTCCTCTACAGTGAAATCTCAGCACATTTATTTGAAAACTCAGCAGTGTTCCCTTTCATCTTCAAACACAGCATAGGGAGGGAAGGATGAAGGCAGCGGCTGGCAAAGACAGAGGGACAGCCTCTGTGGACTTTCAACTGGCGAGCAAACCTGCTGTTTTGAGACAGGGTCTCACTGTGTAGCCTTGGCTGTCCTGGAACTCCTGCCATTGAGGCTCGTCTCAGACTCACAGAGACCCACCTGCCTCTGCCTCCTGAGTGCTGGGAGTGGGAGACCGCACGTGGCCTAAAGATGGAACTTAGCTCTTCGGTAAGGAGCCAGAATCCAGCAGAACCCAATTCTCTCAAGAACCCGAGAGTTACTGAGATCCAATGCTGTGTTAGCCTGCTTCTTTTCAAGGGTGCCCCAGAGAAAATGAACCCTATAATCACCTCAGATCATAAAAATTGAGTGAAATAAAATCACTAATGATAATGCTAAAAAAAACTTCTGTTACTACCCCTAACTAAGGCTCAGGGGGCGTTGCAGAAGAGGGGCGGGAAGACCGTAAGTCAGTGGACCAGGATGTCTGTTATGAAACAGGTTTTTCCTGCATATGACAGGGAGGCTGAACCCATGAAATCTCAACAAGACCTGCACAATGACACTGCCAGCTGACACGGCAGCATGGAAGGGGAATCTCATGAGGCCTGACCCTGAGAGGAAGAGCTGCAGCCAATTAAGGGCTGCTGACAAAAGGAGATTCAATCTCCTCGAAGGATGAGCCCCCAGTAGGTTAGCCGATCCCCGGCAGTCAGCCCGAAATACATGCACATAGAAAGCACACTAAAAGGACTTAGCGTCACACAAGTATCTGTGTGACAATGACAACTGAAGAAGAGATCGTGAGCACGAGAGGGGGATGGGAGAGAAGCAAGAGGAGCTGGAGTGGGGGGATGGAAATGACAGAAATACTGATTCATGAATAATCTCAACTTTTTTTTACATTAAAAAAAATCTCTGGTAAAGAATTCATGATTCAATTGTCTTTTACTCTAAAATCCTAACAAAATTGGCATAAAGTGTTTTATACTAACTTAGTAAACTCAGCAGGAAAATGATGCAGTTTAATCTAAAAGGCAAACAAAAATAAGCCACAAGAAACTACAGTAGCCATGGTTTAGGGACACTCTTGTCAGTATAGGCTAGCAACTCTCAGGCCGACTTCCAGCTGGTTCTGGTGGGATTTGCTGTGGAGAGAACACCACTGGATTGAGGTTCACGAATCAAGATTCTGTCCCCTGCTCTGTGATGCTGCACAGCTCGGAGTGAAGGAAGCTGTGCACAGACACAGAGCTGACTGTGTATCACAGGAGGAACAAACCAATCAAAGGTGGCAGGTCCCCTGAGGGCTCCTCTGGCTGTGCATGGCTGGCTTTTGAATAAGCAGTCATCATGACTGGAAGGTAAGGAAACTGAGTAAAAAAAAAAAAAAAAAAAAAAAAAAGCCCTCATTTCTTACATAATTTCTTACACACAAATAGGTGTGTGGTCATCTGCTACATAAAGGGGTTCTCAGCCACAGCTCCAGCTTGGAAAATAAGGGTATCGGTTGTCAGGGGGACCGTCCACAGCCTCTCTGCAGACCTGTGGACACACACCAGGAGTGAAACAGCTCAGAGAGCTGTTGGCCATCGCTGAACTGCAATAAAGTCTGAACGTAAAGTGGGCGTGAGAGGAAGGGAAGGGGCTTGTGAGATGGCTCAGTGGATAAAGGCACTTGCTGCAAAAGTCTGACCTGAGTCCGATCCCCAGATCCAAAGATGGAAAGAACAGACCCCTGCCGCTGTCTGCGCTGTCCTCTGCTGCCTCCAGTGCACATGTGGCCCAAATAAGAAACGCTTTCTTTTGTTTGCTTAAGGAAGGGAAGAATTTGCCCTGACATACCAGTTTTTCCTCTTGGGTTGTGTGCAATGTGACAATGAACGATATTCCTAGAGATCCTTCTCTTCTCTCCGTGGTGTCTTTTTCGTTAGTTGACTTTATCTTAGTCACTTTAGGTGCACAGAACTATTGGACAAAGGCTCCGGTGCTGATCACACTGCCCTCACCCTGTGCTCCTTTCATTTCCCTTCTGTCAATATCCTACCTTAGCGTGGTTTATGTGCTACAACTAATGACACATTACGAGGAAAAATCTGCAGAATACAAGGGGGAGGGGTCACCCTTCAGCTGTGTAATAGACTTTAGCAAATGCTACTGCCACATCATCACCATGACAGTACCAAGCACCATGGTTATTCTGACCCACCTACCTGCAGCTCTTCAGACTTCATATTCCTGTTCCAGGTCATCAGAAACGAAACAAGAAATGTTAGGCTAGTCTCTTACGAGAAATCATTTGGGCTGTTCCAAATGTCAATGTTATCCTATGCCAATGCTCTTGAACCATGTCTCCCTTAGACATAAATTCACAGCCTAAAGCATGACCTACAATTACTCTCAGATACGAACCCCACATATCACAGAGCGGAGAGGAGGTATCAGTGGCCCCTCAACATCCCATACACTTATCATTATGTTGTCTTACTTTCCAGAGCCCCAAAAGACTGTCCCCATATCCTTCATATTTGTAAAGGCTCTGAACTCCCCACCTTTGCTCCATGTGTTCACAGACTTAAATGGCTACAAAACCCATAAACCACCAGCAGGTGCCACTGTCCAGCAGAGGGTGCTGTAGCAGTGCTTCAGTGAGCAGAATTCCCAGCTGGCGACAAAGCCACCATCCCTCAGATCAAGAAACAGTGAGTGAAGTGACATGCATTCTAGCAGCTTAGGGCAAAGACACTACACTTCACTACCGGACATACAATGACACACCCAGCATCCAGCAAGGGGGTGGGAGGGCGGTGTCTGGGGATCACACTCAGGGTCCAGTGCATGCTGGGCAAATGCTCCAGCCACATCTCAAAGCCCACTTTTAAAATATGAACTGTTTAGAGTCTGGGATACTCTGGCTCCTAAAAGCAAGCATGTAGTTCTTGTCCGGTGAGAATTTATATTTTGTAATCTCAGAAGAAAGTACATTTCATTGATTCATATTGAGTAGTAAATGACTCTAGTCAATCTATCAAATATTATATCTAATATTCATTGATTGCCAATTAGCAAGATTAATCTATAATGGCAACAACTTTACTTTATAAGCCAAGCAGTAAAGACCAAAGTGTAGAACAGACCTTTACAGAACAGTCAAGGAATTAGCACAGAGTGGCAGTCTAATTCATTATTCGCCTTGTTCCCTGGTTTTCCTGCTACATTTGTTTTTCAACTCTTTTCCTATGGAACCTCCACTTGCAGTTAATCAGGAAAACAACATAAAAAGAAACAAACTAGAGGTCTGAGGGCTGGGAAGATGGCTCAGTGAAGAAAGTGGTTCCATACTAGCATAAAGCCCTCAGTCTGGAAACCCTGGATCCACGTCACAGCCAGGCACGGAAACACAAAGGACCAGCACTGGGAAGACAAACAGATCACAGGCTCAGTAAGCTTAAACAGTGAGCTTCAGGTTTAGTGAGAGATTCTGCCTCAAAAAATATAGTGGAGAAGTGATTGATTGGCCTCCAGAAGTGAGTGCATGGGTAAGTACACCATAAGTACACGTTTGTTGGCTCTGTTTAAAGATCTAGTGAAGAAGCTGATAGATCTTAATTGATGTGGGATGCTCTTCTGTATATGTGTTGCTTTTACTGGTTAATAAATAAAGCTGCTTTGGCCTATGGCAGGGCAGAATATAGCCAGGATGAAAGAGATACGGGGGGGGGGAGAGAGAGAGAGAGAGAGAGAGAGAGAGAGAGAGAGAGAGAGAGAGAGAGAGAGAGAGAGAGAGAGAGGAAGGGCAGGCAGAGTCAGAGAGACACCATGTAGCGCAGAGTCAGAGAGAGAGACACCATGTAGCTGCTGAAGGAGAAAGATGCTCAGAACCTTTACCGGTAAGCCACAGCCTCGTGGCAACACACAGATTAATAGAAATGGGTTAATTCAAGGTGTAAGGGCTAGTTAGAAAAATGCCTGAGTCATTAGCCAAACAATGTTGTAATTAATATAGTTTCTGTGTGATTATTCGGGTCTGGGCAGCTGGGAAACGAAAGAGAAGTCTGTGCTTATACTTAATACCAAAATTAAGTCAATAAATAATCTATAGAATTGATTAAATCTTATTTCAATCTATACTATGCACAAGCACACACATATACACACAAAAAATATATAATATTACAAAGGCTACCCTACTAAGCGGGCACATTTTAGCAATAGATTCTATCCCCAATGTGAATTGGACTGGAAAAATAAGATCTTCTCTAAGGCACTTCCATAACAGTCTTAAAATTTCTCCTTTGTATACAAGCTGGATTTCCACCATTCATCCCATTGCCTTGACAACTAATCCACAACAGCCATTCTTCAGCATCTCCCAAGTGCAGTACACATCTATTCTCCCTTCAGTACTTGACACTGCAGTGATTTGTAGTGATTTGTTCATTTATGTCTTTCCAGCTGTACTCCGCATCCTGCAGCAGAAATAATCGTTTTTGCTACTCCTGAACCTAGCACAGCCCTGGCACAGAGGAAGTCACCCAGGCCATCCACTGCATGAGTCTGTGTGAATTGGAAAGGAGGACCTTCCTCCCAGCCAGTGAGCGTTTACAGCACCAGAAAATAGAATTAACTCCTCGTTACCCATACCACTGCAGCCCCAAAGAGAGAGTGAGAAATCATGCCATTCCACACCACAAACCTACCACCTGCAATGGCAGGAGATGGCTTAGCTCAGTCAGCACTGACAGTGGCAGCCTGCACAAAGCATTCGGAAGCAGAGAGCCAGGCCTACATAATAACAATGCAGCTTTCCACGGATAGCTTTTGTTTGGGGCGCCTTTCCTTCTCCTTCATAGACAATGCATCTGAGCCACAATAACTTTCTAAGTGCGCATGTATTTGGACTGTCTGAACTTAGCTAGCCTGTGACTGAACAGTGAACTGGGATGAAGGTGTGCTATACAGAAAACGGGTTCACAGAACATCCTGAAAAACACCCGCTGGCTCAATATTAGTGCCAACTCTCAGGTCCAAGCTGGAGCCGTGAGGGAGTTAAAAGCTAATGGTGGCAGAGGTCTACAGGAGTAAACCTCTTAAGTAATTAAAATTCAAGACAAAGATACCATATCTAGGTATGGCTTAGCAGTGACTCGTGGATCTGAATTATAGCATCTTTTTATTAGCAAATGACAAATAATGTATAAATAAACAAAAGGGGGATAATAAGTAAATAAAAACATAATAAGACACTGGAGAATCCCAGATAATTAAGAGGAAAGACAGTAGCAGAAGGATAAAAAGACATAAATATTATAATTCTAAAGGAAACCCTGGGGACATTATTTTTCAGCTCTCCATGAAACAGCCAGGTAGCTTTAGGTAGATTATGTTGAACCCCTGGTCACAATTTTCTAAATTGTCAGTGTGGCTGGAATAAGCCAGGTGTAGTAGAGCAAACCTACAATCCCAGTACTGGAGAGTATAGTGAAGACCCTGTCTCAAAACACAAGATCATCTCCAAGGTTCTCTTACCATAACACATTCCTTAGCTTGTGCAGAATTTAAAAGTAAAGAATCTTATGTAAAACATGAGGAAAAAAATCTTTAGTTGCTAGTTTATTATCTCTTTCCACAATGATTTCAGAGAGACACTACCCAAATGTCAGTTTATGACGACCAATTTGCCCATTAACCACATTAAAGTTATTGTACAGTCTTCACTGACCTGGTGCAACCACATTTACTCTGATTTTTTTCCGTGCAACCTCTTTAGCAAGCGAGCGTGAAAACCCAATGAGCCCTCCTTTGGTGGCGCTGTACACGGACTGGCCCACATTGCCTTTGAAACCAATAATACTCCCTGCAAGAAAAGAGGAAATGAAGTAAGTGTAAACCAACTGGTTTGTACTTTGAAAATTCACATAATGCACAGTCCACAGACAGAAAGGAAAAGCCACCTTCCTCTGTTCTTTGCTTAAATGAGTAACTCTAAGCATTGTCTGTCCTTCCACAAGTAACAGGTAAAGGGGTCAACCTGATGGTGACACACGGCAAAGAGGAACTGAAAGAAAACGATGCCAAACCACCAGGGACAGGGAGGGGCTTACACACTGTTATCTATGTGAAAGGGTGGAAGAGGTTAAATAAGGATGTCGGGTTGGCAGGTTGATAGCATAAACGAGAAGAGAAAAGTGCCCCTAGGCCCCGGGCATTTGAACACTTGGCCCCAGCTGGTGCTGCTGTTTAGGGAGTTTTAGGAGGCGTGGCCTTGCTGGAAGTGTGTCATGGGGGAGGGGCGGGATTTAGGAGTATGTAGCTTCACCCCACTTCTAATTCCCTCTCTGCTTTATGCTTGTGGTTGCGATGCTATCATCTCTCAGCTTCCTGCTTCTGCCATCATGCCTGCATCTTGCCTCCCCACCATGATGGATTCATATCCCTCAGGGACCATAGGCCAAAATAAACTCTCTCTCTTTCATGAGTATTCTAGGCCATGGTGTTTATCACAGTAACGGAAAGGTAACAAGCACAGGCAGAAATAAGTTAAAACAAGACAATGTAAAATAAAGGTTGATTAATTGATGAGTCTATTGTAGATATGAACAAGATCCACTTTCACCTCCAAGAATGAATCCAGTACATTTAAACTACTGTCAATCAATACTGACTATACGAACTTCCTAATAGTGAAATTTTAAAACTTTTGTTTATATTTACCTTGTACTTGCTACTAAAGATTACTCAGTGACCTTGTCTAATAAATATGTAAAAAATTATAATTCAAATGTTAATTTATGCAAATATATACAATTTATGCAAAAAAGCAGAAGTAGGGAAGTAATTTTCTATACCGCTGGCCTGCACTTACAATACAAAAATTAAACAGGAACCTAACACACAAACACAAAATTGAAATTACTTTAGAAAAAGAGAATACTATACTGTAGATGGAGCAGTGGGGCTGAGTCCCGCCACCCGGCTATCTTTACACCTGAAATAATTACACGGAAACTGTATTCATTTAAACACTGCCTGGCCCATTAGTTTCAGCCTCTTATTGGCTAACTTCTCACATCTTGCTTTAACCCATATTTAGTAATCTGTGTAGCACCACGATGTGGTCGCTTACCAGGAGAGATCCTAACCTGCATCCATCTCGGAGAGGAGAAGCATGGCGACTGCTTATGGCGACTGCCTGAAGCATCTCCCCTCACTCCCAGCATCCTGTTCTGTCTACTCCACCCACCTATGTTCTGACCTATTGGGCCAAGCAGTTTCTTTATTAATTAACCAATGAAAGTCCTCCATCACTATACTTTTTCTTATACTTAAGAAGCCCAAAGTTAAAATGTTCACTTGTATTATACAATCAACCACTGCCTGGTGACAGTAACTGGCCCCGCCAGGTGCCCCTGCAGGGTAGTTTCACAGTGGTGTGATCATCCCCGAGTACACTGACATGACCTGTGATGTCCACTTCTTCTGCACTATGGGCATCTCCCACTGCTCCCGAGACACACGCCTGTGTAACATGAATGCACAGATCCGCAAACAATGACAGGTGTATGTGTCCCTAAGCATGAAGAACAGTAAAATGACAAAAGTTATCTACAGGACCACTGCCATCTCTCTGTCCTGCACCAACTGGGCTGTCGCGTGGCCCACCACCAAATGCGGTTCCTCGGTAGAGAGAGGAAGAGAACTAAGCGGCACAGGGAGAAAGAAAACCGTCAGGTTAAGGAAAGTGGTGGACAGGATAAGAGCTGTGTGGAAGAAAAACAGAAAAAAGTGACATTCCAGGCATGGCAGAAAGGTCCAACAAGGAGCATTCACACCAGCACCCAGACCACGCTCCGGTTTCATTTGGTCCAAGTAATGACTTCTGAAATATCAAGTCTACAAGTTCAGCCCTTCCTGTGGTACTTTTCTATAGAATAAGTATGTCCACTTAGTCTTAGGAACATTCTAAGATTCTGAGGATTTAGGCTTCTAAAACTTACCTAAAATGTAGGTGTTTTAACAGATTTGCCCTGTGATGTCCAAGCACAGTCTTGGGCCAGTGTAGCAGTTCTTAACAACCCAAAATCTGAAGTGGCCATGTCCGAAGGCCACAGGCCACCAGTTCCTCCTAAGAGAGAGCGCTAACAAGCTTTTTACAGCCATTTAAGGTATTGCTTCTCACTTAAAAATAAAAAGCAGACAGTCTGCTGCAAATCTTAAGTACTAAAATGAAACCACATTCCATGTCCTTCTGTACTTTCCGCTCGCTCTTCAGGCCTGAACCCACAATGCCTCTTCCTTGTGATTCCAGCAAACCGAAAGGCCAAGCATTAATGTTCCTTAAACCTTGACACCAGAGAGGTCAGTGATCCATGCAATTGCTGTAGATGATTATTATTTAGGTGCCATGTCTACAAGTTTTCTTTTTAATTTTAAAAATTAGGTTGGATTTCTTTGCAACTTTTAAAAATAAAATTTCTACCTCCTCCTCCAACCAACCCTCCCAGTTGCCCCCACAGTCTCTCAAATTAAGACTCTTTTTCTCTTTATTATTATTGTTACACACACACACACACACACACACACACACACGCATATCCACTTGGTACTGGATAACCAATTAGGGGGTTCACTTCTTCTGTTCTCAGCAGCGCTTACTTTCCTGTAGTTCTTTCTTTGGGGGAGGACAGGACCCCTTGGGTTTTCCCCCCTTCTGTCTTAACAATGTCTACTGTGGTGCTTTGAAAGAGAATGGCCCCCAAAGGGTGGCACTATCAGGTGTGTACCTGTTAGGACAGGTGCGGCCTTGATGGAGAAGTGTGACAGTGTGGAGGGGGGCGTTGAGGTCTCAGAGACGCTAAAGTCACACCCAATAAGACAGACCACTTCCTGTCGCCTACGAGCAAAGACATAAGAATTCTCAACACCTTCCCCAGCACCACGTCTGCCTGCACACCGCCGGGGTCCCTACCATAATATACTGAACCTCTAAAACTATATAAGCCGCCACCTCAATTAAATGTTTTCCTTATAAGAGTTGCCATGTGCACGGTGTCTCTTCACAGCAACAGAAACGCTAACTAAGACATCTACTGATATCTCACTGTCCAGGCCTTGTTAGGTAGCCATATTGTTGAGGTATCATGTGTGTAGCATCCTGGTTTTTCTAGGAAACACAATCACATAGTACATCATCTGGCCCTTTGGCTCTTACAATCATTATAGGTTTGACAAAAAAGAAAAAGAAAAGAAAGAAAATGGGATGCCTGATTCGTCTTGAAAACTGAAACTGCTGACAGAGTTGGTACAGCAAGACTTCTAGATGTGCGCAGCTGTGGCCTCTCCTGTGCCATACAGTCTTAGAACACTGAATCTAGATGTCACTTTTTAATACTTGCTAAGTTATCATTTAATGCTCAGCTGACTCCTGTGGAGATGTACATCTGCAAGTTTTGTCTCATTCATTCATCAGTTCAATACTTTTTCCATAGATACCCAAAGGATAAACTTTGCTGTTGATCAAGTAAATCAGTAGATTGAGTACTCTGATGTTTATATCCAATAATTAGAAACCCACAAAGGTGAGCACTCACCTACATTAACGATGGATCCACCCTGCTGAATCATCATCTTCATGGCCGCCTTGCAAGTCAGCATGGGGCCCAAGAGGTTAGTGTGAAGCTGAGATATCATGTCTTCAGCTTTTGCTCTCACTAGGAGACTATCTCTACAAGAAGGAAACAGCAGAACATGAACAAGTAGAACAAAATATTCACGTCTAGGGGCTGGAGAACTGGCTCAGAGTTAAGAGCTCCAACTGCTCTTTCAGTAGAGCCGAGTTCAGTTCCCGGCAACCACATCAGGAAGCTCACGACCACCTGTAACTCCAGCCCCAGGGTATTCACTGTCCACTGCAGGCCTCCACAGACAACTGCTTCCATGTGCACAGTCCCAAACACACAACATTTTAAAACAGCAAAAGAAGATCTTTTTAAAAATCAAGTTAAAACATAATTACAATCCTGATTTAAGATATAGTATAAGCTGTGCTTTAAAGCTAAGTGCTGGCCCATTCCCGTTGTGCCCCATCTCTGCCTCCTATACACAGATCAAGACAGGAGTCTGCAGCCATGCTGCTACCACAACTTCACTCCGTCAACATGACTCCAACACTCTGAAACCATACCTCAGTATAACACTTCATTGCCTTGGTCACGGTGTTTTGTCACAGCAGTGGAAAAGTAACCAAGACATGGACTAGTAAGAAAAATCTTGTTTTAAAAAGATATAAGAAATTTACCTTAATGTTTGACCAACCTGTTAATGCCAGCTGCATTTACCAGGAAATTGACAGGACCCAAATGTTTCTCCATCTCTTCAAACGTATGCTGAACATCCTCCTCTTTAGCAACATCACAGCTAAATGCCAAGTGGTTTCCTATGAAACAAATTTAAATCAGAACTGCCTGTAAATCTTCACTTGAATTTCGAACTTATTTGCAATATGATTAGACTATAAGGCGAGCCCCTGTTGAGCCTAGAGATGAAAGCATGTCGTGAAAGCATGTCATGGGTTCCCGTGCCCATGGACCACCGAAGGAAAGAGACACAGTGGGCAGAGGTGAAAAAGAAATAACGAGGTTTTATTTCATCCTTCTTCTTGTGTTTGTTTTCACTTCGAGACAAGGTCTTGCTGTACGGCCTCGGCAGGCCTCAGAACTCAGCCTGGAAAACGCTGGGATTACAGTGGGCCCGTGAGATAAACTATCACAGAAAACTAACTGGAACTTTGGGGTTTCCTTGCCGAGCACAGTAGTACCAGGCTATCCATGGTGCCGCGACTTGCTGGATCCACAAGTTGAAGGCTATCCTGGGTAAGTGAGACCTCAAATCCGTCAGAAGAAGTAAGCTTGGAATGTTTAAAAGTAAAAATAGTTGGGCTCAGCAAGTTCACTGGGTAAGGGTAGTTTCCACTAAGCCTGCTAAGTGAACTCATAGTGAAAAGAGAGAGCGGGTTGTCCTCTGCCTTCCCCACATGTGCCACAGCATATACATACCCTCTCACCTAAATAAAATACATGTAATTTTAAAACCTGCAATAAAATCTGGGCATGCCTGCAGTCCCAACACTGAGACAGGAGATTGCAGCTGTAAGTTTATGGCCAACCTGGGCAGGAGAGGTGGCCCAGTAGAGCGCTGAGTTTGATCCCTATTACCACACACAAGCAATTATACTTCAAAGGAAGAGTACTGTCTATTTAACAAGCTACCATGTTAACACACATGCTCCTTAGTTTATGATAGGGGTACACCTTCCTGGGTAGCCAAGATGCATAGAGGAGATCCCAGAGGAAGCACACGGAGTAACAGTTGTCTAGCAAACTGGAAGCAGGGCTGACTGGGTGCTGAAGCTTGTGTTCACACCCAGGATGAATGGCTAGCACATGGTGCCCGCCTGTGTTCCCAGCACTGAGGAGGCAGAGGCCAGATCTGGATCCAAGGGAAGCCTAGACTGCATAGTGAGACCCAGTGTCAGAGGAAGCAGAGAAGCCTGGAGCAGGGTCAAAGTGTGCTTTGTACTAAAGATGTCACAGCAAAGTAAGGTCATCCCAACAATGGGGCAATTGAGGCACAAGAATCCCAAGTTCAAAGCCAGTCTGAGTTACATTACCAAGACTGTTTCCATAGAAGTACATAAATATAGCAAGCACCGACTACACCTTCGGACCTGTAATACCCAACGCTTTCCTGATAGGGACATGTATTTTTCTCCATTCTACTAACAACGCTGTCTTCCATGTTGTCTTCTCACAATCATCGAGACTTAAACTCGCAATCCAATGGCTAATCCACTATTAATAATCGAGGGGGTGGAATTGGAATGCAATTAAAAGGATCTGGCGAAACAAATTAATAACTTATTAACGTGTTTGGTCAACTTGGGAAAGCAACCTTGATCTATCTACGGGCTGCTAGTCGGGTTTCTCTTTGAAATACTGTTGTGTGCCTTGGTGAAGGGCAAGAAGAGCTCTCTGGAAAATGCAATCTAGCCATCTCTACCCGGCAGCCTGACCTTCCTGACTTCACCAAGGACGGTTCTCTCCTACCAGAGGTCCGAGCAAGGCGGCTGTCAAATGTCCGTACTGGCCCTGGGGAGATAGCTACTTCTCAGGGGTCCTCGAGATCTGCCTGGGGTGGGCGAGAGCCACACTGAGGACTTGGTCATGGGTCACGAGCGATCTTGGGCGCAGACTTATCTACAGGGCCAGTGACCGAGAGCTCGTGGACTCAGGCTCGACGGCTGGCACCGCGGCCGCGCGGCGGGGGCACGTCTTCGGGTACCTACCGCCGAGCTCGCCGGCGGCGGCTTTGGCCACTTCCAGGTTTCTGGCGACGATCGCCAGACGGTAGCCTTTCTGTGCCATTAGCTGAGCTACAGCCCTGCCGATCCCCCGGGAGCCTCCGAAAACCGCACAAACTTTGTCCATCTTGGACCCCGGACAGAACGTCTAAGAAAAGACACAGCTACGAGGAAAAGGGAGCGAACACTCCCTTCTGACAGCCAACCCTAGCCACAGAATGAGGCGCAAAGAGTTAGACGTCGGCGTGCACGGACTCGTCTGTGTTGCAGTGCATGCTGGGTTTTGTAGTCCTCTCTTAAGAGGCCCGCGCCTGTGCCTGTGAGCTTTGCAGCCACTTTGTTGCTGGCTGCCTCTTCCCATGCTGGGATAGTCAGTTGGCACTATGGTTCAGGGACCAAAGGTCATTTGCTCAGAGATAATAGGGTTGCCAAAACCGTGGACTTTCCACTCCGTAGTTAGCAGCCACATTATGTCCTTCTGGGTATGGACCTGTCCTGAGTCACCCACGTTTTTTGCTGCAGACAAAACCTGTTGGAGAAATATGAAGTCGTCCCCCAAGTTATTGCAGACGTTAGCCTTGCACTGTAACATTATTATTATGAGGGTGGATGTCCTGTGGAGGAACACTAGCAGGATGTGGTGCTGTAGGCCTGTATTCCCAACACTCAGAAGGTTGAGGCAGAGGGCTCACTGAGAGTTCATGGCCAGTCTGGTTACAAAGTGAAAACCTGTCTCAAAGAAAGAAACCATGTAGAGGGGTTCATTAAATGTGTGTGCTCTTGTTTTTGAGACAGAGCCTGCTATGTTATCTAGCACTCACTGTATAACCCAGGCTGGCCTCGGACTCTCAATGATCCTCCTCCTTCAGCCTCCAGTGTGCTAGGAGCACAGGCATGGACCACCACACCCTTTAACTGAATGATCTAAATAGTCTGAAGATTAGAGAGCAAACTTAGATCATTATTGACAATATTGGGTTTCTATACTCCTAAATAAGATGTTCTGAGTGCTTTCGGATCTTTGTAAATTCGAGGCCAGCCTGGTCTACAAGAGCAAGTTCCAGGACAGGCTCCAAAGCTACAGAGAAACCCTGTCTCGAAGAAAGCAACAAAACAAAACAAAAAACAAAAGGCAGCAGGCGGTGGTGGTGCACCCAGCACTTCCGAAAGCAGAGGCAGATAGTTCTCTGTGAGTTTGAGGCCAACCTGATCTACAAAGCAAGTTACAGGGCAACCAGAGCCACAGAGAAACCCTGTCTTGAAAACTAAAAACAAACAAACAAAAAAGACATTTAGACGTGTACACACCTTTAATCCCAGCATGGGGGAGGCAGGGTCAAGTGAATCTCTGAGTTCAAGGCCAGCTTGGAGGGAGGGAGTTTGGTGAAGGGGAAGTCCTATCTCACCCCCCCCCAGGCCTCCAAAATAAATAAATAAATAAATAAATAAATAAATAAATAAAGTAGTCATTTGTTACCATTCTAGTATAAAAGGAAACTGTTAGGAATTTTCCTAACCTGAGCTCTCTGCCAACACAAAAATCCCAATCAAGCCAAATCACAACAAGCCAAATTAAAAAATATCCAGGTTTAATGAGATCCCTGAGCTCTCAGGTGGCCCCAAAGGGGAACCCAGAAGCTGAGAAGGCACCGCACCACCGGGGAAGAGGAGAGACACTGAGGGAGAAGAAAGACACCGGGGGAGTGGTCAAGATTTTTGTGGGCTGTCTTGACTCTCCTCTGGGGAGGAGTCAAGGTTTAGCAGTCACAGGGACTGGGCCTCCAAAGATGGAGGCCAGAGACTTACAGAAACATTTCTTGACAGAGTATTAGTGAACTAGATTCAGAAAATACAAGATACAGTCCTGTGGTTAAAAAAAAATTACACAACCTGGGACAACAGAACTAATTCACATAAAACACTAGTGAGCTAAATTATTTAGAAAAGTACAGAGTTGTATTAACACCAGAAGTCAGTGGGGAATGAAGGCATGGGAGGGTGGAACTGTGTGCTGATCTGGAAACAGGAAGGAAAATTACTTTATAAAAGTTGAATGTTAATTTTAAAGTTTTCATTTTTCTTTCACCTAAATATAAACTGGATTTGAAATGGCTGAAGAATACATGAGTTGGTTATCCATTGTTCTGTTTTATTGCATTCTTATTGAGATAGGGTCTTGTCATGTAGTCCAGGCTGGCCTCAAACTCATGGTAGTCTTGCCCGAGCCTGGTAAGTCCTGGGGTCTCAAGGATACCCCAACACTCCAGGATTGAGATATATATGGTTGTTCTTTTCAGAATTTCATACATGCATACAACATTGGTCATTCCCTCCTGATGATCCCCTCTTCCAACTCCTCCTAAAAACCACCCAATGTTTCTTCCCTAACTTCATAAATATATATGCATATATACATTTCCATAAAATATTTATGTAATTTATACCATGAGATGGACCAGCTTAGCTGGGGCACTGGGACCGATAGGACAGGGTCTCAGGAATAGGTGGGTAAGGAGTCAGAAAATGACAGACACAAGACTCAAAAGAATTACATCTGAATGCATTTTTACTAGGCATGAGGCTCATCCCTTATACAGAAAAGATTGCTTAACAGTGTGTATTGTTTTTTTATGTGGTACAGATTATTCTTAGAGTCATTATACAAGATACATGAAAACAGATTTTCATCATACAGATGTCCCTGGTGTGAGTCTGTGGTTGGTCATACTAGACATGGCTTGGCATTAGTTTCGATATGAATCTTTATCTGGGCTATGAGTTCATGGCATTTTGAGCTAAGGGCAAGCAGTTGTAGTTAACAGTCACACAGTCTACAATCTATGCAGAAGAACTTCTTTCCTTCTCCTTCTCCACATTTCTAACTCCTTTTCAAACCTTCTCCAAAACCAGTCTCAAGACATTACAGGCATTTATCTCCCTCTTTTGCCCTTATCCCATCTTTGCTGAATCTGTCTTAATTGTTTATTAAGTTTGCCTTTGGTCTTTATTTACTAAGCACCAGATTAAACCTGGAAATCTTTAATGTTAACCCATCTTCCTCCATTAGCACCATATCCTCCTGTATATGGCTCATCAGTAGACTGGAAACTTAAACACACTGTCTTCTCTTCCAGAAGAAACCAGACTCTATTCCCTAAAAACATAAGCAGGTAGTGCCAAGAGTGCAAGGGCTCCAATGCAGGAAGCACAGCACAGCACACACACACACACACACACACACACACTTTCTCTGTGGGCACGCTTCCTTGAAGCTTGTGTCACATCTTATGTGAGAGACCACGCAGACTCCACAGGAGGTGGCATGACAATATCATATATTACACGTATCTTCCACAGAGTCCTGTTTATGCTGTTCATATACAGGTGGTGTAGGATCATCCACTGGAGCATGCTAAAATGACCAAGGATCACATCTCTAAAGAAAATTAACTCTCCCTTCCCTGGCAATTGTCAATTGTTAACTGTTCCTCAGCTGGGGGGACAGTCATGTGTCCTCCCCCACCGTGCTGGCATGCTGACTGTGTTAGTCTCATGAAAGTCTGGTGCAGGCAACCACAGCTGCTGTGAATGCAGCGGTCCTGCACTGTCCAGAGGACACTGTTTTACCCCGTCTTCCTGGACCTCTGGTCTTACAGTCATTTTCCCCCTCCTCTAATCTATTGGTATAAGGATAAGCACTCAGCGTGCATTTTTGATGCTATGTCCATGTAGCAAAATAAAAGTAATAAGTTTGTCTCTAGAGTCTATGAGCTTCCTAGCCACAAGATTTATAGTGCCAGTTTGGGGTTTTCGCCAGTGGAGGAGGCCTCAAATCAAAATGAGACAGCTGTTGGTTACGCCATAATACTGATGCCACTATTGAACACATGTTCTTGCCAGGACAGTCCTTATTACAGATTTCTAGGTTCATACCAAGACTAGGGAGGAGTGTACTATTGAATCACCCTACACAGCACCGTTTCATCCTATGACAGCTAACCAACAGAGAAAAAGGTTCCTGGCCAGTACCGACTTGATTTCTTCAAGTCCTATGTCCAAAGAGTGTGCTGTCTTCAGCAGTATGGTCGTACTGTCACCTTCTCATGGATAACCAAGAATAATGGCAACAGCCTGAACTGTCTTGAGGGTCTCTGGGCTCCCCTTGACTTAGGGGAGATATCTCACACCAGCACTGGGTTTTTACTTGTTAGTCTATGGCTTCTGGGAGGAGTATAATAATAATAATAAAGCAAGTCCCTCTATGTGGGACATGGAGTTAATTATTTTATAAGGTAAAAATGGCCAAGACTTGGTGATAAAAGTCTATAATCCCTATAGTCCCTGGAGAGCTGAGGCGTGGGGTTTGAGACTCCAAAACTTACTCTGATTACAAAATGAGCTTAAAAATAACCTGAGCAATTTAGTAAAACATGCATTGGACAAAAATTAAAAGGCTGAAGATGGGTGGAGGGCCATCAAGTTGCCTCAGAGGGTAAAGGCTTCTGTGGTAGAAGCCTGATAACCTGGCTTCCATCCAGGAACCCCTACAAAGATTGATGGAGAGAACCAACTCCACAAGGTTGTCCTCTGACCCCCACAAGTGCACCATGGCACAAGCACACCTAAACATACACATCATGCACACAATAAATAAACATTTTTAAAATGGAGGGGCCGATCAGTAGTACATCATGTGCAAGGGCCTTGGTTCAGTCTCCAGTACTATAAAAAGACCAGTAAAAAAATTAACCAGCCTCAATTGCCTCTTCTTCCCAAAGGTCAGGACCATAAAGCAAGGCCATAAGAAAATCTGATGCAAATAAAGCCATGGCTTAAGAATATTTTTAGTGCTGAAGATATAGCTCAATGGAAGACCAGCCCTGAAGAAAATAGCCAATTCTAGTCAGCACTAAAGAGGTACATGTGTTACTCTGAGTTTCCTAGTAACCACAAAACCTATATGTCATACTGGAGACTGAATCCAGAGACTCATGCTTACAGGAGAGTGAACTGGGCCATATCCTGAGCTCATGTAGTATAATCTGTGAGAAACAGACGTGGTAGTTGTGTAGCAAGTTGGTCAGAGTATATTCCCTCTTCAAGAGTCCTCTCAAAGGGCAGATGATGCTAAATAGTGCTCCTTATGAGGGAGGAGAGACTGCAAAGGTATCTTCACAACATCTAGTATAATATATTAAAAGCAGATACAGTAAGAAATTCAACCCCATAACCCAAAATTCAGAAACAAGAACAGGTCTTTGTGACCAAAACGATTAGGGAAGAAGTCTGATTACAGGAAGATGGGATATGCTGGGTTCTAGCGAGCTTTAAAGTCATATGCAAACATTATACTGGAGAGGCCTGCATGCTTTTGACTCTGGAAGTCAAAATATAACAGCTACATTTAAGAACTAGTAGTGTCTGCCAGGAATATTGGGTGTATGCCTGTGATCCCTTCCCTGGGGAGGTTGAGACAGCAGGATCATGAGCTGGAGGTCCACTTGAGCTACAAAGGGAAACTCTGGTTCAAAAGTGGAATTAATTCTTAGGTGATGTTAAGGTTTGTGGGAACCCATTTTGCACAACTTGCCCACAAGTGATCTTGGAAAGGAAAAAGTTAATTGATCAAACCACCAAAAACAGTGGTCATATTCTTGGCCTCTGGCATCTGACCCAAAGTGGAGAAGGTCAATCTTTGCCAACAGTCTTGTCCACTTCATAGCCAAATCTGGGGTGACGTTTTTCCATGCAGAGCTATTTTAACAGACCCATGTGGCTTTAGAGCTGTGCCACCCGCCATAAAGACCATTACATGTGACGTGAGGTGACATCCTCCAGACCTTCCACTTTCTCCCCTGTGCACACAGATGGGCTGAGCTTTTCCATCAACACGTCCGTCAGTTTAAACCCCCGAGGTTGTTATTTATTTTTCCCTCTAAATACAAAGTCATTATCACCCCTTGGAAGGACTCCCCCATCACAACCTGTCAGCCTTCGGCTGAAAGGATTACCGAGTGAGGAAGCTTCGCCCTAGTCCCCTGGTAACAAAGTCAGGGCCTGAAAATTAAACTGGGTCTCCCTGTGCAGCAGGACAATGAAGAAAGCCACCATGGGATTGTACACTCCATCTCAGCGCACATGTCACTTTCCCGGCATAATTTTCATCATATTCTATACTTTTGTTTCATCTAAACCCACATAGGATGTATTCCCTCTGGGCCCTAATAATCAAAAGGGGAAATCCCTATAGAGAAGGTCTGTTTTATAATTTTTAAGAACATTCTTTATATTATTTTTCCGGTTACAAAGTAAATATAATTTCATTGCAAAAAATTAATTTTCAAAGTAAGAATGCATAGAAAGCATACATTTTAAACATGAAAGTTGTATGGTGTGTGAATGTGTTCCAGTAGTTGTTACAAATTTGTTTCCGATTGAAAGCCTCTCAGCTTGGTATATGAAGTTTGAGGCTACAGTTAATTGTGAGTGTGTTGTGCTTTCATGGGTATTTCTTACAACAAAGGAAGGTATATAAAGCCTGAGATCCCTATGGAAAGTTTTGTTTTGTTTCTATGTGTCTGGCGTAGTGGTGAGGTAGGGTCTCATGTAGCCCAGGCTAGTCTCAAATGTACTCTGTAACTAAGGAAGGCCAGGAATGTAGTAAGGAGGAGGGCGCTTGTTGGTTCCTGGCCACTTAGCCCCGAAATAACCACACAAATACTGTATTAATTGAATCACTGTTTGGCCCATTAGCTCTACTTTCTTATTGGCTAACTCTTACATCTGAATTTAACCCATTTCTAGTAATCTTTGTATAGGCATGTGGCTGTGGCTTACCTGGTAATGTTCCGACAGGATCTAGCAGGGCTACATGGCCTCTCTCTGACTCCACTTCCTTCTCCCAGCATTCAGTTTAGTTTTCCCTGCCTACCTAAGTTCTGCCCTGCTATAGGTCCAAAGCAGTTTTTTTGTGAATACCGATGGTATTCACACATACAGGGGGAATCCCACATCACAGGAATCCTAACCTTCTTCTCCCTGCCTCTCAAGTGCAGGACTTACAGGTACATGCCACTGTATCAAAGCTCTTCATTCCATTTTTGAAACAACTTTTTACTATTTAGCCCAAGCTGACCTCAGACTTAATAGGCACCCAGGCTGCTCGCGAACTCAAAATGTTCCAGCCTCCTGAGTGCTGAGATTATAGACATGCACCATTGTACCAAGCCAGAAATTCTATTTATAAGAATTCACACCACGATGTTATGACTGTTGCAAAAAATTTAAAAAGTCAACTGAGCAGTGGTTGATTACACGCCTTTAATCCCAGCACTCAGGAGGCAGAAGCAGGCAGATCTCTGGGTTCAAGGCCAGCCTTGCCTACAGAGTGAGTTCCAGGACAACCAGGGATACACAGAGAAACCCTGTCTACCCTACCTCTGACTTCGGTGTTCATTGATAATCCTCTCAATCCCAAGGGCATACAAGTGGGAAGTCCATAATTGAATTTCCCCCTTTGCTGCCAGGTCTTCAGTTTCCCAGAAGTCTTTGGGAGATGGTGAGCAATCTGTTTGGCCCACACTGTGTGAACAATCTAAGAACCCAATGCAGCCCACGTTCTTATTTCCAGAAGGAAAATCTGAAAGCTGCCTCTGTGTGGCTGCACAGAGCTCACAGTACTGATGATTACAAAGCAAGCTAGATTTTCTTGTTGCCATCCTTCATCCTTCCAGACTGTGAGGCCCTACAGCAACTGCTCTTCCTCCATTTACAAAGTTTCCATCATTTTGGTGTGTGGGGACGACCCCTGAGAACTTTATTTTGTCAATTGAACTAATATTCATATCCAAGAGGCTGGTGGGATGGTTACCGGTTACCTATGGCAACTCTGGAGCTTATTCCTACCATCTCTTCCTCACTCCACATGGAGTCAGAAGATCCTGCTGACCCCCTGCCTGCCCATCAGTCCAGCTCCATCCTCTCCTTACCCCCTGGCCCACCTTTGTACAGGCCCTGAAAGATAAGATAGAGCCTCCTCAATGAGCCAGCCTTGCCAATAGCTACCCCCGCCACACACACACCACACACAGCACCACCAGAGGGCTCTGTCTAAACTGCAAAGCCAGTCTTACTGTTCCTGAATAAAACCCTGAAATAGCTCCTAGGGTAAGAAACGAAGTCCTCCCTGGGAGTGACCAGCACCCTGTCCTCCAGTCTGCCTGCACCACCACCTCCACAACCACACAGCTTCTCTCTCCTACCCGCAGCTTCACAGATACTCGGCATTCTCTGTAGTAACAAGCTAAGTCACACCATCCAAGCTTTGGCAAGCACTGTCGTCTCAATCTCTAATGCTGCCTCTTCCCCTAGTAACACCCAGTTTATCATCCAAGACACGGCTCAACACATCTTTTTGGCCACGGACACTCTTATGTTCGAAACTGAAACGTCCCCTTACCGGCCTATGTTTTCAACATCTCATGTCCCAGCTGGCGGCAAGGTTTTGGGGGAGACTGTAGAACTTCAGAGATGTGGGGGCTCTGTTGGAGGAAGTGAGTCACCAGGACTAAGATGTGAAAGTCACACCCACTTCTGGTTTGGGATCAGCTTTCTTTGCATCACGATCCCCACGAAGAGTTGACCCAGCACTTCACACCCCCACGATGGACCAGGATCCTCTGCTTCGTCACCTGTGATGAAGATCCTTCCCTCTGTATAACCATAAAACAATGCATATCTCAGGCTTTTCTGTCAGGTGCATTTAATCGCAGCGACATGGAAAGTAATAAATGCGCATAATATTCCCAGTCCACGGGAGATGATAGCAATATGCCTTTTAAAAATTCATTTTACATACCAACCACAGTTCCCCCTCCCTTCCCCCCTCCACACTCCCAACCACTCCTCAGAGATGGTAAGCCCACCCGTGGGGTGTCAACTGAGCCCAGTATGTCGAGTTGAGGCAAGACCAAGCCCCTCCTCCCGTCTACATCAAGGCTGAGTATGGTATCCCACCATAGGGGATGGAGTCCAAAAAGCCAGTTCATGCACCAGGGATAGATCCTGGTCCTACTGCCAGAGGTTCCACAAACAGACCAAGCCACACAACTGTCACTCACATTCAGAGGGCCCGGTTAGGTCCCAAGCAGGCTCCCCAGCTGCCAGTCCCAAGCCAGTCCCAAATCCATGAGCTCCCACTAGCTAGCAATGCATTTTTTTATTTTTAATCTTTCTCATGACATGACGCTAGAAGCATCTGCAAGTCTATTTTGTGGAAAGACCTTGACTTTAGATCCTAGAGAGATCTCCTGGGTTCCCAGCGGGAGCTTTTACCTAAGACGATAAAGAACTCTCTTCACTTAGCTGTGAATTCTTTGAGTGCAGAAACTCTATTCCTGTTTGTTTTCGTAGTGGAGTGCCCTTCCTAGGGTTCCTGAAGTTATTAATGGATGAATAAGTGAGTGACTGGAATAAGTCATTCAGAAAGAATGCATTGCTATAGGCAAGAACCCCTGATGGATACTGTTATGATTTAAACGAACCTGGCTGTTATTTTCATTGGGAAAACAATTTGGCAAGGAAGTCAGACCCTAAACAATCATGAAATTACTATTTAATTACAAAGGCGGAGGGGGGCTATAGAGAGTACAGACTGTTATGGCATAACTTGGGACTTAGGTCAGAAAATTTTCTTGGAGAACATAATGTTCATAAACTAAATTACTAATAGAAACACATTACCAAAGAACGGCAACTCCGATTCCTACCTTACGCTAATGCCCCATTGCTCTGACAAAATACCTGCTAGAAACAACCTGAGGATGGAATCCTTTGTCTTGGCTCATGGTTTCAGGGGGTTTCATGGTGGGCAAAGCATGGTACCCAGATCACAGGGCAATCATCACGCAAGATTAATCAGGTAGCAGAGAAGTGAGAGCCAGAGACCAGGCGCTGCTCTTTAAAGGTCACACCTGTCACTCACTTCAACCGGCCAAGCCCCATCGCCCCTCAAAATGTTTACTGGGTAAAATGCATTAAAACCCAAACCTGTGAGACACATCAGATTCAAACCATAATATTAGCTTCACCGACAGACATAGTGACTAGAATCCAAATAAAAAATTTCCCTTTGAGTTCACCAGTCAAGAGCTCTTGTTCCTCTTGTAGAGGACCCTGGGTTTGGTCCCAAGAACCCACACCATAACTCCAGTTCCAGGGTGACCTGAAACCTTTTTCTTGCGTTTATGGACACATACATGTCTATGGACACCTACATACGTGTAAAACTAGCACATACACTCATCAGGCACTACACATGAAATAAATTTTTTTAAAAAAATCATAAAGACAAAACAACTTCACTTTGAGGTATGTATGAGTGTGTGTGTGAGCATGTGTGCATGTGTGCATGTGTGCATGTGTGTGTGTGCGTGTGTGCACGCATGTGCATGTGTGAGTGTGTGTGTTCTGCCAGACTTCTGAACCACAGATGCTGGGTACACAGGCACTGTCCATCTTGGTTTTTGAAACAGGATCTCTTAAGCAGAAACTAACCGATTCAGCTAGGCAGGCTGGCTGGCAGCCAGCCCTGAAGAGACACCGGCCTCTGCTTCCCCAGGGCTGGGATTACAAGTATAGACCCCCACACCGGCTTTTGTGTGGCTGGGGATCAAATCAAATCCTCATGCTTGCACAGCAAATGCTTACTTGACTGGGCGATCTCCTCAGCCACTCAACGTTTGCTTTGAATGATTGTTAACTGCCGCTGGGGTTTGGTGTGTTTTGCTCCTAGATGCCAGGAAAATCTATGCAAAAGCATAATGTCTGACATGTTGTGAACTTTTTGTCACCTGCCCAAATTTTTCCAGTGGTTTGAAGCTGGCTCTGGGTGCTTCAGCTTACCACAGTGTGGCCTATCATGCATAAGAAAACTCAATATTCCCCAAACTTGCTCTGTAGCTGGCTAGCCCTCTAACCTCACCCGCCTGCCCATTCACCTCCATTTCTCTGCTTCCCTGTCTCCTCCCCGGATCTGCCCTTCCTGTTTCAATTATATATAGTTCTCAACTCACCCACTGTGCATCTCAAAGCAAAGAGAGCCTCCCCAGTTTTGCAGGCGCTCTTACTGACAGGCTGTGCCCAAGACTCCAGTGTAGCTCAGGACACAGCTCAGGACACAGCACCGCTGTAGTGGCCTCTGAATGACAGCCTTGGCCGTGCCCAGGCTCTGTATATTCTCGAAAGCTTACCTGAGAGAGCCAGAGTCAATACCACAAGGTTTAACCCGTGAGACTGGACGGCAGTGTAATGGCGTCTGCATTTCTAGGCGGCACCTATGTGACCATGGGGGTATTTGACAGTGACTGTTTTGTTTCTCATCTGTCTTTCAGAGACCCAGCCCTCAGTTTGGTTTTGCAGCCTAGAAAACCTGGATCGTGTTCGAGTTTGTTTTTCTGATGGAATGGTAAACACTGAGCAAAACCAACCTGGGGTATTGCCTCCATGAGACGGGCCTGCAGGCATGTCTGTGGGGCATTTTCTTGACTGCTGATTGATGCTGGAGGACCCAGCCTACTGTGGGCTCTGCCACACCTGGGCAGGGAGTCCTGGGCTGCATAAGAAAGGTCGCTGAACATAGCCCAGGAACAAGCCAGCAAGCTGAGTCCCTCTTGGTTTCTCCTTCAAGTTCTTGCCTTGAATTCCAGCCTTGGTTCCTCTCCCCCATACCCCATGATGGACTACAGAACGGGAGCCAAAAAGTCCCTTTCTTCCTCAAGTTGCTTTAGGTCAAGTGTTTATCACAGCCACGGGAAAGTGACTGATCCAGACCCTGTGCAGATTACAATCAAAGGGGTCTCTGTATGTCGACACTGGGGCTAGAAAAAAAAAAACAAACCAAACCTCACCTGATACCCTGACCCCCACCATTGACCCCCCCCAAGATTGACATGTTGAAGTCCTGACCTCCACTGTGATTTTATTTGGAGTTGGAGCTTTTAGAGAAGTCATTAGCCCTAGGCGTGGGGCCTGGAATATAACTGTTTCCTCCAGATTTCTTGACATGACCATTGCCATCTTGAAGCAGAGTAGCTTCGACAACATACAGGAAGTCACGGCACTGAAATCAACAGCTAGGTCTGTGGTCTTAGCTATGGGGCTGCTCACATCTCCTCTTGGGGAAGTGGGGGTCACAGCTTTTTAGGAGACCCTCTTCCGGGTTTTAAATTCCCTTTCCCTCCTGTCCAAAATGTTTCATAACATTTCAAGTAAAAAGTGACTGGGGATAAGGCTTTTGGGGGGGTACACCTTCCTCAGAATCAGAAGCAACCCATACAAAGTCATGTATTCACCAGGGTGGATCTAATCGGATCTTTCTATAGTCTGTCCACCACCGCTTTCCTATTTGGGGTAAATAAATCCATTTATGCCTCCCCAGACAAGTCACATGATGAGTCCCTGATTCAATCAGACTGTGTCTTGTCAGGAGGGTTAAGGGACACAAAGGGCAATGTTCACAGGAACATGCTCTGTGCTGCTCCAGCCCTTCCCTGCACCCTCCCTCTCCCCCTGCCTCTCTCCCCTCAGTGCACAGAGGAAAGGCCTTGTGAGGACGCAGGGAAGGCAGCTGTCTGGAAGCCGGGAGGAGAGGCCTCTCTAGAAACTGACACTCATGACACCTTGATACAAATTTCCAGCCTCTGGCGCTGTGACAAATGACAAATTAAATGACAAGTCTCTGTCACTTAAGACACCCCACCTGATTATTTTCTTATGGCATTTGGAGCACATAATGCAATATTACTGCCCAGTTTTTCTTCACCACAAGCAAACTGAATAAAAAAAAGAAAAAGAAAAAGGCAAAACTTGTTAAGTCAGCCACAGGGGTGCAGGCCTGTAATCTCCAAACCCTGGAGACAAGGGCAGGAGGGTTGTGCATTCAAGGCTTGACTTTGTCACTCTGACCTTGCTGATTCTTCAGCTGGGAGTGTGGAGACCAGGGACCACGCCCTTCCCTTGCTGACTCTCTCAAACACCTTGACTCTCCTGTCTCTACCCTGCCATTTTACAAAGACTTGTGTGTTTGAGAAGACCCTGAAGCTTGTTCAGAGTAAATAATGGAGCCCTAAGTCACCAAAAGGTCAAGGGTTAAACAGAAGAGATGGTAAGCTCTCAGTGAATGTTTATTGAGCATCCACAGGTATACAGGTGTGTCCTCAAAAAAATCTTACCATAACCATGCATTATCATATTACAGACATACGTGTGCTTTCATAGCTCTGGTATTTACACACACATATTTGTGTGTGGTGGGGTGTTTATTGTGTAGGGTGTGATTGTATGTGGGCAAAAGCAAGGCCTTGCTGGGTTATTAGCTACTCAAATAACTATGCCTCAATCACAGCCTTAGTTCGTATTTAATCCTCACACAAACAAAAAAACTCCACAGAAGGTTGTTGCTACTCTTGTGTCTGACAACAAGGAAATCAAAGCAGAGATGGTAGACAGCCCAAGATCACAGGCAAAACTAGGATTTCTTCCTGCTCTAGCCAGCGAGCCCACCCTTTTATCTGGGAAAAGAAATGCCCTGGGTTCCGTTCCAGAGAAGATCACATCAGACTCTCTCTGGTCGTCCCAGGAGCTCTGAAAGCCTACCACACACCCACAAGCCCCAATCTGCAAAGAGCCGTGAGGCAGGTACCACTGTAGCCAGGATACTCTGGTTGCAGAAGAGAAACACACTAAAGCCATTTGGATACTGGGGGCTTTGTCACATAGAAGCCACTGAAAGGAAGTAAAGGGAGACCCTGTGGGAACTGCGACTCGTGGTTAGCTGCTCTCGGGGAACAAAGTCACACATCTCTATGCCCCCTTAATATTCACTGAGGTCACACGATCCTCCCTTTCCACTCTCCTCTACCCCAAACTTTCCCCCGCCCGGCCACCCCATTTTCTCATGCCCATTATGCAGGCATGAGTCCACGGTGAAAATGACCACCCTTTGGCCTCACTAGTTCACTTCCTGTGACCAAACCCCCACCGGATTTGCTCAAGACAGAGGATTAGACCCTGCCTCTGCCTGTTGGCAGGTGAGCTCCTCGCTGAGTGCAGGTGCTGAGAGCCACTGAGCCAGCTGCTCCGAGAATGTAACTAAACGTGCTGGTCCCGCTGTGATGGCCGCCGAGGTTCAGAGGAAAGGTTGATGATTGGAGAGACGCTGGGTGGATCTGTCACAGCAGTTCACAGTGAGTGCCCATATCAGTTCCGCCTCCCAGGGATACTGTGTCCAGAACAAGCCTGTTTTAATGTCCGTAAAATGTCTCTCATTTTAAAGTACCTAAGCTCCATGGTATCTGTGAATGTTCCATTCTAAGGACTCAGTGGTGGTTCCATTACCAGCACACAGCATACATGTCTGCAGAAACAGGGAGTACAGTAGACGAGGGTTGCCAAAGTGAAGTAGGTGTCAGGGACATGATTCATCAGTAAAGTGCTCGATGTACAAACATAGGGACCTGGGTTTGGACCCTCGTCTGAAACCTCACGGATAGGGAAGCTGAGACAGATGGCTGGAGGATGCCTGGAACTCACTGGCCGGTCAGTCTAGATGAATTAATTAGCAACAGGCTCAGTAAGAGGACTTGCCTCAAAAAATATGATGGAGACTGAATAAGATACCCCAGCTCTTGGGAGGCAGAGAAAGGTGGATCTCTGTGAGATCAAGGCCAGCCTGGTCTACAAAGTGAGTTCCAGGGCAGTCAGGACTACGCAGAGAAATCCTGTCTTGAAAAACAAAACAAAAGACAACCAACAGCTATCTCTGGCCTTCACACAGATGTATGTACATATATACATACATATGAACATGCATACACACAAACACATGCTTTCAATATGTTTCTTAAAATAGAGTATGAAGCCGGGCAGTGGTAGTGCACGCTTTTAATCGCAGCACTCGGGAGGCAGAGGCAGGAGGATCTCTGTGACTTCCAGGCCAACCTGGTCTGCAAGAGCTAGTTCCAGGATAGGTTTCAAAGTTACACAGAGAAACTCTGTTTCAAAAAACAAAAACAAAAACAAACAAACAAACAAAAATAGGAGTCTGAATTTCAGCTTCCCGCTTTCTACTTATTGATTAGACCTTCTCATATATAGTCTGTCCTCAACTCAGTAACTAAGCACATGATGGGTAAGTTTCTCAGAGGGAATTAGTGTTTATAAAATCAATACTTGTTCCACTTGTGTGTGAGTGTGTGTGTGTGTGCGTGTGTGTGCATGTGTGTGTGTGCGTGTGTGTGCATGGGTGTGTGTGAGCGTGTATGTATGTGTGTGCGCGCGCGCATGTGTGAGTATGTATGTATGCGTGTGAGTGTGTGTGAGTGTGTGTGTGCGTGTGTATGAGAGTGTGTGAGCATGTATGTGTGTGTGTGCTCATGGGTGAGTGTGTGTGTGAGCGTGTATGTATGTGTGCGTGAGTGTGTGTGTGTGAGAGTGTATGTATGTGTGTGAGCGTGTGTGTGTGAGTGTGTATGTGTGCGTGCATGTGCGTGTGTGCTCACGCACATGCATGCTGCCCTACTACCATGAATCACGTCCTATTTCCCTTCCTAACCCCAGCCTCCATGTGCATGCAGTCCTGAGAGATGTAGGGAAGCCATAGATAAAGGATTGAATCGTACAGAATGGATATGTGGGATGCCGAACCTCCACGAGGTGCCTCACAGATCTCATTTACCACAGAGAAATGAGAACATTCTACAACTAACAGAAATAGCAAGACAGCATCTGAAAGATGCCGGAATTTTGTCAGGCACCAAGAAATACAGGTATCTTTAGTTACACTACACAATCCAAGAACACCCTCAGTAACAAAATGGTGTGGGATAATTGTCTGTATTCTGTCAATCATGTTTTAAATAAACACTGATTGGCCAGGCAGGAAGTATAGGTGGGTCAATCAGACAGGAAGCAGAGAAGGGGCAATGAGAACAGGAGAATGCTGGAAAGGAGGAAACCCATTCCTCCCACTCCTGCCCAGACATCAAAGAAGCAACATGTGATCTACCCCACTGTGAAAGGTACTGAGCCACATGGCTAACATAGATCAGAATAATGGGTTAATAGAAGTTACAAGAGCTAATAAGAAGACTGAGCTAATGGGCCAATCTGTTTTATAACTTATGGAGATCTCTGTGTGATTTTCTTTGGGGCTTGCCTGCTGTGGGGTACCGGGTGGGACATAAACCCCAACAAGCAGGCCCCCTCATGTTACAACAAAATCACTCACTTAATTTAGAAAAGTGATGCTAATTTTTTTAGCCTTTTAAATTTATTCTTATTTTATTTCATGTGTACAGGTGTTTTGCCTATGCCTGTGTACCACTTGCATGGAGTGCCCACAGAGACCATAAGAGGGCACTGGATCCCTTGGAGCTGGAGTTATGTTACAGATATTTCTGAACTGTTATTAGGATGAGCCTAGGTCTTCTGGAAGTGCAATCAGTGCTCTTAACTGCTGAGCCACCATCACTCCAGCCCCCTATACTTAACATTCTTAATACATTCTTAATACATTGCAATCTGGGCATGACAGCTTCTTGGGAGATGGAGATGGCACTGTTGCTTCAAGCCATAAGTTCAGGACAAGCCTGTACAACATAGAAAACCCCATCTCAAAGAATGCCTACAGTAAAATTATATCACAGTCACGGGTCCACATGCATGAGAGGAAACCGACGCCTAAAACTATATATGACCAGCTGTTTTCAAGTTTCTTTATTGTTAATATTGGATTAGTACTTCTTTGCTAAAACGGAAGGTCAACTGGTTTGTGAGGACCCAGGCCAACGTGCTTGACTGGAGAGAAAACAAAGCTGAGAAAAATTGGATTGCATCACCTATTTCATGAGCACAAGGAAAGATCTCCATCTCCTTCATTTCTCAGGGACAGCAATGGGACAGTTTGGGATCGCTCACGGAGAGCACACAGATGCAGGATTAGGAGATTTCCAAGACATCTATGCCATCACTTTGTTCAGGCCTGGGAGAATCGGGATGAAGATCAGACACTTTCCTCATGCTGCCTAGAGTCTAGTGTAGAAGGTAGATGCTGGAGAAGCACCTTGAATGATGCGAGCGTGGAACTCAGTCTGAGTTTAGAAGACAGTAAAGCAGGGAGAGACAATGTCTTAGTTACTTTACATTCACATTGGTGAAACGAAATACCAGACCAGACCAATTCAAGGAGGGAAGGACTCATTCTGACTTACAGAATATTCCAGGGAATGTAGTCCATCTTAGAGGGGAAGGCATGGCAGCAGGACCATGAGGCCAGTAGTCACACTTACTGACGGCCTGGAGGCAGAGAGAGCGAACAAGAAGGAGGACAGGGTTGAAAACCTTACGGTCCACTCCCCAGTGACATACTTCCTCCAGCAAGTGTTCATCTCTTCCCAAACAGTGCTACCAGGTGCCACCTATTATTTCAAACATGTGACCTTACGTGCGGCATTCCAAATTCAGACCAGAAGAGGCAAAAGGCTCCGTGGAAATAGTTGAGAAAGCAAGCTGGAAGGCTAGAAGGTTGGTTGTGTGCAGAGAAATGCTGTCTTGATTGGTTTTTTTCCTAGATAGTTTTAGGAGGTAGACACAGAGGTGAAGTCATTGACAAGGAAGAGCTAAGGTGAAAGAGAGGCTGGCGCCCAGAAAGAAGATCAATCACATGCAGTTAGCCGTCAAGCAAGCTGGTCCTGATGAGAGAGTACAAGGATTGCGGGCCTGATAACGATGCTGTTGTCGAATCGTGGAAAGTGTCTCGGATGAGGGCTGCTGAGAGAGTACAGTGGACAGAGTGCTTGCCTGAACAATATAACTGAGGACCTCCGTTTGATCCCCAGAAGCCAGGTTTACAAAAGGTGTGGTGGTGGTGGCGAGCTTTTATAATATGAGCACGGGGTGCCAGAGGCAGAGGTTCCATGCTTGCTGGTTAGCTGGCCTAGTCTGTTTCTTGGGACCCAGGACAATGAGAGTCAATATCTTGGAAACAAAAACCGTAGTGGACAGCAACTGAAGATGGCCCCTGAATTTATCTTCTGCCGTCTGCACATGTGCACGCACACGCGCACATACACAACAAGCACACGTACATGTAGGAATACACACACATACTATATACATACACACACTAAATATCTAAGATGAGGCACAGGACACTCAGGAAGAGAGAGAGAGAGAAAAGATTTTTTTTAAGTTTTAAAGTATTATACAAAGGGGCTCAGCAATTAGGAGCACTGGCTGTTCTTCCATAGGTCCTGAGTTCAATTCCCAGCAACCACATGGTGGCTCACAACCATCCATACTGAGATCTAGTGCCCTCTTCTGGCCTGCAGGCATGCATGCAGGCAGAATCTTGTATATATAACAAATCTTTTCTTAAAAATATTACATATATATTAAATTGACTAGAAAGCATAGTGTTACACACTCTGCAGGATATAAAGCAGGGTTCAAATGGGAGAACCACAAGGAATGACAGTTACTAAGTACCAAGTGCCATTGTAGGAGATTTCTGTTTTCCCTGACATTTTTTTCCCACTTTTCTGGAGGTCTGGTAAGGCTGCCAAAGACTTAACACAATCTCCCACCCCATAAAAACCAGGACACCTAACCCAGAACAACAAATCTCTTTCTCGTGGGAATGTAAACCTTCTAGAAATCAAAAGTGGGTGAAAACACATTAGTTATCCAGAGGGGATTGTGCCTGGAACACGATTATGACTTCCTGCCATGGTGAAGTCAGGGTCCCGGGTCTGAAATACAGCTGTTTGACCTCTGCCTGGATTCCGTAAAGAGCCCGTGATCATTCTAACAAATGTGCTTTTCTCCCACCAGTCTGGTAGGGCGTTTCTACTGCTTCTCACCCAAGGGCTCTGATCTAGCTGCGTGCTGTGTGTTTCATAGGAGAGCTCATTGAAAGGAGACAATGGCCTTGAAAAGAGACATTGAAGTCCCCGTTGACACACAAGGCAAGCGAAGCTCACTGGGGTAAAATACCTTCTCATTCATGCTGGTGGGCGAGAAGATTGGCCAAGGCTCCCAGGCTGTGTCCTGGTACCAAGGCTCTGCTTCTTCCATCCGTGAACAGGGATGAGGGCAGCCTCTGCAATGCCAATAACCCTAACCCTCCACTTGGACTCCGTTAAATGCTGTTATGTACTTACTGACAGATATGATCTATATTACCTTAATGAATCAGCATGTCACCATTTCATAAAATCCAGGTAGTCTGTTCTCTATTTGTGTGTATTAAAATTTGTTTTATGCCACCATAGAACAATATAACTGTATGTTGTCTCACAATGCTTGTAAATCTGACTCCAAGAGCGTGATCCACAGCCACATTATTAAATAAATCTAAAAACACACAAATCAATGAATATGTATTATTTATGTAGTGAGCTGAACCAAGTATCGTATAAAAAATAAAGTATAAGATGCGATGGGCTGGGGATGTAGCTCAGCTGGGAGACTACCTCCCTATGTAATCCTAGGCTACACAGCAACTTGAGGCCAGTCTGAACTTGTTTAAAAATGAAGAATTTCTTGGAGACACTTTGCAGTTTGGAAAGACCTGTAATGAAGAATACAAAGGTAGATTTAAACATTGAGATGTGAACAGAATATGTGTTTTACTGTAAAATGGGTTTTTTCTCAAGATTTAGTTACTTGCGTATTTTATGCATATAGATGCTTTGTCTGTATGTACATCTACACACCAGAAAGAGGGCAGTGGACCTCATGAGCCTACATTTAGAGATGGTTGTGAGCCACCATGTGGGTGCTGGGGATTGAACTCGGGACCTCTGCAAGAGCAGCCTGTACTCTTAACCTCTGAGCCAGTTCTCCAGTCTGATGAAATCAAGTGTTAAGAACAGAGACCATCAGGTTGGCAATATGGCCCACGGTATTGCCTGTTGTCAAGCTAGAGTACCTGGTCACTGGGCCCACATGGTAGGAGAGACCCAACTCCTGCAAGTTACCTTCTGACGTCCACATGCTACACGGTGGTACCTGCACACCCACCTACATGTACACACACGCACGCGTGTACACACATCACACACATACCATGCAGTACACACATCACACATAGCACACACATGTACACATATCATACACGAGTGTACACATACCACACACCTCGCAGTACACACATCACATATAACACACATGTACAAATATCACACATGTGTGTACACACATCACACACACCACACACAACACACACGTACACACATCACACATAACACACATGTACACACATCATACACACGTACACACATCACACACATCATACACACATACACACATCACACACATCATACACACGTATACATACCATACACACGGACATCATCACATATAACACACATGTACACACATCACACACATATCACACACAACACACATGTACACACACACCACACATAACACACACAAGCACACATATCACACACATGCACATCGCATGCAGACACACATCATACATAACACACATGTATACACATCACACACATGTACACATGTCACACATGACACACACACCACAAATAAAACTCCATGAGAAGGAAAGTGCTCTGACCCAGGAAAATAGGCAGTGAAGGACAATATGCTTGTCTCTGTCTCTAAGAAAAATGTCTAGTGTCTAAATAACAACCTTAAATAAGAAAAGGTCTCTGTGATGCATGGCTGACACGCTGTATATCTTCATCTCAGGGGAGGACATCTGAAAGTAGATTACATAGATTTATAGAACACGATTTCCGAGTGGTCACTGTAGCAACCATGCCATTTTCCGCTTCCGCTGGCCGAATGGGTGACAACTGACATCACTAATCCTAAGTTGTTGCTGTTTTAAAGCAGTGTCATGGCCTCGTGCTAGAAATCTCTCTGGAGGGTTTGGTGCCTTCTCTAAGGTTGGTTATTAGAGATTTATATTCTGAAATGCCAAACTGCATTTTTAATCTATCATCAGAGCAGATTATCAGAACCAGAAATGACAAGATTTAGCGCTCAGGTCCCCATTCTCCATGCCTGAGTCTCACAGCGAGAGCTGCAATGCACTACGCCGTTTAGAGTAAGCGTGATATATGAATGAATGGGTTTTCCTTCTCGCTGAATAATTATGGGTTCCTTCTTACTAAAAACAAATTATTTTTATTTCTTATGAAGAAGACTATGATTAATTATACAAAATTGCACTTGCCTTTAATTGAATAAATCTCCTCCTTTCCTGAGCATTGGAGAGAGATTATATATTATTAACTAGCTTGAGAATCCAGGGAGGAAAATCTCTTTCTAGAACTGAACGGAGCTGGTGATAGAGACTGTAGAACTATATACTAGCGCTTTGCAATGGGTTTCTGTGGTAGAAGGACCCACAGAAAATGGCCACTGGGCCACAGTGCCACACAGTTCTGATTCTGTGTTGTTGGGAGTTCAGGCCTTTTGTCTACATCTTACCTATAAGCATACATTTCTAGGAAAGCATGTAATGAAAGCTAAGATATGTTTGCTATTCACACATGGTGGGCTGAGGCTTTGTAGGGACAAACCCTGAATCAGGGTATCTCCATTTCTGTACTTTAGACAGTCTTAGCGACACCAGGTCTTTGTAGGTGGCTTCAACTGTGCAGGGTAGAATGAACCAGCATCTTCCTGCTGAATGCTATCTGTGTACATGATCCTGGTGCGAGAGCCTGACATTGTCAAACGTCCCCCAGTGAACCAAGCTGCTTCTGGCTAAGAACCACTGCCCTGGATTATAGCATTCTCTTCTGGTTCAATCTAGAAGACATTGTACTAAATTCTGCTGGTTACTTCCCAAATCTGTAACCCTGTCTGATAACAGAAGCTCTAATTAGCAAGATGGTTTTCTAGAAGACTCACCATCATTCCCAGCCTCCCTTGCAGCTAACTGGAGCAATGCTGCAAAGGTTAGGTTAATAAAATTTAAGTGACAATTATGACATAACATTAGCTGGGAGGTGGTGGCACACGCCTTTAATCCCAGCACTCAGGAGGCAGAGACAGGTGATTTCTGAGTTTGAGGCCATCCTGGTTTACAGAGTGAGTTCCAGGACAGGCTCCAAAGTTAGAGAGACCCTGTCTCAAAAAACTTTAAAAAAGAAAATTATGGCCATAATCTACTGATCATATCCATAAAAGTCAAGGAGTCTCATTCTGCTTCCTCACGTTCTGCTGTCTAGGGGTAAATATGATAGTGAGAGATTGTGTGGACCTTTTTTTCTGTGACACTAGAAAAGGGCCCAAGGCTGCTAGCTAGTGGTGAATATGATCATGAGAGATACTGTTAGTCTGTTTTCTGTCACCATAATAAAACACCTGAGGCTGAGTAGCTTCTGATACTGGCTTCTGATCGGCTCTGGTGACCCTCTGGTGGCAGATGGTACCACAGGGCAGGATCCTGTATAAGGGGGAAGGATAAGAAAACAGACAGCATGGGCAGGACCACCTTATTACCAGTATCCTACAACAGTGCATTAATTCCCTTTAAGCCAATGAGAATTGAGTCCTCCCTGGAATCTGACTCTAACAGAGACTATCAAGAGATGAGGATGTTGTCAGTGTTACAGTACATGCCCAGCACGTCTGAGGCCCTGGGTTCAGGCTCTAGTACCACACTCAGCTGCTTCCTTCATCATTTATGTTGGCACGCTGGGGATCCTGCTTCTATCACATGAGCCTTTGGGGACAAACTGAAACTATGCCCAAATCACAGAACAGCTCCACCTACCATATGAGACCCAGGGATGGGAGACACATGGTGAGTGTGGTAGAGCTATTGCATAAAGGATTGCCAGGTGTTTGATATATAGAGGTAACATATTCATTCTGAGCCCTGAAAGAAAAATAACTTGCCTCTTTCATATGGTATTTTATATTGGTGATTTTATTATAGTAACAAACTTGTTTCTGACCCAACCAGAATTCTAAGCTCTCCTCTCTACAGTCGTCCAACCATGAAGTTCTGAATTGCTCCGTTTTCTGTGTCTATGACAAACACTTAAGGTGAGGCACTCTATTTAAAAGATGTTTACTTAATTCGCTACTGGAGGGTCAAGAGTGTGACACCAGCAGCTGCTTTGCTCTAGTACGCCTTGCCTGGCTGCATCACAACACAGTGAAAATGATGTTTAGCCTTCATTGCCATCTTTAGTGGACCTGGAATCACCAGGAGACACCTCTGCGCATACCTGTGAGTGTATTGCCAGAGAGAGTTAACAGGGAGGGCAGAGCACTCTGAATGCGGGTCACAGGGTCCCACCAGCTCTGGTCCTGAGCTGAATGAGAGAAGAGAAAAAGAAAGAACCAGAAGCACCGGCATTTATTCTCTCTGCTTCCTGACCACACATGCAATACAACTAGCTGCCTCGTGCCCCGATGACTATGCCTTCTCTGCCGTGATGAACTGTAGCCACTCAAACCGTGACCCAAACTAAACCCTTCCTTCCTTGAGTTGTCAGGTATTTTTCACAGCAGTGGGAAATAGTAACTGTGGAATGTTTCTTTACCCGGTGTGAATATATGTCTCTGTGATTGGTTTAATAAAGAAGCCGACTGTCCAATAGCTGGACAGGTAAAGTTTAGGTGGGAGAAACAGACTAAGGACACTGGGAAGAAGAAAGATGAAGTCAGAGGAGTTGTCAGGGAGAGGAAACAGGAGGTATAAGATAAAAGGGAGGTAACATCACATGGCAGAGTGTAGATTAATATAAATGGGTTAATTTAAGTTAGAAGAGTTAGCTAGTAATAAGCCTAAGCTACTGGCTAAGTGTTCATAATTAATATTAAGTCTCCATGTCGGTTATTTGGGAACTGATGGGCAGGAAAGAAAAACCCATATACTGGTAACTAATCCAGTGAGTGATTTCATGGTGGGACAGAATAAAAGGGAAAGACCACATGGTAAGAGTAAAAGGCAGAACAATTCAGGGGTAAGGCTTATTCTTTCTGTATAGCAACAACTGCTCTTGTAGGAACTAACCAGGGTCCCATAATAACTACAGCAGTTCCTCCCAAGAGCAGCATTCCCCAGAGACCTAATCACCATCCACTGGGTCCCAGTTTGTGAACACGTCACTCTGAAGACCAAACCTCTAACATGTGAGTCTTTGAAGGATACCTTTATATCACAATCCAAACCATTGTAAGACCATAGTCAGTGTTCTAGGAAACGTGGTAAAGCCAGACAACTATGAGTTCCTGAGAAGTCATTTTCCGTCCTTACATAACCAATGCCATGTCTCTATTCCTGCTGTAGGAATGTGGGCATGATTCCTGAGCCATGATGATTCCATCATCCTTGAACCCTGCACATACACATACACTGTCATCTGGACTTCTTGTACTCTGACGAAACCAGCCCATGGGTTCCAATGACTATAGTTGGGTGTCTGTCACATTCTGTCTGTTACTAGCTGTCGCATGGCCACTAGCTATAAGACACGGGGAATTTTATAACAAATATCAGCAGCCCTTCTAAAATGCTCTGGAGACTATGAAGAGGCCAAATGTCTCCATTCATACACTCAGCTCAGACTGTGTGTGACCTCAGTGTGACATCTTACAGTATTTTGATGCTCGTTTACCTATCTTAAAAGGTTGACACTGGCAAGGACGCCAAATTGTGGTGATGCACACCTGAAATCCAGCACTCGGGAAGTAGAGATGAGAGGACTGAAACCCCAAGGCCATCTTTGGCTACACAGAGAGCTAGAAACCAGTTTGAGCTACATGAGATCCTGTTTTAAAAAACAGCAAAAATAAAATTAGGTCCCTCTCCATGTATAGTAAAAATATAAAGTGTATTTTGGGATATTGACAATTTCTTATAAGAATAAACCAGTCCTTTCTGTGCAACCTGGCAATCATTTACTGTGGGAAGTTAATCCCAGAGAAATTAAAACCTATGTTCATACACACACAAAATATACCTGCCCATGAATATCCATAACATTCTATCTGTAACAGTGGCAAAATTAAGCTATAAAGAAGAAATGAAAATAACTTCTATGTTTCGGGGTCACCACAACATGAGCTATATTAAACTGTTGCAACATTTGGAAGGTTGAGAACCATGTGCCTAACCCATCACAAAGAGCATCCACCATGATCAAATAGGTTTCATCCCAGAGATGCAGGGATGGTTCCATATATGTAAATCAATGAATGTAATCCGCCATATAAACAAACTGAAAGACAAAAACCACATGACCATTTCATTAAATTCAGAAAAAGCCTCTGACACAAATCCAATAGCTCTTCATTGTCCACTGTGTGAAAATGTAGTGCTGTGATTGCTGTGATCAAAGGCAGAATGGCCAATGGCTGGGAAGAAGGCAGAGGCAGGACTTCTGGGCACAGAGACAGAAAGTAGGAGAAGATAATCAAAGCACAGGGAGATGGAGAGGGTCAGACATACAGAATGAAAGAAAGCTACATGGTAGATTAATAAAAGCAGGTTGATTTAAGCTATAAGAGTTAGTGGGACGAGCCTAAGCGAAGGCCAAACTTTCGTAATTAATAATAAGTCTCTATGTCATTATTTGTGAGCTGGTGGCTCAAAGGAAAGTCCAACTACACTGGAGAGACTAGAATACAAGGGTCATATCTCAAAATAATAGGGGTGATTTACAGTAAGCCCGTGGCCAACATCAACCTTAAAGGGACAGAAACTCAAAGAAATTTCACTAAAATTAGGAGCAAAAAAGATTGTCTTTTCTCTCCATACCTATTCAATATACTTATTTATTTATTATGTATACAATATTCTGTCTGTATGTATGCCCGCAGGCCAGAAGAGGGCACCAGACCCCATTACAGATGGTTGTGAGCCACCATGTGGTTGCTGGGACTTGAACTCAGGACCTTTGGAAGAACAGGCAATGCTCTTAACAGCTGAGCCATCTCTCCAGCCCATACCTATTCAATATAGTACTTTAAGTCTTAGACAGCTGAAGGAGATCAAAGGGATACAAATAGGAAGGGAGAAAGTCAAAGTTATCTTTATTTGTAGATGATATGGCTGTGTACACAAACGACCCTTAAAAAGTTCAGTACGAAGCCTTCTACAGCTGATAAACACTTTCAGCAAAGGAGCAAGGTACAAAATTAGTACCCAAATCTGTATCTGTAGTTTTTCTCCATACAAATAACAAAGGGACTGGGAGAGAAATAAAAGAAAACAGCAGCAACAACATCAAAATCAGAGTGACACCAACCAACTTAGTGAAACATTTGTATGACAAAAACTTTGAGACACTGAAGAAAGAAATTGAAGAAGACATCAGAAGATGAAAAGATCTCCCATACTCATGGATCGGTAGTATTAATATAGCCAAAATGGCCATCCTACCAAAAGCAATCTACAGGTTCAGTGCAATCCCCATCAAAATTCCAACACGATTCTTCACAGACCTTAAAAAGACAATTTCCACCTACATGTGGGAACTCAACAAACTCAGGAGAGTAAAATCCACACTAAATGTTGAAAGAACTTGTAGAGGTAACACCACCCCCATCTCAAATTGTACTACAGAGCTATAGTAATTTGAACAGCATGGTATTGGCACAAAAACAGACACATCGCTTCAAAGAATCAAATTAATGGCCCAGATATAAATCCACATGCCTATGGACACCTGATATAGTATAAAGAATCAAGAAATACACTCTGGAAATAATATTGAATCTTTAATTTGGATGTCTGTATCTAGAAGAATGCAAATAGATCCATACTTATCACCCCGCACAAAACTCAACTCCAAGTGGATCAAAGACTAATAAACCAGACACACTGAATTTAATAGGAGAGAAAATGGAGAATAGTTTTGAACTCATTAGTACAAGAAAAGACTTTCTGAACAGAACACCAATAGCACAGGCACTAAGATCAATAATAAATAAGATCTCATGAAACTGAAAACCTTAATTATTACAAAGGATAGCATTACTCAAAGGAGCAGGATACAGGGTGAGAAAAGATTTCTACCAACTACACATCTGAAACAGGACTAATGCCTAAATATATAAAGAACTAAAAAAAAACAGAAATTGGATGTCAAGAGAACAAATGACCCAATTTAAAAAATGGGATAGCAACCCAAACAGAGAATTCTCAAAAGAGGAAATGAAATGAACAAATGGCTGAGAAGAACTTAAGGAAATGCTCAATATCCATAGTCATCAGGGAAATGCAAACCAAAGCTACTTTGAGATTTCATCTTGTGCCTGTCAGATCAGCACAGCATGGGACAGCACATGCTGATGAGGATGTGGAGTAAGAGTAGTAGTCAAATATTGCTAGTGGGAGTGCAAACTTGTACAGTCACCATGGAAATCACTGTGGCAGTTCCTCAGGAAGATGGGAATCAAGATCCAGCTATACCACTACTGGGAATAATCCCAAAGGATGCTTCATCCTACTACAAACACTTGCTCAACCATATTCATTGCTGCCCCATACATAATAGCCAGAAATTGAAAATAGCCTAGATATCCACCAATGGATGAGTGGATAGAGAAATGTGATACATACAAAATGAAATATTACTCAGTCATTAAAAATGAGATTCACAGGTAAACAGATGGAATTAGGAAAAAAAACATCCTGATTGAGGTGATCCAGACCCAGAAAGAAAAATACACATTTGCTTATATGTGGATATTAACTGTTAAGTCTTTGATAAGCACACTATAGTCTATCCAACCACAGAAGTTAGGTATAGATGTATAGAGTAAGGGACTATTGGGAATGAATGGATCTGCCGAGGAAGGAGAAATAGAATAGGTAGTTATGGAGTGAAGAGAGGGTGGCTAGAACAGGAGGATCAAATGGGGAGGAGGAGTAAAGGAGGGAACACAGGGAGGGACAATTAAAACTAAGGGTCATTTGAGGAGTTGTATGACAATCTAATACAATAGAAACTTTCGTGTGTGTGTGTGTGTGTGTGTGTGTGTGTGTGTGTGTGTGTGTGTGTGTGTGAAAGAGATCTAAATGGAATTGCCAAATAATGGAAAAACAGAACCCCAACTGGACACCTGTCTCCAATGAATAAAGCTCTCAGTGCCAGGAATAAGTTATATCTAATTGAGTTGTTGGCTAAAGGAGCCCCACAGGAACCCCCAAATAACCAAGGTTATTGCCAAGGCTATTGGTTGCTCTCCACAAACTGATGATGAGGCCTTATTGCTGAAGACACCTACACAATTTATTGGACACAGAGAAGCTGAGCTGGTGCCTACCTAGAGTCTTCACACCTACAGGTGTGCTTGATACCAGAAGGTACACTACAGTGATACTTCATTTGCGTTTTAATAAATAAGGCTTGTCTGAATATCAGAGTGCAAAACTAACCACACTAGTCAGCCATACAGAGCAGGCAGTGGTGACACAAATCTTTAATCCCAGCAGCCACACTAGTTAGTCATAGAGGCCAGGTGGTGGTGGTGCACACCTTTAATCTCAGCACCATGGAAGAATATAAGGCGGTATGAGACAGGAACTCGCTCTCTTTTCAGTCTGAAGATGTAGAGGTAAGAGCTCTCTAGGGGTTGGCTGCTTTGCTTCTCTGATCTCCAGCTTGAACCCCAATATCTATCTCTGGGTTTTTATTATTCATGTTACAGTACTCTGCATGCTATGAAAGAAAAAAAAAGGAACTAACTCAGTTACAAACCCTGTGATTTACAACAGTGTCGTGCTTGCAAGATACAATAATGCAAAACTTGTGGGAATAACTGACCAATATCTGATTGGACTTAAGGTCCACTTTATGAGAGAGAACCCATCTCTAAGTCCACTTGGGTGGCCTAGAATCTAAGGCCAAATATGCCAGGGACTGAGGGGAAAATCAAATACTGTTCTACTAAAGGAACACAGCAATAAAATGACTCCTAATGATGTTCTCCTAACCTCATAGATCCGTGCATTGCTCAGACATCATTAGAGAAGCTTCCTTCAGGTCAGGCAGTGGTGGTGCACACTTTCATCCCAGCACTTGGGAGGCAGAGGCAGGTAGACCTCTGTGAGTTCAAGGCCAGCCTGGTATACAGAGTGAGTTCCAGGACAGACACCAAAACTACACAGAGAAACCTGGTCTCAAAAAACAAACAACAAAAAAAAGGAAGGAAGGGAGAGAGGGAGGGAGGGAGGGAGGGAGGGAGGGAGGGAGGGAGGGAGGAAGGGAGGGAGGAAGAAAAGAAGGAAAGAAGGAAGGAAAAAAGAAAGAAAAACTCCTTCCTACAGCAAATGGGAACAAATACCCCACAGACAGACAATATGCGGAGAGTGAGAGACCCTGGAACATTTAGTCCTAAGAGGGATGCCTCCATCAAATTTATCCCCCTGAGGAAGAAGAAGTGGGAAGAGTGTAAGAGCCAGAGGGATGGAGGCCACCACGGCAACACAGCAGGACCGATGCACATCTGAACTCAGAGACTGTGGCAGTGTGCACGGTGTCTGCACCAGACGGGGACGCTCACAGAGTTGCTCCTGCCTCTGCCTCCCGAGGGCTGAGAATGGAAGTAGACACAAGCCCTGTCCCTAAGCAGATGCTATCTCCAACTCTTAACCACTTGCTAATGAAAAATTAGTTTTCTCCAACAGTTTTACTGGGATAAAAACTGCTCTTAAGGGACTGCCCTGTGCTCAGCAGTAGATGGCCAATCCAAAACAAACTCAAGGGCTTCTCTGGAGGTTCTTTGTCTCATAATATTTTGTCAGGGCTTTTTTTTTTTTTTTTTTTTTTTTTTAAAAAAAAAAAAAAACCTTTCAGATCCTTTGAATGTAAATATATTATGGCTTCTGGTTTTGTGTTTTTTATGGGATTCTTGTGTTTGTGAACGTGTGTGTTTCTGCATCTAGATGTGTTTCTTGTGTTTTTCTTTGGCTCTTTTTCTTCTGTCTGTTTTACCCTATTCATTTGTTTCTTTTAGTTTAATTTAATTCAATTTTACTATTATTCTGTATATGCCTATTTATTTACTAAAGAGAGAAAGAAGGGGTGTGGGTTCAGACGGAAGGGGAGGAGGGGAGGAGCTAGGCGGAGTTGGGGGAGGGAGACTGTAATCAGAACATACTTTATTAAAAAAATCTGCTTTCAATGGAAAAAAAAATACAAAAATACAAAAAAAAAAGGATAACCTTTTGGGAACACCCTCAAACTCCAACATATACTGTTTGCTCTCATCTATCTAACATCCTTGAAATTTTAGAAATGTGTAAATGGACTCAGAAAAGAGAGCACAGAAAACCCAATAAAGCGGAGCACAGTTGTATGCACTCTACAGCTCGTCAGCAGACTCAGAACCTCGATCCCAGGCTCAGCTACTGGAGAGCCTGCCTCAACAAACAGAGAACTATGGAGACAGAGAAGTGAGCAGCCGTGGCTGGGGTCAGGAACAGGGGAGGCTCTGTGTCTAGAGAGGGACAGAGCCAGGGGACTCTGTATCCATGATCCTGGTCTGAACACTGTGGTGGTGGTAACAGATCTGTGTGGGACCAGTCCATGTCGAAGTGGCACAGGAGGCGTAGCTTGGCAGGAGAGCCTTTACTGAGCATCCCTGAGGCCCTGAGTTCAGCCTCTGAGACTCACAGAACTATAAGCAACATCCACAAATGACTACAGAGAAAAACTGGTGGCACTGAGCGAATCTCTCTGGTTTCCTAACACCGCTAGCCTGGGACAATGTACTGGCTGATTACATTGCGCTCCTGGCTGATTATATCGTGCTGTGGTTATATAAGGTGCCACAGTTGGAGAAGAGCACACAGAACTCGCAGTTTCTGGGAAACGATAATTGCTTCGCAATAAAGGGCTTTGTTTTGCTGATTCTCGACTCAGTCTTAATGATCCAACAAAGAAATAACTGATGATCCAGGCTTCCTTGTCTGACTGAGATCTTCATTCATTATTTTAAAATGCTCTCACCCAGGTAGGTGCTAGTGTTAAAAATCAGGATATCACCATAATGAGCAAGGACTCGGCTATTGAGCTCTAACCTAGTGTTTTAATTCTGATGGGTATTTAACCATGTTCAAATTAATGTACTCTAACAAGAAGGGAGGGACGAAGAGAGGGAAGGAAGAAGAGTGGAAAGGAGGGAGAGAGGGTTGTTTGCATAAAAGTATAATTATCCTTTGGACTTAGAAATGAACGATCAGAAACAACAAGATAATTTCATGAATGTTTAGTTAGGAAATTGAACTAAGGAGTCTGATTCAAGCTTTGATCATTGTTGGATTAAAAAGTGCATAGAAATATGATATAGATATAAAATTTTAAGTCACTAATGCTATTCAATCATTCTTTTTTCTTTGCTTGTTCTTGGTTTAAGGATAAGATGTCCCTAGGTAGCCCAGGCTGGTCTCGAACATGAGCTCCTCCTGCTTCAGCTTCCTGTGCTGGGATCACAGTCATCTCCCAATTACTCTTCATAGACCAAAGACAGACTCTCACTCACCGCATAATTAGTCACTTGTCAAAAAGATGAAATTAACAAGTTGGGCTTATTAAAGAAGCTGCACAAACACTGAGTGCATTTTCCTGGGAAGACAAATTACCCGTCTTGAAAGGAGAGCAGGAAGAGCCCCGTGAAGTTCTTAAAGTCACTCTCTGGAGGAGAAGAAAAGCTATCCACTGTGCTTGTCACAGTTGCCCCAGCTGAGCAGGTGGTCGTGATTCGATCACAGTCCGTGCCTCCATCTACAGGGGACAGAAAATTCTTTTTTTTTTTCAGTCAGTCACTTTATCATTTATAGATGTGGTTATTGGTTACAAGCACAATTTCAGCATCAAATAAAAGTGGAAACTTTAAAAACAATTACCATGACCAAGGCAGACATGCTATAAAAATGCTGTATAGAATTATCTTGGGAAGAACATAAAAGATGAAGCAGATAAATCGGCTTTAGGCACCTAGTGTATTGAGGCTTTAGGGCCGTTGCTCATTCAAAGGAACTAAGGTGGGCATGGTAGGGAGCTCTTGTCCCACGGCACTGGGGCAGGGGGATAAAAAGCCAGAGGATTTCAAGTTCAAGACCAGCCTGGGCTATATAGCAAGATTGTATCTCAAAAATAAATATATAGAAAGAGGAAAGAGAGACAGGGAAGCAAGAAAGGAAGGAAAGACAGAGGGAAAAAGGAGGGAAGGAGGGAGGGAGGGAGGGAGGGAGGGAGGGAGGGAGGGAGGGAGGGAGAGAGGAGGGGGAAAAAAGTAAGCACAACAGGGAAGGAGTGGCCCCTGGTTCTGACAAGGCTCTATCATGTTTATGAACTGGTACATTGCTTTGAGTTCTGTCTGGGACCTTTCAGTTTGCAAACGCAGGACATTGAAGTATTCTGGAAACATTAACTGGATTTTATACAAATTGAAAAGTCACGTGTATCTTCCCTCTGAGTGCAGCCTACCAATATCAGGTGTACATTAAAACTGCAACAGTGTTGACTGCTGAATGAACACTGAGCAGGTGAAAGGTAACATTTATTTCTTGTTTCCTGTTGCATTTAGAAGTATTAACTTGGATGTATTACATCCTTACATTCATGTGGCAATGGTACTTCTCCCAGAATTTAAGAAAAAAAGAAGTGAAATGTTAGATGCTATGTCTCATTTATTCTAAATTATTTCCTAAGGTTTAAACCTTTTGAGAAGAGGAGCACACTGTTTTGGGGAGGCGATTGTTTATTTGGTACCACATTTGCAGAAGTGCATTAAAGAAAAAAACAGGCTGAATGATGGCATCAATTTAAAAGCCCAAGGTATCCAACTGTGAGCAGAGACTGGATCAGGAAAGACTGTAATTGTGACCATATTTCACAGTGTACAAACTGGTCAATTCCTTTATCTTTAAGAGTGGCTGTGGGAAAATGTCAGGGCTCCAGTTTTATGCTTTTCCCTCCACCAGCTCTTCCCTTTTTTGCTGTGTGACTCACATCCAATAGTAACGCCCGGGTGATGAGAAAGCCTGGGAGGACATCAATTCCCAGGACTCAATTTTCTCTATCAGATTGTTGCAAATAAATCTTATTTTATATCTCAGCTCATAACCTACAGAGGAAATGCTTTCCTGAGTCTCCGTGTTCTATTGCTGTGTTTAACGCCACGGCTGAGGACTTGATCATCCAGCTTTCAAACAGACACCAGGGATGGCGATGCGGCCGCCCTTCCCCCACCCTGGGCTACCAGTGTCAACCACACATAAAGGTAGTAAATCTCCATCATAATTGTCTAGATATAGCCAATCAACTGGCTTAATGAGATGGGAAGTAGGTGGCTGGGGAGAAGGGATGACATTTTAACAAGACAATTCGCATCAAACTGTAATTTATCCTTCACAGCACATTTAATTTTTCTAGAAAGTTCTCAGACGCAAAGATACCGTTCTGAAGATGTTCGGCTCAGCTTACCCGCTCTGAATCACTTCACCTCCTCAACAGCAGCACACAGAAACATTCCTAAAATATTTAAAATATTTTCTGTTATCTACCTCATTGCTGAGGGATTTGCAAGTTTGCGGGAGTGTGGGGGGTGTACACATTTTCTTGGAAATAACAGAGGTTCAGTACTCTTCTCCATCCTGCCTCAAGCCTGGGAGTTGCACCCCCTTCTCCCTCTAATAAAACATTGAAAGGACCGGACTCTACCTCCCTCCAGGTCCCACTGGGGATTCTCACACGCTTGGCATCCAAGCAGACCAGACTCTGCCTGGGGCTGTGTTTAAGTTCAGGAACAAAGGCCAATGCGTCTCAGGTATTGTCCCCTACTTCCGCACAGTGGTTCTTTAGTGGTTTCTGCAGGTATCTCTAGGGACCAGGCAGGGGTGATTCACCCTAAAAAGGACACAAGGAAGGCTGCAAGCCAGACTCACAGCAGCCAGGCTTGATTTGTGGGAGCTGACTGTAGATCAGGACTGAAGAGAAAACAAAGCTGAAATTACTCGTGCGTCTGTAGTTCTCCCTTAGTGAGACTGAAAAGCCTTGCGCATGCTCTCTTTTCACTTGAACCACTTACAGCCTAAAGTCCCAATCACAGAGGCATTGGGTTCTCGTGCGCGGGGAAGGGTTTCTTGCTGTTTCCTCACTTTTCCTTCTCCTTCATCCAAACTTACTCTTGTGCTGCTGGAGATCAAACCTAAGACATTGTGTATATTTTTCTGCTCGGTTATTTTGAGAAAGGACCCTGCTGCTTAGCTCAGGCTGGTCTCAACTCATGATCCTTCTGTCTCAGCTTCTGGGGTCCAAAGATTGCAGGTGTCACACCACCATGTCCAGCTCGGCTCACCCTATCCTTGCCCATCTTCCCTTCCACTCTTCCTCCTTTCCTCTCGCACCCCACTCACCCCTCTACGTGTTCCAGCTTCGCAGCGACTTAAATCGCTCTCGATCTAAATCGAAGTCCTAAAACCGGTGCCGCCCATCAATCTTTTGAGTCGGAATTTCGCAGTTAAAGTCAGAAGTTCTTCTGTGTTGTCGAGAAGGATCACACAGGTTAACTGCTCACTGCTCAAATGCCTAATCTATGAAAGGGCCAGTGTTCCACCCACCAGGACTGGGGCTCTGTTGATGACACTAGGAATAAGGATGCTTCCTGAAGCCTTGGAGAATTTGTTTCTTTTCCCCTTCTAAAAATATTTTGTATGTGTAAACACATGCACAAACCATATTGCCATCCAGCACTGTTGGTGTTGGGATTTGAACTTGGATCGTCTGGAAGAGCAGCAGGCCCTTTTTAACTCTGGGGCCTCAGCCTTGGCTAACTTAAGCAACAGTCTTCCATGTGGTGGAGCAGCCCTCTGTCCTTGTCCTGGGAGGAATTTGCTATGCCCAAATCCACAAAGTCCCCACAAAAGCCATCAAGGAGACCGAGACCCATATGTAAAAGTAAAGAACCTTTATTTTAAGCAAGTTTGCAAACTCATTTTCTCCGCATGGCCAAGGTATCGGAATAAATGGAAAGCTCCAAGCTCAGTTAGAATAGGGTTTTACAGTAGTAAAGGTGGGGGTGAGTGGTTTCTGAGGTTCAAGACCCCTGATTAGCTGACATTTGTCTAGGGGTGTCCTGGTGAAGTGCGCTGGCAAGTGATCCTATCTACAGCAGTTGGAATGTTAGGCATTTCCTTTGAATGGTCTGTTCTTGGGTGGTGGTCAGGTAATCTCAGCCTGTGGTTCTTCCTGCAACCAGGTATAACTCAGGGTAAACTGCTGAGACTCAGGCCTTCATTTAAATTTATTAAATTTATCAATGGCCGAGTCCTACTCTGGCAGGTGATAATGGTTGGAAGTAAAGAACTTCCTTTGGGTGACCTGCCCATACTTAGCTTATCATGTCTGGCTCCCAGGGAATTACCTTCTCCTTAAACTGGAATGCCCTTTGCTCATTGTTTTAACTTTGCTGCAGGTAAGGAATAGGCAGACTAATAGTGACAGCATCAGGTCACCCCAGGTGGTCTCCTCTAAGTCCCTGTTTAGTAGATCCTATGATTAGTCCAAGATGACACCTTGAAGTAGAGGCACACATATGCTAAATGTGCCCAGCGAGGCACAGCTGGACCAGGTTAGTGTGCGGAAGTGGATCTTAGGCAGAGCTTCCACCTAGACACATTCCCATACTATATCTGTAGATGAGTGCCCGTGCAGGATTTAGTGTGGAAGGCTCGAAGAACACAGGGCTAGCACTGTGCATACTGTTCTGACACACAAAAATCACTTCTCAGCCTGGGGCTGCAGTTTATGCCTGTAATCTCAGCACCAGGGAGACAGAGGTCCAAGGACAACCACTTATTCAAGGCCAGCCTGGTCAACACGGAAATTCCCAGCCAGCCAGGGCTCACAGTGCGATCCTGTCTCAAAACCCAAAATACCTAAACCATTTAACAGGGAGTGGAGATTGGGTACTTTTTCAGAGTTAATCATGTCTTCAAACCAAGGTGATGATTGACAAAACTGTGAAGCCTTAAATGCACACTTTAAAATGATTAATGGTTAATTTTAAGTGATGTAAATTTCACCTCAGAAAAACCAGTCTCGGTATCTTCGATCTTTCCGTATGCTTTGATAGTAATCAATTTAACTCCTCCCTTATATAGAGATAATCATGCTGTGTCCAAGCTCACGGCTTCAAAGAATGCCTCTGGGGCTGGAGATTAAGCACTTGCCTGCCGCACACCAAGGCCCGGGGTTCTGCTCCAGCACCACAACAGGCTGAGGGGAACCTTCTGAGGCAGGCTACAGAACACAGGGAGAGAGGCTGTGCCAAAGGGCTGAGGGCGGCCATGGTGGTCGAGCTGTAGTACAGACCGGCAGAATAGCCTCCACCAGGCGCCCCACTGCTGTGGATTGCACCAATCTGCTGGGTCTTTCCTGCTGTGATGGGCTGAAATCTTCTAAAACTGTGAGCCCTTTCCTCCCTGAGATCCACCTTTCCTCCCTCCCAGTGTTCCTTTCAATTACTGTGGTCAGAACAAAGCAGAAGCACGTATTGCACCACCTGAGCTCTGGAAGGTGACCGAGAGTAGTCACCTTGAGCTAGGGACAGTGGGTTATGCTTGCTTCACTGGGCCTGCCTTCTACTCCTTCATTCAATTTTTGTCCTATATTGGGCAAAGTCACCCCACTTTGGGCTCTGAGGACTTTTATCTAGCCAACATGGGATGTCCGGCTCCCACCCATGGGTTGGGAAGATGACTCCCTCCAAAGTCATTCTCTTCCAGAGGAATTTTCACAATGGCTGCTAAAAATATACACAGTACTACAAACTTAATTCCAAAATGTTATTAAGAATCTTCTACCTTGGGCTGGAGAGATGGCTTAGTGGTTAAGAGCACCGCCTGCTCATCTAAAGGTCCTGAGTTCAATTCCCAGCAACCACATGGTGGCTAACAACCATCTGTAATGAGATCTGGTGCCCTCTTCTGGCCTGCAAGCATGAATGTAGGCAGAATACTGTATATATACAATAAATAAATAAATCTTTTTTTAAAAAAAGAAAAAAGAATCTTCTACCTCAAAGAAAGACTGTGCCACCAACTCCTTGTGGGAAAATTTCTTGCCCCCTTACAGGGAAAACACCTTTCCCACACCCACTTCCCTTCCTTCTCCTACCCTAGGCGCAGGACATATCTGCTTCTCCGGCACCTTAATTAACTCTCTGCCAGATTGTCCTTCATCAGCTTAATAATGCCCATCCTGTCGCAAACACAGCTCATCTTCTCAGCAGGCAAGATGAGAAAATTGTTGTGCCCTCCCACACTGCTCTGTGTCTTGTCGCTTGTCTAAGAGCCCTCTGCACACACACACACACACACACACACACACACACACACACACACACACCGCACCCGCAGCCCAGCTCATTATGTTTCCCCTCAGGTACCAGCGACATCGAAGCATAGACACCTCCCAGTGTTCACCTCGTCCCAAGAGCCAATCGGTAAAGAGATTGGGGGCAGGAGTTCTCCTTTCCTGCCCACCTCAGCAGATGCAGCCAACAGGGCTTGTTTACCTGTTGTGGGGAAAGATCTGACAGGGATCAGCTTTAAGGAGGAATAGCTGATTTTTACTCACAGTCTATGGGGACACCACATATCATATGAGGTAAGCATGGTGGCAGGGGTGTGAGGTGGCCGCTCAGTTTGTTAGGCTCCAGGAAGCAAAGAAGGAAGAGGAAGTGAGGTTGGGCTATAAACTCCCAAGATCCACCTCCAGGCACCTACTTCCTCCAGGGAGGCTCCATCTTCTGAAAGTCCCATAATCTCTCTTAACAGCAGCTATGAGCTAGGGACCAAGTGTTCAAACACATGAGCCCTATGGGGCACATTTCAAACCACAAAAACAACACAGTTCTTGTCTCTGCTATATTTGAGAAGGTTTTTATGTTTGTTTTGTTTTATCAGGTGTGTGTGTGTGTGTGTGTGTGTGTGTGTGTGTGTGTTTTAATAGAAAAGCCACCACCCCATCAAGTGAATCTTCAAACAGTAATGTCTTCCAAGATGTCCGATATTCACACTCCTCATGGCTCCATGTTTGGACTCTTAGGTTTAGATTTTCCCTATGGTGTAAGCACACTTCATACACCTTGTTGGAGAGAAGACAAGAAGGGCTTGAATGGAAAGGAGGGTCTCTTAAGAGACAGCAATTCTCACCTGCTAGAGTCCAGTCAAAGCCCAGAAGCACAAGGCTCCCCTTTTCAGATAGCTAATGGTTCCAGGCCCAGAGGGACCACCACAGAATCAGTTTCTTCAGAGACTTCATTCCCTATTTGGAGTAGTCTTCTCCTTTCTTTTGTTTTTCACTGCTTCTTTCTTTTTAACTTTTTCAGGGGCGTTTGGCTCATTTAATCTCATCTAATTCTTTGTCAGAGTTGAATTGTCCATATGGGCTATTTTAAATGCATCATACGCGTTTTTAGGTAAACATTGACATTGTGTGGCGAGTTTAACTTGAGTTGTGCCTAAACGATTTCAAAAACAAACCAAATTTGCCATTGTGAAGAGGGCAGGGGAGACGCCAGACAAGCACTCTACCACTGAGCTATGTCCTGGGTTTTAATTTCATGGGTTTTTTTTATTATAATAACTTTTTAATAACAAAAGTGTTCTCAAAAAACACTTTTGAGAGAGTGTGTGTCTCTATATAGAGAGCCCTGACTGTTCTAGAACTCCATATGTGGACTAAGTTGGACTCAAACTCACAGAGAGCTCCACCTAGCTCTTCCTCCTGAGGGCAGGTGTTAAGCTGGTATTTTAAAGGACACTTTAGCTGCCTGACAGGCAGAGATGAGCACTGAATGAAAGTATGGGGATAGAAATGCTCAACAGAGCCAATGCTTGTGGGAATGTTTTAAATATTGACACACAGAGAAAGGGCACTGTGTCAAGGGTACTCCAGGAAGCAGGGTATTATAATTTGAGCCTTTCAGACTACACAAAGATAAAAGAAGGGGAAAGGAGAAGGGAGAGGCACTGAGACTAGACCAGTGCATTGGTTTGCTCATCACCCAGACAACTGAGTGGTTTCTTTATGGAACCAGCTAAAGTTTTGGTTAGTGAGTTTTGTTTGTTTACTTACACCTGTCAAAGGATGTCATGTGAAGTCCCAGAAATTCCTGCAAGCAACTTCTGAGTTCACTTCCCACCCCCCAGAACTAAGCAGAAACAAGGCTCCTATGACTTTGTGTATGTAGGTGGTGGTTGGGGGTTCCACTAACTCCTGATGGCTGTTACACAAGTCAGAGTCATGCAAAGCAATACAGCGGCAGAAGGCAGAAGCGTACAGAACGGATAGCATAGACTGCCATAAAGAGACTCCAGGAAAATAAATCCCTTGGCTCCTGGGGATGCTCTACTTTATTACGTTAGGAGTTCTGTAATGGCAGCTTTTCACTCATGAATTATGAATGAATTAAGTTTCAACTTTTTTCCCCAATAACAAATGGTAAGAAGTTGATTTTTCAGTATGTTCTCAAGGGGACCTCCTGGAGATCTGTACTGTAGTTATCAGTAAAACTTAGCTGTAAACTGCCATTCTGCCCAATGGTACACTTCAGATGAGATGAGGTATCAACTCAAAACAAGGCCTTCATTTACTTCGATTTATTTACTATCAATATTATTTATTATTTATTATCATTTATTTCAATCATGTCCTGGGCTGATAGAACTATAGCCTAGTCTGGCTCTAGCTCACATACACCAACCTGCAGGATGGGTCAGCGAGTCCATTTTGAAGTTGCTGGCATGAAATACTCTCTGCTAATCCATCTTCCCCATCCTATCACCTGACCCCACACCAAGACATGCCCTGAACACGTCTCCACACACTCACTCACCGTGCACGGTGCTCACTCACAGTGCACACGCAAGAACCGCACGAGGGAGGTGGCAGCTTAAAAAATTAAAAATTAATTCCCCTTGGAAACCTTCTGTTCATCTGGTGGGTTTTCAAATGCAAACCACTGTCACGGCCGTTCCATGGAGACCAATCTGTGGGATGCAACGATAACGGGCCTTTAACCAGCCCCGCCGAGAGCAGAAACACCCTTCTACTATCTGCACCTCAGACTGCACACGCACCTCCCCGGCACCCCCCCCCCCCGAAAAGGAGGGTGCCTGTATCTGCCAGTGTGGTTTGAGGAAGATTAATGGGCTCGTGCTTTCCAAGTCTCTTTAAGCTTCCCTGTAGGATGGTGCTGGCAAAGAACAAAGTCCCATTTTCCTTCGGGCAGAATAATTAAAACAAAATCTCCCAAGCCCCATCTCCATGCGCTTCTCTCAAGCTGATCACGCAGTGATTTTCAAGAACAGAGCGGCCCTGTGTCATTTATTTATAATCGCTTTTCCTTGTTACAGTGGGGCATTCACTCACATCACCTCTAGGCTCCGGAGGATCCTTCGTATTCATTAGAGAAGGGAAACAGTCTTTCTAGCAAATAAGCGATTTGATTGCTTCAGGAATAGGCCTGTAATTGCTGCAGGGCTGGGCTATGTTATTGTTAATAAGATTAAAAAAAAGGACTTTCTCCAAATCAGAGGGGATTCAGTCTCTTCTTCCAGAAACTGTAATTAAAAGGATGACAGTGGTTTTCTGTGCCACAAGATAGGGTGAGCACCAGACTGCAGACACCAGGTCAGAGATATTGCTTGTTTTGCAGAGTGGAGCGACCATTAGAATATTAAAAAGCAGCCCTGCAATGGGAATGTAGCTTAGGGGGTGACGTGTTTGCCTGGCGTGTATAAAGCCCTGAGTTTGATTCCTGGGACAAAGCAGGGTGTGACAGTACGTGCAAGTGTCCTTACTTGGGAGATTGAGGCAGGAGGGTCAGAAGTTCAAGGTCATATTTGGTTATTTACTGAATTTGAGGACAGCCTGGAATACTTAACCACCTTCTCAAACAAAGAAAAGGGAGAAGAGAAGGGAGAAGAGGAGAGGACAGGGGAGAGCAGGGGAGGGGAGAGGGGGAGAGGGAACACTGTTCCACAAAGATGGTTCAGATCCAACTCTCCTACTCGCATATACAATGGGACAATCTGGGTCTTCCAGTTTTACTAATATCTACATCCCAAGTAGTGCAAGGGTCTTAACTATGGCACCCAACAAGTTTTTAGGATTTAATTTGTGTAAGCAGAGACTACATGGGAATCTACCCAACTGAACACATTCAAGAGCATTACAGACTTTAAATTGGACATTAACAATTTCACATCCTGTGAGCCATGAGACAGCCTTCTGTCCATCCTTCCGTCTTTGCTCATCACATTGGTTCACTGCATGGACAGCGCTGGTTTCCTGTTCCAAGCCCCCTGAGCAGCCAGTCTTGCCGTTGACTTGGTTTATTTTTGCTTTATTTATGGGCCTCCTTTTTATTTGGAAGAAGTTCTCACTGCATACTCAGGCTGACCATGAACTCACTCTTGCCACCTTTATCTCTCGTTCGGAGGGCCTGCAGGTTGCACAGTCCTCTTAGTTATAGCTACACACAAGAAGAGAAGGAGGGGTATCACCTCTCCTGTTGCTAACCATTCAAGAATTGGAAGCACCATCCATTCATTAGAAGAGACGCAGTGGTGGAGCTTCTGTTTGGCTACACTTAGAGAGTTTTCCTGAGGGACACTGTACGGGGGCCTCCAGCCATGGGTTATCCAGGGCCTGCATGGAGGCCCTCCAGCCATGGGTTATCCAGGATACTGTACAGAGACCATCCAGCCGTGGGTTACCCAGGCCAGTTTAGTTTTGAAATTGTCCTTCAAAAAAAAATTTCTCCCGTCAAAAAATTTCTCTCGTCTGCACCTTTGGGGAGCTCTTTATGAGTAAGACGAAAAAGTCCATTTGACACTGAATAAGCTGTCCCGGGTCTGTGGAATGAACAGAACTGCCCTTTAGACACTAATAGGCTATGGTGTGTTCTAGAAGCGGTCGTCTTAGATTATTTCCACCACAGTGACGAGAGTGTCATTCTTATTTGCACACTCTCTTCTGACCCTGATGATCAACAACATGCCCTGGAGAGACATGACAAGATACATCATAAAGTCATGTTCAGACTCTAGGGACAAGTGACTGGAACCAGCCGATCCCTTTGTGAGCACATGTGGAGTCTGATATAAAGATACAGCAGTGTTGTCGTGGGCAAGAGTGCTGTCAGGTCTTATGGACTGGAGATGAGAATATCCCAAAATATTTATGTGTAAAGTGGAGAAAGGAAAAGGGCGGTCTCATTGTATAGCCCAGGCTAGTCTGAAATTGTAGAGTTTCCTGCCTTCATGTCAGGTGTTCTAGGGCCACAGGTGTGAACCATCACATTCAAACCAATAAGCTCTTTAAAAAAAAAAATTGTTTTTTAAAATTTAATGTGTATCAGTATTTGCCTGCATGTATGCCTGGTGCCTGTCTTAGGGATTTTATTGCTGTGATGAGACACCATGACCATGGCAATTTTTTTTTAAATATTTATTTATTTATTTATTTATTTATTTATTTATTTATTATGTATACAATATTGTTTCTGTGTGTATGCCTGAAGGCCAGAAGAGGGCACCCCATTACAGATGGTTGTGAGCCACCATGTGGTTGCTGGGAATTGAACTCAGGACCTTTGGAAGAGCAGGCAATGCTCTTAACGGCTGAGCCATCTCTCCAGCCCCTGACCATGGCAATTCTTATAAAAGAAAAATTTAATTGAACATGCGTCGTATAGTTTCAGAGTCCATTATCATTATGGCAGGACATGGCAGTGTGTAGGCAGACATGGTGCTGGGAAAGGAGCTGAGAATCAACTTCCTGCAGTCAACAGGAAGTGAACTGTCACACCAGGTGTAGCTTGAGCATAGGAGACCTCCACACTTCCTCCAGCAAAATGACCTCCAGCAAAGCTATACCTACTCCAACAAGGCCAACCCTCGTAATAGTGCCACTCCCTTTGAATGTATGGAGGCCAGTTACATTTAGATGAGATAAAAAGAGGATTTGAATCCCCTGAAACTGAATTTTGAGCTGATTTATGGCCATGAGCTGCCCTGTAGGTCCTGGGAACAGAACCTGGGTCTTCTGAAAAATTAGGGAGTACTCTTAATTGCTGAGCCCCTCCAGCACCCCAACCTCCACTCTCACCCCTACTCCAACCAAGAGGCCAACTTAGTCAGTCTCCTCCCCTTTCTTTGGATCTCCATTTCTGATACTAGAACCCAGACGACTCTGCTTGTCAGCAAAACTGAACATGCTGAACTACAGCTAATAGATTCAGCTGTGTGCACATGGGTAAAGACAAGCTGGCTCCTCTCTCTCTCTCTCTCTCTCTCTCTCTCTCTCTCTCTCTCTTTCTCTCTCTCTCTCTCTCAAGTTATGGTCTCACTATGTAGCACTGGCATGGAATTCTACATACATTAACCCAACCTCAAACTCATAGAGATCCCCCTGCCTCTGAGCCCCAAGTTCTAAGATTAGAGACATGAATAGTGGTGCTCAGCTGGCTCCAGTTTTCCTTTGGGGGAAAGAATCTTATTTGTTCTGGTAGAGTCAATAATTCACCCCTTGTCCAATCATCTGAAGCTAGAAAAGTGAGTTAAATAATATAGAAGACAACTTGTATGAACTGCTGGGTGGCACCAAGAGTCCCTATTGTGGTCACCATTTCTTGAAAGCCAGATAAATACAGACTAAATACAGATTTATCAATGTTGTGTGGTGGACCAGTTTTATATGTGCTTCCAGATATAGTAACCAATTTACACCACAAGAGATGGAGGGCCCTCAAAGTAGGAGAAAGCTGCAGGGCATAAATGGTGATGTTGTCTTTGGCTGGTACCCATGCACTCATTTATCTGAGCTAACTAGTCCTGAATGCCCAGGTGGATCATGTAATAAGATTCATGAATAATAAAGAGATCATTGCCTCAGCTGGCTAGTTACAAGCAAATCTCCGCTAGTTTCAGGGGATACTTAGCAAGCTCATTAGCATCCATTACCTTCCTAGTCCCACAAGAATGATTGAGCCTGGAGCTGACAATGACACCAGAGAGAGGCTGCTTCAGCACAGCCAGAGAAGGCAGGTGCTAGAGAGGCTTGCCTGAAAGAATGGGCTGGACTCCTCAGGCTTTATATTTAGGACCTCGGTGCCTGGCCCCTTGGCTCCTTTGCTTTCTCCGGAAAATACCACAACAGACTGTATCAGCTACGTTCCTTGAACTATGACCAATTGCCTGAGCAGGAACAACTTAAAGGAGAAGGAATTTATTTTGGCTTACAGTACAAACGGAATAGGCATTGAAGTGGGGTGAGCATGGGGTGGCTGCTCATGTTGTGCCTGACACCAGGAAAAAGCCAACAGACAAGAAGTGGGGCTGAGCAATAAAACCTCAAGGTTCCCTTCCTCCACCAAGGCTCCACTTCTAAAGGTTCTAGAAACTTCCAAAACAGCATCATCAGCTGGGCATCTAGTGTTCAAACATTTGAGCCTCCGGGGGACAGTCACATTCAAACCACAATACAGGTCAGCTGATGGTACATCCAAATCACCAAGTCACTGGGCTTCAGAAACAAAGGTAGCCACAGTTTCTTGTGGAGGTGGGAACCCCGGTGCCCTCGAGCCACAGTTTCCAACAGCTCTATTTCAACACACATCCAGCATACAGAAAACTCATGGTCCCTTCCTCTCCTGCCAACTTGCACGCAACCCGAAGGCATCTTTTTCTGGCTACCGTCTCAGCTTTCTAATTGGGACTCTGTTCTCCACTCTGTGTGTGTGTGTGTGTGTGTGTGTGTGTGTGTGTGTGTGTGTGTGTGTTTAAATGCAAGTTGTCAGACAAATAGCAAGAAATGCTGGCAAGGATGCTGATGGAGAGAATCCTTCACACAATGCTAGTGGGGATGCAAACTAACCCAGGCACTGTCAAAGTCAGTGTAGGGGTTCCTAAAGTGAATAGATAGATAGATAGGTAAGTAAGTAAATAAATAAATGAAAACAGATCTTCCAGCTGTGTGTGTCCAGGTAACACAGAGATACATTGACACATCAGGTTTTGTTGCAGCACAATTCACAATAGCTAAGCCACAAAGACACACACACACACAAACACATGGCCGAGGGGGTCTTTTATCAGCCATAAAGAAGAACAAAATTATTTCAGTTGCAGAAAATGAATGCAACTGGACATACTTATAGTAAGAAAATTACTCTGTCTGTCTCAAACAGACAAACATTGTATGTTTTCTCTCACATGCTTTTTATAGAGACATAAAATCATTATGTATACAAGACATAAAAGTAGCTGCAAAAATGTCTAGGGGAACAAAGAGGACGACAGTGGGGGTTGAGGGGTGAGGAAGGGACGGCTGGCAGTATGAAGAAAGTGCACAATGAGAAATATATGCATGTGTGAAGATGTCTTTATGTAATACAATGCCTTATACGGTAACTATACAAAATGGAAAATTCTAAAACTACAAAGTAAAATTGGAAGTAATACCCTGACACTACCTTTTCTAGAAAACCCCACAGCTAAGCACCGCGCTTATTAACAATAATTCTAAATTTCCACAACTGTTGTCCAGAACCTGAGTGATCTGCCCCTCCCCCCACTTTCCACTGGTCTCTGCCTTTCAACCTGTGAAGCCTACCCTGCTGTCAAGGCCTTGGTGTGTGGGTAGTGTTGGGATCCAGCTCAGGACCTCAAGCATGCTAAGAAGGGCTCTACAACATTCCCAGGCTTGTGCATTTCCACCCCAGCCTGTCACGAGCCTGGTACCTTTCGTTATTTATGCATCATGTCTAAAGTCTAGGCAGAGACGCCTTCCCTGGCATTTCCGCTGCAGTAAAACTATCTAGTTCCCATTTCCTTCTGGTCTCCCATGCTTGTGTCTCATAACACTCACAATTATAATATTAATATATTCTTTTTTTGTTCTTTTTCTTTGGTGAAGCAAAAAGGCATTTATTTGAGATTTTGGAATTATAATATGGAGCATAGATTCCAGTAGAAACCTTATCCAGGTAAGGAGGGGTTTACAGGGTGGGAAAGAAAATATACGTGAATTACTTAGATTGCTTATCTGGAACAATGATGGAGGCCATTCGCTCTATAGCTAGGCAGTGATCAATGTCTGGCTCGAACCACACCGCAGCTGTAGGAAAGGCTTTGGTGTGTAGGAAAGGAGAGACCCAACAGGCCCGACTGTTCCCGAGTGATCAAGAAAAAGATTATTTCTGTGGAATGAAGAACCCTGGTGGAATGCATTGTACCGAGGCAGGCCCAGCATTCACCGTGCTGTATTCTTGCTAAAAATGCTTCACTTCCATCTAATCTGGAGAAAACAGATGAGCCCAGAGCCACAGTTGTCCCATTAGCATACAGCTCATACGTTCTCCACGAGTGGATATAAATACTGATAATAAAGGAGTAAAGGAAAAGCATCCGGTACGGCCAAGACGTTCAAGTATCGCAATCTATTAGTGAAAATGTGTAATAATATATTCATGTTTTTGTATAAAATGTGAGGTAGTGGTTCACTGCCGTACTTCAGTTTTTCAGATGATGAGAATGAGCTTTACCCACAGAAACATATTGTATCACCTTGGTGAGACTGTGCTATCTGGATCATAGGCTGTTCACTTGGGAGGCTGAAACTAGAGGGTCAAGAGTTCGATGCTAGCTTGGACTATTTTGAAAGAAAGAGAGAGAGAGAGAGAGAGGGAGAGAGAGAGAGAGAGAGAGAGAGAGAGAGAGAGAGGGAGGGCCAGTGAGATGCTCGGTGGGTACTGCCAAGTTTGACAACCTGAGTTTGATCCCCAGGCCCCACATGATAGAAAGAGAGACCTAGGTCCCCAAGTTGTCCTTTTACAACCATACATATGTCATGGCACACCTACACACACACACACACACACACACACACACACACACGCACGCACCCCACTGCACCTGTGGAGGTCAGAACATCACTACCTTGACCAGTGAGGAATGTTTTGGCATGACTACAGCCTGCCTGAATCCACCATGCCCCGAAGAAGCAGAGAAGCTCTGGCTACTCACGATGTCTGAAAACATTCACTATGCTTACGCTTCTGTAACTGAGTCAGGCCTCACTTGCCTCAGCAGCGGAGGGGCTACCATCTTACATCTGGAAAGGCTTGTTCACCCACAGCTCTGGAGGCTGATGGATGGCTGAAACTCCTTCAACATCAAACCCCTTGTAGTTAGGATCCTGACCATGAATTCTGTTTGTTAGCCACCATTTAGGAGGTGATACCTCAGTGGAGGAAGTAAGTCACTGGAGGCAGGCCTTACACTTTAGAGTAGTGGCTCTCAACCTGTGGGTCACGACCCTCTTTGGGGGTCAAATGACCTTTTCATAAGGGCCACTTAAAGACCACCAGAAATATCAGGCATTTACATTATGATTCATAACAGTAGCAAAATTACAGTTATGAGGTAGCAACGAAAGTAATTTTATGGTTGGGGTCCCCACAACTTTAGGAACTGTATTAAAGGTTTGCATCATCATCAAGGTTGAGGGACCACTGATGAAGAGCCTGGCTGAACTTCACGCTCACACTCTCATTTCTGAGTGCAGAAGCAATGTGACCAGTCAGGCGTCGCTAGCATGTGTCGTCCCCACCATGAGGGATTGTGTGCCTCAGGAACTGTGAGCCACAATATCACACTGTGAGGCACCCTTCCCTCTTCAGCCACCTTTGTCGGGACATTATCCCAGCAATGAGAAATAACTAAGGTAAGGAGGAGATCAAAGAATTTGTGAGTATATTTAACAATGATCATAAGAACTTCCTTTCCCTGAGCTGGTGAGATGGCTCAGTGGGGAACAGGGCAGCCGTGTAAGCCTGAAGACCCAAGTGTGATTCCCAGAATCCTCAGTGGAAAAAAAAAATCGATTCCCGGATGTTGTTCTCAAATTTCCACACTTACACTGAGGCCCATGAATGCCCACAACCACACACGCATAGCACACATTAATGATAATGATGATAAGTAAATAAATGAGTTAACTAAATTAAAAAAATAAGTTATTGCTGGCACAAGTAAGGCCAAGATCGCTACTCCAAAGCTATTAGAGAAACTCAGCTGTACTTCCAAGATCCAGACTCCTCCAGTCTTTCTTCTCTTGACTTCTCTGGTCCTTGCTTATGTTCACGTCACAGCTGTTGATCTCCAGGTACTGCGTCTGTGTTCTAGGCAGGAAGAAGGTAGGACATTGTTTGTTCTTTACTCCCCACTCTCTTATAACCCAGGCTGACTTTCTGTCAGATTTAATTGCTCAGAATTGTCCCACACGGTTCTGTCAGGAGCTCGGTTGAACCAGAAGAGGAGCTGAGCTGTCAGGGTGGGAGAAACCAATTAAGGTGACAAAGAGTCAAAGACGATAGCTATGTAGTCTTTTATCTGTTACTGTGACAGAGGAGCTGAGCTCCCTGATTCCTATTCCCCCACTGGATGCTGCATCTTCCGGGCTAGCATGGGCTGCAGTCAGGTGGTCTGTGCAGATGACGGTCCTGGACTGTGCCCTCTGGACCAGACTGAGAAGCAGGACAACTGTCTCAGGTCTGCTGAGGAGAGGCGTGCCAGGTAGGGCAGGTTCAACTGTGACCAGACCTGAGGAACTCATGTGAGTGTCCAGCCACGAGTTGTACTCCTCATTTCCACCTGGACAAAGAGGAGGTTGACCACAATGAGACTGATAAACTGAGGTTCAGTGTTGGGCCTCACAGTCCCAAAGAAATACACAGAAGTCTGCATTAATTATAAACTGGTTGGCCAAGTAGCTTAGGTTTCTTTCTTTCTTTTTTTTTTTTTTTTGGATATTGCTAAATGTTGTAAATCCATTTATTCAGAGTGAACATACATTTTTAAAAATAACACTGTGAAATAAAACATAGGTGCATTAGCATAGTGAATCTATTTTACATATCTTAATGTGTAATGAACAAACATGCTCAGACTCTGCCCTGCAAGAATACCTTCAGAAGAAGGGATCACACTGCTACATTTTCACATATTTTTTTTTTCTTCTCATGGTTTATTTTTTTTATATTTAAAAATTTCCATCTCCTTCCCTCCTCCTCCCCCCTCCCTCCCCTCCTCCTCCCCCTTCCCTCCCCTCCTTCTCCCCCTTCCCTCCCCTCCCCTCCACCCATACCTCCCCTCCCTCCCTCTCAAGGCCAAGGAGCCATCAGGGTTCCCCCCTCTATGCTAAGACCAAGGTCCTCCCAACTCCCCCCAGGTCCAGGAAGGTGATCGACCAAGCTGAGAAGGCTCCCACAGAGCCCGTCCATGAAGAACAATCAGAGCCCAGAGCCATTGTCCTTTGCTTCTCAGTCAGCCCCCGCTGTTGGCCACACTCAGAGAGACGGGTTTGGTCGCATGATCCATCAGTCCCATTCCAACTGGAGTTGGTGATCTCCCATTAGTTCTGTCCCACCGTTTCCATGAGTGAACGCACCCCTCTCGTTCCTGACTTTCTCCCTCATGTTCTCGCTCCTTCTGCTCCTCATCGGGACCTTGGGAGCTCAGTCCAGTGCTCCAATGTGGGGCTCAGTCACCTTCCCCATCTGTCGCCAGCTGGAGGTTCCCTCACGGTCCTGACTTTCTTTCTCATGTTCTCTCTCCTTCTGCTCCTCATCAGGACCTTGGGAGCTCAGTCCGGTGCTCCAAGGTGGGGCTCTATCATTTTCTTCATCTATCGTCAGGTGGAGGTTCTATGGTGATATGCAAGAAATTCATCAGTATGGCTATAGGAACTGGACTTTTCAGGCTCCCTCTCCTCAGCTGCCCAAGGAACTAACTGGGGGCGTCTCCCTGGAAACCTGGGAACCCCTCTAGGGTCAAGTCTCTTGACAACCCTCAGGTAGCTCCTTAAATTAAGATATATGCTTCCCTGCTCTCATATCCACCCTTCCTATATCCCAAGCACCCCATTCCTCCGAGCTCCCCCCGCTCTCCCCTTCACACTTTTCTCTCCCCATCTTCCCTTGGCCCAGTCTTGCCCAACCCTCAAGTTCCCAATTTTGCCTGGCGATCGTGTCTACTTCCAATATCCAGGAGGATTACTATATCTTTTTTTGGGAGTTCACCTTCTTATTATCTTCTCAAGGATCCCAAATTTATAGGCTCGATGTCCTTTAATTATGGCTAGAAACCGAATATGAGTGAGTACATCCCATGTTCATCTTTATGGGTCTGGGTTACCTCACTCAGAATAGTGTTTTCTATTTCCATCCATTTGCCTGCAAAATTCAAGATGTCATTGTTTTTTACCGCTGAGTAGTATTCTAGCATGTATATATTCCACAGTTTCTTCATCCATTCTTCCACTGAAGGGCATCTAGGCTGTCTCCAGGATCTGGCTATTACAAATAATGCTGCTATGAACATAGATGAGCATATGCTTTTGTTGTATGATTGGGCATCTCTTGGGTAGATTCCCAATAGTGGAATTGCTGGGTCCTGGGGTAGGTTGATCCCGAATTTCCTGAGAAACCGCCACACTGCTTTCCAAAGTGGTTGCACAAGTTTGCATTCCCACCAGCAATGGATGAGTGTGCCCCTTACCCCACAACCTCTCCAGCAAAGGTTATTATTGGTGTTTTGGATTTTAGCCAATCTGACAGGTGTAAGATGATATCTCAAAGTTGTTTTGATTTGCATTTCCCTGATAGCTAGGGAGGTTGAGCATGACCTTAAGTGTCTTTTGGCCATTCGAACTTCTTCTGTTGAGAATTCTCTGTTCAGTTCAGCGCCCCATTTTTTAATTGGGTTAATTGGCATTTTACCGTCTAGTCTCTTGAGTTCCTTATATATTTTAGAGATCAGACCTTTGTCAGTTGCAGGGTTGGTGAAGATCTTTTCCCAGTCAGTAGGCTGCCTTTGTGTCTTAGTGACAATGTCCTTTGCTTTACAGAAGCTGCTCAACTTCAGGAGGTCCCATTTATTCAATGTTGCCCTTAAAGTCTGTGCAGCTAGGGTTATGCGTAGGAAACGGTTCCCTGTGCCCATTTGTTGTAGAGTACTTCCCACTTTCTCCTCTATCAAGCTCAATGTGTTCAAATTAATATTGAGGTCTTTAATCCATTTGGACTTGAGTTTTGTGCATGGTGATAGATATGGATCTACTTTCATTCTTCTACAGGTTGACATCCAGTTATGCCAGCACCATTTGTTGAAGATGCCCTCTTTCTTCCATTGTGTACTTTTGGCTCCTTTATCAAAAATCAGGTGTTCATAGGTTTGTGGTTTAAGATCCGGGTCTTCTATACGATTCCATTGGTCAACTTCTCTGTTTTTATGCCAATACCAAGCCGTTTTCAATAATGTAGCTTTGTAATAGAGTTTGAAGTCAGGGATGGTAATGCCTCCAGAAGAACCTTTATTGTATAAGATTTTTTTGGCTATCCTGGGTTTCTTGTTTTTCCATATAAAGTTGATTATTGTCCTCTCAATCTCTGTGAAGAATTTTAATGGGACCTTGATTGGGATTGCATTGAATCTATAGATTGCTTTTGGTAGAATTACCATTTTTACTATGTTGATCCTCCCAATCCACGAGCAGGGGAGATCCTTCCATTTTCTGGTATCCTCTTCAATTTCTTTCTTCAAAGACTTAAAGTTCTTGTCAAATAAATCCTTCACTTCCTTGGTTAGCGATACTCCCAGATATCTTATGCTATTTGTGGCTATTGTGAAAGGTGATACTTCTCTGATTTCCCTCTCTGCTTCCTTATCCTTTGTGTATAGGAGGGCGACTGATTTTTTGGAGTTGATCTTGTATCCTGCCACGTTACTGAAGGAGTTTATCAGCTGTAGGAGTTCTTTGGTGTTTTTGGGGTCGCTTATGTATACTATCATATCATCTGCAAATAATGAAAGTTTAACTTCTTCCTTTCCAAATTGAATCCCCTTGATTCCCTTATGTTGTCTTATTGCTATTGCTAGAACTTCAAGCACTATATTGAAGAGATAAGGAGAGAGTGGACAGCCTTGTCGTGTTCCTGAATTTAGTGGGATAGCCTTGAGTTTCTCTCCATTTAATTTGATGTTAGCTGTCGGCTTGCTGTAAATAGCTTTTATTATATTTAGGAATGACCCTTGTATCCCTAATCTCTCCAAGACCTTTATCATAAAAGGGTGCTGAATTTTGTCAAATGCTTTTTCAGCATCTAATGAGATGACCATATGGTTTTTTTCCTTCAGTTTGTTTATATGATGGATTACATTAATAGATTTTCGTATGTTGAACCAGCCCTGCATCTCTGGGATGAAGCCTACCTGATCGTAATGGATAATTTTTCTAATGTGTTCTTGGATTCGGTTTGCCAGTATTTTATTGAGAATTTTTGCGTCAATGTTCATGAGTGAGATTGGCCTGTAATTCTCTTTCTTGGTTGAGTCTTTGTGTGGTTTAGGTATCAGGGTAACTGTAGCTTCATAGAAGGAATTTGGCAGTGACTCTTGTGTTTCTATATTATGAAATACCTTAAGGAGTATAGGTATTAGGTCTTCTTGGAAGTTCTGGTAGAATTCCGCATTGAAACCATCTGGTCCTGGGCTCTTTTTGGTAGGGAGGTTTCTGATAACAGTTTCTAATTCTTCGCGACTAACAGGACGATTTAGAGCATTTACCTGGTCCTGGTTTAACTTTGGTATATGGTATTTATCTAAAAAACTGTCCATTTCTTTTACATTTTCCAATTTTGTGGCATACAGGCTTTTGTAGTAAGATCTAATGATTTTCTGAATTTCCTCTGTGTCTGTGGTTATGTCCCTCTTTTCATTTCTGATCTTGTTAATTTGCGTGTTCTCTCTCTGCCGTTTGATTAGTTTGGCTAAGGGTTTGTCAATCTTGTTGATTTTCTCCAAGAACCAGCTTCTTGTTTCATTGATTCTTTGGATTGTTTTCTGTGTTTCTATTTTGTTGATTTCTGCCCTCAATTTGATTATTTCCAGTCTTCTACTTCTCCTAGGTGAGTCTGCTTCTTTTTTTTCCAGAGCTTTCAGGTGTGCTGTTAAGTCACCAATGAGCGCTTTCTCCGTTTTCTTTAAGCGGGCACCTAGTGCTATGAACTTTCCTCTTAGCACTGCTTTCATTGTGTCCCATAGGTTTGAGTATGTTGTGTCTTTGTTTTCATTAAATTCAAGAAAGACTTTAATTTCTTTCTTTATTTCTTCCTTGACCCAGGTGTGGGTCAGTAGTTGACTGTTCAGTTTCCATGAGTTTGTGGGCTTTCTGGGGGTAGCATTGTTGTTGAATTCTAATTTTAATCCATGGTGATCCGATAAGACACAGGTGGTTACTAATATTTTTTTGTAACTGTGGAAGTTTGCTTTGTTACCAAGTATATGGTCAATTTTCGAAAAGGTTCCATGAGCCGCAGAGAAGAAGGTATATTCTTTCCTATTTGGGTGGAATGTTCTATAGATGTCTGTTAAGTCCATTTGGTTCATTACCTCCATTAAGTCTTTCAATTCTCTGTTAGGTTTCTGTCTGATTGACCTGTCCATTGGTGAGAGAGGAGTGTTGAAGTCTCCAACTATTAGTGTGTGTGGTTTGATGGCTGCCTTGAGTTCTAGAAGTGTTTCTTTTACATAAGTGGGAGCTTTTATATTAGGGGCATAGATATTCAGGATTGAGACTTCATTCTGATGGATTTTTCCTGTTATGAGTATAAAGTGTCCCTTTCCATCTCTTCTGATTGATTTTAGTTTGAAGTCAACTTTGTTGGAAATTAGTATGGCCACACCCGCTTGTTTCTTAGGGCCATTTGCTTGATAAACCTTTTCCCAACCCTTTACTCTGAGTAGATGTCTGTCTTTGTGGTTGAGGTGTGTTTCTTGTAAACAGCAAAATGTTGGATTCTGTTTTCGTATCCAGTCTCTTAGCCTGTGCCTTTTTATAGGTGAATTGAGTCCATTGATATTAAGTGATATTAATGACTAGTGGTTGTTAACTTCAGTCATCTTTAGTAGTAGAGTTTGTGTGTTTCCCTTCTTCTAGTTGTGCTGGTGAAGGGTCGCTAGATGCCTGAGTTATTGTCGGCGTTGTTGGACTCCTTGGTTTGTGATTTTCCTTCTATTACTTTCTGCAAGGCTGGATTTGTGGCTGCGTATTGTTTAAATCTGTTTTTGTCCTGGAATATAAAAATATGGAACGCTTCACGAATTTGCGTGTCATCCTTGCGCAGGGGCCATGCTAATCTTCTCTGTATCGTTCCAATTTTAGTATATGTGCTGCCGAAGCGAGCACTAGCTTAGGTTTCTTATTCTTTCTTTCTTTCTTTTTTCTTTCTTTCTTTCATTCTTTCTTTCTTCATTTTTTTTTTTTTTGGTTTTTCGAGTCAGGGTTTCTCTTTAGCTTTGGAGCCTGTCCTGGAGCTAGCTCTTGTAGACCAGGCTGGCCTTGAACACACAGAGATCTGCCTATCTCTGCCTCCCGAGTGCTAGGATTAAAGGTGTGTGCCACCACTGACCAGCTCTTATTAATTCTTATAACTTTTATTAGCCCGTAATACTTGTCTGTGTTAGACATGTGGCTTGGTACCTTTTGTGTTGAGGCAGTCACATGTTGCTTGCTCTGTGTCTGGCTTCCTCTCTGTCTGGGTGACTACTGCATACTGCAGACTGAAACTTTCCTCTTCCCATAATTCTCATTGCCACGCCTCTACTGCCTGCCTGGTCATTGTCACCCTGCCTATACTTTCTGCCTGACTACTGGACAATCAGCATTTTATTAAAAATAATACAAGTGACAGGATAAAAGACCATTGTCCCACAGCACTTCTCCCCCTTTTTTTTAAAACAAGAACTCTGAATCTAATATCCTTTGGTTAGCTTTTCTCCTGACCATTATGCATAACAACTTGTAACCAACATTCTAAACAAAAGAAAATATTCATAATCAATTTTTTGGGAATGTGGGCAAAGTTTTCCAGGCTACTTCCTGCTGATTGGGGGCACTGATAATCTTATGGGAACCTAAAGAAAATTTAGAATTATGATCAAGTCCTGACTGGAGTATTCAGTGAGTCTTGATCATCTTAGGCAGCAGTTTTTAATCTGCTCTGGATGTAGAACTCAGACATCTGGGTCCTCTACTCCTATCAGAGATTTCTCAGTGGTCTTCCTTGATCAAACCTGATTTTTCTTAGCTCAGAATGAATCCACAGCCTCTCATTTCCTGTGAAAACAAAAGCAAAACCTCTTCTCCAAAGTAACACACCTTTTGACTTCAATTTTGAAGTCAAGATATTTTCAAAATACCTATCTTGGATTAATTCAGCAGAATTTATATACAAATATCTTTTAGCAGCTCTTGCTCCTTCCTCAGCATTCAAACAATTCAAAGAGAACATAATAGCATACAATATACAGATTCTTTGTGTGTTTTCCATCTTTACGTGACTTTATTTTAAACTATATTTCTTTTATTTTTATTTTTTGGCTTTTTGAGACAGGGTTTCTCTGTGTGTCTTTCTCCTGGAACTCACTCTGTAGACCAGGCTGTCCTTGAACTCACAGAGATCTTCCTGCCTCTGCCTCCTAAGTGCTGGGATTAAAGGTGTATGCCACTAGCCAGGCGGTGGTGGCGCACGCCTTTAATCCCAGCACTCGGGAGGCAGAGGCAGGCAGATCCCTAGTTCGAGGCCAGCCTGGTCTACAAGAGCTAGTTCCAGGACAGGCTCTAGAAACTACAGGGAAACCCTGTCTCGAAAATCCAAAAAAAAAAGTGTATGCCACTATACCTTGAACTCATAGAGATCTGTCTGCCTCTGCCTCCCACGTGTTGGGATTAAAGGTGTGTGCCACCACATCCAACTACTCTCTTTTTTCTTTGAAAGACTTTATCCCTTTTTTATATTTATTTGTTTATTATGTAAATAATATTCTGTCTGTGTGTATGCCTGCAGGCCAGAAGAGGGCACCAGACCCCATTACAGATGGTTGTGAACCACCATGTGGTTGCTGGGAATTGAACTCAGGACCTTTGGAAGAGCAGGCAATGCTCTTAACCTCTGAGCCATCTCTCCAGCCCCAACTTTATCCTTTTTCCCTCCAACCCTACATATATTTTTAAACACACTGTAAATTGTTTAGAGGCCTTTTTTGGTCTGAAACTATCTTTACTGTATCTCTCTTTTTGTAACCACATGAGTCTTTAATTTGCTAAGTGGCATGACTAGGATTAAAGTCATGGCTTTGACAGATGGATCCAGCCCATTCCTTTGCTTTCCTAGATTCTAGCCTCATAGCAGAGATACTAGCGAGAGCCAAGTTTATTTCCAACAACTCTATGGCATTTCAAGGTCCCTGCCACCACCAAAAAGCATGTGGTCAGTTTTCATCAACACCATTTAAGTGTTTTGTGGCAGGACCTCTTAAAGAGCTGCAAGGTTTTGCAGCTAAAGCTGAGTCAGTAAGCCTCTCTTAAATGTGAGCGCTTGCCTCTAGGAAAGAGAGCAAACCTGAAAAATTGCTGCTACCACCAAGAAACCATGTTATTAATGCTGTTATTTTGTGTCTAGAATTACTTCCCAAGCTCTCTCAGGCTTTATGTGGATGTACTTGTCCATACAATGGACACCATTTGTTGACCGAGTTTTCTGTCCTACCTGGTTCTGCCCAGTCAGGGAACCATTCAGTCACAAATAAATACACAGAGGTCTATAGTAATTACAAACTGATTGGCCTATTAGCTCAGGCTTCTTATTAACCTCTTATAACTTATATTAGCCTATAATTCTTGTCTGTGTTAGCTACGTGGCTTGGTACCTTTTTCGGTGAGGCAGTCACATCTTGCTTGCTCTTTGGCTTCCTCTGTGTCTCAGTGATGACTGCATATTGCAGACTGAAACTTTCCTATTCCAATAATTATCATTGCCACACCTCTACTTCCTGCATGATCACCCCACCTATACTTCCTGCCTGGCTACTGGCCAATCAGAATTTTATTAAAAATAATACAGTGATAGGATAAAAGACAATTGTCACATAGCAGTTCTGGAGCATAAACCTAGCTTTATACATGCTAGGTAATGGCTTTAACTGAGTTACAATCCTGGCCTTTGTTCTTTTGGGGTTGTTATATTGGTTTTGGTTTTTCAGACAAGGTCTCATGTAGCCTAGACTGGCCCAGAATGACTTCCTCCTGCATCCTCCTTCCAAGTAAGTTCTGGGATTACAGGTATGGACAATCATGAACAGTTTATGAAGGACTAAGGCTGGGACCCAGGGCTCCATGCATGCTAGGCATGGACACTACCAACCAAGCCACATCCAAAACCCTGACTTTCGTTTTTGTTTGTTTGTTTTTGAGACAGAGTAGCCTAGGTAGCCCAGGATGCCTTTGAACTGGAGAATCTCCCACCTCTGCCACCCAGTGCTGGAATTACAAAAATGCAGGACGCAGTGAGGATGTTTCTTTCATGATGACAATAAATTGGCCAATGCAAAGAGTTACAGAGCAAGTGATGAGATGGGCATTGGCTGTTGATCATCACAGGCTCCAAGGAGCAAGCCCAGCTTTGTTACAGATGTGTAAATGCTTGGTAATTCAAGTGTAAGTCTTAAATATAGTTTATAATATATATATGAATGATATCAAGGAGGTGTTAAGAGCAGAAAAATTTGAGCAAAGAAAAATTCAAGAGTAGACAAAGATGTGTTTTCTGACACCCACAAGGATGGGATGTGAGGTTGGTGACTTGGAACACCAGTTCTTCACACTAAAGGCAAATGGGTTTGGTTTTTGAAGCAGTTAAACTCTCCCACTTTTTCAACTGAGAAGAACACACAGGTGTCTCTCCCAACAAAGAGCCAATTATCCACTGTACCCTTACATTCATGGCCAAGAAAGAGAACAGAGAGCCTAAGTCAGCCTCACAGTATCTCAAGGACGAATGCAGCAACCTCTTCTGGATCATATCCAAGCTTATACATATGTATCCACAGTGATAAAACTAAACCTCAGCCAATTAGAAATATACAAATATAACTGATGCTTGCTTAACCAATTAACTTTGAGATGACCTAATTTCTCCTTAAATCCCTTTGGCTATGCTTAAAAGGAGCCCGCACGTTCCTCTCAGGGTCACTGCCATTTGGTACAGTTGAGTGACCCCACATGCATGTTGGTATAATAAACGCTCCTATTGATTGCGTATGTGGATGGTGGTCTTTTGTGGGACTTCTCCAGGACCCTAACAGTTCTCATTCAACTGCTATGACAGGAAATGGTCTGGTATCCTAACACGTCAGTCATTCCTGCCTGCCTTGAGTAAGCACAGCACCACAAAGTAGATTGGGGAAGTTGTAGGCAGGAACAGATTAGCACGCTTGTTGACATGAGAGATTTATAATCCGAGATGGACTTGGCAGCTACTCAGACTTCTTGTGGCTCTGTGTGGTCAGTTATCACTCACTCATTAGCTTTCAGCATTGCAGGGTCATGCTCATGAAAAGAAAGGAAGACTGGAGAGAGAGGCTGGGAGGCGAAAGACAGAAAGATAGACAGACAAATAAGAAGGAAGGAAAGGAGGGAGGGAGGGAGGGAGGAAGGAAGGAAGGGAGGAAGGAAGGAAGGAAGGAAGGAAGGAAGGAAGGAAGGAAGGAAGGAGGGGACAGAGGAGAGGGAAAGGAAGGAGAAAGAAAGAAGAAAGGAAAGAAGAAAGTTGGAACGGAGAGGGAATTAAACATGATTAATAAAAACCCAGAGACAGAAACTGGGATTCAGTCTGAAGGTCAGAACAGTAAAACAGACAGCCACTGGCTCTTACTTCTACCTCAGTCCAAAAATAGCATTCCTACCTCCAGGAATCTCAGAACGGGACTGAAACTAAGAGCTGTCTCCTCCTGTTTTATAATCCTCTATAGTTCTGGGATTAAAGGCATGCTGATCCTCTACCGCCTAGTTTCTAAGGCAAGCTAGTGTGGCTACTGGGATTAAAGGTGTGTGTCATCGTTGCCTGGTCTGTAAGGCTGGCCAGAGTGGCTGTTTTACTTTTCTGATCCTCAGGCAAGCTTTATTTATTAAAATACAAATAAAATACCACACAAGGGGAGGGGAAAGGAGAGACAGAAGAAAGGAAATAAGGAAAGATGGAAATGGGAAGGAGTAAAGAGGAGAGAAGAGAAGGAAAGAAAGAAAAAGAGAATGGGGAACAATAAAACAAACAAATCAAAATCTCCCTGCTCAGTTCATTTCATTAACATTTAGCTCTTTCTGTCAAAGTTAGAAACGAATTTAGCAATTTCTTGACAACCAATTAAAATTCCTGGTAAGTTACTGTCTGACCCTTTGGTCAAAAACAAGTTCCCTGTAAGGCTCAAGGGAGCCTCTCTCCTGAGTGCCTTGGAGGTGAGGAGAATTCCCATCCTTCTTTAATTCTCATCCCTATGCAGGGGGCAGGAAGCAATGTTCCTGGGGCCTGGCTTGTGAAGGCTAGACTTGCTTCTTAATTCTCCCCTCGGTTTTTCCTGCGCTCTGGAAAGAAGGTCCTGGGCACAGCTGGCAGGACACGGTGTCCTTTACCATTCTGTGTGCGCCGTGGGTCAGGACGAGAGACGTGAAGGTGAAGGTTATCTGTCTGCTGCAGCTCTGATCATCTGATGGAGCTGAGGGAGACGGGACTGGGACAGCATTGCCAGGTGTTTCAAAGGAGTGGAAACATGCCAACGCTGATGTCTTCCTTTCCATGAGGCAGGGGAACAGCCGTCTGGTTTAGGATCCATGAGTGAATCCACACAGACAGTAGACTCGCAGCATTCGGAATTTTCCATTCTTGCAGGGTTAGCAAATTCCTAGTGATTGACAAACCTTCTTCTGTTGACACTGGATTCTGAGAAAAGAAAATAATCCTTGACCTTAAGTTGTTAAGAGGGTTGGACACAGGCATAGCATCTCTCTGTGTCTGTATTTATACGCGTGCTTTCCAATATGGAACATCTGTGAAGACAGAACATGATTCTGATACTGCGCTGTCAGTGGAACAGAAGGTGAGGGGCACATTAGAAAGAAATGCAAATGCTCCTCGCTAGTTAGCCCAGGGAAGGGGGACTGATGTTAACCTGATCTTCGCAGTTGCTAAAAACCTGACAAGGGAAATCTGAATTGGAACCAGCTGCTGAGACCCTGTTGGCTATTCATGTGTGACCAGAAAGAGAGGCAAGCTTTAATTTTCTCCTTGTCAGTTTTCAACAGGGAGGCTGTCAATCCAGCAAGCATAGCTACAGAACATATCAGGAAGGGCAGAAGCCAGCCTCGGGATGACACCCAGCCCAGGACAGCTGTGCCATCACCCTTCCATCACGTCTCAGCCAGCCCTGCTCCCGTTTGCTGTTCTTTATGGTCCTGGCTGGCAGCATGCCCCCCTGAGCCTTCACACATTGCATTTCCAGTTAGGAAATAAGAAATGGCATCATGTTCCTGGCAGTTTCTTTCTTCAGTGGTGAGGGCTGAACCCCAGGACTGGTGCAGTCTGAGCAAGTGCTCTGTCATCTAGATCCAGCAATCTTAACCAGCGTCACTGAGAATTCCTCTTCCCAGGTCTCTGTCTGGCACAAAGAGGGGATTCTAGGGTCCCCAGTCACAGATCTAGTGCTTGGTTCAGGTTAAATTAGCAAAAATTCTTAAGTACGGTGTTAAATGCTGTCAAACCATCTGTGAGATAGGTAACAGTCACAGACATGTACCCCCAACTCTACGGGGTTTAGAAACTGTGATACATATCCATTCATTCAATAAAAGTTTATTGCTATAAATTGCAATATATATATTCTTGCTGTAAGAATATAAAATAAGCTGCAGAGATAAAGAGGTGCTGGGGCAAAGGTTATGGCCTATGTGAGATAGAGCAGCTAGGAAATTCTCCAAGGAAATATTTGAGCTGAGCCCTGAATGACAGGTGGTAAGGCAAGCAAGGACAAGAGAAGAGACCCAGGCTTACTGTAAACCAGAGAAAGCTTCTGGAGAACTCACACATACGAGCAGGACCACGCCCTTCTGAGCCTTGCAGAAGCTGTGAGGAGACAGAATTCACGATGGCTCTAGGAAGTTGTTGTCATGATTTAAAAAACAGCAACAACTTTCGTTGCAGGGCTAATGGACACTGCAGAGCCCAAAAGCAAGCAAGGGCTGCAAGGTGTTACAGCAGCCTCATAATATCGCTCTTCATGAAAGAGCTTAGAATCTACCCAGGTTCATAGGGAGATTCCAGTTGAGGGTTTCGCCGGATGGTTTTCTCTCATGAATTGAACCATTATATCCTTACATTACCAAGATTCCACTGATTCCAGATTTGAGAGCTCTGGAAAAATTAATCTTGACCTATCTGTCTTGAGTGTATCATTTGGAAGCACTAGGAGACGTGAGAAATGTCTGACAAGAGGCAAAACTTGAGGCTAAGCCATGGAGAATTTATTTGTGAAAAAATGGCCCTTGGTACACTTTGTGTTCGTGCTGTACCCCCGGCTCTCGGGGCAGAGCCCTACCCAGCATGTTACCATGACAGTCGAGGGCAAGATGGCAGCTCAGGAGGTAAAGTATTTGTCAGAAAAGCCTGACGACCTGAGTTTGATCTCTGGGACATTAAAAGTAAAAAAAACAAAAACAAAAGCTGGGTGCACACGTCTGTGACACCCGCACTCTTACTGCGAGTGGAATGTTCAGACAGAAGAGTCAGTCACAAACTTGTGGGTCAGCCACCCTGACTACAAAGAGCTTCAGAGACAAGAGACATCCTGCCTTTAAAACAAAGTGGAAAGCAAAATTTGAGCCCACTAAAGGTGTCTTCTGACTTCCACACACACTGTGATACAGGCATGTCTGTGTACACACACACACACACACACACACACACACACACGCACGCACGCACGCACGCACGCACGCACGCATGCACGCATGCAAGAAATGTTAAAGTCTAGTGAGCATTACAATTCAAACTACAATACTACAAATTATCTTCAGCAGCACCTGGAAGTAGCCTTAGGGATCGGAGGGCTATTTGTGACATCTGTCACCCTCACTGATCATCAGGGTTGGCAGTATAGCTTTGGACACTAGCCTGGAGGCTTGCAGACTGCTTAGTGGGAAAGGGCAGGAACTGGCCACCATCTCATCCAACCTGAGCGTGCCAGCCTCCAAGGTTTACTGCTGCTCTTAGCTGCACCGTCTGCCACAAGCCCCGCATCTAGCTCGTCTCCTGCCCCTTCCACCACTTCCCACCCTCAGCTCTCATCCCCTAGAGAAACCCTACAGACCAATATCTTTCTTGCACGCAGAGCCTTCCCTGTGGACCCCAGGCCACCATCCTACTTCCCAGCTGCGTTTTCCTCCACCCTACTTCCCACCCTGCACCAAGGCAGGGGAGCCCTTTGTGGGGAGCAATCAAGCCCTAAATCACTATTTATATTTCTTGGAATAAACTTAATGCTGAGAAAAGGTTGTGGAATGACTGCCCAGGGGACCAAGGCCCATCTGGAAACATGAATAATGTGAAATTTATCCCTCCATGGATCCCCCTCAAGACCAATTACAATATCATCCTCTCCGAGCATTTCTGCCAATTTTTTACGGGGTCACCAGAAAGTTACATGTAAAGCGAAGACTGCACAGATTTATACAGGGGTCATTACCGGGAGGGCAGAGGAATGCGGGAGGAGACTACAGGAAACCGTGATCCTCCACAGATGGAGATGTGTGCAAATGTGGCTCTTGACTTCAGGAAGTGAAATGGATTTGTTCATTTATCGAATGGCTACTGTGTGAGATAGTCTTGTAGGCTCTGGGGAGAAAGCGATGGAAGACATGAGAACACTGCCACGGAGTTGGCATTTCAGTGGCATGGGAAAAGGGGTTCTAAAGGGTCCATTTGGGGAAAATAAATGTTGCCAAAAGTCAGCATGTCTCAGCCCTACTTGTTATGGGAAGAAGCCGACGTTTTACGTCAGCATAGCCGAAGAGGTGTGCTACCCCTATTTCTTAAGAATGTTGGGAGGATGACACTGTACTCATTGTTTGGAAGCTTCTAGAATATAAAGAGGAGCTGCATGGATGTGTTCCCTCAGACTTCTCAAGCTGCAAAAGTTCAAGTGAGTGGTATTTGGCAAGAGGCCCTGGGCTGAAGCAGTCCCCTGACAACGTGCGTGGGGATGTAAGCCAGCCTGGGACTAACTCAGCTGCAGCGCTTTGACTAGGTGATGAGCACACATTATCAGAAAATTGTAGAGCGCTTGTAATTCACCACCTCGTGGTCCAGAAATGACCTGCTGCTTAGGGAGGATGTCAACAAGGGGTCACCTTCTTTAGTGTCGGTAGTGCTTACAGTTTTGTTTCCAAGGACTCGGCAAACGCGTCCGTTACACAACGATCCCAGACACTCCCCGTAGAAATTAAGAATGAGAGGGTCTGGGATATGGTCCAGGTATTTCTATTTCTCCAGTGTCCTGCCGATTCCGCGGCAGGTGGAGCTACACTTGGTGAAGAGCCATGAAAGGTTGGCTAGCGGGTGGAGCATGCAGACCTCGACTTCCCTCCATCTGATGGCAGGAGTGTCTTGGCCAGGATCTCTTCCTTGGAAGGGAAGGAGAGCAGGAAACTGATTGGAGCAATTTCCATGACTGATTATAGTGTCTTCCTTTCCTCTCATGCATGTAAGCAAACACAATTCAGCAACTGCAGTGGACAAGGTCCAGTCTCCCTCCAGAGGGATGTCACAACCTTCCTCTTGCTCCCGAGCATAGGAATTGTGATACTCATGGAGCTGACCAGCCCGAGCACTCTTGACCCTAGACCGTGCCAGGGACTTGTTCAAATGCCTTCTTGTTTATTCGTCTCAAATTTTCCTTCCTTGGTCCCCTCAAGTATAAATCAATTTTCTCATTTCTGTGACCAAATGCTTGACCAGAAGCAATGTAAGTAAGATAAGGCTTATTCTGCCTGACAGTTTAAGAAGAGATACAGCGTAGTGTGGAAGGGGAGGTATGGTAGTCTAAGGGAGAGGCAGCTGGTCACACTGCCTCAGCAGTCAGGAAGGAGAGGGAAGTGAACGCTGGTGCTCAGCTTGCTTTCCCAGATTATTCAAGGCGTCACCCCAGTCCACAGGACAGTGCCACTCACCCTTCCCTCCTTAGCCAAACTTTTCCAGAAACACCATCAAAGATGTAGGTGCATTTCCCTGGTGACCCTAAATCCCATCAAGGTGCTCAATTAAGATTGCTCATCACAAAGTACTTCATGCCTTCTCTGAGCCCCTGCCCTGGGCTGGGGTTGCAGATGTGAACCTCTATGCCTGGCTTTTCACACGGTTTCTGGGCATCTGAGCTCGGGTCTTCAGGTTTCCATGGCAGGCACGTTTACAAGTGAGCCAATATTTTCTTCACCTCACTCTTGCTTTTCCACTAGGCCTCGTGTTCATCTCCCCATCTCCGTGATCAGCACCCACATCTCTTACCTCCCAACGGTCCTCTTTTTCCTAAGTCGTATTTGTTATCCTCTTTCTCCTATCAGACTGTTAGTTTACTGGATGAGGGAACCAAAGATTCAGACTGAGGAACTAACTAAACAAGAATCTGGGCATGGGTGCAGATGCCTGTAATCCCAGCATGTGGCAGGCGGATTGCCATGAGTTTGAGGCCATGTTGAAAGGCAGAGTAAGATCCTGTATTTAAGTGCTGCGGGCAAGCTCAGAAGAGTAAAATAAACAGAGCTCTGTGCCATAGCATGAGAGCTGGCAGTGTGAGTGTCTGGAAAGGAGGACATATAAAGATTGTGGAAGACAACAATATGATATTCCACAGAAAAAAATGGGAACCAAAGAGTTTATGCTGAGCAGGATCACATAAAACTCTCCTTTGAGATTTTTCATATGTGGCTAATAGGTTAGAAGGTAAATGGGCAAAATCTGCTGCAATCGTCAAACCCAAATGCTGTAAAATACCCCAACTTGAATGGCAGCGGTGGCATGAGAACGAGTAGCTACAAGAAATATCATTAGGAGCAACTCCAGAATTTAGGGAGTTATGGGATCTCAAAAGCAAACGAGACAAGAGAATTGAGACAGCTCCAGGGCTTTAGTTGAGGGTAGCTGGAAGAATCATGCATGGTATATGGGGTGGGAATCATGGGGGTGGTGAGAGGGAGTCGGAAAGAGGAGATAATTGGATGGAAAGAGAAGGCATTCGGCCTCAGGCATTTCAAGCTTGAACCATTACAGTACATTTTAGTGGAGATGAACTGAAGTGGAAATCCATGCCTAAGAACAAGAGAGCTACCTCCTAATAAACCCCTGCGTAGCCTCTGCAGCAGTGAATTGATGCTTAGCTTTCCAGGAGTTCAGCTGTTCTCAACACTAAAATTCTTTGAGCAATGTTGAAAAGTTGTTTCATCAAAATAAAATGAATAGTATCTTCTTCTTCTCTGGAGCAAGCTTTCAAGTAGGTTGTGGTACATGTTTCCTGCTGCATTTGGAGACCCAGAGCTCTCAAATTGGGTTGGAATGCGTACTCTTCCTATGGCCATTTGGCAAAGTGGCAGAGAAAGATTCGCAATGGCAGTTTGAGAAGATTTGTCCAAAGAATGAATGAACATTTTATTGACAAGCATGTGGCTGAGCAGAGATCTGGGACTCAGGTGCTGCCCTAGTCATTTTCTGTGGCTGTGATCAACAGAATGACCGAGAGCAACTTCGGAGAGAGAATCATTTATTTCAGTTACAGGCTACAGTTCATCATTCAGAGAAGCCAGGATAGGATCTCAAAGTGAAAAACCTGGAGGCAGAAGTGAGGTTGGGACTTCGGATGCACATTGGCCTCTGGCTTGCTCTCCAGTTACGTCCGGCTAGCCCTTCTTATACAGTCCAGGCCCAACTGCCTAGGGATGGTACCATCACAGAGGGCTGGGCCTTCCAGCATCTGTCAGCAATTGAGAACGTGTCCCATAGACATGTTCACTGATGTGGGAGAGTCTTCTGTTTGTGTTGATTACATTCGTTAATAAAGAAACTGCCTTGGCCAGCCCTTAGGTGGGTGGAGTAGACAGAACAGGAAGAAGGAAGTGAGGTAGATGGCTCAGTCAGATGCCACGCCTCTCCTAAGTGAGGCAGATGCCATACCTCTCCTCTCTGAGCCAGACACGATGAAGCTCCGGCCCAAGATGGACGTATGCTAGAATCTTCCCGGTAAGGCACCACTTCGTGGTGCTACACAAATTATTAGATATGGGTTAATCAAGTTGTGAGTAAGAGGCTGGAACTAATGGGCCAGGCAGTGTTTGAATGAATGCAGTTTGTGTGTTGTTATTTTGGGGCATAAGCTAGCCAGGAGGCCAGGAGCCGGGCGGGATGAAAAGCAGACCTGCCAGCAGCTCCTCACTACAGCAATCTGTTCTTCAAATAAGGTTCCCTCTCCCCAGTTATGTCAAGTTCACAACCAAGATTAGCCATCACAGGTGTTATACACAAATCCACAGTTGTCATCATCTGAAGACTCCTGAGAAGCCAGAGACCAACTGGAATTGGATTGTTGGTGCTTTTCCCTCCACTAAGAGCAGATATGCAAGGATTTCGTTCTGGCAATTATAAAAACTCAGTGAGGCAAACGGTTAATTTTTTAAAACTACAGATGATGGGTGGTTGATATTGTCTTACTCTCTATGCCCTTCTGTGTGCTGGAAATACAGTTATTCCATATTATGGCTTAAAAGCTTTCGAAACAAGATGTGCAAAACAGAGCAAAGATTCTGAGGCTTAGACACGTCTGGGAAGATGACCCGAGGAAGCAATGGCTCAACCCGGCCTTCAGAGTTTCTGTCCTCTCCAAGAACAAAAGGCCATGTGGGGGACCCGAGGGCATGGGATAGAGAGAGGGAGAGTAAACTCTTTTCTCAGGATGTGCATTGCATAATGTCTATAATAGTCCTGTGGAGGTCAGTCCCAGCTCAGGAAGTCACAAGCCCCCCACTGGCTTCCAGAGTTACTTGTTACTCAAACATAGCAACAGAGGAGCCTTGTCTCTGTGCACTCCACACTGCACCTCTGAGCTCAGGCTCAGTCCTCTGGACGGGGTCATAGCTTTTTATATATAGTGCTCTTCTGAGCAGTCGTCTTGTAACCAGTAACTGGGTTCATTGTTGTGACAAAATACTCACTAAAAAGCATTTATGAAAGGAAGCAATTTTGGTCATTGTATTATCTCTGTGAAAAGAAACCATGGCCATGGCAACTCCGATAAAATAAAGTATCTAACTGGGGGCTTGCTTGTGGTCAGATGATCTATGAGCATCACAGCAGGATGCAGACAGGCATGGTGCTAGAGCAATAGCTGAGACCTTTATGTTCTGACTGGGAGGCAGGAGAGAGAGAGAGAGAGACAAAGAGAGAGAGAGAGAGACAGAGACAGAGAGAGAGACAGAGAGAGAGACAGAGAAAGAGAGACAGAGAGAGAGACAGAGAGAGAGACAGAGAGAGACAGAGAGAGAGAGGAGAGAAAGAGAGGAGAGAGAGAGAGGCACATCTCAGTGACTCACTTCCTCTAACGAGGCCATGCCTACTCCAGCAAGGCCACACCTCCAAATGCTTCCCAAACAGTTCCACTAACTGGGAACCAAACATTCAAACAGAGGAGCCCAGGGAGCCCATTCTCATTTAAACCACCACAGAATGTTTTATTTTGACTCACAGTTTGAGGGTACAGTCTATCATCGTGGGGAGGTCATGGTGGCAGAAATGTGAGCCAGTTAGCCACATGTGTCCAGTCAGAAAGTGGAGAGCCTTGGATCCTGGTGCCCAATGCTCTTCTTCCTTTGTATTCAGTCAGACCCACCTGTTTGAGTCTCCCCACCTCAATTAACCCAATTCAGAAACATCCTCTCTGACATGCCCATGGGTGTGTCACCTGGGTGATTCAAGATCCTGTCAAGTTGTCAACTAGTCTTGTCTATCACACATAGCAAAGCATGCTGGGATTCTCAGGGAACCAACGTTTCCCCATAACACTGAGACCCTGTGACCTGGGGAAGGTAGAAAATGGCTCAGATGATAAGTCCTCTAGAATATTTCTACCCTCCACTGCCTTTGTCTGGGCAACTGAGGGCATCTTCTGTGGGTTCAAAGCGTTCTCCATAGGACCTCTGCTGTTGGAAACAAGCACTTCCTGAGGCCAGCAACAATCCCTTCTTTCTACTTGTCCTTCCTTTATGGGCCTTTGTCAAAAATGTCCAGTAAACCTCAGCCACACCAACACAGGTGTGGCTATTTGAAAGAAAGTGGCCACCAAAGGGAGTGACACAATTAGGAGGTGTGACCTTGTTGGAGGAAGTATGTCACTGTGGAGATGGGCTTTGAGATCCCTTTTGCTCAAGTTTCCCTCAGGGTGACAATCAGTTGACTTCCTGTTGCTTCTGAGTCAAGATATAAGGACTCCCAGCTCTAGGGCCACATCTGCCTACATGCTGCCGTGCTTCCTGCCCTGATGGTAACAGACTGAGCCTCCAAACTGTAAGAGAGCCACCTCAACGAAATGTTTCCCTTATAAGAGTTGCCGTGATCATGATGTCTCTTTACAGCAAGAAAAACCCCAAATGAAGACTCCAGACACATACTGATAACAATCTTCCACTGAACTGCTTTTCATACTGAAGTCCCAATTTAAAGAGAGGTCTGTGCCCAGGGAACACATGGACATCTACTAGGAGACAGTTTGGGGAAGGAAGGAACTGGGTCATTTCTTTCAACACAGAACCTAAGGAAATGCTCTTAGTTTTCAGGAACCAGATGCAAGCTTGCCTCTGAATTCTAAAGGTTCCATCCAGTTCACAGCTCAGCATCCCCTGAGACAGAGTCCTCCCCAAAATCCCCACAAAGGGCTCCTTTGGGCTCTCCACCAGTCCCCATGTAGAGGAAGCAGATGATTTATCTTGGGGCTTTGTGTGTCTTCTCTGATCCAGGTTTCTCTAGATCACTGCCTCCTCCGTCACAGGTCTCCATTCTTTCTGCCAGCCCCTGATCAACCGCTTCTTCAGCCAATGTGCTGATCTGCCAGTCTCAGCACCCTTTCCCCTAGGCACAATCAGGAACAGTTTCAGGGTTGTCAGGCTCTTCTTCCTGTGCCTGTCACTTCCCTCACGAACACAAGCTGCTTTGCAGCCTAGTCACATTCATGGCACTGTTACCGCGACAGGTCGGACGTATGGTGCTGATCAAATTTGCTGTACCAAGTTGCCAGCACTTTCTGGAACAAATAAAAATTTAACATTCAGCTCTCAGAGCACCCTTGAAACCAGACCTCCTAAAGTCTGCTTCATTTCCACTGAAGCATCTGAGTCCCAAATTTCACTCAGGGAGATTTGTGATCAGAGATTTTAAAAGCCCATATGGACTGTAGCTCTTGTTCTCTGCTTCCTGGGACCCCGAGGAGAACATTGCCTCCTGGGGTCTTAGGCTTTGCCCGTCGTCATTACTGAATTCTCATTTCTATTGGAGAGCCTTGGAAAGTTACCAATACATATTTCTTCTGTAGCTCTTGCTCACCATTTTTTTGTGTGTATTTTCCTTCATGTTAAAAATGGATAATGCTTAAGAACAAATATTATCTTCTTGTCTATGGCAAATAATGTTCATCACAGCGTGCAAATGCCCTAGTGTTCCGTTATCATGACTGACAATGCCAGCATAGACTCAATGCATGGGTTTATACACACATACATACATACACATATATACCTACATATACATGTGTGTGTGTGTGTGTATACACACACACACACATTTGTGGGGTTTTTTTGAGACAGGGTTTCTTTGTGTAGCTTCGGCTGCCCTAGAACTAACTCTGTAGACAAGGTTGGCCTTAAACTCAAAGAGATCCACCTGCCTCTGCCTTCCAAATGCTGGGATTAAAGGTGTGCGCCACCACTGCCTAACATAGATTTATATTGATTGTCAATATAGCAGGCTCAGTTTCTATAGGCTGTTGTTGCTTATTTGGGAGGTCAGGGCATAGGAATAGAGCCTGGCTGTGCAGTTAGCAGCACAGGAAATGTCTTTCTCGTGAATATTATTAGTTTCACCGCAAGGAAGAGGATGGCCATGCCTCCTGATACACACTGTAAATGTACTAGATCTTGCAGAGTGTGGGAAAAATTCACAGGATGTGTTGTTTTCTAACCCAAAATATTCGAAGACTTGGAGCTTTCAGATTTAAAACTGTGGGACACTGACATCACTCTGTCCTCAATGAGGTCACCAAAAGTCACGAATACAAATGCTAACATTCAAAACAAAAGCCAGCAGGTTTGGGAGTAACGACTCTGCTTACCTTCTCATCCACTTCTTGTCTCAATAACACATAGTATTATAATAATGGTATTCTAGGCTTAGGGAATGTTAGGACCTAGAGACACAAAGAAAGGAAGAAACTGCAGGTGATAGACACCAGGGTCATGATGTGCAGATATCTCTTGCTTTCAAAGCCCTGGCCTTAACCTGTTAGGTGTTTCTCACACACTTTGTCCGGCGTGGTAAAAATCCTAGCTAACATCTTCAAGTGTCACGGGACTTGCGAACTTACAAACGATCGGTTTGGTATCTAATAAAACCCAGAGGCTTTCTAAATGAAATCAACACCCCTTTGCTGGGGCTTTATCTTGCTTGGTGAGGCACAGAAAGTCCCAGCCCTTCTGACATAAGCTTCTGCCAGCGTCAGCTAATACAAAGTGAATGTGTGGATCCAGCCACAGAGTGCCGCTCTGAGGCTGCTTGCTAAGCCACGCCCATGTACGCCTCAGCAGCATCCCAAACTCCCTCCCTGGGCTCTCAGCTCTAAAGTTATACGACTCTAGTTACTTTGGCAGCAATTCAAAGGGAAGAGAGAATAGGGAGGAAAGAGGGGAGAAAGGTAGTCATGCATCATTCCTAAAATTCAGGTGGCATTAAAGGGAATGACACTTGAAACAGTTCTGATCACAACAAACGGAAGGTCAGTGATGGGACTAGCTGTGTATTGTAGCCACTTAGCTCACTGCTCCACAGTGACTTCTCATGCATCCTACTGGCCTTGATATTAATTAGCAATGAGCTCATTAACGAACAGATCCCAGATCTGTGCATCCTTATCTGCTCCCTTCTGGATAGAAGGGAGAAAAAGTACTTTCACATTAGCTCTGTGTATTTATTTTAACCTCTTTAATGGTCCCTTAGGTAGTCATAAAGCCATTGACTGTTTCTTAAGACAGTCATTGTTGAGTCAAGATCTCCCAGGGCCCAAGTCCGTTCCTGGTAGCAACCGTGAAACACATTAACTTTCCCAGGCAATGTAAACTACACCCTAAAGAGTAACAACTGCAATTCCTCCACTAAATGCCACCATGGCGGCCTCTCGGTGGGTGAGCTCTCCTCCGAGCTCTAGCACTGAACCCAGGAGTGTCTCTGTGTTTATATGTGTCACAGTGCACCCTTTGTTCATGGACCAATCACAAAGCACCATGGACCAATCACAAAGCACCAAGTCTGACCAGCCATTCAAAGAAGGGAAAAAAAAGCACAGAAGAAACATAGAGCGACTTTAGCATCCAGAGTCCAGGGAGCAGTCACCTGACCCGAGTCTCTTAACACCATCACGGTGAGGTGAAGTTAAAGGGATGGCGGACAATGCGCTGTGAGACCTGATTTCTGACTGCAGAAATGTCCCTGTGTGGAGTTTTTGCCAGTCATCCCCATGCAGCAAATGGCATCCTGAGAGGATCCCAGGCCCTGTTACCGCTCACCTTGCATCGTGGCATGAAGGTCAGTCTGTATCACAGTATAAATGTGTAACAGCCTTGTGCACCTCAGTCATCGGCTCTAAACCTAAAGCAGCTTGAAAGGTAGAGTCAAAGGCAGTCTGGGGAACGTTCTTTCAGATGTTATGGTTTGCAGTAAAAAGAACTTGATGAAATTATTCCAAAGCCAGAAACAGCCCCAGAATTTTGAATGACATCACCAAGCCAAACTTTTCAACTTTATAGAAGCACATTTCAGCCAACCCTGTAAAAGGGGAAGATACAATGATGCTTTAACATGGAGGTACAAAACTTTCTTCTTCATAAAGACGACAAAACAAAGCGGATGAAGAGTCTAATAGCTCTACGGCATGTAATTAATTCATGAAACAATCCGTTTTTAGGATGTTGCGTTGTAGTTTTATAATATATAATTTGCTTGGATTTCTTTACTCTGTATGCCATAACTAAGTTTATACACAATTCTGCATTCTTCTAGTCAAAGGCCCCCACCCCACCCTTATGGCCTGTGGAAATTTCAGATTTCCAGAACCTGGGTCCACCTCCACCTCCCCAGTTTACGAAAAGTTCCGGGAGGGCTGTTGAAAGCCAAATGCTCTCCGTGTTTGCTAAATTAAGCACAATTCCTTTTCCCTCAATCAAAATAATATCCTCTTGGGGCTGGGGAGATGGTTCAGTCGTTAAAACACCCCCAACACAAGTACAAAAACAAGAGCAAACCCGCTGAATGTGGCAGCCTCCCTGAATGTCTAGCCGACGAAGGCAGAGACAGGGCATCCCCATGCCAACTAGCCAGAGAGTGGGTGTCGGTAGGGTTTGATTGAGAGGCCCCAACTCAATGAAGGTAGAAGAGTAACAGATGATGATTCCAGCATCAGTGTCCATATACACTTCCACACATGTGTTCACACAAATGCAAACATGCAACACAGACATGCACAAAGTATGTCCACATGACAACTAGAAACAGGAGAAAATCCTATCTCTAGATTTCAGTCACTCTGTGATGTGCCCACACCCCTTGCCTCTGCTTTTATCAAGCTCACAAGACTTGGGAATCCCCTAGGCCAGCATCCTTCTGAATAATTTTTCTACTGTCATCAGAATCCAAAATGGTGTGAGATGTCTACAAACCCCTACAAAGACCCAAACTGGCAGGGCCCTGTGTCTAGAGGAGGAACAGAAGGTAGCTGCTTGGAATGAGGGGACTGTTCTCTGGTGAGCACACTGCGGAAACACCTTTGTTGAAGGCTGCAAAGGGAGAGCCAATTTCAAAGTCATTATGGGTATGGACCTTGCACCAAATTGAGTCATCATTTCCACCAGAGGTATCTACAAAACACCACAGCAGAGCTGGGCTGTGGTGGCACACACCTTTAACCCCAGCACTCGGGAGGCAGAGGCAGGTGGATCTCTGTGAGTTCAAGGCCAGCCTGGTTACAAAATGAGTTCCAGGACAGGCTCAAAAGCTACATGGAGAAACCCTGTCTCAGAAACCAAAACCAAACCAAACCAAACAAACAAAACAAAAACACAATAGAGACCACATGAGACTAGAACAAGGCAGATTTGGAGAGCAGAAAGGCCCTTACCCCTGAGATATGAAGCCTTTGTGGCCAGGCTACAGAACAAAGCATGACCTCTGTGCTCAAAGATCTATCAGCTGGCACACGTGAGAAGAGGGCTCACTTGGCCTGAGTTTCCATATGAGTTTGGGGAAGGCTGTGTAGCCTTTGTGAGACTTTCTTCATGGGCGGTTTGACAATAGTGGAATATTAACAAGCATAGCTAGTACATTTGACCTCCAACCAGAGATGTCTGCTTTTTCTTACTTAAGTCACACCAGGACTAGGACCAGCTAGATTGATGTCATCTTGACGTGGAGTCAAATATTTTGATCTTCCTTTGTTTGGAATAGAGGCATAAAAATTATCAAAAATTAAAATAATGTTCAAATTTTAATCAGAATCTCTTTCCTTTCCCAAAGCCATTGACTCTGCCTCCAGTGGCCCCGTGGCTTTCCACTCCTCAAGGAAAAGGCTAGAACAAAGCTGTCAGTGGAGGCTCCAAACTGAAGAGCAATCCTGAATTATCTGAAGTCAGAGTGCCTTGAAAGAGCCAGTCTTGTGTGTGTGAGAGAGGGACTTTTGTTTTCAATTCCAAAAGGGCTTCATTTTAAGATGTTAGTAAAATCCTGGGTGGACAAGAGCATTGAGTTTATAGACACTAATGTCTTAGGGATGCAGGTCATGATAATAAGGTCATTTCTCCTTCACAAAGGAAAACAATGAAAACTGCTTTCCTGACTAGGGGTAGAGGGGGCTGAGTACCAAAGGCGAGGAAGACCAGAGGAAGAAAGAAGGAGCTATGGAGATATATGTGTATGCATACACATACATACACACACATACATATACATACAGACAGACACATACACACACATACACACATATACACACATACAGACACATACACACATATACACACATACATACACATATACACACACATACAGACAGACACATATACACACACAAACACATGTACACACAAACACACTCAAATAAACACATACTGCAATTACATACTACATATTATATATTGCATTTTCATATATACTATATGAGCATATATCTACAGGGGAACTAAGGACCTACCTCCAGAGCTGAAATCCTGATGACAAGGTAGAAGGAAGGGAGTAGAGCAGAAAGGGGGCAGAAAGGACTTTGGACTCATTCCCTTCTAAACCCTCTTACGCTTTCTTATAAAACATGGAGGAGTGGAAGGGCATCCTGGGGACTGGCTGGAAAGGGCCCTAAACAACCATGGTCCCTTGTGTTTCTGTCACCTTTTCTTCCTGTGTGGAAAACTCAGGAAAAAAGCACTGCGAACCTTTGAAAGGCATGGGAAGCACCGAGGACAAAAGCCACAGCAAGGTGGGGCTGGGACGACAGGGAGCAGCCACCCATCTGCCAAGAGCGATGATGATGATGTAGAGAGAGATGAAGGCCAAACATTCACGGCCAAGGTGAGCGGGAGAACAAGAAATGAGGGGTTCAGATCCAGCGCTCACCCAGAAGAGAGGGTAGCCCGGGATCATGCAGAGAGAATAGGGGGAAGGGACCTGAGCAAGTTAAAATCCCAAACTGACCTAGGAATTCCAAGAGGCTTTTAAATCAGAAGGCATCAGCTATCCTAACGTGTCAAGCTTGAGTTCTTCCCCATTCCATCCCACCGATAACCTAGAAGCAGGCAGCATTGCGGTAAGCATCATCTAGAAATGCCATCAGCAACGGTTAAGAGCACCTCACAGACAGATACTCCTCACCCCTGTCCCCTATACCCACACCCACACCCACACCCACACGCACACCAGGCTGGGCCCAGCCCTGCAGGTGTTTCTCTTTGATTGGCCTCTGAATTATTTATTTCCGGGTATGTAGGTAAGAGGCTCAGACACAGCTCTCCAAGCACTCTGGAGAAAAATGCCCTTCTCTCTCTGCAGTAATTTCACTGGTTCCTCTTTCCCTTCTCTAAGAGGAAGCTACAGCCCACAGGCCTGTGGTTCGAGACTCAGGAGGAACTGAAATAAAATCCTCACAAGTCCTGTAGGTAAAATGGAGATGCACTTCAAGTCCTCTTTTGCATTGGGTGTAGCCCAAGTATTCAATAAGGAATGAATGAGAGGTTATGGGTTGTCTAGTTGGATTGCCCTGAAGGAATAGCTTGTTGGCTTATGTGGGCACCCAGAAAACTCTCTGCTCCCTGGGAGAGCAGCCATAGCTGCTCCGAATCCTTTCTTAAAAGAGGATTAAATTACTAGCAATTTATTTCTTGGTTATTGTGGCCCATGCTCATGGAGTCCAAAGCAAACAAGCCCAGGAAGACACCTTGGTGGCTGCTTCTAAGGCTTGCCACTGTCACACGCTCTCCCCACCTTTGAGCTTTCTGTGTGTGTTCCTATTTAGTCTTTATCAGCCTCAACCCAGACAGGAAACATTTCAATGCTTTTCACATTTTAGATTTTTTAAACAATAACTGCACTTAGGAGGCTGAGGCAGGACGATGAGCTGTTTAAGGCTAGCCTTGGCTACAAAAGGAGATAGTGTCTTAACAGATAAAAAAAGTTGAAGAATGTTTCCAGAGCCAGCTTTCTTACCTCGAAACGCCTTCTATTTTTGTAAAGAACATAGAATCTTAAAGCTGAAAGTTCGCCTCTCCATGCACAGCTTGGCGTGCCTTCACCAGCAAGCACCCTTGGATACTGACCTTCTAATCTCACCTTTGGCCTGTTTCCACAATGATACCTGGCTCTTTGTCCACATGGGCGGAGCCATATTCAGACTGCTCGGATGAAAGTTTTCCATTGAAGACTATAATTTGCTTCTGCCAGCCTATCTTTCGTGGAAAAGGCCATCAGTAATTAGAAACCCCTATCTTGGTTGCTGCTGCTCTTGACCCTGGGGTCAAAGCTGGGGCCCTGTGTACAAGGACATACCCAGTCTCTGCCACTGAAACACGTTCTTGATTTTCTGCTTGTGGGATGAAGCCCTGTTGTCCACGATGGCCTTGAATCCCTAGACTCAAGTGATCCTCCTGGTCGGCCACCCAAGTCACTGAGACCACAGGGACCTCCACTGCCTCCCTCCCTTCAAGACTCTGCTCCAGCAAAGGTCCTCCATTTCTTTCATTCCTCCTGTCCTGGCTGAGCAGACATCCTGATGATCCTTGGACAGATCCTAGCTGCTAGGACGCCTTCTAGGTTGCAGTGCGGTGAAATTGGCACAGGGTTCAACTGTGCTCTCTTGAATGCAGATCAAGGCAGAAGGCTTTGTTCTAAATACTACATATGTGGTAAGCAGCCTAGGATTTAATTAGCCTTCTTGGCAACCACATTAAACTATGCCTTGTTTCTTAGCAGCAACTACATGGCTGAGGAGATGGATTTTATAACCCTAGAGCCTGCCATTTCCCACTGATGTTTTGTTTTGCTTCTGGGTTGTTGTTTTTTCCTAGGCTTTATCCTAGGCTTTAGATGGTCCCTAGTGCTCTATGCATGCTAAGAAAGATCTCTACACGTCTCCGCCCCCCCCCCCCCACCCCGTTGCAACCAGGGCTCATTGGTTCAGCATTTTAAAGATCTTTGGGGATTTTTGATTTTGTTCTTGAATGTTTTGTCATTTCCCATTAGCTCTGTGTCACCTGAAGATACAATAAGCCTAGTGTGGGTCTTTAGTCAAGCTAATGATTTTTTAAAAAATCATATTTGTGTAGCATGAAAACACAAAGTTGCATTGTGTGAATGAAAACCTGGTATTTAAAAAGCCTGATTAGTAAACACTGTTTGGCCGCAAGTCTTCAAATAGCTATCAACCAGCTCAACACCCCACGAGGTGTGCTTTGTGGCAGCACAGGTACTGAACACCCTTTCTACTGGGGAGAATTAGCAGCCTTGGGAGCCTTTTAGAAAACAGAGAAACAGTAGCAAGCCACATATGCAAGAATACTTGGGCAGCAAAAATTGGCCTTGGATGCGGAAAACAAAAGAGAAGGCAAAGCTGGTTGGGTATGGAAGCAGGGTTGAATCTCGGAAGAGTCAGTGGAGAGAGGGTGCACATGATCAAAATGCGTACAAAATTCTTAAAGAACTAATGTTTTTTTTAAAACAAAACAGAAAATGTCTTACCAAGATAGAGAAAAATGTCAGCCAGGGGCTCTCCCAGCGCCCCTGGAGCTAACACTTAGCTGTGTCTTCTGGAGTCAGCCAAAAAGAGGCTACATGAGCTCCGAGTCGGGAGGTAGAGATGCACACACAACTGGGGGCTTAACAGAGTCCGCTTTGGTAGTGTGGTGATGGCTGGGTGCCATTTGGAGGCTATCAGCATCAGTGGAGTCAGCTGGGCACACTGAGATGCTGTCTGGGTGTGGTTCCAATTTGTGATAAGCCTGGCTACCTCCCCCATTTGGAGGGTATGTAAAATCCCCTACTATTTAACTTGAGATTGCTTCTGTTATTCTTGATGTAAATGCAAGTGACAGTTCCCTGCTCCACCTCATCCCCACTGCGCTGGCGTGGCCGTATCAGATTCCCTCCAGAAATGTAAACACGCCGTGCAGATCCACTCCACTAGTTTCTCAGCGGGATAATTATGTCAGCAAAGATGAAATAGCTGGCCTCTCCTCTTTTCTTTGGCATTTTGTTTTAAAACAGGGTCTTACTCTGTGGCCGGACTGGTCTCAGACTTGTAATCCTCCTGCCTCTGTCCCCCACATAGCTTGGCTTCCCGGTGTGTACCACTTCACCCAGCATTCATAGTGTTCTCTTTGAGAAACTCACTAAGGACTACCAGCATCATGCTCCCTAGCCCATGTTCCCTAGACTCTGCTCCTTTTTCTTTTGAAACACAAAATAAAGAAGCTGCGATGCATTTCAGTTAATAGAGGGCTTGCCTGGAATACAAGAATGATAGCTGTCACTACGGGAAACCTATGATGACATACAATTGTAATCCCAGCACTTGACTAGTAAAGTTCAAGGTCATCCTCAACTATATGGTGCCATTTGAGGTCACCATGTCTCAATAAATAAACAAATAAACAAATAAATAAATAAATAAATAAATTAGAATGACTTTCCTCCTATTTATTGTGGCTCTGCCATTTCATAATTCCTCAGGCATTATCCCAATGATTCCCCACACATAGGTTATTAATCATATCTGCAAATTCCCTCAACATCCTGGAATTTTTTTCTAGGGAGATATTCCCATATAATCATCCTATATGTTTGATTTGTACTTTCTGGTCTGAAGGATGTTTTTCTCTGAGAAGACAGAAGTAACACTGTGTGCCTGGGAAGAGGGACGTATCCACAAGCAACCTGTTCTAGAAGGTCAGTGTTTGCACACAGCTCCTACAAAAGAGCTCCGCTCCCAGCCAGAGTTTCCCACAGGAGAAGACAGAGACTGAAACTGTATGTAAGCCCAAACTAAATGCCTTCCCTTGTAAGAGTCTCTGTGGTCATTTGTCTCTTCATAGCAATAGAACACTGACTAAGACACTCTACCTTTAGGGCAGAAGACCTCTGAGATGCCCGTGTCCATTCAAATGTAGTATATACAAAACCAACAAACTTCTAAACCTCCGACCTCTACCACCCAAGTGCTAGGATTAGGCAGTGCCACCATGCTGAGTCTATATGATGGAACCCAGGGCTTTATGCACGCAGGGCAAGCACTCTGCCAAGTGAGCTGCATCCTTGGCCCCAAGTGTATTTTTAATATGAGTAATTACAAACGAGAAAGAGCAGGCATCCCCAAACACTCTCCCAGCGGTGTTCCTCAAGACCTTCATCACCTGCTTGAAGAGGAGCGGAGTCCAGGCACTTGAGTTGGCACCCAGCCTGTGCCAGGGCACTACCCTCCCCACTGCGTCAGACGTTTCCCTGAACTGTGTTAAAATGGTTGAGGTAAACAACGTAACTGAATAAAGGTTTATTTTGGCACAAAGTTTCTGAGGTTCCAATCTGTGGTTATTAGCTAGCCGCGTTGCTTTTTAAAAATATACATACATAATTTTGTTTTTTTTTCTTATGTGTATGAAAGCTTTGCCTGCATATGTATACTACACGTGTCCCTATGCCCATGCAGTTATGGATAACTGTAAGCTATATGGTTCTGGGAACTGAACCTGGGTCCTCTTCAAGAGCCATCTTGCTAGCCCCACCAGTTCTTTTTGACATATGGCCAAGTGGGAGCTTACTTCAGGAAAGTCATGGGAGAGAAAGGCTGTTTATTTTATGGTCACCAATGGCAGCCAGGAAGTAGAAGGGACAGGAAGAAAACAAAGACAAAATATATCCTTTTAAGGCATATTCTCAGTGACTGACTTCAACCAACTCAGCCCCCACCTCCTAACAACCCCATCAGTTTGAACCAGTCAGTAGATAATTCGTTCATTGATTAGGTCAGTACCCTCATGACCTGGTCACCTCTTGTCAGTACCAGTAGCTTGGAGCCAAGCCCTCAACACATGAGCTTTTAGAAAGGGCATTTGGTACCCAAACCATAGTGCTAGCTAACAAAGGTTACTTCCTGGAATTCTTTGTTTGCCCCTCTCCTTGTCAGGATTGTGAGTAATTAATTAACCCAGGGCAGAAGAAATAGATCAAAACTGGGTTGCTGATGGGAGCTTTTGAATATCACCAGATAATCCACCCCCAAGTCGCCTAACCCAGAACAAAGGTGGACCCATGATGGAAATTATGGTCTTCAAACATGTGTGCAAATTTCATGGCCCTGACTTGCTAACTTTGGGGAATCAACAAAGGGTTTCTAACCCCAAGAACAGGACATCTCTGTTTCCTGCAAGGAGAAACAAATAGTTCCAGTAGTTTTTCCATTTTTCGGGGGGAAAAAAGTGAGCAAACACACATACAACCACATTTTTAAAAGTCACCCCATGTTCTTGATCTTGGGAAATCACCATCAGAGTTAACAGATACCACCACTAGCCTCCCCTCACCCATAGTCAGCAACGTGTGCTCCCCCCTCTCCCCACCAGCCCCACAGAATCAACAGCATGTGCTCCAATCCCTCCCTCCCTCCCTCCTTCCCTTCCTCCCTCCCTCCCTCCCTCCTTCCTTCTCTGTGGCCAGATGCCCAGAAGGAGAGATGTAATATAGGAAGCAGAGAAAATTATTTGAGATAGAAAAAATCACATAGATAGAGGGACTGGCCAAGATTCTAACCCAAATAGAAAATGGGGTGTTTGTAAGTGTTTGCAGTATTGAGTGTCTTCTACAGTGGCTGCTCACACGGGATGCGAGTTCTCTGTACACAGCCTAGAACAGCACCATAGAGCAGGGTGAAAATCGCCTGTTTTCAGAAATAAATGTATTTCACATCCACAGAAAAAAATCAATGTAAGGAAAAATCATTGTCAAATTTATACATCAAACACCATGCTGTGTTCCGTGAAGGGTTTTATATGATTTTAAAGACATCCTTTTAAGATGTCAACCCCTTGTGACCTGCAAGCAGGATTTACACATCATTGCACAACCACATTCTGGGAAGAACACAGAAATTGCATTTCAGTGTTGATTGGGCCTACAAGAGCCTTGCATTCTTTTCCTGAAGAGAAATAGCAGTGCTTTGTTTATGTTTTTATTTTTTCTTTAAACAGAAGAAATTTAAAATGAGAGGGTCAGGGTTGCTGGCAAGAACTGCTTGGCTTGCTTCTGTGATATGCTGCATGAAATCTCTCAGGAATGAAGCATCCCATTGAGGGATTCAGAGAAGAGAGCAAGAAGCAAGAAGCCCTTTTTCATTCTTCTCTCTGTGGCAGGGTTTCCCACTGAAGCCTTCTGATGTGTAGCTAGCTCATCTTGATCCTCTCTTCTTGCCCTGGCTCCCCAGAGAAGACACTCTGATGGTCTTGATCTTCACATTGCTGAATCTCTGAAACCATTTCAAACTGTAACCACCATCCACCTACCCATGTACACACTTTTTAAAGTGTGTGTGTGTGTGTGTTTGTGTGTTTGTGTGTGTGTTTCTGCAGAGCCATGAAGGGGCATCAAATCCCCTGAAACTGGAGCTGCAGGCAGTTGCGGGTTGCTTATGTGGACTCTGAGACTTGGACTTAGGTCCTCTGGAAGAACTGCGAGCACTCTTAACCGCTGAGCCCCTTTACTCTTCACTGAGACAGGGTCTAACATAGCCAAAGCTGTCCTTACACGCCATATCATATATTGCTGAGGATGACCTAAGCTTCTGATCCTCCTGCCTCTACCTCCTAAGTGCTGGCATGCCAAGCATGCACCACCATTCCTTGTTTTTTTTTATTTATTTTTTTTATTTTTTATTTTTATTTATTTATTTATTTATTTTTGGTTTTTCGAGACAGGGTTTCCCTGTAGTTTCTAGAGCCTGTCCTGGAACTAGCTCTTGTAGACCAGGCTGGCCTCGAACTCAGAGATCCTCCTGCCTCTGCCTCCCGAGTGCTGGGATTAAAGGCGTGCGCCACCACCGCCCGGCCCATTCCTTGTTTATATGTTGTGGGAGACTGCATCCCGGGCCTCGTGCATGTTAGACAAGCTCTCTACCCACTGAGTGGCCCATCATCCTCAACACAGCCTTTTATTGTAAACTTAGGAGTTCACATTCACGCAATTGGTGTTTAGCTGTCACCCCACATGAATTCACATTTCATCTGCTTGGCTTTACACAAGACATTTAGTTTTAGCCCATTGCATCATTTCTACCACAGTATTTCTAAAATAAAACCCACGCCGGAAGCACATTTCTTATACAACCCATGCAATGGCTGTTTCAAAGGCCCCATTATTGCCACAGTCTTTTGAAATGACATTGAGTATTACACTGATTTATGTTTTGTTTTGGTTTGGTTTGGTTTGGTAGATATGGATCGCACTGCATTGCCCAGGCTGTCATTGAACTCATGCTATTCCCGCCTCAGCCTTGGAAACACTGGGGTTACAGGTGTGTACCAGAATACTCAATTTGTGTTTAATCTCCTCTTGGCTCAGCCACCACTCAGCACCCTACTGGCGCACATTCCTAAACATGCCTCTTCTACCTCTATCCGCCAGTTCATCCCTGCGCCATAACTCCCGTCTTTTCTGCATTTCCTTGACCCTCGACCTCAGGAGGTGGTCTCTATCACTCTCTGCTTCCACAGGCCAGTCCTCCACTGTGTTCTTTATACGACATCTGCCACAGCATCAAGAAGAAACTTCTGCTTGGCAGCAGGCATGGCAAGCATGATGCTGAAAAGTAGCTGGGATTTCTATACCCTAATCTGAGGGAAAAGAGAAGAGCATGGTGCTGGGCCTGGCTTGGGCTTCTGAGACCTCAAAGCCCACCTCCAGTGACACACTTCCTCCAATAAGACCTCTTGATCCTTTTAATTCTTTAAGAGAGTTCCTGGTGACTTGAAGTTACGAGAACAGCACACTGTTTCTAATATAATGCTTTGAGTTTGTATTGCCTCTCTAGCATATTATAATCTGGAGGGCAAGGACAATACTATCCATTTTGGTTATCCCTTCTTGAGAGCCTACTAATTTTCCCCAATCCATATCTATTTTTAGTTTTCCTTCTTTATATTTTAATAAACCATCTACAACCATTTGTGAAATTAAGAAGTATTTCTGAGCAAGGAGGATGGTTCAACAGTGGTCACTCAATTTGATCCTGGGGGCTCATGTAGTGGAAGGAAAGACTCAAATCCAACAAATTTGTTGGGGTACAGCCTCGATGGGGTTTGCACATTCCAGGGTAGGGATGAGAGGATTAGAAATATTAGGCAAGAGGAACAGAGATATGAAAGAAAAAAAAAACAGAGACACAGAATAGAACCAGGATGGCAGTCCAGTGAATACTGAATTCACCTGCATTTATTTTCCATATGGTTATATACTCCAGTCCAAAAGCGGGGCGGGGGGGGGGGCAAAAGAATGCTTTACCATGATACAAAGAACAGAGCAATTACTTCCTCCAATAACTGAAACATTAAGCAACTACATCCTGAGTTAAGGATTCTATTGTTTGGGCAGGACATGAAGAGATCACTCTTTAGACCAAGAGTCCTATAGGCAGCCACTCCCTGGGTCAAACCTCCTATCATATCCTTGAAGGAGCAGGAATAGGCTTGAATTCTTTGATGTTTGGTCAAGGTGGAATGGACCCACTTCTGTGGGCTCCCACACAAGTTGTCCCCCCCTTGCACTCTTGCTTTCTTACTCAATCTCGCTCTCTTGCTCTCTCAGATGCACGCACATGTGTGTGCACACACAGACACATACACACTGCCACACTCATATGAATGCATATACACACACTATCAATAAATGTCACAAAAATATTTCAAGTATTTCTCCTGTGTCTTTCACTTACTGTTCACCAACAGTAGCACCAGAGAACCCAGTCAACATGTTTGAAATATAGCAATGCACATGAGAATTTATATCAGGCAAATAAAACATATCTTTAAGCTCTGGAGAAACCTGGATGCAGCTGGGTCTGGTTGCACACACTTTTCATCTCAGCACTCGGGAGGCAGAGGCAGCCAGGTCTTGGTGAGTTCGAGCCTGGCTTGGAACTGGGCCCAGACTGGAAGCACTTAGGTATCATCTCAGTATTGGTTGTGGGAGAGAGCTGAGACAGGAGAATCAAGAGTTCAAGACAAGTCAGGAACAAGGTAAGACGTTGTCTCAAAAAGAACCCCAAACAACAAATCCACCCACCTACCCACCATCACCATCTTTTTGCACGAAGAACTGAAGGAGAACAGATGGAAATGTCCCGTTCTGAACACGGACACTTATTTATGGATGATTCCACTGCACATTAAGCCCCATTACCGAAAATGACTACCAAGGAGAGTGCAGGGCTGGGGAGTGGGGTGAGGCAAGCTGCACAGAGAGATGGATGGGGATGCTGATTTAAGGGAAGATAGATAAGGGAAGAAGGAGTGCAGAATGCCAAATATTTCAAGGAGAAAAGAAAAACCTTCATTGTCTGGTGTATGTGACAGTGCATGACCAAAGGCTCCGGGTATGAATCTAAGGCTGTGGGTCCGCTGTCTTTAGATCTAAGTCGCTGGTTGAACTCAGCAGGTAGAAGAGACTCCAGTACAGCCCCATTCCTCCCACCATCCCTTGTCACTCACTCTGCTTTCAATTTAGGGCCCCAACGATACCATGCCAATCCCACAATCTGTTTCAGGCAAAGAAAATCACAGGAAAGAATCGCTTCAGCTTAAAGGGTAGGAACTCAGTTCTGACTTTGATTTCTGCAAACCATCACCACATCACAGGAGTACACAATTGCTACCCTGGTAGAAGAAGCTGCGGTGTGGCTATCTATGGAGACTGACTGCCCTCTTGCTTGTGTTGGCTGAGCAGGAAGTGGGAGGCAGCCTGCTGGACAACCCTGGGGCCGACAGCGGAGCTCTGCTTTCTCCTTGTACTCAGGAATGAAGGACTTTGCTTTTCTTTTCTCAGGCTTGGGTCCTTTGCAGGCTGCTATTTTTCATGGGCTTGGCTGCTTGAACCCCCTGGGGGCCAGTTTAATAAATGAGGTGCTTTCACGCACTAGGTTCCTAAATTCCTTTCTTTATCCATCTCTCTCTGCCTTAAGAGAGGGTTTCCACAGCCGAGGTGGCCTTTTGTGACACAGGGCCTTCAAAGTCAGCAGCTGCTCTTGCATAAAAGTGGTGGCACTATTAGTACTGATCAAAACCATAAAAAGAGTTTTTACTCATAGGGTCCCTGCTACCACACCAATCCCAAGTGTGAAATCAGAGTCACATTTTTGTTCTCTCTCTCTCTCTCTCTCTCTCTCTCTCTCTCTCTCTCTCTCTCTCTGTGTGTGTGTGTGTGTGTGTGTGTGTGTGTGTGTGTGTGTGCTGGGGACTGAATGGAGGGCCAGGTGCACACTAAGTCTATGCTGTGTCACGGAGCCACGGCGGTGCTCAGACAATCCTTAAATGGAGTTTTTACAAAACCTTGGTAGGAAAAGAAAACTAAAGAGGAATTACAAATGAAACCATAGGGGATGGTTGAATTAGCTTGTATTAAAGAGTGAGCTGGCAGCAAGATATCAGTCTTTACAGTGTTTCTGCCATAAGGGAGTTGGTTGAATGTACGTGTGTGATATAATTTATAAGGAAATTGGTTTTACTTAAAAGGACATTCTGGCTTCATGTTGTAGCAACCTTGAGTGTTTGAGACAAGGAGGAAGAGAGGGAGAGAGGGAGAGGGAAAGAGAGAGAGAGAGAAAGACTGAGAGAAAGACACACACACACACACACACACACACACACACACACACACAGAGGTAATTCCATTAAACTTTTAATTCTCGCTGTAGGAGAATTGAACTAGATGAGACTGGAAGATAAGGCGCAGGCGGCGGGCTTTCACTCCCCTGACCTTGTTCCGGGGGTCGGGGAATAAGAAGCTGAGGCTCTGTGCCAGAGATGTCAGCCCGTGTTTAATTAGAGGGCTGCAGTGCCATTGTTCCCCTCTGTGAGCCCCAGTCTCAATTTGTTGAGAAAATGTCCATGCTGTTCATAGTGGGCAGATCATGTGATCATCACCCCGGCAGCCTGGGGGGCAGAGGTCACATGCTCATTCTGTGGCTCTTTAGTGGACAGAAGATCAGAGCGGATGTGAAACTCAGAACAGGCTGGAAGGGATATGACTGACATATGGAGAACTTCACGTGTGTGTTCTCTGGGACAACCACCCAGACACATCCAAGGCTTTAATAGTAGAACTACCTATTTATTCCTCTGCCCCAAATTTTTAAAATCACAATTTATTTAATGTGTGGGTAGGGGAATATGCCAGGGCACATATTTTGTGGGGGTCAGAGGATGATGTACAGGAATGTGTTCTTTCCTTCCACCCAGTGGGCCCTGGCACTGAACTCAGGTCATAAGGTTTGGTAGCAAGTGTCTCTACCTGGCTGAGCCATAGTGCCAGCCCTCCCCACTTTGCTCCCTGAATGGTGTTTCTTTGCTTGCTTGTGGAGCATATGGGGAGGAGGAAACTCTTCAAAATAAAACTATCCCCGGGCTGGGGTGACTGTTCAGTATTGAGTACGTTTCTAACCTGTGAGAGGTGGACGTCTCCTCCCACCAACACACATGTACACATACGCATGCGCACACATACACACAATACACATACACACACAAAAAGAATAATGCCAAAATTTTAATGCTTTCACATATTGGGCAGGGTTTCTCACATGAATTTCTGTAATCCTTAACGTATCCATTGGTGGGGTGAGGAATTCACTTCACTTGAGTGACCTGGAAGAAGATCAGAGTTCAAGGTGAAAATTTGAAAATGCCTAAGTTGGGGGCTGGAGAGATGGCTCAGAGGTTAAGAGTATTGCCTGCTCTTCCAAAGGTCCTGAGTTCAATTCCCAGCAACCACATCGGTGGCTCACAACCATCTGTAATGGGGTCTGGTGCCCTCTTCTGGCCTGCAGGCATACACAGAGACAGAATATTGTATACCTAATAAATAAATATTAAAATAAATAAATAAAAAAAGAAAATGCCTAAGTTGCTCCTTGCTAAAAGTGGCTGCATACAAGGGTGCATTTTGCTTTTCTGCTTCCTCAAGAATCTCAGAGTTTTATAACTAATTAACATATCTCAAAAGCAGAGGCAGGAGGATTCCACGAATGAGACCAGCCTGGACAAATTAGATAGACTTGTCTCGTAATAAAATTGAAAGGGCTGGGGTGCAGCTCAGTTGTAGGGTGCTTATGTAGCACACGCAAGACCTTGGGCTCAGTCTCCCAGACCACACACATGCAAGTGAGCTGTATCCACTAGAGCTGCACTCATCCACTTCTGTAAGGGGTCCCATTGTGGCTATTTAAATCTGAATTAGTTAAATAAAGTCTCATTAGAAATAGCATTCCATAGTCCAAGTAGTTACATTGAAGCATTCGCAGCCATGAGTGGCATCTCAAACATAAAAGCGGGTATATTTAACAGTTTTTTTTTAATCATGGGAAAATCAGGTTGTTTCCAATATTTTACTAATATATATAAAATACTGTAGGTAGGTCGTTACTTTAATCCCAGCACTTTTGAGCCCCAGGAACAGGTTAGTAAATTCTAGGTTAGCCTAGTGTCTTTATTAGGGTTTCTATTGCTGTGAAGAGACACCATGACCATGGCAACTCTTAAAAATAAAAACATTTAATTGAGGTGGTAGTTTACAGTTTCAGATGTAGAGTTTGTTATCATCACAGTGGGACATTGTTGTGTGCAGGCACACATGGTACCCGAGAGGTAGCTGAGAGTTCTACGGCTTGCAGGCAGCAGGAAGTAAACTGAGACACTGGGTGTGGCTTGAGCATATATGAGACCTTAATGCCTGCCTCCAAAGTGACACACTTCCTCCAACAAGGCCACACCCATTCTAACAAAGCCATGCCTCTTAATAGTGCCACTCCTTTTGGAGGCATTTCAAACTACTACATCACTGACCCCCCCCAAGGGTGTGTAGTCATATCACAATGCAAAAAAAAATACATTCAGTCTGACTTCAAAAGTTCCCATACTCTATTACAGTCTCAAATTTACTTAAAAGTCAAAAGTCTCTTCTGAAATTCAAGCAATCTCTTAACTGCAATCCCCTGTAAAATTAAAAAAAAAAAAAGCAGATCACATACTTCTTCCAACAAATAATGGTAAAATCAAAAAGCAGATCACATACTTCCAACATACAATGGAACAGGATACACATTACCATTCCTAAGTAAAGGGAAGGGAGCACAGTGAGGAAACACTGCACCAAAGCAAGACCTAAAATCAACTGGGCAAACCCCAAACTCTGCATCTCCATGTCTGATGTTAAAGAGCTCCTCAGATCTCCACCTCCTTTCAGCTCTGTTGACTGCAACACACTTCTTTCCCTTGGACTGGTTCCACTCCCTGTTAGCAGTTCTTTTTGGCCAGTATCCCATAGCTCTAGCATCTCCATCATCTTGGGGTCCCCAAGGCAATCCAGGTTTCACCTTCACAGCTTCACTCAGTGGCCTCCCTAGACCGCCTTTCAGGGACACCGCTGACACATGCCTGGCCTCAGTGGATTTCCTTAACCACAGAGACAAATTCCATATCCCATTTATTCTATCCTTAACTTCAGAACCATGTGGCCAAAGCTGCCAAGTTCTGCTGCTTGTTGGGGCTAGAACATGCCCCCCTTATTCAATGACATCTTCACCACCTTTCTGTTTTCAGTGGCGTTTCCTTCACTGCCTAAGCTGGCTGGCTGTTCTGGAACATGATCCCTAGACCAGGCTAGCCGCAAATTCAGATCCCCCAGCCTCTGCCATCTAAGTACTGGGATTAAAGGTGTATATCACCACACCTGGCTCTAAGTTATTCTTTAATTTCTTTTCACAAGTTGGAAATTTAGCTGGGTGGGATTTTGCCCTAAGGTCACCTTTTCCTTTATTCCATTTCTTAATCTGCTATCTCATTGGACACAGAATTTAGCTCTATTCAACTTCCCGGTGCTCCTTTTCTCCTCAAATTTTAATTTTCTTTCTTCTTCTCATTATAAATATATAAGAGTGATCAGTAATCATACAACAGGGTCAATACTAGGCTGATCTAAAATTTCCTCTACCAATGGAATTAATCTAAATCTCTTCACTTTAGTCTCAGGCAGACTCTTTGGACAAGGGCAAAAAGCAGCCACTTCCTTCACCAAAATACCACAAGAATGATCTCTCAGCAACATACTAAATATTTCTTCTCTGAAACCTTTTGAGGCAGCCCCCTATAGTTCAAATTACTCTTAGCACCGCTGTCTTCCATGCTCCTACTGGTGCGGCTCATTAAGCTGTGTTTAAAGCACACTGCTTTCCTAACCCAAACTCCCAGAGTTCAAATTCTCCAAACAAAAGCATGGTCAGGCCTATCACAGCAACACCCCAATACCTGGTACCAGCTTCTATCTTAGTGAGGGTTTCTATTGCTATGAAGAAACACCGTGACCATGGCAACTCTTATAAATGAAAACATTAAGTTGGGGTGGTAGCTTACAGTTTCAGAGGTTTAGTCCATTATTATCATCGTGGGACATGGTGGCATGCAGGTAGACGTGGTGCTGGAGAGGCAGCTGAGAGTTCTATATCTTGCAGGCAACAAGAAGTAAACCGAGACAATGAGTGTGGTGTGCGCATATATAAAACCACATAAGCCTGCCTCCTGCCTCCACAGTGACAAACTTCCTTCAGCAAGGCCATACTCACTCCAACAAAGTCACACCTCCTAATAGTGCCACTCCCTTTGGGGTCATTTTCTTTCAAACCACCACACCTGGGCTACTTAGCAAGACCCTGTCTCTAAAACAAATGAGAAGACTTCTAAATATGTGGTGTCATTTCATGCTTAATGAATAAGCGTATCAGGACCCTAGATTCCTAAAAAGGGTTAAGACATTTGTAATTTTCATACTAAGTATCTTTTATTTTGCCAATATAATGATTTCAACTTTTTTAAAAGTCTCCATTTTATATGTGAAAACTAATATCTCCCATTTTTAATATATATTTATACAAAGAACTAACCTTTTCATGTTTTATGTTATTCTCTCTCTGGTTTGGGAGGTCCTTCTGTCTATGTGTTACTTTTATTGGTTAATGAATAAAGAAACTGACGTGGCTTATAGTCAAGTGTCAGAGAGAAGCTATGTAGCCCTGCCAGAGGCAGATGCTGGAACTTTAGCTGGTAAGCCACAGCCATGTGGCAATACACAGATTAATAGAAATGGGTTAAATTAATATGTAAGAGTTGGCTAATAAGAAGCTAGAGCTAATGGGCCAAGCAGTGTTTTAAATAATATAGTTTCTGTGTGGTTATTTTAGTTCTGGGCGTCCAGGATGAACAAGTGGCCTTCCTCCTCTCTCTCTCTCTCTCTCTCTCTCTCTCTCTCTCTCTCTCTCTCTCTGGCTTCCTGATATATTTTCTCTTTTATTGAAAATAGATTTTCTTCTCACATAATATATCCCAATTTTGGTTTCTACTCCCTGTATTCCTCTCAGTTTCTCCACACCTCTTCTCCCATTCAAATCTACTGCCTTTTAGTCTCTCATTAAAAATAAGCAGGCTTCCAAGGGATAATGATAAAATAAAACAGGATTAAAAAAAAACTAACACAACAGAATTGTACAAAACAAACAACCAGAAGGAAAAGAGCCCAAGAAGGCACAAGAAACAGAGGTCTACCTTTTCTCACACTTGAGAACCCCATAAAAACACTATTTAAGAAGACATGCAAATGACCTGGTACAGACCTGTGAGTTCATATGAGCTTTTCTCATGTTGGTTTAAGGGATTATTCTCCTGGTCCTCTATCCTCTCTGGCTCTTACAACCCCCCTGCATCCTCTTCCATTGGGTTCCCTGAGCCCTAGTGGAAGGATTTAATGGAGACATCCCGTTAGGGGTGAGTATTCTAATGTCTCTCACTCTCTGCATAATATCTAGCTATGGGTTATAGTTGGGTTTTATTTTAAACTCTTATGGAGGCCTGCCACCCAGCTCCCAAATAAGTACACAGAGATTTATTCTTACTTATGAATGCCTAGTCTTGGCTTGGCTTGTTTCTAGTCAGCTTTTCTATCTTAAATTATCCTGTTTCTATTTAACTACATTTTGCCTTTGGGCTTTTTACCTTCATTTATTCTATATATCTTTCTTTCCTTCTTACTCCATGGTTGGCTGTGTGATTGGGTGGCAGGCATCCTTCTCTCCTCCTTTCTTTGATCCTCACTCTTCTCTCTTCTTATTTCTCTCTCCTCTTATTTATTCTTTCTACCTGGCAGCCCTTCTTCTGCCTAGGTGTTGAACATTCAGCTCTATATTAGATCAATCAGATGTTTTAGGCAAGCACAGTAACACAGCTTCACAGAGTGAAACAAATGCAGCATAAAAGAATGCAGCACATCTTTGCATCATTAAAACATTTCCACAGCATAAATGAATGTAACATACCTTAGACTAATATTGCACAACAGTGGGTCTCTGTATTTTTTCCCATTTGTGTCTATAATGATGGCTGAGTAAGGCATCAATCTATGACTATGGCAGAATGTCATTAGGAGTCACTTCATTGCTATGTTATTTCTTAGAACAGTACTATTTGGTTTCACCCTAATCTTTAAACTATCTAGTCTCAAGTTCTTGGTCACCCAATTAGTGTTGGGTATGGGGTTCGACTTGTGGAGTGGGCCTTAAGTCAAGAATCACACAAGTTACTCCCACAAGCTTTGGCCACCCTTGCACTAACATATCTTGCAGCCGGTACACCATTGTAGAGCAAATGGTTTGTGGCTGGGTCAGTGTTCGCATTTCTCTTTCGTAGCCTGCAGAGTACCTTCCTGTACCAGAGACACTGGAATGTAGGGGTGAAGGTTCTATGCAGTTACCAGCTCAACTTCTCCATGTTCAATGAGTTGTGTGGGTGTCGTTTTAAGCAACGGGGCCTTGTTGTCCATTTGTGGAGAGCAACCTATAGTCTTGGCAAGAGTCTGGTTTGTTTGGAGATTCCCACGGGACCCCTTTTGCCAACAATGCGATTAGATGTATCCCATTCCTGGTACTGGAACATTCAGCTGGTAACAAGAGATGGCTAGTTGGTACTTTATCTCCATTATTTGGTGACTTCATTTAGCTCACCTTCACATATGCACTTATTTTAGAAATCATCTATTGTATAAGGTTCCCAAACTACCCCTCAAATGGCCCTTGATTTTAGCTGTCTCTCTCTATATCATCACCCTCTTCCCTCTCATTCTCCTGTTCTAGTTTCCACCCCATCTATTCATAACTGTCCATTCTATTTACCTTTTGTAGGGATATCTATCTTCCCCTACCCTGCTACCAGACCCTTACTCTATAACCAACCTCTGTGGTTCCATGGATTTGTAGGTTATTTATCATCAACATAACAGCTAATATCCACATATAAGCAAACACATACCATATTTGTCTTTCTGGGTCTGGGTTACCTGACTCAGGATGATTTTTTTTCTAGTTCCATCCATTTATCTATAGATCTCATGATTACATTTTTTAACAGCTAAGTAATATGCCATTGTGCAAATGTACCACATTTTCTTTATCCGTGTATCTGCTGAGGGACATCCAATTTTGGGTTATTATGAACTGAGCAGCTATGAACATGGTTGAGCAAGTGTCTCTGGGAATGGGGCTAGAGAGTGAGGCAAGGCCAAAGCAAGTGGTCAGCTACCAAGCTGGGGATGAGACTAGGGGGTTGGGCTTCAAGGATTGGGTGGATGGAGCAGTTAAGATCTGCCCTCAGCTTATCTGCTTTGCCTGCAGGAGTGGCCCGTGGGTTCCCAGAGAGTGCCTGCTGGAGTTGGCCCAGAATAAAGGTGGGAAGAGATGTTAGGAGACCTGTGTGATCCACTGGAGCTGGGGGCAGGGAGGGAAGAAAGGGAGGCCTCAGCACACGCTGCAGAGCTGGAGATGAGACTGGGGGATGGCTTCGGTGGAGCACAGTGGTGAAGAGCTGCAGCTCGTTCACCTGGTTGCCTGGCTGGAGTTTTATCTTATTCGAGGTCTCCTTGCTGAGCTAGACCAGGCTGTCTTCTCACTGGCAGTCCCCCTGCCTCCTGGGACTATAGGCAGGTGCCACCAGAATTCAGCTAATTTATTTTTGATGAACTTCCAGTTTCTGAGAACAATAGACTGGTGGTGGAAAGAGACCAGAGTACAGTGGCTTTCCCTCAAGACTAGTCTCATATACAGCCCAGCTAGAGAGAAATCATTTAGGTTGCATTAAGCCTGCAGCTTCGTCGTGATCTTGTATTGTTTCCTCCATCACTGGGGAATGGAAGTCGGGGCCGCTGGTGTGACAGATGAGCGTCGCTTCACTGAGCAGTGGAGGAGACTTAACTGGGATGAGACTTAGCCTTCACGTTCATTCTTTATCACCTCAGTACGTGAGTAGCTTCCACTTTGAAAAGTACTTTGTAGTTTATATGCATTTATAATTTTTCTCTGTTATAATGCTTTGACATCTAGACTTAAGAGATGGCTTTGTGGGTAAAGAGGCTTGCTGTTAAGCTTGATGAGTCTGATCCCTGGGACTCGCGGAGAAAACAGACTCCCAGAGCTGGCCTCTGACCTCCACATGCACACTGTTGGGTGGGCAGGTACACAGAGTCCCTCCCTCTACTGTTGCCGGTGCAAGACAGAGACATGCTCTCTCTCCCTCCCATGCCTGGGTTTGTACATAGAAACTGCTCCTTTCTAAGGGATGAGCAGTTCTGAAATGTAACCAGGGGCCTGTGAGAACAAGCCTCGATATACAATCTAACCCACCCACACTAGCACTGGGCCTCCTCTACCCATGGATGCCCCAGCATTCCTCGGTCTTCATTGCCCAGGGCCAGGTGCCAGGCATCGGGAGACCACCCCAACAGCCTAAAGCTGATGAAATTACGCAAACTCTTCATCCTGTCCAACTTGGATTTCCTGCGAGAATCCAATATAAGCTGTGGCCTAAATGTTTCCTTTGTTCCTATCTTCTGCCTCCTGACCACTCCGAGTTATTTTGTTTTTGTTCGTATTTCATTTTTTTCCCTTTAATGGCCTTGAGTGTTATACCCCACTTCCTGAATTCTCTAGAGCCCGTGAGTATAATAACCAGGGCTTTCCTGAGCATCTCTTGGCTCTGCTTGTAACTCTATCTAAGCAATCCCTCATAAAAATACAGCATGTGACTCAAGATAGTTGCTGAACTACGCGTCCTGGCTACATGGTATGCTTGAAGGAAGGAAAGCAAGCACCAGGTACACAAAATGACAAGGGGTTTGTGGTTCCCCCAAGAATAATCTAGCAGACATTTCTTTTACCACCTTACTTATATCTCAGCGAGAACCCAGCAGAGTCCCAGGCATGGCGGCATGTGTCTGGAATCTTGGCACTGGGGAGGCTGAGGCAGGAGAATCTTGACTTTGAGGTCAACCTGGGCTACACAGCCATATTATGCCTCGCACAATGACAATCCACCCTACCTAGGAAGACGGCTGTATCCAGCCTGGAGGACTGGAAAATGAACTGTTAAACTAGTCCCAGATTATAAAAGACACGCGACAAAGGCAGGTTCTGTCACAGGTCGTTGTTCTGATCTATACGAGCCCTTTGCATGTAAAGGCAATATCTTATTATCTGCTATAGGGATTATAACGGCGGTTCTCAGCCCTCCTGATGGCGCCACCCTTTAATACACCCCCTCACCTTGTGGTGGCCCCCAACCATAAAATTATTTTTGTTGCTACTTTTTAACTGTAATTTTGCTACTGTTATGAATCATGATGTAAATATATGTTTTCTGATGTTTTTTGGCAACCCCTGTGGAAGGGTCTTTCAACCCCCGAAAGGGCTGCGGCCCACAGATTGAAAACCACTGGATTACATCTCCCCACCTATCACTCTGGTTATAGTGTTTCACAGTGAAGATACTTCAGATTTTCTCTTGTTGAATTGACCAATTTTTTCCTTCGACAGACATTGGGTTTGAGTCCTATTTAGGAAGGCTTTTCACTTCACTTTTTCTCTCTCTCTCTCTTATTCCCTTACAAGCATCCCAATCCGGAGAGATTCAACTCCAAGGTCAGCAACCTCTTAGAGGAACCAAGTATTTTCTCTAAGGCGAAGGCAAAAGCAGTGGTATCTGGCTTATGGTCGTAGCTGGGATAATTCCCTTATCTTTGAAGACTTAATGGTACCACGCTACTACTTAGACTGACCCTGTACAAATATAGGGAATGGGGACTCAAAGCTTAATGTCACCTGCAGTTACCTTCCGCATCATTACCAGACTCCTGACCCTTGTGTGAGACGAGAAGCCACACTGAGCAAGTTCTGTATGGTGTCCTGAAACAGAAATGTAAGCTAAATCAGGGTGTTTGGACGTGTGAACAACACAGGTGTCAGGGGTGCCAACTTCCTCATGGAGTCAAAAGCCTACCTATACCTCTCTCAAAACTCAGCTAGTGGACTGGGAGCCTCGCTGCGGACACCAGCAGTTGGTTAACACAAGTCTTCCTTGTCTTATATTGGGAAAAAACACGTGCAAACGCTGTGGGGCCATTACTGCTGACTGCTGCTCACTTCCTGGCAATAGGAAGGGTCCCGTGTGGATCGCGTGCTCACAAGGGGGTTTAAGCAGGTGCCTCCCCTCCTAGGTTCTTGGCAACAGCACCAGCAGGCGGCTGCAGGATCACTGCTGGCCCTTTTGTGCAGTTAGGATTTATGCTGTTTCTTATGTCTACGAGCATGTCTTTTTCTTTTCTGTTTGTGTTTCTTCATTTCAGCTGCTGCGGATAATGCTTCGGGCAGTCTGTGTTTGTGTAAGTTTTGATAAATTTTTAACTTTTAAAATAACAGATCCGTGTGTATTTTATGGTAGTGAATGAGAGACTGTTATCTACACACACTGTATGCTTTTTGGTTTTGCTTGATATTGCTTGGGTTTGTGGTCTGTGTCTTTCCCCCCAACCCGCCCCGCCATCCCACAGATTGTCACAAATCTCTAAATGTTATATATACAGTGGACCTGCCCAGTTTAAAACTGCATCGCTCAAGGGTTAACTGTAATAGGAAACACAGATCTACCGACCAGAGACTCGGATAGTAAAGCTGTCCCTGTTTACTTTGGCTGGTCAGCTACTCAGTCTGATAGCTCCTTCCTGTGTCTACTGATAAGGGCCTGTGGGGTAGAGCAAAGTCCCAAGCACTCCCCACCGTCTGGATCCACAGGAGGGTTCCTCCCCTTTGTGAGCACACCCAGAGGTAGACAAGCTTCCTTTGTTGAGTGTTTTCAGTTGGACTCTCCTTGATAAGTGCAGTTTAATTGGTTTAAAATACATTAAAAAAATAAATAACCTCACATGAGCCAGCAAAATGGTTCAGTGGGTAAAAGCACTTGCTGTGCGAGCCAGATGATCCAAGCTAGATACCCAGAGCACACAGTGGGAGAAATGATTCCTGATCACTGTGTATAATAATAATAATAATAATAATAATAATAAATAATAATAATAATAATAGCTGAGATGGCTCAGCAGATAAAGGAGCTTACCAAGCTCACCTGCCAACCAGAGTTCAATCCCTGGAAGCTATGGAGAGGTAGAAGGAGAAAACTGATTCTGCAAAGTTCTCCTCTGATGTCACACGAATGCTGGGGCGCGCATACTACATATATACCACACACACACACACACATATATACACACACACACACATACACACACACACACACAATTTAAAGAATAAAAAAGCTTCCCATGGATACATACAAACAAGGCACTAAATAAAAGCCCTTTCCAAGTGTAAATTCTAGAGTCGTTATAATCCCAAGTCAGAACAATACCTGACATTCTAGAGGCTTTCAAAACCTGGCCCTGAACTGAGCATGATGGTCCATATCTACGGTTCTAGCTTTTTGGGAAATTTAGAGTCTAAGTCAGGAGGATCACTTAAGCCCAGGAGCTTAAAGGCAGCCTGGTCTACATGATGAAATGCCATCTCAAGAAAAAGAAAATGTCTTTTTATTATAGGAACAGAAAATGAAGTGTGCAGCCCTTGTAAACAGTGCCTTTGTCTGTTCCTTTGTGTTCCTTTGGAATGCACTTAGACCCTGAAAGGCATTTATTCTATACCATATGCCCTACAGGGAGAAGGCAAAAGATTTTGATTAAAATTTGATGAAACAAATATTACACATTTAAACATGATATGGCATATTTCTTTAACCCCAGGGCTTGGGGAGACAGAGAAAAGCTGATTTCTGTGAGTTTGTGGCCAGTCTGGTTTATATGGCAAGTTCTAGGTTAGCCAGCTACATAGAGAGATTGAAAGAAAGAAAGAAAGAAAGAAAGAAAGAAAGAAAGAAAGAAAGAAAGAAAGAAAGAAAGAGGGATGAAGGGAGGGAGAGAGAGAAAGAGAAAGGAAGGAAGGGAGAAAAAGGAAAGAGAGGAGAAAAGATGAGACTCTAAAAACAGCAACCCTTTCTTTGTTGCCCCTCACCTTCAGCAGGATATACAGGGCAAGACTAGGGGAGCCTACGTCATAATTTGCTCACACAGGCAATTACAAAGGGAGATTCTGGGATACAGCTTCAATACAACCTAGAATCCCTGACCTTTAATTCTTACAAATAATTTGATATGGTCACCCAAAGTCAACAAAAACATATTTTTAAACAAGACTTGTGTGGGCCTTTCATTTCATGGGAGATTAAAACCATGGTCAGCTGAGGGACAGCATTCCCACGCCACAGCAGACCTGAGTGGTCATGTGCTTGGCTCTGCTACGCCCACACTTAGAAATCATGCACTCGCTAGGCTATTTTGGGAATCTTGGAGGGACCGAGCTCAGCAAGAGTTACAGACTATCTTCCAAGACCCAAAAACTCCTTGAGGAGTTTAGGCTTCTTAGAGAACTAAGTAATTAAGGATTGTTTGAAAGGAAAAAGAAACCATAACCATCAGACTGACCATCATAGGAGGCACTGCCAGTCTGAGCTGCATGCAAAGAATTTTGCCATTTAGAAATTAAGTCAAAGAATAAATGAATTAATAATAAAAGAAATTAAATCAAAAGTGACCAAGTTTTCAAAATTTCTCTCTCTGAGTGTGTGTGTGTGTGTGTGTGTGTGTGTGAGTGTGAGTGTGTGTATGATCATAAGTATAACACTGAAGAGGTCAGAGAGTATAGGGTCCCCTGGAGTTGGAGTTCCAGGCAGCTGTGAGCTAACCAGTGTGAGACCTGAGTTCAGGTCCTCTGTAAGAGCAGCCCATGCTCTCAATGGCTGAGCCGCCCCTCCAGCCCCAAGGTGTTTTGTTTTTGTTCATTTTAAAGAGCAAATATTTCAAAGACTGATACCAAGGGCATAGAAGGGTTGAACATCAACTTTTAATAATGAAACCTTTTATCCAGTCCTCAAAACTAACACAAAAGGAATGATAAAGTATAATTTTATCATGACCACCACTGTGCAACAAGCCCTGGTTACAACATCCATCTACTGTCTCCAAAACAACCAATAGGAAGCCCACACATTAAATCACCTAATTTTCTACCAAGAGATGACATTTTAATCAACTTTATACCAGGGAACTATTACCAAGGATACGTCAATCACATAGCTGAAAATATGGAGAAAAGACAGGTTTAAAAAAAAAATCCTCTTAACTTGTAGTAGTCTTTTTGCTTTTTTAAAATTTCTATAAAATACACAAATTTCCCAAAATAAAGAATATTATGACACATTGGTGTCAACTCACACAGATGAAAGCTGATGTCAGCTTTTTTTCTAACTAAAGTTCATTTCCCCAAACCTTTATATATTACATGAATATCCAAGTAAAGTATTTTTTTAAAAAAATTCAACACAGAGGAACGTAATATACAGTGTTTTTATATAAAAAAAATGGTTAACAGGAATGATTCCACTTCCAACCACATTACATAACTTTTGAAGACAATGGAATCTCTTGCCATTACTTGATTCTTCAGTTTATGTGGATACTTCCCAGCTACTTTCTTCTCACAGTTAAAAAGGGAAAAGGAAAAGGCTGGTGTATGTTGCCTTTCTTCCTTAACTTACCCAGAAGAGAACTGTAGAGCAATCTTGTTCACTACCTGGCTGTCTTTCCTCCAGCTGCTTCCAGGACTACCCAGACCCATGGCTGGGATGAAACTGGAAGAAGACACCACCAGACATCAAAGGATGGATATAAAAAGATAGGCTCGGCTGGACCCTGCAGCAATTGTAAGGTGTGGGCACAGCCACTCCCAGCAAGCCTTGCGGAGCTTCTACATAGTCACAGGAGCAAGTGGTCTCCTGGATACACTCGCCCTTCACATCAGTCCGCTGGGAGGGCACATACGAAAGAGCATTTAACGAACCACTGGTGTGCTGGCTAATGAACGCCTTCCGAGACCGAGCAAGCACGCTCAAGACATCTCGGTCAGTAGTGGCGGTGGGGTAGACGAGAGAATGCTGTTTATTGTTGAAGCCTCCCGTATCGGTCAGTTCTGAGTGGAAACTGCAGCGACATATACAAACCATGCACAGTCCTCATCAGTGTGGGGATCCAGGAACACATGCAAGATGGCGGAGGACTCACAAGGGATGAACAGGAACTTTCCCAGTGTTTCTGACAGCTCTCGACTTCAACGTGAGTGCATCTCTTACCACCACCGTCTCACAACGTTTTACTGTGTCTTGGGCATGCAGAGTCACTTGAGGGTAAAACGGGAATTACATTTCAAAGTCATTCACACACAGCGACTACAACTTCAATTTCTCCTACTTCCCAACCAACGCATGGAGCTGCTTGTGTTAGCAAACAAATGCATATTTTTAGACAATGGTTGTGCTTTATTTTCCTTCCTACTTCACCCACTTCATTCTAGGAAAATGAAAAACCCACAAAATGAAATCGAGGATCAGATCTTCGGGCTGGTTTCTGAACAAAGCAGAGAGCTGGCCCCACTGACTCTTCTAGCCAGAAGCCACTGTCTCCCCACCCCAGATCCTTGATGGTCAGTATTCAGTTGTTTGTTTGGAAAACTGGCATTTTTGTCTAAGAGAAGCAAAATATAACTGGGGGAGGAGGGCAGCGAGCAGGGAAGGGGGTTGCATTCTATGTCAAAAAGAACCTCTTGCTCTCAACAGGAGAGAACCCAGCTTCTCCTTAACCATCATTTCATAAATTAATATTTTTTTAAAATCATAATCCAAAGAATTTGCTATTACAAGAAAGTTCAAGTTTTAAAAAAGCAAATAAATTAGTTAAGCCTTGTAAACAATTGTCCATTTTAGTTATACATCTTAAAAAAAAAAAGACATTTCTCTGTATAGTCCACTAGACAGTACAAGGCACACTTTACACATCAGAACCCAGAGGGATGGAACCCACACGGGTGCCACCTTCACTCTGTCCGCTGGGGTAACCAGGTTCCGGCTCTGGAGTCACGTGTCCATCCTCTGCTCAGCTCTTGGAGACCTGGAAGTCCACAGATGTGCTCTTCCTATGACGCTGCCTTGTGCTCTTAGTCACATGATGTGATGTCACCCTTTCTCGGTGTGGAGTCTCCCTCAGATCAGATGTTTTCCACAAAGCTCCCCGGGAAAAGGCCGGTCTTCCCATTTCTTTGTAACGTGCCTTTGAACCAGCCATCCTCGCGTTTTTTATGAACAAACACAATATCTCCTTCTTTGAGTTCAAGTTCCGCCTCACTCTGAGGAGGATAGGAAACCACCACCCTGTGCCTACGAAAGAGAAGTAGACTATTCAGATCAGCAGTAAAAAATGACGCACAGGGCCTCCATGCAAACAGGGTTTACACACGAATTTACAAGAGTTCATAAAACTCAAAATATGGCAAATCTCTGTTTAGCAGACTTGGCATAAACAAAGACTGAGCCTGGGTATTCATTTTAATCCACTAGTAATGACCAGGCTGATGTGGCTGAGCTACCTACACAGGGAAGAACATTTTTATCTGCTGCCAGTATTTTGTATCTTGGCCATACCAAAGGCTGTGTTTTATATGGACTTTTAACAGGGAAACCATTTCTGTCCCACCCTCTACTCTAGGAAGAGTCGAGTAGATTTGATTTCAGAGCTCACAGTAGCTGTGATTTGCTTCCTACAGACTGTATGGGCTCTTCTCTGCCTTCCCACCATGAGCCAGGAGAGGTGGAGTGTCAGGTCTGTTACCTAGAGGGATACCTTCTGTATCCTTACACTGAGCTTGATATCCAGAAGGCAGTGGTTCTGAGGAAGTTTGCTTGCCTTACATAGCCAAGTCCCCTGTTGAGAAGAAGGTCCCAAGGTCCAGACAGAGAGCAGAGAACTGTGGTTTCAAATTTTGTCCACCACCATTAGTAGTGATGCGGACATTTCAATCGTCATTAGTCCCGATCAATTTGTCCTTGGTTCTCAATTTGGACGTTGAGTGGAAGGAGGTGCAGTTTAAATACGCCAGTAGCCTTGTGGATTAGCATCCCCTTTTTTCCCCACCTCCTGCTTCAGTTTCTAATGCAGAATTATGATTAGCAGCCAAGGAAGCAAGGTGGCGGCAACTCATTTTGGGGTCCCCCACCCGAGTCTTTTCTCTACTAAACATTATCTTTCTCCTTCCTCTTGCTTTTCCCAATTGAAGTAGCTGATGGTGTACTGTAGCCATCTTGAAGTCATCCTTGCCTCTACTGCTCTCACGCTCTGAGTTTTCTTTTAAAATGCACAGGGATGCCCTGTGTCAGTGAGATTCTGGAGGGTAGGAAACCAAAGATGGGGAAAAAGGCAACACAAATGAGGCTACTGGATATCCCTAAGGAGGGCACCATACGAAGATCTTCCCCAAACCAGTCAACGGCAACATGAAGGAGCCACCTTAAAACGGGACCCTCGAGCCCCAGTCAAGCATCTTTACAGCCTGGCTCCTCCTTCAAGCCCTATCCCAGGACAGCTAGGATCTACCCACCTTGGGGGAGACCACAGCAAGCGGTCTCATTTTTCATATATAGCTGCCCAACAATTACTCAGCTCCCTGGGGCACAGGGACCAATTTACCCTCCCAGGCCTGCAGCCAAAGCTCAGAACCAGGTTGGTTTATCCTTTCCAAGAAGGGTTCAGCCAACTCAGACATGAGGGTTGATAGACAGGGTCAGTCAAATGCAGAGCAAGGGAAGAGGCGAGGCACTGTGGGTGGAGGGGGATTGACCCAGTCTTTATGGTCAAGGGAGAGCATCTTAACAGAGCCAGAGTTTCCTCACCTGGGGAATGGGGTTTCAGTGAGTTAGGCAATATATTTCACAGGCAGCATAATGAGATTGTAAGAGTGATGTCCTTAGTACGGTGGTGACAGACTCTACCAGAATGTCAGCTTCTGCATGTGGCTTACTCACGAGTACACAGAGTTCTGGAGGGGACTTTTATTTTTTTATTATTATTATTTTTTTTTTTTTGGTTTTTCGAGACAGTGTTTCCCTGTAGTTTCTAGAGCCTGTCCTGGAACTAGCTCTTGTAGACCAGGCTGGCCTCGAACTCAGAGATCCGCCTGCCTCTGCCTCCCGAGTGCTGGGATTAAAGGCGTGCGCCACCACCGCCCGGCTGGAGGGGACTTTTAAGGCACAGGTTAGCTCATGGCTGACAAATGAAGTCAGGCCACAAGTTAAAGAACACCCTGACACTGAGAGTCCACACACTTTAGAATGACTTAGAGTTTTGGAATCCTTTCCCTGACATCTTTAAAAGCAACCTCACAACTTCATTGTGGGCTGACGTAAAGAAAGGACCCAGATGTGATTTCTCGAGTCTGATGCCAACAGGCTAACAAGCCACATAAAAAGCAATGATGTAGTTGCCATCGGGGGCGAGTTAAAGTTTCAGCAAAGCCATGCAGCTCAGAAGGGGCCTGTAGCACTGACTGAAAGCTTATGCTGAGAACATCTCTCACGAGATCCATTTCTGACTGGCAGTCTGCAAGCTGCTTTAAGGTAAAATGGAACAAGAATAGTTTGAAAAACTCGAAATGAATTAGATTAATATTTGCATTTTATAAAAACGCACTAAACCAATTTTGTCAGGAAACCCAGCAGTAGAATGGCTGCTGGGCTAAGAACATTATCTTCCTGCCAAGCTCCCAGTGGGAGCAAATTTCCATTGCTAAGTTAGAGCGCTCGAGGAGGAGGGGTGGCGCGAGGAGCCCCGTGCATGGTGGAAACTGTGACACAGTCTCATCATGTGAGGACCGCCAGGTGCGGCAGTGACAGACTCCACTTCGAAGCCTTCCAGCTCAGCCCTTGGCCTTGCGCCTCGTGAGGTGGTTTGTACTGAGACTTCTCGCACAGACCCAGAAAGCCAAACGCTGGCAGGAAGGCCTAGTGAGCTCAGGCACCAAAAACTGCCGAGCGGCACATTTAGAGACCAGCAAGCAGATGTGCGACCCAGCTGCGAAGGCCTACGTCTGCTGCCACGCCCGCTATCTCGCTGGGTTTATGCTTTTGTGCGAATAGGGATCCTGGGCACTTCTGAACATCCTGAACCAAAGTCACAGTCTCCAGACCTTCTGAGCCACCTCCAATACCTGTACCGGACCGAATCAGCCTCCTTCACTGCCTTCCTCACCATCCTGGCTGGCGACCTCCACTGCCGCCTTCTTGCATCCTATTTCTTCCTGTTCCCAATCCATTGCGCACACAACTCAAAGATTTACATTTAGTGACTCCACCTGTAGGAGCCCATGGTGAGAAAACATTAACAGGCTCTCCCTGTCTGTAAAGTTAATCCTTACACCCCTACACAAAGCCCAGACAATCCGGCCTTAATCCTGCTTTAGAGCGAGCATAGCTGCTATCATCATCGCCACAAACATTCTGAAGCCTGACTATGTCTCTTTAAATATAGCCTCGCTCCTCCTACTCCACATACTGGCTCACGCAGGTCCTCGGACTGGGAATTGCTTTGACGTTATCTCTGTCCATCCACGCCCTATCAATCTCTCAAGGTCTGGCTCCAAATCTCCCCTCTGAAATCTCCAGCCCCATACCTGGAAGTAATTTCACGCTCAACTAGATCCCAGAGAAACCCGTGTGTATTTCTCATGGCACTTAGCTCGGTCCACACTGGATTTTTACCATCTGTGTTCCCGTCTCATTTGTTCTCGGCTTTGTGGGGTGATGCCAGATTCACTCAATCAGCCTCACGCTACCAAGTGTCGACCATATGATGACGCTCATTAGGCACACTGAACGACGAGGAGATCTAACCACACGGTAAGCGTGTTTAAAAATGTACAATGTCCTTTACAAACAAACGGAATGCCGAGGCATGCCACAACAGGGAGGAATCTTGACAATGTGATGCTAAGAGAAACAAGCCATGTGAAAAAGGGAAGCTTTGCCAGGGCTCCATTGATAAGGGACCAGCATACAGAGAGAAAGCGGAAGGGTTCCTTCAGGGATTGCAGACTGGGGAAGGAACAGGGAGATGTGATTCAGTTTCAGTATGGCATGAAGGAAAATTTCTAGACACTGACAGTAATGAATGACCGACATAAAGGAACTCAGCACATCGGATTTTACTTTTGAACAGAGGTAAATTTTAACTATATTTTGTTTTTCTTTGTACTTAAAAAAGATCCTATTCTCACATAATACATTCTGATTACAGTTTCCCCTCCCTCTCCTGTTTTAGTTCCTTCCCACCACCCCTTTCATGCAGACCCATTCCCTTTCTGTGTCTTCTTAGAAAAGATCAGGCTTCTGAGGGATAATAATACAATAAAACAAGATAAAATATAGTAAGAGAAAACTAAAACTATCAGACTGGAGTTGAACAAGACAAACAAGTCGGAAGAAAAGAGCCCAAGAGAAGGCACAAGAATCAGGGACCCACTTGTTCACACACTCACGAATCCCATAAAAAACATTAAGCTGGGACCACAAAATATATGCAGAGGACCTGGCACAGACCCATGCAGGCCCTGTGTTCATGTGAGCTTTGTTCATGCTGAGTTAGGGGGCCTTGCTCGCCTGGTGTCCTCCATCCCCTCTGGCCCTTACATTCTTTCCACCTTCTCTTCTGCAGGGTTCCCTGAGCCCTGAGGGGGGATTTGATGGAGGACTTTCAGGACTGAGTGTCCCAAGGTCTCACACTCTCAGTATTATGTCTGTCTATGGGCTAACTATATTTTACAAAATTAATAAATGAGATGCATCAATAACAAAAAACAATGGAAGTGTTAGTTACCAAAAAAAAAGGAGAGACACAGAGTGAGTGGAAGACCGCAGGAGAGCAGGGGTAGGGCGTGTGTTTGCGTGAGAAGGAAGGAGAGAGGTGGGGAGAAGGGAGAGAAGGGCTGACAGGCTTTCTGGCTGCTGGAAAGTACTCAGTCCCTTTGAACAAAGCACACTGGGCGTGGCTTGTTTCTGCTTTAGATGGGCTACCACCTCTAGGTGGCTGCCACAGGCACAGGATGGGGCCCGAGGAAGATTCTTGCTGTGGTATGAAGAAGGCACACTATCGCATAATAGATGATACCAAACTTCTGGTTTGGGTCATAGCATTCTAACGCCCATCTGGGCAAACACCTGAAGTCTTTTGTTCGATTTTTCGATTTCTTTCATTCCTTTTTCTGCCTTCATTGCTGTCCCTAGTTCCCATGCTGTCATTTCTAATCTGCCCCTGTATGACTGCAGTGAGTCCCCCCTCCCCCGCTTTCCCCCCATGACCCCCGAGAAGCACCCTATCAGCCTGGGCTGGGTGAGTAACCATTTACCGCTTCCTGCCAGTTGCCACAGCAATCTAATATCCAATTAAGTGTTTTACTGGCAAAACCACACGAGCTGGCTTTGCATCATGTGCAAAGTCCAAATAAATTATGTCCATGGCTTCACCCAATGGGCTCATTGTCACTGACTCAAAGAAATTCATCATGCTGGTTAAACCCGACTGCCTGCCTTCTGCAAATCCACCGCTATCCAATTGGGGTGTTTCTAAGAATGCCAGTTTAACCCCTGATCAAAGACCATGGGTTCTTTCCCAATTGAGGGTATGTGGTTATTGCTTTAATTCCTAAATTCCAAAATACACATAGGTAAAGGTGACTGGCTGCACTTCCCTATGCCATCTGTGTATGCATATGTGCAGGCGTATGCACACACACGTGTGCGTGTGTATCAACTCACATGTACTTTTATTTCCCATCTCATCTGAAATATGTTATTTCTACTTTCACTGTGCAATCTCCTAATTATTTTTTTCCTCCATCCTCTCAAACAGAACCTAAAAATATTTGTCCCCTGATTTCTGCTGCCGTCAACTACACGTCCCCGGCCTCCAGGATACTATTCTATTTCTTGCTTGCTTTCTGCAGCCGTCTCTCGCACAAACACAAAAGAATCCCTTTGTTCCCCAGGAGACTTTTCTCTCCGCTGACACCAAGACCTGTCAACACACTTCAAGGTTCATCCTTCCTCATTATGAGACTGTGTCATGTGACCACTCCTTTCCACTGACAGCTACCTCAGTCACTTTTTTTTAACTTTGCCCCCTCCCCCACGTCCCCCAGAGATTTATGAAATAGGACCACAATGAAAGAGGGGACTTTCCACTTGTTCTTGCTGAGTCCTGCGGAAGAATGTGGGCTCATTCTGTCTGAGCATCACATCCTGGAACACGTTTTCACGCAAGTCCTTCAGATGGAGTCCTGCAGGATGAACCCAGGGCTGGTGTGTATGTACCCTGTGAAGGAAGGAGCAAAGCCCCTCAAGTGCTTTCTGGATCGCACTTCCTCCATTTGTGGCTCTAAGTACTTCTCCTTGTGTCGAAACTTTCAAAATATGCAAACAGGTAATCCTTAAATGATATGCTTGCTAGGTCTCTATTAACCAAAACCCTCCATTCCTGGTGGATAACAGACCACTTTCCCGTTGTTTGCATAGTCAGACTTAGCATCCAAGTTAAATAAACACCATTACCAGTGCTGTGAAAAAAAAAAAAAAAAAGAAAAAAAAAAGCAAAGGGTTACGGAAAGTTGCTGGGGCTGGCTATTACATTTAATATTCCAATGAGCATATGGATTATAAAAATATAAAGTTGGGCTGAAATCTTTCCTAAAGACCCCCTTCCCTCTCCTAAAAAATTGAAATGGCTATATAAAAACCTGCCAGAGATTTCCAGAGTGCCCATGTCCATCTGTCCCGTCATTAAATTCTTCATGTTCCCTATCTGATGTGCCTCCCTCACTCCCCAAACGCCATCACCTGTCTGGTTAGCAGCTCTCCTTTCAGGCGGCCTAAAAGGCAGAGCCTGCTGCTGGAAAGCGCTTTTTAAGAGGAAGAATAGGAATGCAGAAGCCGCCGAGATTGGGGACATCTGGCGACTGAAAAGGAATGCATAATGGGGGTGGCAATGAGGCAGCGGTGCCCAGCCAAGGCCTAGGGAGAATGTGGGCAGAGTGAGCCATCATTCCAAACAGTCACAACAGATCCCACAAAGGATGAGGGGGACAAAGTAAAGGGCCTCTCGGGCCGAGGGAAACTGCAGAGCACGGCCTGGAGGGAGAGAGGAAGCCTTTGCGGCTGAAGGGAGCAGACAGGCTAACTAACTGGCCTAGCTCCAGGGACAGGAGGCGGTGCCCCGGGACAGCAGCAGCAGACCTCTGCGGGAGAGAGGTTGACGCCAGAATCAAGGCCTGAGAGAAGCTGGGACTCAGTTCCAAAGCTTTACAGAGAACACAATGGATAAGGAGAAACATAGAGGTTGTGTGTGGCGGGGCGGGAGGGCATTTTTAGGGCAATATGTCATTTCAAAACTGGCTTTTTATCAGTCAGAACTACAGGATATTATTTTACCTCTTGATGAAAATGCATAATAAAGTGTACTTTATAAACATAGGTTGTTTGTTATTTATTCCCCACTTTCATAGTTCACTTTTAATTGAAAATGGGCCACAAAATCATAAAGCTTCAATACAAATGTTTTATACAGTTCCAATTGAAATACAAGGGAAAAGTGAATTCACGTGATTTTGTTATTATTATTTTTTAAGATGTATGTGTGTGACTGTGTATGGGTGGGTGTGTGTACCCCTGAATGCAGGTACCCAAAGAGGCAAAGAGGAGTCAGTTGTTCTGGGGCTGGGGACTGAACTCGGGTCCTCTGCAGGAAAAGTGCATGCTGTTAATAGCTGAGCCATCTCTCCAGCCTAAACCCATTTTAAATGATAACATCTCACATAAAACTTCCAATCTCCCACACAAAGCCAGGCACAGTGGTGCCCACCAACTAGCTCAGCTTGGCAGGCTGAGATGGAAGCTGCTTGGATTCCTGAGCTTGAGACGAGTCAGGGCAACATGAGGAGTTAAAGCTTCCACTACCAACACGGAGAATGTCAACCAAACAGAATACCTCTAAAAGCTAGAAGTGCATTTATCTTATAAAATTCGAGTCCAGAGAGAATGAAGTGCACAGAAACCAACAGAGGAGGCGTTAAGCGTTTACATTATATGAAAACGGAACAGCAATTTGCATGCACGGCATGACGTTTCTTTGGTAATGAGTAGCAGTTAACTCTCCCGTTTTTTATAATCCTGGTAGATATATATCTTATTAAGTATATTTTCTTCCCTACCCCCACGGCTGCATGAAACAGAATTCACACTTGTTAGCGCTATTCAAAGCCAGAATCATTAGCAGAATGTTTCTCATTCTGAGTGGACTAACCGAGAGAGCCATCTGAACCTACACTGTGTTTTTCTGGCTCAGGAGAAAGAAAGAAAGAAAGAAAGAAAGAAAGAAAGAAAGAAAGAAAGAAAGAAGGAAGGAAGGAAGGAAGGAAGGAAGGAAGGAAGGAAGGAAGGAAGGAAGGAAGGAAGGAAGGAAGGAAAGAAAGAGAGAGAGAGAAAGATCTCTGGTTAGTAGGATAGTCCGGGTAGTGCCTAATAGACACAAAGGATTGCAGTGGTTCTCAACCTGTGGGTATTGACCTCTTCGGCAAAACCGCTACCTCTAACAATATTTACATTATGATTTATAACAGGAGCAAAATTACAGCTATGAAGTAGCAATGAAAATTTATAATTGGAGGTCACCACAACATGAGGAAGCATATTAAAGGGTCGCGACACTAGGAAGGTTGAGAATCCCTGGATTAGACAGTGACTGGCAGATGTCATGGAGATACAAATCTGGAACCAATAACTAGAAAGCAGGGGAAAGGCCGGCGTGTTAGAATTAATGAAGGAGATCAGGTGAACGGTTTGCTGTAGCGAGCAGAACAAGGAAGACTGAGCTCGAATGTCATTACCAATTCCGCTTGAAATTTCAGGACGCTGTAGAAAATTATCTTCTAGATGAGAATAAAACGTCCAGCCTAGAGCTCGCTATTTACGTCTTAGTTCTCTCCGAGAGAGGAGGGGGGACTCACCTTTCACAAACAACAGGCCTGGCTTCATTCATGACGGGACCCAGGGAGGAGCAGGCCTGCCGAGGTGGTGGGGCGATGGGCACGGCGGAGTCCAGGGAGCTTGCCTTGCGATGGAAAGCGTCTTGGGCTAAGGCTGCTGTCCCGGAGACCACTGGGCCATCTCCATCTGTGGAGCAGGAGGCCGCCCGGCCGTGACCGCCCCCTAGCGGCAACTCGGGGCCCACTGCTCCCTGCAGGGGCATGTCAGCTGCACCCAGCTCCACATCCAAGGTAGGTGACGCTGGCGGGGAGACTCGGGGCTTGCGTTTGGTGGAAGCCCCAGAGAGCAGCTTCAGTAGACCCTTTTTTTCTTTCTAGAAAAAAAAAAGAAAGAAACACGGATATTAGTTGAAGATCAGCAGCTGTGTTGCTCCTGTGATTTCTAGCGCACTGTCGCTTTTTGATTACATCACGTTTGCTCATTACCTCCCGGGCAGTCTTTGGGTGAAGTTAACCTGACCTTTTGCTACTATTTCTCCCTTTTCTGCTTCTGTTTGGGTTGGACATTCTCTTGTCCATTACCATCTTCTACTGGGGCAGCAAGATAAACAGATTAAAAAGATGTAAAACATTTTTTAAACCAATTTGTATTTTACTTTGATGAAAGTACAAGTAGTCAGTGAGATGATTCAGCGGGTAAAGGAGCTTGCCAAGTTTGGAAGTCGGTCCATCCCCACACCCCATGTGGTAGAGAACCCAGAACTACACGCTGCCCTCTGAGGCACTGTGGTAGGAGAGCACACGAGCAGGCACAGTAAACCCGACCAGTGAAATAGTGAAAAGCACAAACAGATATCGCAGTCTAAAGAGGAAGCTTCAGATTAGGACTTGACCCCCTTGAAATGCTGCCTGTTCTGACTCGTGCTACGTGAGCCAGCGGTGTACCGAGTCAACTGAAGCCTGACAACACTCGAGTGCACATCAACACGCTTGAGCCTTATCATTCTCCGGAACGGTGCCCCGGTCGGAGTCAAGGGCTGGAGCACTTCTTACATGTCACCACGTTGATTAAACTCAAGCAGCCGCGGTGACAGCAGCCAAAGCATTTGCACCGTGAAAGCCCTTCCTCCTTCCTTGATGGCAAACCAAGAAACCAGACCACCAAAGTCTGAGGACAGCTTCAGCACTCCAGCACCTTCATGCCCTTCCTTCCTCCCTCCCTCCCTCCCTTTCTTTTCTCTCTCTCTCTCTCTCTCTCTCTCTCTCTCTCTCTCTCTCTCTCTCTCTCTCTCTTTCTTTCTTTCTTGTCTTGCAAGCAAATGCACAAAGCCCCCACCCCACAACAGCCTCATTCTCTAAAGACCATACTCCGAATCTGTCTCTTGACACTCTCCTTTCTTTGCTCTCCAAAGAAAGCCAGATGTTGAGCTAACTACTTTACTCTCAGAATCTGCCACGACCCTTTCCAGTCACCAGGTTTAATACTGTCACTGTCAGATCTCTGAAACTGTTTTACCAAGATGTCAATGACGCAATTAAGTCCTCTGAATAGCAACACTGCCTGAAAATGACGTTTCGCACAAGTGAACTAAAGCCCACTAACAGAAACACGGCGTGAGGGCTCAAAAGAAGGTAGAACACTGAGGAGTTCTTGGTACTCTGAGTCAGTCACACTCAATACACATCCCCTTGGGGGATGAATCTCTCTCTCTACAGTAACATAATTCCACTAGAGACAGAAGAGCAGAAAACAGGAGGAGCCCAGAGCAGCCATTTATCTGATGATGAGCAAAGATCCTGAGACACCACACACAGTCTCCAGTTAGAAACACGGTTCAGAGTGTGTGACCCTTCAACGAGCTAGAAGCAGGAAAAGCAAAGTGTGGGGGGGGAGGGGCTAGGAGTGGGCATTGGAGTCATTTATCTCCCTGCCTTCTTGGCCTGGGCTACAGCCAGCAGAGCCAGTGGAGGGAGAGCCTTTTGCATTTCTCATCGGGTCTTAACTCACCTCGCTGGGTTTCCTTTCATTCTCTTATTGGACGTCCCATTTTCTGAGGATCAATCATGCACATTGCAATAAATGACCCCCCCCCCCATACTTAGCTTGGGTGTAGTGACATCATCGTGCATACTGCTGTATCTCACTCATTGCCTGGGACAGGGTAGGGCACCCCTGAAGTGGAAAGGCCCAAGAAAATATTGCAAGGGAGTAAGATGAAGGGAAGAAATGGAGAACAGTAATGGAGCATCAGGGCAGGATGGTTTGGGTTTCCCAAACCCGGGGGAAATAAAACAGTGGTCAGTGAAGCAGCCTGACCGCCAATTCTGTGGCAACACTTCTTTGTGGGGACTCTGCACTGGGAAAGAGCAAGGTGTCTGATAGCTTCGCCTTCTAAGGCAGCATCCAGCTATTCCTCTCGTGGTATGAGAAATCACAGGCTAATTCCCGGACCCCACAGATTGGCTGAGAGCATCAAATCTATTGATAAATTACAGCCCCAGCAAGCCACAGCTAAAGATGCTGCTTTAGAGCTCAGATCTGGGCACTCGGAAGAGTATCAGATAAGGGATTTGCGCTCGGGGAGCAGCTTCTAAAGTGATTAAGGAGAAAGATGACTTGGTTCATTGAAAATGATTAAACGCATTAAACACAGCTTGCTTTAATGACTTCTAAGGGATGCATTATCATCATCAACCAAGGCTGACTTCCCATGGAGCAGAAGGCAGAGGATTAGGTACCGTGGTGGGGTGCAGAAGGTAGGGGGTGGGGGTGCCAACACAGGAAAGATCAGGAGCTGTGCTATTTATACCATATTCCAGGGCTCTATTAGAAGAAAAATGTGCCTCTTGAGAGAAATAACTTTGCAAGTTCAGACACTCTTACTAGCCAAGGGCACCTTTGTTTATTTCAAAATCCAACAGCACAAATGAAAAACATGGGAGAATTAATAGTCCATTGTTTCGTAAAATGATCTAGAAGAAATAACATTAGCCTATATGAAAAATGGGGCATATCTTCTCTGAGGAACCTTGATAACTCATCTTCTGGGCGGTTTTCCTAGATCCATTCCCTGAATGAAAAGATGTTTTTAGCATCATGTCAGAGTTGATGATTTAAAATAGTATCCCGTGTTAAAAAAAAAAAAAAAAAAAAGAACTATCTGGATCCAAAACCAATCAGTTGACAATCAGAGTTACTTTGATATTCGAAATATTTTCCAGCAGGATTTGGTGATGCGTTAAGATCCCAGCTACTTGGGAAACTAATACAGGAAGATCCCCAGTAGGAGACTAGCCTGTTCAAACTGAGCCTCAAATCAAAAAACGGACTGAGCTATGGGAAAGCGGCTCAGTCAGTAAAGTGCTGCTCACATGGGCAGGAGAATCTGAGAGCAGTCTTCAGAACTTCTGTGAGAACCTGAGCAGCTTGGTCTGGGAAGGTGAAAACAGCTGCCTCTCAGAAGCTGAGGGTCAACCTAGTCAATCAGCAAGGTCTGTGCGGTGAGATCCAGAGACCTTATCTCAAAAATCAGAAAAGCAAGATGGATGGCTCTTGAGGACCAACACTGAGACTGATGCCTGGTCTTCACCTTTACACACGAGCACACACACACGCACGCACCTGAACACACACAAGCACACACACGCACCTGAATACACACAGAGAAACACACATGCGCACACGCCAATGCATAGAAAACAAAGGCACACATAGAACTCAATAAGGTACTTTCCCGACACATGAGAAGTACTGGGTGAATCCCTAACACACAGTGATGTGTGGGGTGGGGTGAGGCGGTGGAGGCGGGTGGTACAGACGAAACAGAGATCTGGCCACTCATTTAATTCATACTACTAGATATATAATAAACGATGAATACACTATAGGAAATATTAAATCTGGGCTCTTGCAGAAGCAAAATAATAAATGTTTTAAACAACTCAAAATTAACCCACATGAGCCGGGCGGTGGTGGCGCACGCCTTTAATCCCAGCACTCGGGAGGCAGAGGCAGGCGGATCTCTGAGTTCGAGGCCAGCCTGGTCTACAAGAGCTAGATCCAGGACAGGCTCTAGAAACTACAGGGAAACCCTGTCTCGAAAAACCAAAAAAAAAAAAAAAAAATTAACCCACATGTCTGCCCCCTTTCCTTCCTTCCTTCCTTCCTTCCTTCCTTCCTTCCTTCCTTCCTCCCTCCCTCCCTCCCTCCTTCCCTCCCTTCCTTCCTTTCTTCCTTCCAAGGTACATGGAGAAATTACCAAGTCTTCCTGGGAACACAGGTCAACAATACATACCATATTTTAGATACCAGTTTTCTAATCTGCAAGACTCATGGACCTCAGATAAGGAAACTCAAAGAGAAATTAAGCCACGTGGTTCAAAATAATCTTTCAGACTTCATGCAAATATGTCTGGGCGTCCAACATGAAGCTGGCAACATGCTCAGCTCAGGGACAGTAATGTGTCTAGGACAGTTTGTATATGACAGCAACAAGGACGGCTGTCTAAGAGGCTGAGGCCTCTGCCCAAGAACCCAACAGGGGAAGGGATGAGTCTGGAGTGGGGACGTGGTGAGGCTTCTTGAAGGAGACTTCCTGAAATTCTAGGGATGATTAAACACCACCCATTTCAAGAGTCTTGTTAAATGCTATCAGGGGATTTCCATATTTAGTCTTCACGGCAACCTGATGAGGTAGGAATTAATTATTCCTGTTGCCTGAAGCTCTGAAAGCCTGCCTAAAATCACAATGCTATCAAGGGGTGGAAATGAGATTCTACTCTGCAGAACGATAAGAGCAAACACAGTCTCTCTCTCTCTCTCTCTCTCTCTCTCTCTCTCTCTCTCTCTCTCTCTCTCTCTCTCTCTCTGTCCCCACCCCACCCCACACCTCCCTGCTGAACTCTGTACAAGCAGGCATTCTGAAGCCCAGGTCTGGATCCCAGCACTCAGCAAGAGCAGAGACAGTAGATGTGGCCATTTATAGATCCCTAAGAAAGTTCCATAACAAAGAACGCAGATGAGTTTGTTTTTGACAGCAAAACAGGCCTGGAAAGAATGGAAATCATCCAAACAAAGAAAACAGCCAGGAAAGAGAACAGAGGAGAAGACAAGAGGGACAGGATCTTCTATGTGAGGATTATAGGAAAGGCCTTCAAACCTAAGTGTGGGTCAGGAAGCCTGAGGTCTCCCTCAGGGACACAATCGCGAGGAACTAGGGCTTGAGAGATCCGAGGCACTAAGTGGTGGCTCAGTTGGTGAGAGTTCGTGCTGTGTGGACATGGGGATCTGAGTTAGACACCCCAACACACAGGCTGGGTATGGCTGTGCATCGGCTCAGCACTGAAGGCTGAAGACAGCTGAAACCCAAGAGAAGTGTTCAGAGGAGGCTGTGAAGCTGGTGACCATGGAGGAAATCGGGAGTACCATGGACAGGGGAACAACAGTTAAAGACTTGGGACTTCAAATAGGAATAACAGAGATGATAGTTACAAACAGAATCAGGAACTTATCTGCAAATAAAGTAAATAAATAAATCAAAGCAGGCCAGGGTCTTGACCCCAGGACAAAATACGACATCTTGTTTCCCTGAGATTTTTGGGGGAAGGGGACGCCTAGAAATAACCCGTCAAAGGAATGCAAGTAGACTTGGAAGTACATCTGAACTTGATTCATATGGTGGTGCACCAGAGGCAGCCCACTGATAACCTAGGTCCGGAGAGCCATACCCTCTCCCGGGTAGCAGGCAATCCAAGTCATCATTTAAGACACCTCCCACACTGCCCTGGTGTTTGGCGATGACACAGAGCCACAAGATGGCAGACACCACAGTGCAGATACCCAGAGCTCTGCCCCAAGTCTCAACTCAACCTTCCATCTCCACCTCTCTTTCTGTCCCTTGACTCCCCTATAGATCAACCCACAGAAAGCAATTGCAACGGGGGGCGGGGGGCGGTGGGGAACGACCTTTAAGAAGAAACCAGACAGGAGGAGAGAGGCAGAAATTTGGAGAACTTAGAAAAAAGTTCCCCAGAGAAGCTTGGGATAAAGTTGAAAAGAACCAATTTTAAAAGTTTAAAGAAAACACATGCATTGCCTGAAGTTCAAAAGGGCTGGAAGAGGAACGGGAGGACCCTTAACAGGAAATTCTACAATTGCAAATTATCTTGCAGATGAAAACGGAGAGCCTCTAAGAGGTCCTGGTGTGAGCCCCCAAGGTGTGGCATAATGGGCTCAAAAAAAAGAAAGAAAGAGAAAAAGAAAAAGCAGTACCATTGAGAGTCAGAAAGGCCTTCAAGACCCAGCCTAACCCCTTAACAACCTCACTGCAGACTGTAGGGACTGCCCTGGGGGCAGGGATTCTGAGAAGGAAGAGTCTAGCATCTCACTAAAGGAACGATTATTCCATCTAACTCTTTATCATGACTTAAGGAGAGCCTGCCTTCCTAGGGGTGGTCCCTCCTTTCTAGGCTTGGCTCCTTGACTCACCCAGCTAGAAACTTAGGGCTCCAAGCAGGCTAAAGAGTCTATTTCTTGACCAGCAGGTTTTTCGAATGGGCCCTGATGGCTGCTCTAAGACAACTTGCAGACCATCTGGGCGATTCTTGGATGGCATTAAAGGAAAGGTCTATAAGCAATGACAGGCAGAAATGAGACTCTAAGGAGGGGGCTCTTCCAGAAGACTTTAATACCAATAAACAACAGCAGACGTGATGGGGCACCAGTTGGATCTCAAAGGGGCACCTGATGACATTTCTCGCGATATGACACAGCGGACCGAGTGTGGCGGCCGTCCTGAGCAGCCATGATTGTGTAAGTGACGCTAATCACGGAATTATGGAAGTAATGCCGCCAAAAGCGTCCACAGTGAATCTGGAGCAGGTTTAAGAAGGGAAAGTTGGAATCTGTTTCAAGAGGAGTACATAAGAACCTAAGAGAGTACAGTTTCAATTCTGGAAACACTTCAGGGCATTGGGTAAGACAGTGATTTCTAAAGGTCTCAAGATGAAGGAAGGGCATGGGGAGACAGATGTATGCTTGATGAGCTTCTGCTAAGCTAAGAATAGATTTCAGTGGGCAAAAAAATCATCTGGAGATGGGCATTTGGAATCACTGGTACGTCCCAGAAGAGATGACTATTTTTCACTGATGGGCAGTCAAAGGGATGACAGTGTCATACTCGAGTGACCACTGAAGCGAATTCCTGCAAACTTTGGGGGAAAAGAAAAACCAGATCCTGAAATTCAGATGTTGCAAGAAGACCTCCCATGTCGACGAAGAGAGGGGAGAACCTGCTTCTGGGTCTCGGTTTCTTGGCCTTCTACCTCCTGGAAGCCTCCTGCGTCCTATGGTTTGAGTTGCAATTCCAATGTCATTCCACCTGTCTCTATCTCAAGAGCCCTGACCCACCTGTCCCCTTACAGAATATTCCTGTATTGATCATTGGGTCCACCCAAAAGTCCTCATTTATTTCCATCTGCAAAGTCCTTCTTGCTAGTAAGGAAACAGTCAGAGTGGATTCGGGGGCCAGGAGAAGGACACCTTCAAGGGCCATTATGAGGTCTACCACAGGGACCTGTCAATGAATTCTATTAATGGGTCTAAGTGCCTCCGTCCTCAGTGACTGAGTTCACTGTGTCCAAGTTCGAATTATTAAAACGCTTCTTTGAAAATCCCAAACTTGTGTCAGTTTGGGCACAAGTCTAACATGGTTAATTATAAACACTGAGCAGACACCGATCTTTTCTAAAGCTCACGTTAATAGTTAATTAAATATTAACTTGTCAGCAGGCTATAAAGTTTATTTCCTTATAAAGTTCTATTTACAGGCTCTTCTAGCCGCTTAAGTAGAGCGAGGTACATTACCACTGAGCCCTGGTCCAGAGCTTTATGGGAAACGCATGGAATTCTGAGCAAGAAGGCAAAGCTGAGGCACAACCATCCGGACTTGATCCACGACTAAGGATGAAGCACTATCAATTTTATTCTCTTGCTTCAACTCCCTGTCTCCCATAACCACAGAGGAATCTTTCAAAACAGCTTCCCATTGTATTTATTTGAAGCCAAGTCCCAAAGGAGAGATTACTTCCACATTTCCCGTATCTCTCCAGGAACCCTGCTGATTTTTGGTTAAAAGTACTATAGGTACAATATGTTTGCAAATAACTTTAAAAAAATTTTAAATTTATTTTTAGTTGTGTGTGCGTACTTGCGCGCAGAAGTACAATGCCATGAGAGGCCAGCAAAGGGTATCAGATCCCCACAATGGGCAGCTGCAAACCGCCTGCTGGGAGCACTAGGAATTGAACTTGGTTCCTAAGCCATGCTCTTGCACTGCAAACCACTGCGCCACCTCTCCAGGCCTGCAAATAATAGTTTCGATGGACAGTTTCCAACCTCTCATCGCTTAAAACACTTTTAAGTAAGGAGCTGTCAACAGGGAAGAACACAGAATGTGAAAATCTGAGGACCACAGAATGATGGAAGAGTGAGTGGATTCCTCCTCGAGGCAGCAGGCTGCAAGCTGAGACTGACTACCTCCTGCTCATTGTGGTCTCCCTAGTACCCAGCAGGTTGCCTGGCAACTTGAGGGTATTAGGGTATTAAAATGTCGATAAACACAAGGTCTAGCTATGAGGTTGGGGTAGTGGCTGGGTTTCCACACCGCTGTATTCTCGGCACATGAACTTGCCCATGGAAAGTCTTGACACACTGAGGAACAAAGGGTCCGGCCATTGGCGAGAAACTGCGCGGCCTAACAGAACAGAGAGAGAGGGACTCTCACCTTACTATCCTTGTCTGGTTTCACAGCTGAACTGTTCCCGCACGCTGCTGCAACACTGTCGGGAGATGTGGGGAGTCCAGGGAGGATGGTCACTGTCCGACCACTGGGTTCGGTCTCCAAAGCGGCAGCGGTAATGTTTGGGGAGGCTAGGGAGGCGCTTGCAGCGCAGGCCAGGGAAGCATTGGTTCGATTGATGCCGATAGCAGCAACATGGGCAGCAGGACCTGCCATGGGAGGCAGGGGTTGAGAGGCCAGGGAATGATGGGGCAGCCCCACTGATGCAGGACCGAGGCAGGCAGCATTCTGGACCTGGATGGGTGTCACTGCTGCTGTGGGGCGCTCTTGGTTATGTGCTGCAACTGATGGGAGACAGAAGGGAACACAGAAAAGGTCAATGGCCTAAGAAACACCGCTAATCAAAACGTGAGTCATTTCGCTGTGTCGGACCCTAATGAGGGGCAGCTACGGCCATTTATTGCCATAAAGAGTGGATGTGAAATAGCTTAGCACACTTAGGTCTTGGCTGGATCCCTAGATAATACTTTCCTTCCAGGTGAGCGGTTGAGACTGTTGAGGACTTAGAAGATACGTCATCTCCACCCCCGAGGCCCTTCAGTTATGAACAATCACTCTCAGCAGCATGAGACACCCAGCCAGTTTCCGATGGCTCTCCATGGCAACAAACTAAACACCAGTCTTAAGTCCTTGCCTTATTACACATTCTCTCTCCCCCTCTCTCTTTTTATTTACTAGTCATTTTTCTGTATGTTCTTTCTGAAGGAATTCACGTGTACTTAGTTTACTCCACTATTGTGACCCAAGACTCTTGGGAGGCTTTCAATGCTACAGAACTGAGAAAGGCACTCGAATGCCCATCGAGTCGAAAATAGACTTGTGACTAAGTTCATCATAAATAACCAGCACATGGCTTAGCAGAGAATCACACAGCAGTCACACGGCTAGGAACCGTGAGATTGGAGACAAGATCTTGAGCACAAAAGCCATGTTTCAAGGGCCGCATGATTTGCATTCTTAGGGTCTGCCTACTTCTGCTTAGAATTTAGATTTATCCATTTTTTAACTAATGTGCAGGGTGTGCTTAGCCCAAGCAAACAGGTAAAAAAATGCCTGGTATGGTTTAGACATAAGATGCCCCTTGAAAGGTCTCATGTGTTGAAGGCTTGGTCAGAAGCTGATGGTACTGAGAGATGGCTCGCTTATGAGGCGCTAGCCTCATCAATGGGCCACTAGGAGGTGGGCTGGGTTAGAATAAGTATGTCCATCACTGAGGCATATTGGGAAAGGTATATTTGCCCTGGTCCTTTCTTGCCAACACAAAGGTGGCCTCCCTGCCCCACCAAACCCTTTCGCATTGTGTTCTGCTTCAGCACGAATCTTCAGTGACAGGGTTTGGCAGCCACTGAAACATTCCCTACTCTTTGATTATTTCTGCCATGGGTATCTGTCACAGTGACAAAGATGGGCTGGTGACAAGGTTTGCTAGTTTCTGTTGCTCAATGGCAGCAATGATTTTTAAATTCCTACCTGCTTTTCTCAACAGGTCATATCAAGTGACCTGTGTCTTCAGCTAAGCCCCCTCCTCTTGCGGTCCAGCCCCATTTCCCTCTTACCTGTCCTCACGGCATTGCGAGCCTGGTTGACTGTCATCTGCCCCGTCATGTGGAGCAGGACCTTCGCCTGAGGACTCGTCTGGATGTGAGCTGCTGACACCACAGCTGTAGGGACAACGCTGGGATTCCCAGCCACACCGTTGCCTTGGAGCTTCTGGGGAGGCCCTCCTGCAGTAGAAGGACTGACCATAGTCACCCCCCGACTGGCCTGACCCGCAGTAGACATAGGGACTTTAGCTTGGGAGGCATTTGTCACCGCCCTGCCAAGATAGAAGCAAATGGAAGACAGTCCATCAGCAAAGTGGGAGGCAGAGAACAAGGCAGGAAAAATGAGTCAGCGCTCTAACGGCTAACATCAGAACGTTTCAAAAAATGAATGAAATTATTTTTACAAGGTTTTAAGAACAGCATATTCAAAGAAATGACAGCCCCGAGAGAGAGAATGGTCTTGGAATTACTCTGAATCACAAAACTACACGTCATACTCTACCCAAGAATACAGTGACCAGGGTCAGCTTCTCACTTGGTGGCCACTCAGCTCTGCTGAATTTTAAAGCCCTGAATTTTCCTGCTTCACCTTGAGCAAGACCCACCATTTGCATCAAGCTGTTCCTGCTTTGACTTTCTCAACTTGCCTCTAACATAGAACACAAGTGCCCGTGTACACACTGATGTACATACATACACTGACGTAACATACACACACACCACACACTAAACACACCACACACTACACACACAGACACACATACACACACACTGCTGTACATATACACACACAACACACATACAAATACACTGAGGTACACACACACACACACTATATACACAGACATACATACACACATATACTGATGGACACATACACACACAACATACACACATACACTGCTGTACACATACACACACCACACACACTAAACACACCACACACACTACACACACAGACACACATACATATACACATATACTGATGTACACATACACACACAACATAAACACATAGTTGATGTACACATACACACACCACACACTAAACACACCACACACACATACATACACATACACTGATGTACATAGACAAACAACACATATACTACACACACCACACACACATGCACTGATGTACATATACACACAACATGTATAACTACACACACACACACACACCACTATGCACATAATTGAAATGGCCCTTATGGATTTTTCTGTTATGTATCTCAAATCTCAAGTTCAAGATCCAATCATTTCAAGAAGCAACGTCTAAAGTTCTTCTTTCCTGTAGATGGGAAATGACTGTGTCTCTGTGTGTAGTGTAGCATGTGTGTATGGTGTGTGTGTATGTGTGATGTGGATGTATGTACATCAGTGTATACATGAGCACTTGTGTTTCTGTCCCAACTTCACGTGCTGATGTTGGTTCTGGTTTGTTTGTTTGTTTAAATCCACCGAGTCCACTTGGTGTTCCCATCATAAGCATGGTGCAGGACCATCTCCAGAAGTCTCTCAGGGGCCGCATCCCTGAAAAACACTGACTCTCCCTCTCCTGGCAGCCATCAATGGCCAAGAGCACCTCAGGTAGGGCTGGCAGTCGTGAGCCCCTTGCCCCGCCCACCCATGCTGGGATTTGTGCTGGTTTGATCTCTGTGCACAGTCACAGAGCTGTCATTCATCCGTGCAGGAAAAGCCCTGTCTGGTGCACACCCCCTGCTCTGCTGCAGATACCCACTTCCCACAGAAGACGCTTCAGCGTCCAGGCCAGTGCACAAGGCTTCTTTCCTATCCACTCGTGATTTTTTCAGCAACAGCAATATAGTTCTAAATATTACTTATTAGTTGAGTTTAATCAAGTATGGAGAATGTTTGTATAATGTATATTTCCAAATAGTCTCAACTCATTTCAATGGCAATTCTGGGTATAGCAACTTTATAATTAATCTACAATTAATACTTTATTAACAAGATTATCTTTCCACAATCGTGAGTTACAGAGCATCTGCCATAAGCAAGTCTTTCTCCGGAGTTAAATGTGCACAGATTTTTAACAACTTGATTTTGAATCTTGTAAAAATGTGACCTTTTGTTAATTTCCTTCTTTACTATTGCTTATTGTATTCTCTATGTATAAGCATATATACAAATACATATGAACATAAATATTTGCACCAGGAAGGTTCTGGTTGCCATTTTCTGGATGTGTAAGATCCTGAATGTATATTTTAACATGCACAGAAAAGAAGATGTATATTGATTCAAAATTTGCAAGGCAAATTCAAGCTAACATTCTGTCACCATCTGCAACAATAGTGATTTTCATTTGATTAGGCTGCTGGCCAGCCTATAAATCAAGCCCAACAGCTGACAAACATGTCAGTTCATTAAGCCATTTGTTTAAAATCAGGAGGTTGGAGGCATGATTTAACACAGTTAGTCCTCGATTGCTTATTAAGAGTCAGTGATCAAAATCTGGGCCAGTGCTAATTTCATTACAGGTCATTTCTTTCCACTTTCAAGGCTACTTTCCTCAACGGCCAGAAGGCACACCACTTTTTTTTTTTTAAAAAAAAGGAGAGTTGTGCAAACGTGTGCGTGTGTGTGTGTGTGTGTGTGTGTGTGTGTGCAATATATACATTAGGGTTTCTGAGACTGAGTGACATCTTGGGCCTCACTATTCCTTTTTGAGGGCATCTTGGTTAGCTCTGAATATCAACTCGATACAGCCTACAGGCATCTGAGAGGAGAAGCCTCAGGTGAGGAACTGCTTAGACCAGCTGGCCTGTGGACGTGTATGGGGGAGTTATCCTTTCTTACTAGAGGCCCAAACCACTGTGGGCAGACTGTTCTCCTGGGCATGTGAGGCTGAACCGGATGAAAAGATAGCCGAGCCAGCAGCATCCACCATGGTGCCTGCCCGACTTCTCTGGCTGTGACGTTAGCTCCCTGGTTGGCAGAATGCTGTGTGGAGCAGCAATCAGGCCTGCCTTCAAGTTCCTGGCCGTTCCTCAAGGATAAACTGGAACCTGAAGCTGTGAGCAAAACAATAAACCTTCCCTACTAACTTACCTTTGGTCAGAGCACTTGATCTCAACACCGGAAGGGATAGCAGGAGCCATCCCCCATAGGGATTCAGCAGATTCCCTCACCTCCGTCCGCTAAATGCAATCAGTACCCTGCATCATCAGTTTGCAAGATTCAAAAATATGCCCAGGGATCGACAGATAACCCCGGAGGAGCAAAGCTATCTTAATTTAAAGTTCACTTATGTCATAGTTAAGGAATTTTTATTTCCTGCTGCATTACAAAGAGCAATTGCCAGAAATCGAAAGTAATTGATAAGTTAACGAAATAAAGGCAGACCTAGCCAGTGTGGGTTTGAGCATTTCTTTACCATGTGATCTCAGGCAAGTTATTTAGTCTCCCTGTGCCTCAGTTTCCCCATTTATGATTAAAAACAATTACATTAGTGAATTAAAGACCAAGAGTCAATAATGCAATGTTTAGAAATCTGCCTGTCTGGTATATAGAGCAGACACCACACAGACAGGCACACATTATTAATTTAGCTTTTGTTCATTTGAAATACTATGCCTTTTATTTCTTTAGTAGAAAAACACTGAAAATGGCACCGTTGAGTCTTTTCACATATAAATTAAAGCAAAGAGATTACACCCCAGCACATTTATTGGTAGAAACCTATAATTTCAACACATATCCACATGAAAAGTGAGCTAAGAATCTTGCTATTAGAAGGAATTTTAGCAGCTATGGATATGGATTTTACAAACTTTGGCTAGGTAACAGGTAATTATGTGAGCAGGGCTCTGGAAAGGCTGAAAGCCTGGGGAGGAACAAAGAGACTCTCTCTGGAAGTCAGAAAACCACGGAGCCAGGGTCATACCTTGTGACTGGAGCCACATAGTTGCCAGGGAAAACACCTATCTTGCTGGTGTGCATCGATGTCCCTTTGAACCAGCCATCCTGGCAACGCTCAAATACCAGAAACATCTCCCCTTTTCTCAGTTCAAGCTCGTCTTCTTTCCGGGGAGCGTAGGGGTATATAGCAACATACCTAGAATGGGGGTTAAAAAAAAAAAAAAAGATCTCAGGCTGACAGACAAGCGCTAAGATCTCCAAACCCTTGCTTGGTTTTGAGTATCTTATACAGAAATAGACAGGAAGTAAAATCTTGACCTGCAAGTGGCGCTGGCAAGTCTCTATGGAAAGAGGTTTGCTGTCTGCACGTTAACCGTAGGCAGAGGCCTTCCTGATTGAGAGCGCTCTTCCTGGCGCGGCAATGATTAGCTCACCAAATGGTGCACATGTGCTCTGACAGAATTAGTGCGCTTTCCAAGAGTCCTACCTTAGTGCTGTGGATTAGGGGCCCGGTGGGGAAACAGCGCTCTTTAAATGGCACTTGTTAGACTTGGGAATGAGCTCCAGACGAGGACACACGGCAGAAAATCCCACTGGGAAACACAGTATGTGCCTTCTCCGCGCGCGCAACCCAGAGGCTTAAGCGCACCTGTGTTTCTGAGCTCAGCCACGAAGCTGATTGTATCAGGCAAAGCCAAAGGAATAGAAAGCCTAGGTCCAAAACAGCTGCCCAGAGCAAGGTGCCTGTCCACACAGAGAAGCCAGGCAGGCGAGTGACCGACAGAGCTGCCAGTGTCCTCTGAACTCTCCAGGTGCAGATTCACAGAAAGCAGAAGCCTTCCGTCCGCAGCAAACCGCACAGGGCAATTGGACCTTTCTGGACGCTCATTGCTGGGGATTTACAGCCTTCTAAATGCTCTCTGCAAGGAGACCTGATGTGTGTGCAATGCCTTCCTGCTCCTTAAGATCCTGCTGCAAGGAATGAAAATGAAGACCAAAGGTCACCCAGGAGCTGCACAGAAAAAGAGCCGTTCTCTATGCAGACAACCTACCAAGAAGGAAAACAGAAATCTCCCTAAACCACGAAAGGTCTCTTCTCAGCAGGACAGCCATCTACCATGCTCACGTGAGGCTCCTTTTATCTAAGTGTCTTCCTAATTATATGCATGACCAGGTAGAAGTTTCCAGAATACAAACCACTCGGCGAGCTCTAAGCACGCCTCCAGCTCATCTCAGACACGTGTTTCTTGGTCTGTGTTGTTTGGGCTCAGTTTGACACGAATGCTTACACAGTAATAAAAGACGACCTCACTTACACACTGGGGCGAGTCTGAGGCCGTAAATGTGCAATCTGGTCAGTGGATCCCGCCACAGGCCTGGCTCCCATTCCAGCAGCAGCAGCAGCAGCAGCAGCAGCAACGGCGGCGGCAGAGGCGCCTGATGGTGTGGATGGGAGGACCGTGGCAGCCAGGAGAGGGGGTGGGGGAAGAGGAGGGTTCATAGTCTAAGACAGAAAAAAAAAGACGGGGAGGAGGGCACAAATCATATTTATGTATCTCTTCCGTGGTAGGTGTAGGAGAAAAATAGTCAAAACCCCGCAGAACGAAATCCACATAAAACAGCACCTGTACACTAAATGGCTGGGTCAAAGTTTAAGATTCCTAACACAAGAAAACACGGGACTGGGGCTGGAGAGATGGCTCAGTGGATGAGAGCACAGGCTGCTCTTCTAGAGGACCCAGGTTTGATTCCCAGCACCCACAAGGCAGCTCACAATCAGCTGTAACTTGAGATCCAAGCGAACCAACAACACCTTTTTCTGGCTCCCGCTGGCCCCAGGCACACATGCTATGCGTCGACATATAAGCAGGCAAAACATTCATACACATCAAATAAATAAGAATTAAACATTTTTAAAAAGGTTAAGTGCAGATTTGGACAAGAATTGAGATACCTTTCAAGGGAGCTGCTATAATGTCGTGTTGTTGGCCAAAATTAATTTTATGATGGGTTTTGTAACCTGAAACTTAAATACAGCACATAACGATTTGGCTGAACTGTATTAAACCATTGCTCCGGCAGGCGGTTCTTTTGAAGCCTGATCTCCCTGGAGTGCAAACAATGGCCAGCCACAGTCACAAGGCTATTGTTGCTACCTTTGCTTTTCCTTTGCTTCACTTTGCCAGTTGTTGAAATTTAGGACTATCAAGGCTGGTAATCGTTAACACAGACACCAGTGAAAAGCCGCCTGGGCCCTTTATGGGCACAGTCTAATGGGGTTCTGCCCACAGGAATCCTTGTCTTTGAAAATCAATGGAGCAATTGTTACCTTCTGATCTATAAACCCCAGCTAACTCTTCAGGGGCTGTACACCGAAACTCCTGGGAAAACAGGCATACAATGCCTGCCTGAACCCCTACCTCACCCTCCCTGAATCTTAGAACACTAGAAGTAGAGACTGAACCAAGGGAGAAGCCGAGAGACAAAAGGAAACACCTAGAAAGCATAAACAGCTTCTGCACATCAGCGCACCACTGAGAAAAATCCGGTGCTTTCAAAGCAGATTTCCAGTCGTGGCATTTCAAATCTTTGAAATGAAAATCGATCCCATTAACACTTATCTATCTATTAAAGTACACAATTCCAGACATTCACACATGACTAGACCTGTAACTGTGTTATATTTAAGTTTTTGCTAACGCGGCTTTCGGGGAGGACTTTCCCACACTGCAGCAGACCATGGAGCGCGGCAGCAAATGAGGCGTGGAACTGCTTACAGAGGGGCAGCTTGGACAGGACAGGGTGTTCACAAAGTCACGGAGAAGTCGCTTGGTGCTCGCCCCACAAACGGGGCAGCATTGGGCAGCATTAGGTCCACTATGCTGCCAGCACTGCATGTTCTAAGGTTCAGAGTCTTTGACCCTTTAAGCGGAGAATCAAGTATTCTTGCTATCTGGCCTACTTGCAGTGACAAAGCAGGGAAAAATAAAGATAATCCAGGCAAAATCGTGAGAAAATGTGATCTGTGCTATTCAAAGACAGCTCCACTTCAGAGGCTTGATGGGTGAGAGGGGTCGGGTCTAACTGCACACAGAGGAATACATGGAGAAACCAGGGAATCCTCATTGGCTTGACGGTCACTCCAGTCTTTCTAAACCCATTCTCAAGAAAGTGTGGTGATGGAAAGGCGGAAGGCGAGGTGGCATGTGTTCAACAAGGAAAAATAATTTTAAAAAAATTTAAAAGAACAACTGGGCTAAATTATGTCTTAGAAAGAGACAAAAATTAAAAAAAAATTCACATGGACCTGATTTAAAAAAAAAAAAAAACAGACTTCACATTTTAATAAAACATAATGAAGGGTCACAGCTTGTTATAGAACAGTAAGCAAATGAAAGAAGAGTTATGCATTGAGAGACGGCAGAAAAGGGGATATTCACATGGCCAGACCTGAAGCTGGTGTCTCAGAAAATACAGTCATTGCTCTTTGTTTTTGAAAGAGAAGAGTTGGTCTTTTCATAACACTGGGCAGATACTCCCCCTTCTCAACACTGAGTGAGTATGTGTTAGACTGAGAATGCCTGATTAAAATCAAGAGTCCTAGACGCTGCTTGGTCCCATGGGCTGGGAAAATGATAGGGCTCTCTGAATGCAGAGCCGTGATACACCAGTCTGAGGGCTGCTTTATAAACAATCTCAACTGCAATAACGGTACACTGGAAGTTCAAAAGTTGATCCACCCTGCAGTGAGCTGTGGGCAGTTGGCTATCTTGCAAGACCTGACATCTCTATAGAAAAGAATCACGGCCTTTCGTTCACCCGGCCTTGACCTAGAGACCTACCTACCTATTATCCCGGAGTCTGGGCCAATCACCAGAGATGCACTCCTCCTACCAGCAAAAAAAACTCCTACAGGTTTTTGGGTCCCATACTGCTCATCAAAAACAGGACTCAGGCATGGCCTGCCCACGTGACACTGCCATCATTCACCGTGCTAAGGTTCTGTCCCCCTAGCAAGCTGACAAGTCTTGCAGAAGCAAGGGGGACAGATATACACCCTGGGCAGCTTGTTGGGGGGCAGACCTAGTTTCCCAGGGAGGTAGCGCCTTGTAGCTCAGCAGGAGCTGCTGCAGGACACTAGCAGGACACTAGACATAGAAGTATGCGAGCACAAGCTGCTCCTTCCTAGATGATTTCCTCTTCTTGCCTTTTCTTGAAACAAGCACAGAGAGTAGCCAGACCTGGATTCGGCTAAGGCTGGGAGACACATGTAGGAGGTTTCAAGCCTGAGGCCAAGGGTTGAAGGCCAGCTTACTGCTAAAGGGTGTCGCTTTAGGCACAAGCTCAGGTGACATCAAAGGCTCCTTTCCTTTCTCATGTCTCGTCCATGAGTCTCTTCCTCACATACTTCGCAGGACACCATCTACCATCCCTTAACCGATCACCATTGCTAACTCTCACTTCAGCATCTCTAAATGGCCTTTCTGGGTGGGATGCAGGGACTCAGACTGGGTAAAGAAAGAATAATGCTGCCAATTTTCACTGTCCTGCGATATGTATATGACTTGCTATTTGACAACTGATCTCTAAGAAAAAGGAGAGATTTCCATTGCAGCTAATTGTAGAAAATATTTGCTGTCTCTATCCTCACAATAGAGACAGTGTGTGTTGCCTTCCCCAGTGCACAGAGCACAGTCAAAGGCCAATGGATGGAAGGCAGGGCTATGATTTAAGGAGCTCTGGAGGCAAAGACTGACTTCCTCTTACACTCCTGGCTCCGAGCTTTACAGTCAGAAGGCAGAAGACCCTCAGTGAATGCTTTTAATTGTGAAACATTTGTGCTTTTCATTGCCTCTTAGGACCATACCATTTGGATCTAGAAGTTTCAAGCCCTAAGATCCTAGGGTGCTTTTCTCTTGTCGCTATGGAGGTTCTGAGCTGGGCAAGACAGTTCCTGCCTGTATTCCCAGCATTTGGGAGGCTGAGGAAGAGGCATCATATGTTCAAGGCCAGCCTGAGCTACACACAGAGATTGAGGTCAACCTAGGATACACAGCTAGACCCTATCATGAAAATCAAAAGAGAATATGTATGTGTGTGTGTGTGTGTGTGTGTGTGTGTGTATGTACATACACGTGTATATACATATATTCTGATCAAAGAAAGAAACTTTTGATCATACCCTACCCCATGGCCTGATTTGTTGGGGCAGCTGGCCCAATCCCTGCGTTCAGGGGTGTGGCTGCCCCAGCGGAGTAGGATACCCCTTAAATAGGATCGGGGCGTCGGGAGGAGCCCCGTTTGCTATCCCCCGCGTTACCTTCTACTCCGCTGGACCCTTGGTTCTGTAAGTTCCCTTATTTCCCCTTTTATTAAAACTGATTTATTATAAAAGGACTATCTTGGTTATTTCCTAACCCCTCCGACCGCCGGTACCGCCGGTACACGCCGGTACACTGATTTTCAGTTCTCCTGCCAAAGACTTTCCTTCTACCTCCCCAAGCAACAAGATTTGTGGTCTCCATCTATGCCCTACTTCTGATACAGTTCTTTTATACTGATGCAGTCAACCAACCAAGTGACATCCACAACCCTAATGTTTCTACACACACACACAACACACACACACACACACACACACACACACACACACACACACACACACACAAAATCTCAGAACCCAAGTACTTGGGAGATAAAGGCAGGAAGGTCAGAAGTTCAGGGTTATCCTCAGTTACATGGTGAGTTTAAGGCCAGCCTGGGGTATATGAGATACTGCCTCAAAAAGGAGGAAGAAGAGAATGGAAAAAAAAAGCTTAAACAGGGTTTCTAACCTTGAGAGTTAAACCTAGCTGTAAGTGCTGCAGGCAGTATTTGGCCTTGTGGTTCTTTGCAGCTAAGCATATCACACAGTCTCGGCAATTGCTCCTTTTGGGCATTCTTCTGCTCCTGTGCCAGGGCTATAGGACTAAGATCTTCATCCTCCTCATCCCTCAAAATAAGTCAGCAACAATACCAGCCAACTACTATTAATAGGCCCGTGCCTGAATCAGACAGCTGCGACACTTCTGCTCACGAGACGGAGGAGACTTAACACTCTCACTGCTGCATGGGACATGCTGGAGACACATGCTCATAAATAACTTCATTCTGCATAAAAGATTTAAAAATCTCAATTTATGAAAAAAAAGCACTGGAAATACTTTCATTTCCTGTCCCAGGGGTGACATTTACTTTCTATAAATCCACACCATGAAAAGTCTGTTTGATTTTTTTCTTCCCCCTACCAAGCTACCTCCTATTGCTATGATAGCAAAGTCTCCTGAAATGCTGCAGGTTTTAACCAGAATCCTTGCCACAATTAACTGGCGCTACCAAGGACACGAGGGTATGTGCTATAGAGTTTTCCATCCAAACCCAACATTACGTCCACAGCATTCACCAACCTACCAGAGACATTGTGATCTACCCATCTCTGGGGATGACAGGCAAGCCTGTTTATAATTAGTTTTTCATTAAATGGAGCTGGCACAGTAGACAGTGTTTAATAAATCTCTCTCTTGCTTAATATGCAGTCTTTCTTATAAAAATCCTAGGATAAAAATGACTGAACATGAATTAATTTTTATACACTCTCCTGTGGCCTGTTCCATTGATTTGGCCTAGAGTCAACCCCCAGCAAAGAACTGGCCATTTATTATATTATAAAATTTTCAGTTCACAAGGGCTAAAACTTGGCCAGCTTTGTATCTTTTACACTAATTAATTTTTCTAAGATCAGAAAAGTCAGTCATCCCTTGTCCCCTCAAGACATGGAGTTGGACCGCTTCCTCTCACGGAGTCCTCTAGAGTGGAACTACGTTGTACTGGATATGTTTTGTTGGTGGGGAAAAAAAAAGAAGTGACTCCCCTGGACATTGGAGGGTGGAATGGGTTATGAAATCTGGCTTCAGCGAAACATCCATGGCTAACGGAATCTTATGGAAACCACATTTAATGAATGCTCACTGAAATTCATCTTCTCCCCAGATGAATCGAGGCCCTGTCTCCTTCACTAAGCTGCTATCTTAGCAAGGAAGCTGTAATTGCTCAGGGAGCATTTTAAAAAAGAACAAAAAGGAAAATCCAACAGCTTTAACCTGTGAGTAGAACCTGCCAGTGTCCACTTAAACTGAAGAACATGGTTTACTCTGTGAGCATCTTTAAGAGTCTGAGAGAAGTCAGGTAAAAGCTGCAGTTATTTAGGACCTGTTCTAAAACTCGGCTTTTCATTAGCTATGAAATTTATCTAGCCAATATCAATATTAAGGAGAATGACGCAGCTGGAAAAGGAAGGCAGTGAGAGCCTGGCGGAGTCGCTACAGTGACCAGGATGTTGTGAGGTCCTGGCTACCAAGCCAGCTTTTACGGAAACTAGCGGAGGAAATCATATTTACAACACACACAAAATCCACAGCCTAAAAACAGAGCAGCTGCCTGGAAGCCTCACTGCAGCTGGTACAGAGAGCAGGGAAAACCGCACCCAAGTGCACCTGGCTCTCCATGGCATCCTTAGGGCAACAACGCCACAGTCCCAGCCCCACTTTGTCAGTAGGGAGCACTGAGAAGAGAGCAGCAGCAGCCACTCTCCTTCCATTCTCCCCCTCCACCACTGAGGAAGGCAGGGCTCCGAGGAGCTCAGAGAAGGAACCTGGAGGCAGGAACTAAAGCAGAGACCTCGGGCGAAGACTGCTGACTGGCCGGCTTCTGTGGCTTGCTCAGGTACCTTCTACAGGCCAGACTCACTGCCCAGGGCTGGTTTGTCCCACAGTAGGCTGGGCCCTTCTGCATCTGTCAGTGATCAAGAAAATGCCCCACAGACACACCCCTAGGCCAATCTTGTGGGGGCAGTCCCTTAATTGAAGCTCCCTCTTCCTACGGGTGTCTAGGTTTGTGCCAAGTTGACAGAAACTAATAAGCACAGACGCCAAGGCTGGAAGATGCGGAATAACTTCCAGGGTCACGTGATAAATAAAAGGCTGAGCTGAACTTGAAGCCATGTCTGTCCCATTCCGAGCCTAAAACCCTTCAACGGGCTACACAGTTTCTCAGGGAGGCTCATCAGATACTGCAGGTGTGGGACCAGGGAGGGTGATGCCGGGATCTAGGCACCAGGCTGTCTGATTGAGTGATGGTGCCTATCCTCATTCCACTTAGTGCTGGAACCAGTCATCTGAACGCTTAACCAAGACGTTAGCCTGAGTGAGAGATGTCTCATGTTCTCCAGTGCCTTGCTGCTCACTGAATTATGATTTTTTTTGAGCCAATGGGGCTATTTTTGTCTACTCCTCAAGGGTGTTTTTGCTTGTTTTCCTCCACAACGTACTTCTTTCTTTATACCCATCTCTCTTGCCTATTAGGATTCTCTGGGACAACACACGCAATTCCCACTCCATGCAATTGATGCCTGGAGTCTACCTGTGGGAGAGATTTTAGAAGAAACATCAACATAGTCCACAGGACCCTCCCAGGGCAGCAGGGACCTTGAAAGAATCTCTATGAGCTACCGAGGAGAAGAAACTAGAGATGACCCCTAAAAGCTGACATTTGGCATCATTTTAGTGTGTGAATGAAACCAAGCCACTGAGGCTGAAAAGATCCATGTCTTCAGCATTTCTATAAAATGTATCTTCAAAATAAGCAGAAGCTAGAAACCCCACAGAAATAAAAGTTAAGCCTTTGGGAAATCAAACCGAACTTCAACAAAATTAAACGTATTTTTCAGAGTTCTCACAGCTCCAGGCCAGCGACTGCCACTGTTAGAAACTTTTGCAGGTGACTTGGCAAGAAATCGTCTAACTTTTTTTTTGTGCGTTTTGAAGAGACAACAGGAGAAGGGCAGACGCGATCCCACCTGGCAAGCATCCGCGTGCACCGCACCGCGGGAGTTGGTCGGAATGTGCCACATTGTCAAGACTTAAACGCCTCAAAGAGAAATAAAGACACAGAAACGGTACTCACTCCAAGGGCAGCTTGGTAGGAGACATCTGACGGGAACGTGAACGAAGGGCCAGTTGTCACAGGGCTGCTTGGGGGTGGGGTCACGATTAACCCAGTGGTGCTAATATGAACCTGCCAAGGAAAACAACTTATTAAAAAGACAGCATATATTTTAAAAAATCTGTCTCTCTCTGCGTCTGTCTGTCTGTCTCTCCCTGCCTCTGCCCCCCATGTGTGTATGGACATGTGCCATAGTGCATTGTGGTGGTCAGAGGACAATCTCTGATGCTGACCTCACCATCTACTTTATTTGAAATAGGATCTCTTGTTTGTTCAGTTACCTATGCCAAACAAGCTGGCTTGTATGGCAAGCGCTTTACCAAGCCCATCTCCCCAACGCAAGTTCGCTGTATTTAATGCAACAGATGCTACAAGTAGAAGTCACAGAAAAAATAAATCTGTATAGAATGTTATTTGGTGGGAGGCAGAATCCTTTTCCTCGCATTCAATCCCAAAATGTTCAATGATCCACACATGTATCTGATATGCCAGTCACTGCACTGTGCTATTTCACACAACATGCTACCACGAATCCAACTGTTTGGACGGTCAGCCTGGGGTTGACTAGCTTCACGCTCCCGCAAAGGCCCTGCTAAAGTAAGACAGGGCTCAACACTCATCCCTCTACGGAGCTGCCAAACCTATGGAAAATTCTGAGGTATTTTTCTGTTTTCAAGATCATGCTTTCAGACCTCTATCCTTCAGCGAGGACCGGCAATCAAGACGCAGCTGCCGAGACGCGCCTACAACCGAGAAGTCACTACAGAACCTTACAGGAACAACGCCAAGGCAAACTGTTTTCAAAGGTGTCATCCATGACACGACCTGAGATTAAGCTACCAGAAAGAAATTGAGTTATTTTGGTCATTTCACTGCTGCCCGTTACTTGATCAGTCTCACTCAGGTTGCAGGGCAGATACAGCTGCAGGATATTGGGGGTACTACTTGATGCTGCAGACGCGAGGAGAGTAGCTGTGACAATGGATGGGATGTCTTGTCCAGCATGTACAGCAAGGTAGCTACCCAGCACCTGTTTCCCCACAACCATTAGTCGGTCCCTTGTACAAGAAGGGGCTAGGGAAATGAGAAGGGTTGGGGAGAGAAATCGGGGCAATTGGATGGGCCTTCTTGCTTTTCCCGGGGGACCAAGGCAGTATAAAAATGCCTCAGAAACACTTAACATCGTGAATCCTGCCTCCGGGTGACACATCATGGGTATATGGTGAGGGGCAGACCAAATGTCTTCACGTGCTTCATAGATGTCAGTCACAAATACCGGTGAACACATGTGTCAGGGGTCCACCTGCACGGCACAGCTTGGAGGTCGGTTTCTAGTTTAAGCACTTTCAAGTTCAGTCCTCACTCAACAGGCACTAAATACAATGGCAAGCAAGCCCTTTGTCCCTCTGCCGCTTGGCCATCCTGCTGATGGAGACTCTGGATACGACACTGGGATCTTTTTCACCTACAGCACGATGACATGGACTTTTCATGCGATGGAGAAGTGAGGTCCAAGTCAGGCCATTTTCTAAGTACCATTACACCAGCACTACTCAACTGCCTACACCTCTGTACCATTGAGCTCTCATTCAGATGCGAGAAACAAACGAATACAGACGTGGTTAGGTCCGTTTCTTCTTATTTTTTAATAATTGTAACAAAATCAAACCCTAACTAATCCACTAAGAAGAAAATATAGAATGAAAGAAAACTGAAGCGAAAGGTGAGTGTCAGGAAGGAAAATGCAGTTGTGCTAGTGGTAAAGACAGATTCCAGGACAGCATCTCTTGGGACTGGCCGGTTTGAACAGCCTCTCATGGCCATTTTCCCGCATGCACTCCTCTCCATGTTGATGAGGACAGTGTATGTGCCTGTGGTGCAGGCAGCACACACACACACACACACACACACACATACACACACTCATCTACACACTCATACACACACTCGCACACACTCACATAGATACTCACCTACACACACTCACTATCTCTCTCTCTCATACACACACACACACTCACAGACACACACGCTCACCTACACACACTCTCAAGGTTCCTTGTGGACCGGTGCCCTAGATAAGTGGTGTTTTCTGTAAACCTCAGCGGGAGAGCCAGGCAGCTCTTCACACACCTCCCATCTTCTGCCTGAAATAACTTCTCCCCGAGGCAACACCCACCACTGAAAACAACCAACTGGTTCCAGAAAGGGGTGGGGGAAGGTTGGTTGAAGGGGGAACTGTTTCAAGAAAACAGAAAGTGCCTTGTTCCCTAAACTACTCAAATTCAAGCAAAAATAGCCCCGCTTTTGCAGCCTTTATCCCCAGCGTGTGGTGTGGCAGTGTCAGACGAGCTGACACCTGACCACTGAGCTCGCTACAGGACACAACGCTGCGCTCACTGTCCTTTTCCTTTCAACCTTCTCCACTACAAAAGCATCCCAGTCCACTCTCTTAAAGCTCTTCCTTCTCATTCAGGGCTGTCGGCGTGCCCACAACAGCTTGACTCTACATCAAGAAAATCTCCTTGTGTAAATGTTGTTGGTGCCACACACTCAAAGCAAACTCACTCAAAGCAGTTTATTTTCTGGTAGTGGATCTTTACCAGTCTTCTTCTTCAGCCCCTTACTCAAAAATCCGTTCTGAGTCTCACAGTTCACTTGGCGCTGGTCCTCTGCTCTGCTCAGCCTCTGCTCTAAAACCCCGTCTTTTCTTTCATTCTTGTGGGGTTTTTCCATTTATCTTATTCATATGAGTGTTCTGTACTCATGTATGTCTGTGCACCACATGCATGCCTGGTACCTGAGCAAGTGAGGAACCTCATGTGGGCGCTGGGAATCGAACCTGTGTCCTTCACAAGAATAACAAGTGCTCTTAACTACTGAGCCAATTCTCCAGCCCCCCTCTAATTTCATGCGACCACTGGTTATGTGAACAGTAAAGCGCTTCTCTCTCCATCTAGTTTCCAAGCAACTCATCCATTGGACAAGCATTTGAGTGCTTGCTGATGTAAGCCATATGCAGTGAGTGAGCGAAATGGAGGCCCTCCCCCTCCTTGCCCTCACGCTAATGTATCTGTGTATGTTCTATTTTTCTTCACTAAAATCAAAAGTTCTATAACGTTGGAGTAATACATTTAATTCCTGACATGATGTGTCAATCCAGAGATGTCAAATCAAATAGATAAGAAAAACCAACTTTTAATAAAATTAACCAAGAATGCCCAATTTTTAGTCTGCAACACCATATAGAGACTTATTAAACTATATAAACTTCTTTAGGGTCGGGATTAAATATCTTTTTACTTTGTTTTTTTTCTTTAATGGGAATTTCATCTTTTATATTTTAAGAAAAAGTTACACTGTGGAATAAAATCTACATGAAATTAAATGATCCGTAAGCTCATTCTCCCTGCTGTGTCAGGCTGCTTTGGACACTGCTCCCTGACCTCCAGGTTGGGAGGAACATGACAATAACATAGAGTCACACTAGACCAGAATAAGTCCTCCACAAGGAACCCTAAATATCTCCTTATACACTGTGCCCAGGAGTCTGATAATAAAACATTCAACAATCAATTGCCAAATGCATGAGTGAATGTTTGCAATCGGCACCTACATTTTTAACACACAAATGCACATGGCCATGTTATTTAGTACAGTCCCGAGCCTCGATGGAGTAAGGAGATTTTCAAAAGGGCAAGGTCAATTCCTACGTTGAATGCTGCTTTCTCTATTTCTTTTCTTCTTCTACTATGGGGATGGGAACCCAAGCGCCACACTGAGAAGCTGCAGACGGGAGCTCACTGTACTGAGAACTGTGAGCGTGGACAAAGATGAAGTTCTCAAGCACAAGACCTCCCGGGATAGCACTGGGAAGTTTTGAAAACCTAGCGAGTGCTTGTGACATAGATAGCATTGTTTGACACACTTTGTAGGTTCCAATACTGTCTCTGAGTCCTGATACACTCAGGCTATCTTTCCCTTCTCCATCTTTCTACTTAGAATACTATTGTGCTTTGACAGTGAAATGTCACCCATAGGCTCCTGTGTTGGAACGCTTGGTTGTTGGTTGAAGGTGCTGCATGGGAAAGTCATTACATCTTTAGGAGATGGGATCTAGAGAAGATGAATCACCGGTCCTGGGTCTGGAGGCTTGGTAGCCGGACCCCAACTCCTGTCTACGCTAAGCTTCCTAAGCATAGACACAATAGTCTGAGCACCACGCCATCCCTGCCTGCTGTCGTATCTCCCATCACAGCCAGACCAACCGCATCTCTCTGGAAGTGTAAGCCAAAATAACCCTTTTCTCCTTCAAGTTGCTTTATCACAGCAAGTAGCTAAGACAAATGTGAAGAAGGCAGCAAGGAAAGCGACCTTCTTCTGAAGATTTCCCCCTGGCGAGCCAGCTCTTCTGCAGAGGATGCTGCCCCTGTACCTGAGACGGGGCGCTGCAGGAGAGTCCAGACAGTTCGCTTATACGGGCCGCGGCGGTGGGGTTGCTGGAACTGATGAGCACAGGAGGACTGATCTCCATGGAGTGGCGGTGCTGCGATGCCTGGGAGGACTTGTTGGCCATGGTGAGGGAGGTGAAGGAGTGTCGCTTCCTGGTGTTCTTCTTGGTGTCAGCATGTTTGGGGGCGGTGCCACTCTGCGCTGTAGCTGACGGGCATTCTGCGGTGTCTACTCCTGGTGCTGGAGGCTTGTCCCACTCAATCAGCTGCTTGGCAGCCGAGTTAAACTGCAAAAGCAAGCAGCAGAACAGCACAAGGTCAGACAGCTCTCGGGGGTTCAATGAGCATGCTTTTCTCTAGTGTTTTTGTCTATAACTCAAAGCTGCCATGTTAATACTTGCATATGCAAGTTAGCGTCTCTTCCACGTCTTCATGATGGGACCTCGTTGTACCTACGCCACAGGTAGTTATTAACTTAAAAGTAAGTAGTTCCAACGTAAGGCTGAAAAGATAAAGTCATGTTCCTAAGAATTTGGGAGATGTTTAATTTTGGCCTTTGCCAGTAATACAAGAGTTCGGCTCATTGATGAGACGGAGAGAGGAACAATGAAAAGGGTATTCAGGTATTCGTCTGACTGACCGCTGTCCCCAGTAACGACTGGCTTAGGGCTGAACACAGGAAGAACAACGGATGGGTTTGGTACAAGCAAACAAGGAAATAAAGACCAAAACCATGCCATACTGAGGTGTGGCCCTCCAAACAAGCTAACTCCCCTTGTTTCTCTCCCCATATTTTGGGGGAAATCTCACAAAAGTTGGTTGAAATTCTTGCCAGGTTTTTGTTGCTGTTTTCTTTTCCTCCTCAGACATTTTGTCAGTTATCACATGTGCTCAAAATTCAGCAAGGTTTGAGCGGAAATTCCAGCCCAGCTAGCACCCTCGCTTGGTCTATCTGAAGTCCCAGAGTAAAGTGACGAAGGAGGGGACAAAGTAGGGTGAGCTGGACTGATAACATCGGCAGGAAAGGGGAGAACATTAGGCTGTTTGTTTTCCCTGAGGTGAAACAAAACACTTCCGGAAAGGCCTTGATGATAAAAGCCTGCATATATTAGAGACTCCTGTGATAAGCAACTTAAAGAGCACAAAAATACTGAGATGAAATATAAGACATTGAAAATGAACCGCATACTTCTGAAAGGCGCTGTGGGGCCAGGGGAGGTTCTCCCAACATGACTCTCAGCCCTGCGGGAACTGCTTTATACAAATTAACATCATCTAACATTTTGTTTTTTTTTCTATCCATTTCAATTATTCCAACCATGTCTTCCCACCCTATTGGTGAGACTCCCCTGCTAGGGAAGAGGAAAGCCTTTGGGTCGATATCTAAAGAGGAAATAGAGCCTGCTTCCCACAGCCACGAGGCAGGGTTAACTGCAGCTTGGTAGCTCAGAGCTTCTCCAGATGACTAGGGATCGACTGGCAATTTGTTCCTGTGGCTCCACGGGGACGTGCAGTCAGATGGCCCGTCTGACATAATTAGTAGGGCCAGCCCTTTCCAAACACAAGCATCTTCTTTACCCTTTGAGAAAGAGTGTGCACGGGAGAAAGTTTCCAGAGCAGGCAGTCACACTTTACCAACAAGCAGGTGACGTCAGGAAGAGGAGGAAGATAGAGATGCCACCAGCATGTGTTGAAGGGTAAGGGAATGTGTTAAAGGGAGGCCCACCTGGAGCATTATGATGGCACTGGGTCAGGAGATCCACAATTTATAAACCCTGCTTTGATCTAGGTATCCCCCTCTTCAGGATGGGGGCGCGAGAGAACCAATGCCCCAATGGAAGCAATTGTGACGCTGGTTTTTCTGATGGGGGCACAGCTCTGAGACGTCAGTGAACTGCAGTGAGCCCCGTGGGGCTGTCACCTTTCCTATACGACCAAGCAGGCAAGAGTAACTGCTCTTCACACTCCAGCTCAGGACTCACATGAAAGGCAAATGCCCCAACAAGGGAGGGGCAAAGGAGCAGAGGGTTCTTATATGCCCATTACCTCCATCCCTATACCACAAATCCTCCAAACAAGGTCCTAGTCAGCACACAGAGGTGGACGATCAGCTCTGTGTGCCTGTTCTGTTGAGTAAGAAACAGGGGATAAACTAAAGGAGCCAAAAAACAAAAGTTAATAAAGAAAACAGCTACATCTGTCCGAATCCACATTTAAATGAATTCTGGGCCCAAACCACTGGTCGCATCTGGTCTCCTAAAGACACACATATTTTATCTGTATGTGTGGATGTCTATATGTGTCTGAGTACATTTGTGGAGATCTGAGAACAACTTACAGGAGGTGGTTCTATCCTTCAACCCTGGGGGTCTTGTGACCAAAGTTAGGCCATCAAGTTTGTGGCAAACACCTCTACCTGCTGAGACAGCTCACCTGACCACCTGTTTTGAAATATTGTGAAATGTTATCAAAATACTTGTCAGGGTTTCGCCTAGCCAAGTAGCAGTTATAACTAATACATGTTAACACTGCTGTACTCTGATATGACTACCTTGCTAGTTTGTCGTGAAAACAATATGGGGTCTCTCTTAGGTCTTTTCCCACATCTACCCCCCATTACGTAAGTACAACTTGAGAACACGATATGCTGAGTAAATTACTAGCTGCTGGAGATAATAGACGGAGAGGAACAATCTGAAGGTTTTTTTTTTAATGTTTAAAAATGATTTAGTTTACATGCATTTGTGTTTTGCCTGCAGGCATGTCTATATAAGGGTGTCAGATCGCCTGGAACTGAACTTCAGACGGTTGTAAGCTGCCGTCTGGGTGCTGGGAATTGAACCCAGGTCCTCGGGAAGAACATCCAGCGCTCTTAACCGCTGAGCCACCTCTCTAGTCCCCTGAAGGAGTTTATAAACCGACATAAAAATAATGGGCATGCTTTCTTTAATCTTACACGCAGCAGCTTTTGCTCAACTGCCTTTTGCGGTTTATCCACGTTACTTGATGAATCAAATGCTCTTTCTTCTTCACTGTGGCAAAAGACCCATTATGTGTCGAATTCTGTACCTGTCCATCAACTTTTCTCCTCTTACCTTCCAGTAGATTTTTGCCTACGGAGAACAATGCTGCCAGGAAAAAAATGTACATATTGTTCGGTGGACAGAAATCCTCACCCAGAATAACCCAGTTGACGGCATAAGCTCTTTATACAAGAAAGCCAATGACTCTGATGTCTCTTTTGCTCTCTCCCCCAAAAGGAACCCAGAGCCTAATCTCCTTCCAGCCCTCTGAACACCCTACTTTACTTCCCCCCCATTTCATTTTTACACCTGACAGTAATGTTCGCTAGCAAGATGTCATCATCCTTTAAAAGTACTTTAGAAGCCGGGCGGTGGTGGCGCACGCCTTTAATCCCAGCACTCAGGAGGCAGAGGCAGGCAGATCTCTGTGAGTTCGAGACCAGCCTGGTCTACAAGAGCTAGTTCCAGGATAGGCTTCAAAGCTACAGAGAAACCCTGTCTCGAGAAACCAAAAAAAAAAAAAAAAAAAAAAAAAAAAAGTACTTTAGATTTTTCTGGAACGGCAGAGGTTGGTATTAGTAGCGTGGCTCCTTGCTTTTTTCTAAATTCCAGAGAAGAACCATCAAAGGAGAGGCTACAGAGTAGAGCATTAGGTGAATCTGGCAGAACTCTAAACGCCTTCTACTATGAGTATAAAATAGCCTTTGTAACAACAGGGAGTCAAGGGTCTGACAACTTTTAACAAAATTTTGATAAAATTCATGAATGTTTGCTTGAGCTCAGTGGGCGTGGGCTTCCTCTGACATTTATCGCACCACGACCTTTAAAGTTAAAAGTGCGCTCATCACAAACAAAACAAAGCTTGCCCTAAAAGACCTTCTCAGCGTGTGGGAAAGGCCTCAGATAAGACTCAGGTGGGACACAAAGTAGAAATCAGCCTTCTAGGGTCTAAAGAGATTTTCTTGAATTTCTCATGAACTTTTACATTTTTTCCTATTATTTAATTTATTTGTCATGCTGGGGAGTGAATGCAGGGTCTTACACACACGAGGGACGTTCCATGCCACTGAGCTATAGTCCCAGCCTTCTCGTTTATGTTTTGAGAAAGAGCCTCAAATAAATCTGAGAGGAAACAATGATAAAATAATGCTAATAAAAACAAAACATCCTGGGGAATATTAAAATATAATTGTGTCTGGTTGACGTCTTTGCTAAAGAGAATATGGCCTTTTAAAGGACAAAGGCAACATTTTCCTCCAGAGGAAAAATGGTTCTGATAGTCACTATTTTATAAGAATTCTTCTTCCACAAGAGTTACTCTTGGACATCCAGCTTTTGAATAATGTACAGCACCAAAAGCAGGTTTGAGAGTAAACTATCAAATTTATAATCCACTAGAGTAGAATATTACGGAACTTTTTTCTTCCCTAAGGCAAATAAAACTTGTAAAGTGTATTATAAAAGTAATTAAACAGTTAGTCCTGGTAGCTCACACCTGTGCTTGTGACACTGGGGGGGGGGGGTAGTCTGGGAAGATAAATGTCACAAGTTCAAGGTCGGCCCAGTCTATGAGGTGATTTCCAAGCTAGGCTGCCTTACAGATTGAGACTCCAACACAAACGAACCAAAGGGTAATTAATTATCTTTAAACATAATGCAAATGGTATAGACTATTATAGGACCAAACATCAAAGATCTCAGCTAGTTCCTTACACCTGTCTTTTTCTCCCAATCCATTTTCCAGGGGCATTTATGTTTAACAATTTACAGCACAACCTTCTGTAAATTTTAATGCTGCCACATATGCATCTGCTTTATTGATTTCTTTACCACGGCTGAATCCAGGTAGAGCCCACTGTGACTGAACAGCTAGTGAACATCTTCCCACACCTGTAGGCACCATGGCTTTCTACCATATAGAGCAAATACCATTATTTACTAAATTGCTGACATGCTTACAGCAGCATAACCATGGGGTGAATTCCTAAAACTGAAACTGTTACATTAATGTGTACTTTAAAAAACATTTGTATCCCAAAGAAGTCTCAAGTTTTTGACTTTATATTGTTTTCCAAATATTATCCTTATTAATCATGTTCCAGTCTCTACTAGTTGAAATTATTTCATATTATTTAATTTGTATTTCTCTTAATGAGATCAAACAGATCTTTTTTGTAATGTTTTCTATTTACGTACTTTATCCATAGTTCTATTAGGTTTTTGGCTTTTTTTTTTTTACAAATTTGTATTACAAATATTGTTTTTTATATGAGGTACTCTTTATTTAATATATGTGAAATTTTATATGCATTTGTGTATATGTCTAAATTGAAGTATTGGTTCATGTTACTAGTTTATAAATAAATTTTTATCTTATATGCCAAATACAGCACTATTTACTATTATGGCAATTCAATTAAATACTGTGTTCTCAATCTCTTACTACAGCTAGGCATGGTGGTGCAGGCCTGTAATCCCAGCACTTGGAAAATGAAACAGGAGATTGAAAGTTCCAGGCTAGCTGGGTTATTCAGTGAGTCCTTGGCAAAACTATTCTACTGTTTACTGTACACAATGAGACTATCTCAAAAAAAAACTAACTTATCTCAAAGCTAATTTTTAAAGAACTCTGCTTTTTTTTTGTACTCTAATCCCATTCCTTCTTCCTCTCTGTGGCTGAGCAGCCAAGCAACATGGGCTCATGTGGGGAATGTGGCAGGGACAGAACCAGGTTTATGTCACACAGCTCGGCAGTTGTCCCATCACGGCTGAAATCACAGTCTGTAGTGGCATTTCAAATATATTTTAATAAATAAAGACTGCCTGAAGATCTGAGAGTAAAACAATCCCACCGGTCAGCCTTACAGACCAGATTATGGTGACACACACCTTTAATCCCAGTAGCCACCCTAGTTGCCATAGAAATCAGGTGGTGCACGCCTTTACAGCTCTCACACAGTCTCCTTCTGAGATTCCGGGAGGCAGGATTGCCATTTCAGATTGAAGTCGAGGTAAGAGCCAGTTTTGCTTCTCGGATCCTTCAGGTTGAAGCCCAGTTTCTGACCCTGAGCTTTAATTAATCAACAACCTACTCTTCCCTTTCCGCTGTGAAACACAAGCTCCAGAAGCCAGTGTGTAAACCACTTCAATGTTACAGCATAATTCTACACCCACTGTTCCTTTCCCCACACCAGCCGGGCACTCTGGAGAAACCAAGACAGAAGCTCAAGCCCACTTCCAACTTCTTAAAAGAAATGACATTTAGTCTCACACTGCTGCCCTTTGCAGATGCTTCTTTTTTTAAAAAAAAATAAATATTTACTCATTTATTTTTTTAAAATGTGCCTGTGTGTGTACCTGCGTAAGAGTGTCAGGAACTATAGTTACAGACAGCTGTGAGCCATCATATGGATGCTGGGAATTGAACCCAGGTCCTTCGGAGGAGCAATCAGTGATCTTAACCTCTGAGCCATCTCTCCAGCCCTGCAAATACTTCTTAAATAATTACACCAGGAGCTCAGATCCCCACTAGTCCTCTAGTTTACTCATCTCAATTTGGGCACCAAGTTTTCGTGTTTGTCCAGATAGAAAAAGCAAGCTCAACCTTCACTTACAAGACCTCCACGTAAGAGAGGAATGACCAAGAGGACTGATTACTTGTGGGTTTTATGAAAATTGTTAAGGGAGCATCCCCTAGGCTAGGACGCCATTTAAACCTTTACAAATGTTTGTAATGAATTAAAACATAGTGGGGGGGAGGGCTCTTAGAATTATCAAGGGAAAGAAGGTCTGCCTCTGGGCCAACACTGGGCAATTTAAGTCTAATAGAAATCTCACAGATAATTTTCCAAATAGCTACACTTAGAAGAAAAGAAAAAGCTTTCGGGTAGCTTTAATAATATATTTTATCTAGCCCAGTATAAACAAAATATTATCATTTCCACCTAGAACTAATACCAATAGTGCACCAAGGGACAACTGCAGAGTCCTGCCTTTAATCCTAAAGTGGTGCTCAAATCCTAAAGAGTTATCTCAAACAGCGGTCAACAAGGATTCGCATCCCATGTCTGTGTGGCCTGGCCACCTCTCGGCTTGCTCGGCAGTGGTATGTGTTCTGGGAGCTCAGCTCCAGTCTCTTGAAAGCCCTTGAGGAGAAAGAGCCGAAGGGAGCTGTCCGCCAAAGGCTACCTCTGACCTTCTGAACTACCACGACCTCTCAAAGTCTATAGTTCTCAGGCTCCCTGGGCTCTAAGAAACCCTAAGGACAAGGAACACTCATGTAAGCAACAGTGACGACAAACCTCACTAGAGCCTGCCACAGAAAGGGGATTTGCAGAATACCTGGCGCCCCTCGAGCAGGAGGCCTGAAGGTCAGTGAGCAACTCCACATTTGTCAAAATGGCCTTCACTTCTATTGGGCCTAGCTGTTAAAACATAAATAAAAAATCATAACTTTCTTTTTCAACTTTCTGATTTGGAAGGGAAAGATACATGCCATTGAAAACCTCATAAAGGAGGTTCTCTTGGAGGAAAAAAAAATGATCGAGAGAGCCTTGAATGTGGGTTAGCCTAGGCTGCACTCTCTTTCCTCACTGCCTGAGCCATCCTGAGTGAGTCACTACTTACTGTCCTGACTTCAGTCTGCTTAGCTGTACTAAGGTAGTGTCACCCCTAAGTCCCTCACACGGGAATGAGTATGGTCTAACATGTTTTGCAGCCTGTAAAATCCAGTCCAAATAAAGTATTGTTCTAATGACTCAGAGCCCGTGTTTACAATTCACTTACCCTGGCCTCAGGCAAGTCACTTTCTCTAGATGTGCCTCCAACGTCTCTTACATAACACGAAGTCGGATTTAATGAACTGTAAAGTTCTATTTCTTAGTACACCTTCCCTCACCCCAAACGCAAATGTCCCCCAGAATACTCAAGAGGCAGATCTCTGGGTCAGGTCGAGGGCCCCTGGGCCATGAGCGACCAGACTCAGAGCAAATGGAGAGCTGAATTCCTTCTGTCAGTGTTGGCTTTCTTGTTGCTGTTGAGTGACCCTATATGCCAAGCACAGAACTGGGCGGGACAGCTTACTGGGTGGGAGAGAGCGACACACCTCTCTGACTCATGAGAACAGAGGACTTGGGAAACGGAACAGGTTCCTGACACTAGCGAGAGAAGATACACGTTCACATGTCTACAGAGCACGGGCAGGTGAGTCAATGAAGGCCGGCAGATGAATGCCGTGTGACGGACACCTCGATGACCCAGGGAGGCTGCATGAGCCTTTCAAGAGCAACCTTTGAGCATCGTCGGCTGACTTTCTGTTTAGAAAACAAAAACTAGAGAGTACGCTTTAAGAAAATCTCCTGAGTCTGGACCTGACCAAGGAATTATAACAAAACCATTTGCTGGTCAAGCAAGGAAGTCAGCTGGGGGTCATGCTTGGGTGGTCTCTGCTTTATGGAGGGTAAAGAGGAAAACAGCAGCTATAGAAGAAAACTATAGGGAACTCAGGATTGCCTGCTAACCAAAAGACATTGCTGGATGTTCCAACACAGCCGCCACACCAATGCCCTAGAAATGAAAAGGGCAACGATCCTAAAGGAGATTACAAATAGTAGTAGATGTTATTCAGGGAACAGAAAAAGGCTAAGAAAAGGAGTTCGTGAAGGCCAAGATGGCGATTTCAGGCCCAGAGGAACGACAGTGAGGTAAGTGGACCTTTCGAGCATTATGGCGGGGGGAAGGTTAGTGCTAGAAGCTGAAGTGAGTGTAACCATGTAACACTCGGGAGAGCCGAAAAGATCATGTTCTCACACTAAGTGGGGAACCAAGAGAAAGAAGGTAAGCGGCACACACTGCAGAAAAGATAAATGAAGTGATCAGATTCCTTGAGGATGACAAGCCTGGGGAAGACAGCAAATCCGCAGCAGGAGAAGCAGTTCACGGTCAAACCACAGAAGAGCTCACAGACAGATGCAAGCACCACCCCAAAGCCCAGTCAGGACTCAGGAGCTGCTGGTACCTGCTAGACCTGAAGCAACACATCCACAGCGAATCACCGAGCTGGGAAGTGAGACCAGCCCACAACTTGAAGACTGAGATCAGTTGATGTCTGTGTCCTATAGGGACTGGCAAGACATACGGTCTATATGTGTTTCCATTTTACATACACATCGTAAATCAGAAACACCTATTAACTAGGAGGATACGTTCCAACAATACATTTTATTTTCCAGAACCTCATTACCAGACAAGGGAACACAACAGAGGAAATACATATCTCCCAAGAGGGAAAGAGCATGGAATTGCCATTAAATTCTAAGCAAAATTTAGTCAATGAGAAATGACACGCAGACAGAAATTCCACAGCAACATGTACTCAGTTCATAAATCAGCAAGCCAGCCATTCTCCCTACCCTAGGTTCCTCCGGCGTGAGGATGAGGAGATGTACAGAGAACCGAGGGTGGTAAGCACCGAAACAGCACATTCATCTAGGTATTCTCCGCTCTCAGAGATGCTCTGCACAGCCTAGGTGTGCCCAAGATGTGCACCGACAGGGGGTTTGTATTATAAAAAGTACCACTGCTTTACAACACCTAGGGAAAACCTTTTCTGGAACACTCTACTGTATTACAGAGGAGATTTTTCTCCCAATGACTGCACCATCAGAATGGTTCTGTTCAAGCCATCTGTACACAACACATCTATACACAAGGGTTCTGCTCAACTCATTTATACACAAGTGCCCAGAAGAGCATCAAGAATCCACGTAGGGGGGCTGGAGAGATGGCTCAGAGGTTAAGAGCACTGGCTACTCTTCCAGAGGTCCTGAGTTCAATTCCCAGCAACCACATGGTGGCTCACAACCATCTGTACAGAGATCTGGCGCCCTCCTCTGGCGTGCGGGCATACATGGAGGCAGAATGTTGTATACATAATAAATAAATAAATCTTAAAAAAAAAAGAATTCACATAAGCCTCCTCCATATGAGATCAAACAGAACCTACCTTTGCTTAATAAACCCTTAATTACCAGCAACATTTAGGATGTATACGACATCATAACAAATCTATTTTAAAAAATAAAGTTAACACATATCAAAATATTATGGCTTTGACTGATTTGTAATTTCTCTCTAACAAAGGCAACCTCAGATTTTGAAATTGAGTAATTAATCATTCTGAAAAATGAACCTCTTGCATGCTGGAACTTAGAATGGTTTCACATTTTTATGAAAAGCAAAAACCTCCATGCACGAAAACAAAGCTGGACGGTGGTTTTGCGCAGCGTTAGGAAGGCTAGTTACCGCATGTCCTCTGAAGTAAGGCAGGCTAGAGCCTAGGGCAGGTTAGGGACCAGTCACTCGGCGACTACTCAAAACAAGACACTTGTCTAAAAGTGATAAAAATAAATAAGTTGTAGCCTACCTATTATTTCTTATGTAGTTAAAAAACATTGGTTATTGGCACTACAATGACATGGAGAGAGACAAAATAATCTAATTTCATAAAAACATAATGAAGAAAAAAGGAGGGGTATTTATTTAGCTTTCTATGTGATGTACTTAGGCTTATTTCTTCCTCATGTTTTCTAGATTATGGTCATATTATAGGAGTAAAATGTTTAGACTATTCTGCATGTGACTGCATCCTCAGAGGAATCAGGAAGAGTGAACCACTGCACACATCACAAGAGCCTGAGCCCACACCAGGCCTGTAGGGATAGTGCAAGTTTGGCATTACGGAAGTCACACGAGGACAGGGATGCTTGGCTTGGGCTTCATAGAATGCATCTTGTTAAATTAGAAAGAAAGGCTTCCTAAGATCTGCCTCAATCTACTGGGATCTTGAAGAAAGGGTGGTTTTCTATAGGGACTTGCAAAGAAACATTCCAGATGCACAAGCCAGCAGTTTTAAAGTGTGATGCTTGGTTCGCGTCATTGTCCCTGCAGGAGAATGGCCAGGATAAAAAATCTGGGGATCTTTTGGGGAAACGTGGTGGATATTAATAATATTAGATAATAACATTTAGTCATTATCTCAAGGCTCTGATTAAAGCTCGCCAGGAGATCTGCATTTGCATGTCCTATTAAACTGCCCAGGATACCGCAAACTGTCCATCCATGCAGTCAGAACTCAAGTCACATTAACTGGTCTCGACTCTCCACTCCCTGGATGCTCTCATGATGGGAAACTCTTAAATCAGAGGACGGGCTGCCGAATAATGACAGATGGAGAATGAACTTCCCTGCACGGCCTACCTACAAAACCTAAGCAAGTCCCTTGCTCACCACATCAACTAAGGAACTGACCCTGGAGCATACAGGACATTGCTCTTGACTGTGCTACAGGAATCAGTGCCCATTTTCCCTTCATCATTATGGCAGAAATAAAAGCAGCACCTACCTGTGTGAGGCTGCCATCTTACCATGCCATGGGATGTGGTCACGATGCCCATGGGAAAACAAGCTCCCCAGAAGCACACCCAAGGTACCCAGTCAGAGTTAAGAAGAAAGGGGGGTCCTAAGAACACAGTAATTCCCCCTGCCTGATTTCTCACGCGTATCCCGAAATTTCACTTATTAAAAATAAACTGACTTCAAAATTGCAATAGAAGCTTGGACGCTAATCAGTACGGTAATTCTCCTCCCAACTTTCTAACAATTCCCCTAAACTTCTTTTATCAACATTGATTATGGTTTTTCATTTTAAAGGGAAAAACATCAAAAATATACACGAGAGAGAATCTTTTCATATACTTCAATCAACTCTTTGATGATTAGATTAAAGACTATTATTGTGCCCTTCTGCTGTTATTATTCTCTAGAGAGAGGCTTAACAACATAAATCATAATAAAGTCAACAATGCCATTCTTAGCTCTATAAGATCACGTTGACAGCTTCGAACTCTGCACTCAACCTCCACTTCCTACTTGAGAAACAAGAGCAACACTGCAGACTGTACAGTGCCAAGGGAGATGTTAGGAGTCCCACTCTGGAGCCATGCGTGCTGAAGCCAGCTTATTTGACTTCTCATTGGTATGCCACGGCCTCAAGACTTATCCCTTTGAACTAAAGTTTCACAACCTTTGGCTAACATTTCCCCAACACTACCCTCTACCAGCAATTTTTTTCCTCTATTACAATTAGGAGTTCCAGATTTAATCTAGCATATAATTATTACTATTTTAGCCTGGGAAAATTCTAAAGAAGTTATTACTCGGCTTATGTTTATTTTTTATTTTGTTTATTGTTTTCAGGGTTTTGTTGCTGCTGTTCTCATTTTATTTATTTGAGACAGGGCCTTGCTAGGAAGTCAACCTGGCCTCGAACCCTTGACCCTCCTGTCTAGACTAGAAGCAAATGCCACCACACCTATCCAACTGCCACGCCTACCCAACTACAGCCTAGTTACACAAAACAAAAACAAAAAGTCTGAAAATATCTCACCAAGGAGAGTTGTGTATGGTGGCACATATCTGTGAAGCTAGGACTGAGGCAGGCAGGGGGAATCACTGCAAGTCTGAGGCTAGCTGGGCTATAAAACCAAACAAATGACCTCAGCAGGGACACACACCTACCCAATGGCTCCTAGGCATGTAACTTCCTAGTGTAATGACAAGATAAACCAGTAACAAAATATATACCAGGTGGTGAAAGATGAGAATAGCAACTGAAAAAATTTCAAGCGGATAAAAATCTACAAACTACAAAACTTTTTGTTCTACAGTTTCTTAGATTACCCATCAATTTATCCAAGCAGTTTTTACCGAGAGCCTGCCATGAGCAACACTCGAAGAGAACGCTGGGAAACCGCAATAAGCTATATAGTCCACGGGCCGTCACGGAAGCTCCCATTCTGATTGGGGCCGAGAGTCTGGGGAACAGCGGTTAGTCATCACAACGAAAACCTGAAAGATTGCAGGCAGAAGAGGCGCAGTGAGAGAGAAAGAGAGACGATGGCGATTGTGGTCACGCACGGGTACCACAAGGGCGCCAGGCTCCGTTCCTAAGGAGCTGTAGTTTCGACAATGAGAAGACATAGAGAATTACAGGTTGGGCCGCCACTTCCGTCACAGCCGCCGGGCTCCAGATTCCCAGTTTCCCCTTCCATCACTCTATTGGTTGAGATAAAGCAAGTAGAGGGGAGTGAGTGTTTTAGGTAAGGTAATGAGGGAGAGTCTGCCAGAGGATCAACAGCTGGGAGGTGCCCAAAGAAGGAACTCTGGCAGGAATGGAGCTGTCCGCCTAAGTCACTCCCACTGGAAGCCATCTGCACAGAAGGAACACGCGTCTTAAACTCCCTATGACGAAAACACCAAGTAGCTGAACGACTTCTTATTTGTTTAAAAACTTGGGATGATTGAGACCGCAAACAAATGACTGGTAATCAAAATCAAACGAGAAACTCGATAAAAATGTCTACTTCGATATTAGTCTACAACGTACAGCAATGGCTGAGGGATGCCCCAGATTCCACATTCCAGCACCGTCTTCAAGCAAACTTGCTGCTGGCTGAGAATCATATCATCCTCATCCAAATGACTGCTAACCCAAGAGAGTCAGCACGGAATTAATGAGGTGGCTAAAGTCGGCCCGTCTATTTTGCAGAAAACTGGTACATTTGAACAAAGAGAAATAGGGTACTAATTTCTTCCTTCTGACTGCAACCGGTCCTTGATATGTATCCTGGGGTGGTTTCTTCAAGAAATCCCTAGGTTTCCATAAGAATCTCTTATCCCTAGCTGCTTTCCAGCTAACTCAAGGCAAAGAAGAGTTCGTCCATATACAATACAACCTACACTGTAGAAGGCGTGGCCAAACCTGATAAGAGACTGTCTGGGGTGGGGAGTGTGTGTGATCAGATTCAACCAAAAGAATTCTCTCAATTCTTTCTCTCTCTCTCTTATACTTGGCTTTTCGAGAGAGAGTTTCTCTGTGGCTTTGGAGCCTGCCCTGGAAATCTCACTGAAGACCAGGCTGGCCTCTAACTCACAGAGATCTGCCTGCCTCTGCCTCTCAAGTGCTGGGATTAAAAGCATGGCAAGAATTCTCACCATAATTAGACAGGGAGTCCAGGGAACTGACAGTGTCTCACAGACCCCAATCTGATCTCCAGACTTGGATTTCTGGTTTCCTGCCGCCTCTCCCTGGATGCTGAGATGATATGTGTACACTGCTGTTGAGTAGTTTTATGCCATGCTGGGGCTCAAACCCAGGCACGTTAGGTAAGCACTCTATCTGTTGAATTTCATCCTTAGTCCTCCAGTCAGTCTTTGATAGAAATGGGGTGGGGAGTGGGGGTGTTTGCTTGCAGGACTGTGCAAGGAAAGACACGGTTCTGAGACTCCAAATTCAGTTCTGAGATTACCCCGTCATTGTGCATGGTGACAATGGTCATTATTTAACCATTGCTATACTCTGGCAGACTTGGGGTTATATGTCGGTTAATAAGATTGAAGAAAAATATTAAGCATGGTGATACACATTTATAAACCCAGCACTTAGGAGGTTGAAGCAGGCAGATGGTGAGTTCAAAGTCAGCCTGAATTACACAGTAACTTCCAGGTCAGCCTGGGTTACAGAGAGAGATCCTCTTCCCACCCACCCCACCCCCATCCTTAAAAAAAAATCTACAAGTGTACTTTTGTAGTACAGCTGTGTTTAAAGTGAGCACGCCCTGTGTTCTCAAGTTGGCTAAATGGGAAAGGTTTGCAGAGCAAGAGAAAGCATTATTTAGGAAAAAGCCTCGTTATTTTGTCTGTCTCCTTTGCTTTATCTCATCGGACGCTGTCCTGAGACATTGACCGTAATGGAGAAGCCTGGGTCTGGGCTGGCTGTGATTGACAGCTGCCAACCAGGTGTCCCTCAGCCCCAGGTGCTCTGCTCCCCACTAAGAGCTTCAGTGTGACAGCTCGACATCAAAGCCTGTTCACAGACTCCAACAGACAGACGATTTGGTTCATGTCTTACTAGAAGAAAAGTTCTGGTTCAAATAAGGAAAACGTTCATGACTGAGGGGTGGGGGTGGGGGTGGAGCAAGGGATAAAAACCCTTTCCCCCTGTGTAGGAATTTACCTTTCCAACTTAAGTCAGAGTAAATAATCCTACGACTCCAATGATTGTAAGCGACTCTGGCCTCTCTGTGGGTGGATCTTTTTATGCCTATTGAAGGAGTCTATACCTGCCCTATGTCCCACCCCCCGCCCTCCCCAAAAAACCCAACCCACGCAGCACTATCTTTCACACGTGCCAGACCAAGCATCAGCATGAACGGTGGTAACACCTGGCAAGTAAGGGCAGGCTCTTTCCTAAGCTCTGCTTGCGCACACTCCTTAGCCTAACTATTCAAATCCCTGGAGGTGCCAGGATTTCCCCACAACCCGTACTTAGGATGTACAGAAATAATATACAGAAAGGGTTGCTTGTTAAGGATATGGTTTTTTTTTTTCTATTTTGCTCTAATGCAGGAGAAAACATCTACACCAACAGGAGCATTTGCACATGTGGCCGGCACCCGAGAGCGGCAGCTAGCTTGGGTTGCATTCTCACGGGTGCACAGCAGACACATCTAGGCTTTAGGAAACTCTGGCAATCTCACTGGCTCAGGAAGACAGAGTGCTGGCTACAGAGACGCAGTTTGCCATTTTAGCCTTTGGACTCCTGACAAAACAAACGTCTCAGATAAAAAGATGGCAGGGTAAGTGATAGTGGGCTTTTTGTTTTGTTTTTACGTGCTCAAGATAGACACTGTGATGTTTTAGACAACAGAACTGCCTTTAATTCCCCCAAACAGTCTGAGATCGCTCTTGCCTTTTGGCTTCTGCATATGCCGGCCTCTCCACCTGGGTGTTCCTCCTGCTTACAGCAAATGCACTTCTCATCTCTCTTAGGTAATATCTACTTGTACATCGCAAGATACCAACTTCTTTCCAGAGGTCTTTCTTGACCTTGGCAACTCGGAGTGGCTGCTTGGGCTTTGGTGGTTTCACTCATCAAAAATGCCTTCAATTTTGTTTTCAGCAAGAAATGCTCATTACCAGCTGACCATTCGGGACAGATGATGTAATGAGTGTCTGCTCTAAACTCTACCTTCCCAGCTCACTTTGTATGTGTGTGTCTGCATATGGGTACACATGGACCTGTGTCCATATGGAGGCCAGAGACAGGCACTGAGTAGCTCCCTCAATTCCTGCCCTGCCTTACAAAGACAGAATCTCTTCCTGAACCCAGGCTGGCCGCCAGCAAACCCTGAGGCTCCACGATAGCTGGGCTTACAGATGTGCTTTGTTGAGCTCATCTCCTTTAAGTGGGTGTTAGGGATCCAGCTCAGGCCCTCGTGCTTATGTGGCAAGCACTGTGCTGGCTGGACCATCTCTCTGCATGCCCCCGTTGGTTTTTAAATTTGATTTTGTTTAGAATAATGAGTACGCAATTTCTTTAAAAAGATTTCACTCAGGTCTGATCAAAAGCTTTCTGAACAACGCTAGCTATTGAAAAAGGGGACTAAGGAGTTACTGGGGTATGATGGAGAGGGGCCCATTCACTTAGGGAATCTTATCAAAGAACTACTCGGGAATCTCTACTCTCGTTCTGATGATGTGGCAGCTATGAAAGATGTAAGAAAACAAGGGTGGATAAAAGGTGCTTGCCATTGAGATTAACTCTAGTTTGGTCCCTCGGTCTCACATGGTGCAAAGGAACGGCTTCCCAATGACCTATTGCTTACACACACACACACACATTAAATAAATAAATGTGATAAAAAAAATAGGAGAAATAAGTAAACAAGTAAAATGAATATATTAACTTCTCATGTTTCTTGGGGACTTCACAAATTTTCCAATCCTTACTCAAGGCAGAAACCAGATCGTATAGGTGATGGACAGTAAGTATGTGGTCCCTTATCTATCCCAGGAATGCCTCTAAACATGAGACAAAAACCCACATTTTATGATCTTCAGTAATTGAAGGACACGAGGAAGGAAGTCTTTCTAATCCAACAACACACTCTTTCAAAGCCACTGCCAAACCACAATCCCAGAGAACTTAGACAATGATGAGGACACTGAGAGAGACTTACATAGATCTCATCTACATGGGAAGTAGAAAGTAGAAAAAGACAAGATCTCTTGAGTAAATTGGGTGCACGGGGACCTTGGGGGAGGATTGAAGGGGGAAGGGGAGAGGCAGGGAGGGGAGCAGAGAAAAATGTAGACGTCAATAAATATCAATTAAAAAAAGCCACTGACAGTGCTCTGGGCCACGAGGATCTCTTAATATCTAATCTGCACAATTAAGATTTATTAAGTAAGCTGAATATGATTCAACATTGTACAAATTAGCTTACCTCCACATATGAAATTGGGAATATTCCTATTTTATCTGCCAGCATTCCCTCAGCCCAGTTCTCATCCACTCTGCGGATCACAGTCAGGACGTCATCCTGAGAAAAACAACCAATCATGAGTCTCTCTGATCACATTAAATTTATCACCTAATTAGCATCCTACATAAACAGACTGAAGTCTTAATAGTAGGCAAATAAAAATTCTGTAACATGTCTTTAATACAAAAAATATGTTTTCATAAAGCACACAGGACTACCAGTCAACCTGATGTCTTCTAAATTTTGTTTTTACATCCCTTGTAGTGGCGGTGGGGAATGAGCAATAGTGTGCCCGTGGGGGTCAGAGGACAACTCAGGGGAGGTGGCTTTTCCTACTGTGTGAATCCCGGTGAGCAAACACTGGTCAGGCTTGGCAACAAGTGTCTTCACCAACTGAACTATCTCGCCAAGACCTACTGTTCTCTTAGACATCTATAAAACTACAAACGTCTACCAAGAGTCCAGGTGCTTCCTTTGAGAGGCGTAAACTGCAACTCAAAGGCCATCCCCTTAGCATCTCAGATGGACATCTGTTTACATTGTCCTCAGGTATTTCTCGCTATAGTTGACATCACTGAAACAAACATCCTACTGCTTCACTTCCCCAAAACACGGCTTTCTGCTTGAAATTCCAAACCGTCTTATCAATTCAGTAAATATATTCCTGTGTGCTTTTAAGCAAAGAAATTTACATATAAAGTAAAAAGTAATGATGCTTTATTTCTTCTCTGGGATTGTACTTTGGCACCCATGGGTGGCACACATACACACCCCCTTTTCAAGCGGCTCAGAAAGAAACTGACTCTAAACAGGAGAATGAGGCTACAAAGAACATCAGCCCAAATTATCCTTCGGAGACATCCACACACAGAATGACTTTCCTAGCGGCCTGAAGACGGCTTCCTGGGATCTTTAAAAGCACACTGACAGAGTTCACATAAACTATTTTCTCTTTTTGCAAGATGAAATACCAGTCACATTCCAGGTGTGTGGGAAAACCCACGAAAGCTGAAAGCAATCTCGCGGATACTTTACCTTTGCAAAGGGAAGGCAGTCTTTGTCCGCTTCCTTGTCTTTCACCTCAAAGTCATAAAGTGCTTTGCACTGAGGTGGGGGCTGAGGTAAAGGTTTGATGATCTGCACAAAGTTGGTGGGGAAGAAGCCGTGGACCCCATTGACTTCGCCATGGTACCAATTCTCGTCCACTTGTCTTCGCAAAATGATGATGTCGCCTTTGCTGAACTTCAGGTCTCCGGGCTCCTTTCCTTCGTAGTTATATAGCGCTTTGGCACATGGTAACTGCGGTATACCCTTAAAGAAAGAGAGGAGTTCCAGTGAAGTAGCAGTCAGATGGCATCTCTGAAAATACGATCACATTCTTGTCGTCTTTAAGTCAAGATCATATCCAGCAGCTTGGCACTTAGAAGAAAACCTTACATAAAAACCTAATTACATTTACTACAACACCAATACAAAGAGCATGGTATTTCTGCATTATCCACAGGATAGCCTCTCTGCCTAAATTTAATAATAGTGAAGCTCTGGTTTTGTTTGCCTGGGATTATTGCCTAAGTCTGTTTCCTGGAATGAAACTCAAAAATTCATAAAAACCAAACTTAGTTTTTATACCAATGATTTATTAATCAAGATAGATGATATGGTTGGTGAAGAAAAATTTAAATCAAAACCTGATCTATCGGGTTCATAACTTCTCTTAAGCAGATTAGATTTGGGGCAAACATGTTTCTGATGTGGCTTTTAATGTGGGCTCCAGATCTTGATCTTTTGTGAACTTAGTACATATTTAATAAGATGCCTTTCTATGCTCAAGAATGGAATACAGCAGTTAAGACCGTCTCAGACCCTGAGTGTACCAGGTAGCACTACTTGATACAGCCCAAAGACACATGAGAAAGTCTTAGCTGAGCACTTATCTTTACGTGATTGTTCTGTAGACATCATAGATGACTGTCTTGACTGCTAGAGGTTGGTCTGTGTGGGGCTGTCCTGATTGTTAAGGTCTGTCTGTGTGGGGCTGACCTGATTGTTAAGGTCTGTCTGTGTGGGGCTGACCTGATTGTTAAGGGTTAGCATTTTGGATTTTTTTGTTGCTTGTTAACTGATATAAGAGTGTCCAGCCCACTATGGGCAACACCATTTCATGAACACATAGTCCTGAGATGTATGAAAAAGCCTAATTAGGACCCTGTGAGCAAGTCAGCCACCAGTTTTTCTCCATGGTTTCTGCTTCAAATTCTCTTTGACTATTGCCCAGAGTGTAAGCCAAATAAATCCTTGACTTGTTGCTTTTGGCCAGAATTTTTCGGCACCGCAACAGAAAGGAATCTACAACACTGCCCTCTCAGGATTTATCATCTATAGATTTTAGACATGGTTTTTACAATTTAAGATATTCAACGTGCTCTTCCTGGCTAAATAGAATTGCGAGGCCAAGAAGTGAAGAGGTGAGACTTTAAACATTACAATTTCGTTTTAAAAGGCAAGCTAAAAAAGGTGGGAACCTTCAAGACAATTTAAACATGAGTTAAATGAATTCAGGACGACACTTCCCAGTGGCTCTTGATACCCATCCGTGAACATGAGTCAGCACTTGAAGCTTCCTGGCCTCCCTGGAGTACTGCTGCCCATCACTGACACAGAGGATAACTGTTGAGTCAAATACATCTCTAATGATGTGCAGAATTAGATTACAGCCTTCTGCTTCTCATATCTTCATGGATCCATTCATGGGGAACACACTCATCAAGCTTTTACTGTTGACCAGGCAATGTGCTAGTGCTAACATCTTTAACGGGAATAATGCAGAGTTCTCCTCCCTGAGGGACAGGACAGGTGGAGTAATGACAATCCAGTGGTGTAATCAATGATTGAAACGTCCACTGGTAACGGGAAGAGGGAGAACTCGGGACTTAGCAGATGGGAGAAATGACCTATTTCCCCAAGTCTTCAGGGAAACCTAAGGGGTTGGCTAAGCGAAGTTGGGGTAGAGGGGTAAAAATGAAAACGGGAAGCATTCCACTCAGAGGGAATAGTACTAGCAAGGAACACAGGTACAGGAAGAGCATTAGCAACGTAAAGTTCAAAAGAGGCCAATAGGGTCAAATTTACAGTGGGTCTTGAATAACACTGTTAGCAGTCTTAGAACAATGGCTCCTTTTGAGCAATAGTCGAGGGCTTGAAGCGCAGATGGCTGTGTCACACTACGGTCCAGGCAGATGAGACTTGCGTCAAAGAGAAAACGGCGTAGCAGCAGCTACATGTAAAACAGAGCTGTGCACGGCTGATTGTTTTAAGTTTAATCTTTCCAAGAAAGTAAAGCAATGCACGTGTTCATGTTCTCCACACTCCACTCATATAAACAAAGATCAACTTTTAATGCCCTTGATGGAAACAAAACTTTATAATAGATTCCAACAATTATCCTGTTTTATCATCAGTCTATCCAAACCTTTTTGCTAAATATTTCTGTTTGAATTAAGGTAAACAGTAATTCTTTCTCTCAAGAAAGACTGTTCAGCAGTCGTCTTGCCTTGGCTTGGACCATCGGATGCCAAGTAAAAGGGCTCTGAGCAGCAGCATCCTTGGAAGGCAAGAGTTGAGGCGTCTAGAAATACTGATGCCCTCATGCGCCTTTTTGAATCCTGCCTTGAGACCTAGCTTCTAACAGGACAACTCTTGTCACTTGACCTTGATGTGCCCTTGTGAGTACGTCTGCTGCTGTACCCTCTGGCTCCTCCCACATGCTCTTTATATTATGTATTTCCAAAGCCTGTTTTTTTTTTTTCAGTGCTTAGCAATACTTCCCAAAGCCAAGTTTGAGAAAATAAATGTAAAACGGCACAGCAGTAAGTGTTGCTGGGGAGGGGGATAGAAAGGACTGGCAAGGGCACGACAAGGGACTGAGCTAAGTCTTGCATCTGATGAGACTGTGAGAGACCATGGGGGATGGTAGCAGACTCCACCAGCTGGGCTGCTTATTGGCTGTGTGACCTTGGGCAGGTCGGCGTCCCTGTGCCTTGACTTCGTCATCTGGAATTGTGATGAGTATTTGGTGAGTTTGTGCATTTACATCCCATAAAAATAGCCTAGAAGGAACTAAAACGCTACATCTGTGGACGATCATCATCATCATCATCATCATCATCATCATCATCATCGATCAGTGTGCAAAGCCTGGTCACCAGTGAAATGGGGCACTTGACAATGCATTTGTTTTCATGCAGTTAAACCCTTTTCTTTGGGATGGATTCACATAGCAATCATATTTCATATATATATGTGTGTGTGTGTGTGCTTGTGTGTGTGAATGTATGTATATGTGTGTGTGTGTGTGTGTGTGTGGATATATATGTGTGTGTACACATACACACATATATAGTCACTGTACGACGATACAAAGAATGTTCCTCCCAGGAACTGCTCAAGAACTTTGAAATGTGCATTTCTGAAGCACACAGTTGTTCTCGGAGACGAATTCATTCATCTTCTGGTGGCACAGAAGAAATTACAAATTCACTGACATGCACCGTTTAATAGGGGCTGGCATTTTAGATGTGGCCGTAGCTCATCTTGACAGGGCTAATGTAAGGCATTGGAGGCCTGCATGAATTAATTGGAAATCCTATTACAAACTCGGTGACAAATAACTCTATTCACCATCATGGCCCGTTCTCTCAATTTCCACCACACACACCTCAATTAGCTCTGTTTGGCCGGCTCTACCCCAGATTCATGCCAGACAAATCCACACACCAAGATTCAGATGTAGCAGTCTTGGGAACCACTTTCAACTGACACTCGAAGAGATCCGTAAAGGTTCTGTGATATGCTGATGTGGAAATGGAGGGAATTTATTTCTTAACAGATCATTTCCACACCCCGGTGGCCTAATGGACTTATTAACTTTTCCACAAAGCGAATCTATTAAGTGCTCCTAAAATCATCAAGCATCCTTAATAGAACAAGTGGCGACGGGGAAACCTATTACGATGATGGCACTATGCATTATGGCTAGCCCGGGGTTACTGGCCCCCACGCAACCAAAACTTCATTAATTCACACTGACTTGCCCAAGGTTGAGTGCCACGGTTATTTCGGTGATCAATAACCACAGAGAAAAGAGCCATAAAGCTTATGGCTACCGAAACCACGGGTAGACATTTGTGCATCTGGCAGTGCTTTTCTACGGTGTTCTTTTTTCAATTAAATTCTAAGACACTAAAGAAGCCAGTTTGTGTCAAGTTTCTCAAAAGAAGGTTTCCCACATTAAAGAGAATGAATTCTCCCCTGATTTCAAATCGAGCAGAGTTCAGTGATCTTTAGAAAACTTATTCCCATACAGACTGCAGCTGATTAAGGATAAATGGTTTAACGACTTGGAAGAGCAATAAAAGAACACATTTTCCTGCAACATCTGAAGGGAAAAGGCAAAACAATTGGTTTGAAAAACCCTAGGACTAGTCTTGTGGGTAAAATACATCCCGAGCCCAGGGAGGCGAGGCCTTCCCATTCATCTCCCCGAAAGGTCTGGGTGTCGTGGCATCACCCTGGCCTCTGCCCTCTGTACCTTCAGCTGCTTGTCTCTGGATCCTCGCATCAGGCCAAGGCCCCCAAAGAACCGCAGGGTTTAGATTACACTTGGAGACTTTCACTTGGCTACACATGAAAGGGAGGCTTAGAAAGAAAGAAAGCCAGAGAGAAACTGCACCGCAGTCTAACCTGGGGTGTGCGGCCGTCACTCACGCTGCCAGCTTTATCAAAAGCCTTGGCAACGGACACAGGCAAAGTATTAGAACAATTCTTTATCGGCGGCAATTTCAATAAATACTGGATTATTATTTTGCTTGTTAAAAAGAGCAGGACAGTGGACCCACTTTACTTTGCAATTAATGTTTGCTTCTGAATTACACACTGAAGTTTTTTTACCGATGGCATTAAAACCCTCACGTGATCTGCACACAAATATTTGTGATGAAATGCTTTCTACTTCCATCTCTGCACCACCAAGCACATTCCAATATATCTGACAAAACGCTCCTTGATGAGCCAGCTGAGCGCCCAACAGGTAAATAAAACGCTCACTGCCAATTTATTTCCTGGACTCGAAATGCCAATGCCCAGAAATACATGCACGGCAAGCTCTCTAAATTCAGATGCCTCCAGGCAATTCTGACTGCCCCATAAAGTAAAACAGATTCAACGACCTACTGAAAAGAAGGTCTAAAAGCTGCTCCTGCAGCAGGGATGGCTATAAAATGTGAATTCAGTTATATCTAAATTGGCATTTAACTCTGCCTGGTTCCAGCTCAACTTCAAAAACTTTGCAGAAAGAACTGAGAAGGGAGAAATAAGAGACCGCACTGTACGCAGAGATCAAGTATCACAGTGGATTAAAAAAAATAATTTTAAAAATGAGGCCATTTATTTGGGTATGTGTGCACCTGTGCCTCAGGTGTGAATACATGTGGGCACCTGTGCATCAGGTGTGAGTACATGTGGGCACCTGTGCATCAGGTGTGAGTACATGTGGGCACATGTGCCCTGACAAGCATGTAGAGGTCAGAGGACAACCTTGTGGAGTTGGTTCTCACCGTCCACCACGCGGGTTCTGGGGATCGAACTCAGGTCACCAACCTTGCACACCAAGCCCCTTTACCCACTGAGCCATCTTGCCAACCCAATACAATATACTTAATGGCTATTAAGTATAAAACCTTGTTCTCAGGGTGTCTAGGTCAAATGATTACTTAGATATGATTAGACTCTGACTGGAAATGTTTCGATTTCAATAGAATGCCCCAGTAATTACTACAAGCTCTATCTCTAAAGTAGTGGAGGGAAATTATTAGGACTCTCAAATCTCCTCTTAGTTCATATGTTAATTGTTGTTTATTTTAACACTTACCTGTAGAGAGCATTGTGCTACAGGACTTTTACCATCTCCTTAAGCTCCTGCAATCCCACTCGCCCCAAATTTATTAATAAAAACTTCTGTGTAAGCACCGAGCAGTGATGGATTGCACTGCCGAAACTCTAAATCTCCTACCCATAACTTAACACCTACCAGTGCTTTGTAAATTATCAGCACTTAAGGGGAAATTTCCCCCCACTTACATTTATTCTTTATTTTTCTTTTAGGGTACCCGGAAAGCAACGTAGGGCCTGGTCCATGCTAGATAAGCCCTCTACCAGTGAGCCACACCCTAACTCTACACAGATCCAGTCTTTCCATTCCATTACCCTAGCATCCTGATTCTCTTCAGCATTCTCTTAAAGCCAGTCTCTTTATCTAGCCTTTCTGCCCTACTCCAGATCAGGTTCCAATTTCACTGCAAATCAAGAATGTGTGCTGACCCAGGCCAGCCAAACAGGGCACCGAGGCACCCTGCTTGAAAGCAGTGCTATAGAGGGAAGAAGTGAATCACAGAACACTTTGGGAAAAAAAAAACAACTTATATTAGGAAGCAGGAAAACAAAACAAAATAAAAACTAGGATGGAAAGGTAAACAAAACCAGCAAAATGAAACCATGGTAGCAAGAATAATTCCTGAAACACGGTCTCGTCAACATCAACAATGTCTTTACAATCTAGAGATGGTTCCCAGTGACCTCCTAAATCAAATTAATGTTCTAAGTCATCGGCTTTATGGCTCTGAGTTTGGGCTGACCGTTCCACCTCGTCTTTTCTACCCTCAGCAAGTAAAGCTGTTGCTGTCAGCACCTCCAGGCTCACACATGCCGTTCCTCCACCAGCAGAAGTTACTGTGAGCAGCCTGGGTCTCCTGCCCCCAGTCTGGGCACACATGCCCTTCCTCCACCAGCAGAAGTTACTGTGAGCAGCCTGGGTCTCCTGCCCCCAGTCTGGGGCTGAGCCGTGTTTCACTACCTACACCCTGCTGTGGAACAATCTTTGTACAATGTAAACATATATTATTCTTATTGGTTAATAAAGAGCTGATTGGCCCAGAGCTGGGCAGAAAGAAATTGGGCAGGAGAGTCAGATTAAGAGGGCGCTGGGAAGAAGGGGGCGGAGCCTGAGGAGTCTCCAGCCAGATGCAGAGAAAGCAGCAGATGTGCATTCCAGACTGAGATAAGGTACCAAGCCACGTGGTAGAACACAGATAAAAATATGGGTTAATTTAAGTTGTAAGAGCTAGTTAGTAACCAGCCTAAGCTATTGCCTGAACATTTATAATTAACATTAAGTCTCTGTGTGGATACTTGGGAGTCAGCTGGCGGGACAGAGCTGACCAGAGGTCCCGACATAAAACTCTGCCTACAACCTGCAGCTGATAATCACACGTCGTTTCTTTTGCTGGCATTCTTATCTATCTAGGATGGCCGTTTCTGTTGTTTGCGATGGCACAAATGAGGCCAGGCTCAGAGACTCAGCCGTGTCGACAGGCTCTGTCTCCTTATGAAGATTCTCCCCACTCTATTTCACTGAGGTGCTGTTCTCACGTATACCCAGACTGCCCTACCCATACTGTCACGGTTTGCACCTCACTCAGTGCAGAAGCCCCACCCTAGATCAGAGCATCCTGCACTGTGGGGCCTTGCATTATCCCTCTTGATACCCTCTGAGCACTGACCTCAGTGTCTGTGAATAAATTCTTGCTGGAATGAAAAAAAATGTTGTCCCTAGTGGGCTGAGCGCTAACGTGTGGATGGATGAGTGAAAGAAAATTGTATTCAAGGTAAAGTAACTAAAAAGACGGTTGTGTAGGTAGTTCATCGGCTTTGGGTACACACAGGCATATATTTAAGAGTCTTCAGGGCTGACTGCTACACAGTAGGCATGGGATTCCAAAGTGTGAACAGCATAGGAACACAAAAGGATCGAGCATTCCACTCCTGGGGTTCTGGGAAACCCGAGGCCCTCAGAAGTGTTCCAGAGAGACCTAGAAAAATAGGAACAAGTCCTGCTAATTGGCAACCACATCCACGAACAGAACCATGTCCAAGTACAGAGCCACATCCAGCTGCGGAACCACATCCGCATACAGAAAACATCCTGCTAATTGCCAGTCACGTCCATGTACAGAACCACACCCACGTACAGAAAACAATCTGAACACGAACAGTCGAATGCATTCTGTGAAGCGAATGGCTGGCATTTGAAAAATGCACAACACTATGCAGCAAACCACAGCAAACAAATATTTTCCTAACAAATTCATGCAGCGGTTATGAGGAAATTTATAAGTTTTTCTTGAATGGCCTTAAGGGGAGTGCCCAACTGACAGACAAAACACTAAAACAAATCTTATGAATGTCTTTAAGGGGATACAGCAATTGAGAATGGAATTCACTGAAGTACAATGCAGGAAATTCATGTCACTCAGTATCCTGAATGTTCGTTTGCTGTTTCACTACGTGCTCGATAACTGTGAGAGTATTTTTGCAGAAAGCATGGAAATGCACTGGGACATCCCCTGCAGTGAATTGCATTGCTAGCTTGAAGACTCAAGGCACGAGGCAAAATGGTTCCTAGTATAGCAGCTGTCCTTTCCCTGCCCCCGCCCCATAGGAAGCTTCTGACCTGGGCTGGGGCTGAGGGTCAGACAGGCAGGAGTGGCCACACAACCAGGAATACTGTGCACCCTCCCAGAAACCCAGGCAAGAAAGAACAAGGAGAAGGCATGCGAGTTGGCCGGGCTGCTGTAAAAACCCTGGGAGACTCTAAATCAAATCTGATGACTTAGTCTCGTATGTGTGCGTGTGTTCCCATGTTTCACTTCAGGACCCTGGAGAAAGTGTGCCCACCTAATCTAAACAATGAATGTGGAAAATAGTTTCACAATTGAGACAACACTGCAATAGATCCCAGCATATGCGGTCAACAGACAAAAGTGTCAAGGCAATTTGACTGCAGAAGAGATGAGCTTTTCAAAAGATGCTGGGACGATTGAGATGATATGAGACTTGACCCCTATCTCATACTATATGAAAAAAAAAACCTAATTTCAGACGACTTCCATAATCAAATGTGAAAGTAGGAACTCTTGAGGGGGAAAACAGAAAATATGTTGTGATTTAGTAATGGACCAGACGAAAGACAAAATAAAACTAACCATAAACGTTCATCAACTGGACTTTCTTATAACTAGATCGTTTTGATCATCCAAAGACAATGAAGGAAATAAAAATGTTAGTGATGGATTGGGAAATATTTCCAATGTTAAAATCTAACAAAAGACTCAATCCAGAAACACAAAACTCCCATGAATCAACCAGAAGCAGGCCACCGCTTTAGAAAAGGGGCAAAGGGGGGTTGGAGTGATGCTTCAGCGTCACGAGCTCACACCACTGTTGCAGAGCCCAGAGTTCGGGTCCCAGCACCCACACTAGGCACCTTCAACCCTCTGTAACTCCAACGCCAGGGATCCCATGCCCCTGGCCTTCGTAACTCTGCACTGAGGAGCACACATCCACATGCAGATACACGGGAGCACATACCTACACGTGGATACACAGGAACACACACATACCTACATGTGCATACACAGGAACACATACCTACATGTGCATACACAGGAACACATATCTACATGCAGATACACAGGAACACATGCCTATATGTGGATACACAGGAACACACACATACCTACATGTGCATACAAAGGAACACATACCTACATACAGATACAAAGCAGCACATACCTACATGTGGATACACAGGAACACATGCCTACATGTGGATACACAGGAACACACACATACCTACATGTGCATATACAGGAACACATACATGCCTACATGCAGATACACAGGAACACATACATGCTTACATGTGCATACACGGGAACAGATACATGCCTACATGTGGATACACAGAAACACATACCTACATGTGCATATACAGGAACACACATATACCTACATGTGCATACATAGGAACACATACATGCCTACATGCAGATACACAGGAACACATACATGCCTACATGTGGATACATAGGAACACATACCCACATGCAGATACACAGGAGCGCATACCTACATGCAAATACACATATATACATGTATAATTAAAATGGTAAAAGTAAATCGTGTTTTTTTTTTTTCTAAACTGAAGATCCAAATACAGACAAGGAAGTTGTACTGCATGGCCATGATCAGGACTCAACCGCTTGGGTAGTAATGGAAACCAAAATATCACTCGAATGAGACATGAGTTCACATCTACTAGACTAAAGGAAATTCAAGGATGACTGGGCTACAGCTCAATCATAGAGCACTTGTCCAGCATGGGAGGCGCTGGGCTCACTCGCTAGGGCTTCAATGTCTACAACAATAAAAGAGTGAGTGAGCGAACAGTTTAAAGACTGACAACAAAAAATGTCAAAAAATAAGAAGGAAGTGGAACTGCTAAATAACAAACAGGAGTCAGGAACTGACAAATTCTTATAAAGATACACAATTTACTCTATGCCCTAGCAATTCCACTCTTCTGTATTAACTAACAAGAAATAGAAACATTATGGTCACACAAAGATTTGTGCAAAAATGCTCATTGGGGCACTGTTTATGAATACCAAACACCAAAAATAACCCCAACGCCCATCACAATGAGAACAGGCAATGGACACTACCCAGCTATACCAATGGGGGCTGTAGGCATTACTGATGATGCTGTAGCCTTGAATTCAACCTCCAGCACCACCACCAGAGGCCTCACAAACACACTGCACATCAGTGGGAAAATCCCACATAAGGACCATGAGATCACGCTGATACAGCATTCGGGAATAAGCAGGACAAATCACTGTGACAGAAATCAGAACAGCAGGTCCCTGCAAAATGGCAAGTGTGTAGCAATAAGGAGGCATGGGAAAGATGACAATCTGCATCCAGGCAGGGACATGCGTTACCCAGGTAAACATGTATCAAAATGAAACAGATTGTTCACTTGTGAACCAAGCTTCACATGTAAAATTTACCCCAATTAAAAAAAATTAGAGATAAAACTCAGAAGCAGCACTTAGATTAAAAACAACAACAACAACAAAAAAAAAAAAACCCCTCTAGAATGACCTAACACACCAGGCACGTTACCATGCATCAACACAGTGGGGGACATGCAAAACTTCTGAGGGAATAAGCTACACTGCCCATCAACAGAATGGCAAAGCTAGGAAAACAAGAAATCTAAAGGTGGGTATGCCCAACTTTTGGGCACTGCGATATGCACCATGACTTTGTCCCCCTTCAAAGTTCGTGTTTGAGAACTGTCTGATCAAGTTAACACTAACACACACACACCATTTTCATACCTCTCCTGGACCGCATGTGGCGTGCGGGCTGCATTTGGACAAACCTGAGAGGACAGACACTGTTGAGAAAGCAAAGCTATGACCGCATGTGGCGTGCGGGCTAAATTTGGACAAACCTGAGAAGACAGACACTGTTGAGAAAGCAAAGCTATATCTCCACGCAGGCAGGGGTAGAAGAAATGCAGAAAGTCGGCCCCAGCCTGACTGCGCACTGGGCACCAGGCAGCCTCTCCATCCCGCATCCAAGATGCGCTCTAAATCTCACGGACGAAGGAAGGGGGAACTACGACATGCACGGCCATTGAGGACGGAGAGAAGTTGAAAGCGTGGCCGTACTTTCATACAGTACGATGGACCAGCCGCAGAACTGAGGTGCATTAACAGAACAGGGTTCAGAGCTCAGCTTTCAACACTCTGAAAAGGTCTCTCACAAAGAGAGCAAGACCGGTTCATAGTCAGTGAAGAAAAAACACAGCTTAGACCAACGCATGCATTATTGAAGACGGAGAGGAGAATCTCCTGACAGGGAGAGCTGTTAAATATTGCAATGGATTATGATAGCTCCTTCGCTGGAGACTTTGAACATAGGAGCAAGTCACAAGCTTGGCTCTGCTTACAGGCAGGGGTTTCTAGGAATACTATGAGCTCTTTAGCAATCAAACTATTTATAAACAAGTTATTGATTTTTTTTGTCCTATTTCTCTTTGAAGGGTAGGCTCAAAAATAGGTGTAATGGTTATATTTTTGTTTGTTTGTTTGTTTCGTCTTTGACACCAACCTTGAGTCACATGGGAAGAGGAATCTCAATTGAGAAAATGCCCTCATCAGAATAGTCCGTAAGAAAGTCTGTGGAGCATTTTCCTGATTAATGATTGATATGGGAGGACCCAGCCCACTGGGGACAGTTCCATCCCTGGGCAGGCTGATAGTACAGGGCTGTATAAAAATGTAATCTGATGGCTTGGAGGGTAAGAGCACTGGCTGCTCTTCCAGAGTTCCCAAGTTCAATTCTCAGCAACCACATGGTGGCTCACAGCCATCTGTAATGAGACCTGGTTCCTTCCTTGCCAGCAGTACATTATTTGCTTAATAAATAAATCTTTTAAAAAAATGTAATCTGAGCAAGTCAGTAAACAGCGCAGCTCCACGGCCTCTGCTTCAGCCCTGTCTTGGCTTCCCCTGAGGTTGGTCTTTGGGTCATGCTGTTTCCTCACAGCAGCAGAAAGTATCTAAGCAATAAGCACAGGAATAAGGTAAAGGAGGCTGTATAGGAAGTCAGCAAGGACACGCTCAGAAAGACAACAGACACTGAACTTACAGAAATATGACATCTAGACAGTCTGGATCCTTCAAACCTATTGTAACCCGCTACAGCGTCACTGGGAAAATCTGGGAGTGCTGTCGTCATCCAGCCAGCCACACTGCCTTTTATCTAGTTATTTAAGCCATGAAATAGCCACACGGGGCATGCATATATCACCATTCCTGCTCTTCAAAGGGATGTTCTGGCAGTCAATTAAATGTGGAGCTACGGAGCACAGGCTGAATAATCGCTTTAGAATAACAAACATCTTAGTTTCAAATAAATTCATTACAAGGACAATAAAATCAATCCCATGAAAGCCCCAATACAGAACCAAGGTCTTTAAGATGCAATTAAATTTCATCATGCAAAAAAAAAAAAAAGCCAACTCCCAAATCCTATATATGTGTAAGCTTTGCAATTCTGATTTTCAAAATGGAGTAACCAAAATGGTAGCCCAACAACCTCCCAGCTGAGTTCCTCCTGCAACTGTGGGAAATGATGCTCGAAAAATACTTCGGAATATTCTCGAGTATTCTGGAATACTCCAAAAATATTCTGTAGTAATAAAATACTTGAAGATACTAACTGCCATTATCCTCTGCTTCCTCTGAAGCGAAAAATTAGAGTCCACGTCCAAAGAACAGTTTTATCAACAGGTAACTGTGTGTTTCATCAGAGTGTCCCACGAACAAAGTAGTCCAGCTGAAGGATGACCATGACCTCAAGTGAGGAATAAAGAAACAGAGCAATAGAGGGGGGCAGAGGCTTAGTGGCTAAGCTGGTTCTCCAGCTCTCTCACTGTATTCTAAATAATTAGACAAGGTAAGCTTAAACGGAATGAAAAGCTGGCTCCTGGCTGCACATATCCCCCTCAGTCCCACTCCAAACTGCTCCTAACTAATCCTGATGGGCATGGTCAGCTGCACTAAATAATTGACAACTTCCACGCAGCATCAGTGCCACAGGGCAATGCCCACTGTCCCCATTATTCAGGTTCATTCTCGATAGTAACTGGACTTTCAACTTTACTGTGCTAGGTTCCTTTATGGATATGGGGGAATTAAGTGATAAATAAACACAATACAACAACAACAACAACAAAATAGGAAGAAAGGAAAAGAAAATAGGACCCAGGCTGTCTCTATGACCATGTGCTCTGTTTCTGTGGGCCATGTGACTCAATTAATTGGTACGATTGCACTTGGAGGGCTTCTGTCGACAGTGTGATCCACTGGCACTGCAGATCTTGGAGCCTGGGGGTTAAGCATGTTAGCTTTGGGGAAAATAATGAAAGCCCGAACACATCCCCTCAAGTCCAAAGGGGTTAGTTCACTGAACTTGTGAACACATGGAAATCACTTGACATGGCACCTTCAAAAATACCTCCTTCTTATGCAAGGGAAGAGACCAAAATATGACCCTCACTATTTTTAAAAGGATACCTAGTCAGATGGTTACCATGTGCGTGTGTGTGTGTGTGTAAGAGCAGGGAGAGAATGAACTAGATTCATACCTGAAGAGAAGCAGCCCAGCCCTGGAACCTGCTTAATAAGATGCTTATTAAACGCGCAGGCTGGGACTTGTGGCTTCTGCATTTCTAGGAGCAAGTCAAGGGAATCCACAATCTGAGCAGCAAAGGTATCTAGGGTCAGTCTTCTCCCCAAACTCCTTTGCTGTTTCTTCTTTCTCAGTTGCCTCAGGGCTTCATCTCTGAGTCCTTTCACTACCTAACTTCACTCCTAAGATGACGATCTCACCTAGTTCCTTCCTTGAAGCCGTTTGTGTAAGCCTTTCTCATTCATGGCGATATACCAGAATCAACTAGGAAGTTTCTGGTTTCCTCCTCCTTCTCTTAAAGTTTCCTAAGGCCCCACACCAATTAAGCCAGTATCTCTAGGGTTAGTCAGACGCCTGTGAATTTTTAAGAGCTCCTGGATGACTCCCCACAGGCTTAGCTAACTATGTCTGGTTCACCGAACTGCTGGTCCACCCCACGGTACCTCCCAGAACCGATCCCTGCCAGCACTTCTCACCTGTGCCCTGAAAGTCTTCTTCATGCCTCAGCTTACCTCAAGCTGGCATGTCCAGAACTGACTTCCGGATTTCTACCTGCCCCTGTACCAGTTTTCCCCACCTCACCCCGACTCTTCATCTCACTACTCAATCCCTCAGTAAGCCTACTCGCTCTAACTTCTAGAGGTGCCACACCCATCCACTTCTTACAACCTCCACTGCGGTTGCCTAAGCCAGCAACCCTGCTCTCCTCCTGACCCCGCCCCACGCGTCCTTTATTCTGTCTCTTGTCTGTCAGTCTCGTGATGGCTTTCCACTCACTTAATATCCGACAAACCTCTTCCCCTGGTCTTCTTGCTTTCTGTCCCGAGGCCCTGTTTACTACAAGCAAATATGGCTGCCTGCACCCAGATCTTGGACTTCCTAGCTTCTAGAACTGTGAAAATGAAGAATATCTCAACCTTTAAACTATTAATCACATGCTGGCTCCAGAGCTAAACCGAAAACAACAGACGGAAGTTATTACACAGGGCCCAAGCTCATTTTCAGTGTCAGAGCTGAGGAATTTCTCTAATCATAAGCTGCCAATCAACATGGAGCCCAGCGCACCACCCACCCGTGTGCTGCCTGCTGGAACTTTGGGGTTCCCTCCTCTCCTCAGCATTATTATTTTTTTTTAGCTTTTTAGCAATTCATTTCTCCTTCCTCACTCCACAACTTCACACCCGGAGCAAAGAACGCTGAATGGTGATTTTTACAGTGCTTTGAAGGTCTGGTGGCTGTGACGTTGGAAGGGAAGCAAGCCATCCATCCTTCAGTACAGCGCTTTATACGACCCAGTTATTCTACAACAAACACGCGGCATTACACTCTTGATGTCAGCCGCGCACGCCACTGCCTGGGACACAGAGACACATCCATTATTATGGTTTTACTTATCACCGTGTCCTCCCGTTTTAAGTCCCTTTAGACAACACGCATCTTCTCCTGACAACACCCTCAGCTTGTACAGCAGAGGATCTTCGCAAACACCCCCTTGCAGCAAAGGAAACTGTTTTATTCTCTAGGATATAAAATAAACAAAAGCCAAGATTGTGGGAGCAGAAACAAAGATCGTATAAAATTAAGCTCTGCCGTGTGGGGAGCAGATGAAGTCCTGAGTGAACGTTTATCGTTAGCAGGAGCACTGCCATGTCAAGGGTGCCAATGCCTCAGACCCACAGGTGTGGCAAGGTCTTACACCAGGATAAAGGCAGAAGTTGAGAGAGTATCCAAAAATTATCAACCACAGCTTCCTCCTCCCAGATGACTAGAGCCAGAGAGTCGCCCCCACAGACACCCTCCAGGAGATTAGCTAAGCGCACCTCCTTGTTCATCTGAGTGCAATAAACCTGCCTCCTCAATTCAGATGTACAGTATAAACATGCTGAGTTTCCAGTCTGCTGGACTCCCCCACGAGACCACACAGCCCACCAGACCCCAACTGTTCTGGGTGTTGGTGTGTCTCTGACATTTCTTCATTCCGTTACCTCTGTCAGACAAACCCCTAGCGGTGGGCAGGTTGTAGCACCGAAAGATTAACATACTTTGTACATGCTATAAGAGTTCACTAAGAAAAAGTGCACTAAATGGGTAGGAAAGGACATTTACAACCCATTTCCTATGCCCACGTCACTTAAGAGAGCAGAAGTTACTCTCTACGTCAGTGTTGCAATTAGACACATTTGAACTATGTTAGCTGTCAGCTTCACTCAATTTTAATCAAGTTACATAGTTACTCAAATGTTTTCATGTCTCTGTAATTTTAACTTAATTACATATAAAAAAGCGTTTCCATAGAATTTAGGGATTAAAAGACAAAATCTGCTATACATAGTCAACAAATATACTTACTTCATTATATATCGAAGTGACAGTACTATATATATATAATGAGAACACACACAAACACACGGGGTTGGGGGATAAAGATAAAAGTGCTAAAACTTTAGTTTTCACAGGCAAGATCCTTGAGAATATTTTTGTTTTTTCTCAGACACTATGTGCGGGGGCTGGGGAGACAGCTTAGTCAGCACAGTGCATGCTGCATGGGCACTGAGGACCTGAGTCTGTGCATACTCAGACACATGGGGGCACACATGGGCACACATGGGCATACATGTGTGTGTATGCATACACACACACACACACACATACACACACATGGAGGGATGGAGGGAGGGGCATTGAGGACCTGAGTCTGTGCATGCTCAGACACATGGGGGCACACATGGGCACACATGGGCACACATGTGTGTGTGCATACACACACACACTTGCACGAGCACAGAAATGTATTTCTTTGCTATTCTCTTTTTTCAGACTTCCTCCATTGTATCCCTCTTTCCTACACACAATTAGAACAAAAAAATCCTTAAAATGTTGACTGTATTCTTGAAAATTATTCTTTTAGCATGGAAGATTAATAGCTTAATACTCTTGTTAAACATGGGAAGTGACTGAAGAAAAAAATGTATTCCACAATAGCCCCTACACACAGGTGATAAGAACAAAGATGGCAGGCCGGATGGCGGTGGTGGTGCACGCCTTTAATCCTAGCACCTGGGAAGCAGAGACAGGAGGATCTCTGTGAGATCAAGCCAGCCTGGTCTACAGAGCAAGTTCTGAGACAGGCTCCAAAGCTACAGAGAAACCCTGTCTCAAAAAAACCAAAACCAAAACAAAACAAAAAAAGATGGCCCCAAATGCACCCCATACCCCAGTCCCCAGAACCTGTGAATCTCTCACTCTGCATGTCAAAGAGACTTTAGGCAAGGAAAGAAAGTCCTGGTCATCTGGGTACACCGAATGAAATCAGGCGGGCTCTAAAATCAGAACAGTCCCAGCCTAGCTTTGGGTTGAGCATGTTCAAACACACACAGCTTTGCTGGCTTGGAAGATGTTGGAATAGGACCAGAAGCCAGGCAAAGAAAGGAGTCCTCCCCTAGTGCCACCAGAAATTCATGTGGTCCCACCTACACCTTAATTTTGGCCCAGGAAGACCCATGTCAGAGGTCTGATAAACCGTAAGTTCATCAATGGAGTCTGAGGCCACTCTGCTCACTGGACTTCATCCCAGAAGCAAGAGGAAACTTAGAGCCCCGCCAGCCAACAGCCATCCAGCTCATGCGGCCGTCTGAGGAACAAGGGCATGTGGAGGAAATCTAGCCTTCCACTTTCGAGGACCTTCCCACCATCCCCAGGTTATATGAGGATAACTTCAGACGGGGCCCAGCTTGACAGCAGAGGAGGCTCCCTGACAAACACAACAGAGCACCAACTCCGAACAAGTTACATCTGACTGTTTACTTTAGCATATTCTTTGAACTACATGTGCTTCCAAGGGAAACAAATTTTACTTGGAATAAATTTTACAGTCTTCTACTCAAAACAGCTGGTTGGAGTTTTCAAAAAGCATCTTGTCCGAGTTACGTACTTTTCTTTTCCTAAGATATATTCCACTCACTAAGTCATACCAGAAGCCTCGGTAATCACGGAAGATGGCTTCCTGAACACAGATCCTTTCCATCTCTGCCCTGCAATAGGCTTTTTAGAGGCAAAGACAAATGCATGAAATGCCTACACAGACTACATCATCTCCGTAGCATGGCGAGACCCATAGTTAGCGATGAACAGCGAAAGTCAGGCCTTTCCTACGATGACCAGTTCAGCAAGACACAACCCAAGCTCTTTCCAGAATGTGGCAAAGTCTGCGGGAAGCTGAAAAGAGATTTCCCATGACGAACAAAGCATAGAAAAGGAAAAAGGAAGGCATGCAGGGTGGGATGGCGGGGTGGAGTGGAGTTAAACTGAATACCTACAGAGAAAAAATGTGCCCAGACCAGAGCCTGGGGCTCAAGTTCCCAGTCTGGTTTAGATGAAGACGGAGCCTCCGCCTCATCCAATTGTTGACATTACGTAATTAGCCGGTTACAATAATAACACTGCAGTTTAACACGCCACCACAACTGGAGGAATTTTAACTACTTTGGTGAACTGCCTGTCACCAGCTACATCTGTGCCGCTCTTCAAAGCAGACGGGGGGAGGAAAACGTTAGAATGAGATTACCACAGAGCAAGACAACAAGGGCCAGACCCATCCAGAGTTGGGGTTTGGGGGTATTTAGTCTACCTCCATCTGTCCTTTGCTTTTATGTAGTTAGGCCAGCCTTTGGTTGTTGCCTTAAGTAAATGAGACTCAGCAAGCGCCTCCCATAAGCTGTGAGCTAGCAAAAACTAAAAAGTCGCAAAAATATTGTTTGCCCGAAATGTGGATACTTTATTTTTTCAAAGCCATAAACATTATTATACACAAAGACACTTAATCCAAGCACTTTCAGCGACTTTTATTCTTCAACTAAAAAAAAAAAAAAAAAAATCTGTAACCTAAATAAATACTAAAATACTTTTTGAACAATTCCTCAGACAGCTTCGGAACCTACTAAAAGAAAGTTTTATCTTTCAGGGACTGTTTCTTTCCGTCCATATTCACACATTCACTCTAGGGACTGGAGGGTGCTATACTCTCTTCTTAGCCAAATGAACGACATCTGAAATACAGCCGAGCCTAGGCTCTCAGATACGTCTCCGAACTGACAGCTGCACACACTGCACACGAGCACCCAGACCTGCACAGGGACGGTAGCTACCTCTTGCCACTTACCTAGGAGTGCAGTCCAAACAGCTAGAGTTTGAAGGGAACTCAGAAATGGCCTATTTCACTCTTGTTTCACAAAGAAACCCCCTCCCCTACTGCAATCACACACAGAACCCCGTAGAGTGAAGATTCCAGGACAGCTAGTTCCTCAGCTTCACCGGGGTAAGGGCAGAGGGCTGCCGCCCTGCTCCTCCAAGGCAGCCACACGGAGAGAACAGCCTCTCTGTGGTACAAACCCTCGTTCTTTCCTCCCTCGTTGGGGGCCCCCACTTTTCCGCATCCTTTCCCTGTTCTGGCACCATAACTCCAAAGCTCTTGAGCAAGTACTGACTTCGAACACACTTTTAAGTCCTCACTCTCGAAGACTAAGAGATAAAATCTTTCTGACCCCCAAGCAATTAAAATCACGGTGATGATATACCAGGGTGTGTAAAGGTCTCCCCCGCATGGTCCATCTGTATAACCTATGTAACTATCCACTGCAGACATGTACATTTAATACTGCTGTCTTATCCAATCTTTATTAGGCACCATCTTCCCTGCCCTTTGGGAGACTTTGCTACTACTGGCCTTTTATTCTAGATGATAGTGCCAGGAGGGTGGATGTGGGGCCCACTATGCAGTACCTGATATTTATCTGTCCACTGCTACATAAATCCCTTAGCTCTCTTGATTTCATTTTTCTTTATAGTAATCTCCCATGTCTATCTATAGGATGCTCTTTTGTTATCTATTTATCTTTGGTGTTTATTGCTTGTCTTTCCTCTTTAATCAGGAAAAGAAGCATATACTTTTAGTGCCTAGGACTGTGCCTGACACATAGTTGGAGTTCAAACAACTGTTTTTGAATGAATACATGGGGTTTTGCGGCTGGTGTGTTGATGGGGTAATATACAGAAAATGCAGGTGAACCCCAACATGTAACTGCCAAATTTGTACTAGCTTTCCTTTATTCAATGCAGTCATGATGTGGGAGTCCCCTCTGTGTGCTGTGATTACCATTAATGAATAAAGAAACTGCTTTGGACCCATAGCAGGGTAGAAGTTAGCTAGGCGGGGAAAACTAAACTGAATGCTGGGAGAAAGAAGGGCGGAGTCTGAGAGAAGCCATGGAGCCCCGCCAGAGACAGACACTGGAACTTTACCAGGTAAGTAAAGTTCATGTGGCGATACACAGATTAATAGAGATGGGATAGTTTAGGCTATGAGTTAGCAAGAAATACACTTAGGCTATTATAGTATTGTAAATAATATAGTTTCTGTGTGATTATTTCAGGGCTAAATGGCCAGGAACAACCAAGCGGCCCTCCTTCTACACAGTCAACTTAATAATTTTGAAGCTACTTGCACCTTACTCTATGACTGAAAAGATGGTACATTATCTCAGTTGATTTGTTAACTGATTTTTCTACTCAAAGCAGGTAAAACATAACCACAACAGACAACAAAAATATACTAAGTAACTACTGATATATATATATATATCATATATATTATATTATATATTACATATATAATATATATAATGTTTCTACAGAGGGTATAATTAGTTAACAATACCAAAAGAGTCTTTTTTTCCACTTTGTTCTTAATTTCTCAGTATCACCAAGGAAACTTGAAACTTTTTCTAATATTATGATGGAGAACTGGAGGATATAAAACCAGATCAGCATAAAAGCTAACCTCTGAGTTGAAGGAATTTTACTGCTCTCCACTACTTTGATTTTGAGAGCAGTCTTACGGGCACTGTTTTTCACAGACACAAATGGTTGGTCTCACTGTTAATCATTCATTCCCCTCTCACTTGCCTCCCTTCATAAGCAGGCCGACCGGCAGAAGGACATACAAAGGATACAGTGCTTAGGTGCAAAGGATGGCAATATATTTAACCATCCAGATATTAGGACAATTTTACCGCTTTCTTAAAGAAATGATACTAGATAATAGATATGCTAGACAAAGAACTACTTTTCCTTAACATAAAAGAGTCAGGTAGCTTTGAGTAGTTTTTAAAGATAAAAAAAAAAAAATAGAAAAGAAATAGCATCAGGAAACAAGACAGGGTACCACTGTGGCTGAGAATCTTTGCTATAACAATAGAAATATAGAAGGAGCCTTTCTTCACGTCTATAACATCGGGACATTTATGAGGCTACAAGGATAAAGCTGCTAGACTGTCTCCATCAGCGTGACTCCCGGGGAGCTTTGTCTGTTTTTAAAGCAATAAGAGCTGATGTCATTCTTTTTACTTAAATGTGCTATCTGGGCTGTAGCAGGAAGAGGCAGGAGTTGTTAGCAAACAGTCCTTGGTGGCTAATGAAAATCCACTCACAGGAGCACTGCAGAGCACAGGAGGTGCGGCCCTCGGCTGCACCCACCGCAGGCTGACTGCAGCGCTGCAGCCCCAGCCCCTGGCATCCATCCTTTCAGTACAGCCAGTCCCATGCAGGACATCTGCGTTGCCAGGACAACTATATTCCAGCTGTATTCTTTGCTCAATTCTTCTCAGATTTTAAGTCGTTCCTAGCTCCATGGGCAGGGACCAGAGGACATGGCACAGGTATATACCAAAGAGGCCTGCCTTCCTTACTGGAAGGCTCTAGAAAACCACACTGGCTGTGAAGTAAGACCTGGGCCTACTTCAATCTGGGTCGCTTCATTTCATCCCAGGTCCCTCTGTTGCCTTGAGTTTCCCATGAAGACAGCTCTTCAAGTTTAACAAAGCAATAATAATCTGAAGAAAACCTCATAGCCTTAACTTTGAGTTCATGGCAACCACCAATAAACTATAAGCCGATGGGAAAGGGATCCTGATTCAAAGAGAAGAAAGGCCAGAGGCACGGATTCTTAACTTCCTTAGCCATGGTGAGAGGAGTTGTGTTGGTTTTTGCACCCCAGCTAATGTGGGGGGTGCCAAGATCAAGGCTATGCTAGGAGATGCAATCTAAATTATTCCTTGACTAACATAAGACTAATAATAACAGGACGGAAGGAGACTAAGAGCTTTAGGGACAGCAGTGGGCAAGACTGTACTGGTGGGTGATTATCTGTGAGATAAAGGGTTTTACTTCCTGACTCAAATCCTCGGTGTCTCTTTCAAGTATTACAGGACTGGGCGGATAAAGACGTCCTTATTCCTGGCATCTTGCAAGTGTGACCAGGACTTTATCTGCTTTTTAGAGTGATGCTTTTCTTCCAAAGGACAAATTGTTGAGAAGAATTTGCAGACCTCCTTCCTTCTGCGTTACTAAGATCACTATCTAAAAGGGTTAGGCTCTCATTTTCCCCATTCATCCCACAAATATTTATTAGGGTCCTACCATAGGCCAACGCGTCAGGTTAAAACCCGAGCATGAAATGATGAAGAAGGCAGATATGGCCTCTGCAGACCGAGCCCACACCTGAAGGCAAGCCAATGGTACTCAGAGAAACAGGGGGGATGGGTAGCTCTCCAACACAAGCCCTGAAGTCTGTTTAATCTCGCTGACATCTTTAGCTGGGACAAGAAAAGGCGCTCTGGGTGAGCGTTATCTTTTTTTCTAATAGGGAAATACTTTGATTGTCCCAAGGTGACTAACAACGTCTTGTCCCTCTCTTCAATGTTTAAACGGAGGAAGAGAGAAGAGGAACGGGCCCAGGCCAGAGGCCAAGGCCATACAATAGTCACAGCACAACCCAAGGAGGTTCCAATAGCCATAGGGGCTAAAACTCTGTCCCTAGTTGAGTCTCCTTTGTCCCCAGAGTCCTGCGTGGTGACTGCTATAATAGCAGTTTTGAATAAATGCTGCTTTGAGGAATGAGAGTCTGGGTCATTTTTCTGCTTGAGGCAATGTGGTGAGAGAAGGCAGCAATCAGAGAGAACTAGGCAGGGTAGTGACCTCAGCGAAACCTGAAAACTGCATAGCTGAGCTCCCGCACACGGGCCTTCACCCCACCCACACTGTCCATTGTCCACTGTGAGCTCGGAATCCTTAGAAACACTCAGGAGGACACAGGACCTCCGGCAGTAAGTGGAGCGCACACCTAGGTTATTCTTATCAGTAAAGAAAGCAATGTTCACCTGGAGAGGTGGCTCAGCCTTTAAGGGCACTGGCTGCTCTTCCAGAGGACCCAGGTTCAGTTCCTAGCACCCACACAGTGGCATAATCAACAGAAACTCCAGTCCCATGAGATTCAAAGACCTCTTCTGGCCTCTGTAGACACCTGGCATACATGTGGTAACAGACATACATGCAGGCAAAACTTCAAGTCAAGTGTAGTGAAGTGCGGGAATCTCACGGGGTGCTGACAAATCTCTATGAGCTCGAGGCCAGCCTGGTCTATAGAGCAAGTTCCAAGATAGCCCAGAAAAAAAATGATGTGGCTCACTTTATTAAAATGATACTATTTCTCAGAAACTGACTATAAAATAATTGAGCATATCAAATAATGTTTTCTTTCTGATTCCACTATAACATTTCTTGTTCCTGCAGGCACACAAACAGTTAAATAATTAAATGATTATAAGAGGAATTTTGAAAAGAGATGGCTCAATGGGTCATAGCACTTGCTGCCAAACCTGAAGATACAAGTTCCATCCCTGAGTCCCCCCGGGAAGAGGGAGAAGGAGAGAACTAAGTTGCTCTCTTACCTTCACACCTGCACTGTGGCATGCTGGCTCCCACCCACCCATGCATCCATCCATCCATCCACTCACCCACCCATCCATCACCCATCCACCATCCATCCATCCATCCATCTATCCATCCATCTACCCACCCACCCATCCATCATCCATCCATCCACCATCCATCCATCCATCCATCTACCCACCCACCCATCCATCATCCATCCATCCATCTATTCATCCACCCACCCACCCATCCATCCATCCACCATCCATCCATCCATCCATCCATCTACCCACCCACCCATCCATCATCCATCCATCCATCTATTCATCCATCCATCCATCCATCCACCATCCATCTATCCATCCATCTACCCACCCACCCATCCATCATCCATCTGTCCACCATCCATCCATCCATCCATCTACCCATCCACCCATCCATCATCCATCCATCCACCCACCCATCCATCCATTCAATCCATCTATCCAGTCCATCCATCCATCCATTTATCCAGATATACATATACAATACACACAAAAAATGAATATAAGAAATCATTCTAATAATGTTAAAACAAATAATTTTTGAGTTCATTGATCCCAAAATGCTTTTCAAGAAAATGATACCAAGAGTAAAATAAAATTTCTATAACTGGAAACATTCCTGACTATTAAAATATCCTATCATATCCTATCAATAAAGAACCTGTCCTCTAAATTCAGGTTGTACGGGTTGGGAATACAACTGTGGCAGAGTGTTTGCTTAGCTTTGGTGAGGCTGTAATTCTGACAAATAAATCATATTGCACTGTATCTACTCAAAGAAAGATAAAAGTCATGTTCAAAGCCACAAAGTCTCTAATTTACATAAAAAACTTCTTGTGATATTTCAAACTACTAGAGTTACTAGAACTGCTTTTTTACTTTCTAGGTAAAAGACAGATTTATGTCTAAATCATATTTTAATGACAAATATCTTAAGATGCCTTCTATGAGTGCATTCGTACATGCGTTCATGCAATCTCGCCTGCCTGCTTCCCTTTCCCTCTCCATCTCAGCCTGAGAAGTCACTTAGAAATTTCTTCTTTTAGTTGGTGCTTTAGGAAGAGAGTAGTTTGGTGGTTCTGTTTGTGTTTCTTTTTTTAGACAGGGTTTCTCATAGCCCAGGCTAGCCCCAAACTCACTGTGCAGCAGAAAGCCAAAGATAACCTTGAATTCCCGACACTCCTGCTTCCACCTCCGAGGAGCTGGGATTGCAGACGTGCATGCCCAGCTGACGTGCAGTTTGCAAGGCTTATTTTTGTTTCACTAATGCTGTCTCCAATAACAAAGAAATGACGTCTTTTTTAAACTTTATTATCTAACCAAGCATCTGAATCTATAAATAAAGATGATAGAGTGTGTTCAGATCAGCCGTAATAAAGTTACCATTGAAAAGAAATAAATGTGGAGAGATGGCTCACTGGATAAAAAGGCTTGCTTCACGAGTGTGGCCAAATCCCAACATTCGTGTAAAAAGAAAAACAAGAAAATGAACCACAGGGGCTGGAGAGATGGCTCCTTGGTTGAGAGCATTTGCTGCTCTTGCAGAGGACCTGGGTGTGGGTTGGGTTCACGGCACATACATGATGGCTCACAACCACCAGTTGTGCCTTCAGGGGATCTGATGTGCCTTCTGACCACATGTAGCTCACACAGATACATATACATACATATGTGCATACATACATACATGCATGCATACATACATACATACATAAAGGCAAAGCAGTCATACAAATAAAATGAAGTAAATAAATCTTTAAAAATTAAAGAAAAAAAACCCAGAGTGTAGCTTTGTATATGCCTATAATCCCAACACTGTGGTAGAGACTGAAGGATCATGAGGGCTTGCTGACCGGCAAGCTGCTCCAGATTCCGTGAGGATCCCTGTCTCAAGGGTGGAAGATGAGGAGCAATACAGCATGACATGCAACATCCTCTTCTGGCCTCCATAAAGATCACATATATGTAGTGTATACATGTGCACACACCATATACAAACACACATCATATACACTAGAGTATACACACATACAAGAAATAAGTGTGCTATCAAACAAACAGAGAAGGTTGTTTAGTGTCCGCCTTTCTCCGAACATTCATCGGATCTTGGATCCTCCGAATCTAGCGTATTTGGGTATATGGTCTTTGAGTTGAGTCACACTGACTGACACAGGCCACACATCTACTAACTAACGCCCTTATAAGAAAGCCATGGGAACACTCAGAGCATCAGAGCAAGGAAGGCTGAGCGACTGGGGCAGACACTGCATACACAAAAGCCAAGGGATGGTAAACATGGGGGGAGGGGCAACCAGAAGCCAGGAATGAAGAAAGCATGCTTTCCAAGAGCCTTCATTAAGAGCATGGCTTGGGCTGCACGTAGGTTCCAGACCTCTAGACTCCATAACCCCGAGAGTAAATGTCTGTTTGAAGCTATTCCGTTTGTGATAATTAGTTATGGCAGCCCTAGAATTACACAGTATCATTAAATAAAAGGTAAGACGGGGAGAAAACCAGTAGTTCCGTAACTGGTCCATCCCTAAAGTGCAACTCTGGCACGGCGAAGACACACAGGGCTGGCCCAACTCCCAGTGAAGAGTACGGGCTTCACGTTTCCTTCCCCAGGTTGGAAACCAGGATGTGCACACATTCAGAAGCTCAGTGCCCCAGACCGCTCCGAGGTAAATGCCAAACCTGTCTGCGACGAAGAAAGGCCCTGTGCACTGCCTGAGCGTCTAATGGCCTGGCCGGGAAGAAAGGGCGCACTGTTCCCTAATCATTTCTGAAAGCCCTCCCCTTATTGACGGCAAAGGAGCAATGAAAATGTTGTTGCAATCATTATAATTCACTGGAAATCTGACGGGGGAAAAGAGCCCACATGTGAAAACACCAACAACACTCTGTCTTTTAAGCCTTTCTGGCTTGTTTAACAATTCCAACCTGCCTGCCACAGTTCAATAAATCCTAAATGAAAACCTTTGTGCAGAAGTGGCCAGCGCTGGCAAAATAATTTCTTCCATACTCCCTCTATCAAGTCTGTGTGTGTGCAGCAAGCTTTCAGCCAGGGAGGGTTAAGCATGTGCTCTTTTCTTAGCCAATATTCAGGTGGCCGTGTCACAGGGGAAACAGTTCACCAATGACTACTGACGCCCGTGGCCAACGTTTTCAATGGGCTTAGGCAGACGGTCACCTTGACATCTTCAAAAAGTTACATAGAGCAGAAGAGGGCAGGGATCAGCTGGAAATGTCTAGGGATAAAATTCACCTCTTAATCCTCATGAAGATGAAACAGCTTGGAGACAATTACTGGTTCACATGGAATGTTCTGCAAACATCTAAGCTGTGGTTCTTAGGGGTCTCAGGATTCCTTTCCCCTCGATGATTCAAGTGTAGCCACAAGAAAGCAAATTTCTCCCAACACGCAAGTGGAATGTCCTCCCTCCCAGCCATTTAAATCCATTTGGAAAATAAGGTCTGCACCTGCAATTAGTCAAACCCCGTCACCTTGTGCTGACCTTGGGCTGCTGATTTCAGCTCCAGGAACTCTGTCCTTTAAGGTGCTGGTGCTCTAGTCTCAGAAATGCCTGAGGTCAGCAAGATGGCAGAAGTCATATGAGCCAGCACAAGCTTTCTTACTCCTTATCATAGCTCTGGATGGAGAAACTGCCCAAGAGCTGTTAGGACAGAAAGAACTGTGGGAGGAGGAGGAGGAGGAGGGTTTGGTGGTGGCGGTGGTGGTGGTGGTGGTGGTGGCGGTGGTGGTGGTGGTGGTGGTGGTGGTGGTGGTGGTGGTGGTATGTGTGTGTGTCAGAGAAAAAGAGAGAGAGAAAGAGAGCAGGCCAGATGTCAACATCAGGTGGTGTTCCGGAGGATGCCTTCTACTGTGTGTTTGAGGCAGGGTCTCTCACTGTCTACCTAGGTTGGCCAGACAGTTAAACCCCAAGGATCCTCCTGCTCCATGTCCCCCGTGCTAGGATTGCAAGCACACACATCACCATGCCCAGTTTTTCACCCTGACAGGGCAAAGGCAAGCACTTACACTGACTGAGCTGTCTCAGCTATGGGCCCTACATTTTCTTAGTTCCTTCAGGATTACCCCCAAACCGTCAGAGAAAGAGGCATGGATAGAAACTGCTTAGCTCTGGGGGAATCGGGCCTGGCTCCCACCTGCCCTGCCCATGCTTAGCCTGGACTCGTTCTGGATTCTGCATTCAGCACTGTTATGATGAAGGAGATCAAGCCCCGGGATACAGCCAGCACTGCTGAGGCCTGCTACACTCTATATGGGCTCCTCTACCTCTCTTCCCTTCCTCTAGCTAAGTGAGACTTGAGTGTTAACCTTCAGCAAGAAACACGGTGGCAGCCTCCAACACAAGGCACAAGGGCTCCACCCCCACAGAGTTATTTGAAGGAGATTTTTTTCCCTTTTAAACATAAATAAATGCCTGCAGCTATTTCAGGACTGTTATGTTCTACTTCGGTATACCCAGATATTAAGCCTGCAAGTTAAAACTGTCATTCCAAAATCGTTCCCTTTGGGACAAATAAATAGATTTTATGCCTTGTTACTAAGGATGCTATGGCTTATTGTATGGCTTAGTACAGCATACTGTTCTCTGGGTACTGTGAGAACATTCTGCTCCCTGCATAGAATGAGGAGGCAAAGTCTCAGTGCACAGCCCTGGCAGCCACTGTGGCCTGGGGACTGGAGTGTGAGGGCTCCAGTTAGCAGCTGACCCTCCATGGGGACACGGCTGGCCTCTGGGAGCCTCAGGACTCTATGAACTGTGGTTACGGTCAATATCTGCACAAGAAACATTTGCAGGTTGATGCACATTTTTCCCTTTTTCTTTTTGTTGTTATGGTATTTTCTTCCCTGTTTTCTCCTCCCTGGGTATTGGATGTTATCTTTCTTTTCATCTGCTCTAAAGAACCCCATAGAATGGAAAATGTGTTCCTGTTTGGGCTCAACTTGGAAGAGGGGACTAGTCTATCTTGGTAGCCGGCCTGACAATTGTTAGAAAACAGGCCAAGCAACAGAGAGCATACTCAGGCATAGGACATGAAGATATCTCTCCACCTAAAAAATAATCCGTGCGGTCAATTTAATATTAAAATTGTATGGGCAAGAATGCTAACCTTTTGTTAACTGTGAAATAAAGCGCTCACAAAACCCAGCATATGTAGTTCAAAAGTCATTACCAAAGGAAACACATATGGCCCCTTCATGTTACAATTCATTACCAGAAGTAGGGCTTGCTAGAACCTAGAACCGCCCCTCAGAACTCCTCTCTTCTCCAAAGGGCAACCACCATCCAGAGTTTTACCTAAGTACACCTCTTGGGACACCGTGCTTCTGTCTGGGCATCTTAAAATGCAGTTCAACAGCTGGTATTGCCTTATGGACAACTTCATTCTGCTCTGCGTTACGCTTGTGAATTAGGTGTCTATCCACCATTGTCGTGGCTGCATACAGTTCTACCACATGACCACATGACAGGTTATACATGTTACCTACTGAACAGCTGAATCCCTAGGTTTTCAATCTCGTGGATGGTGTCACTGTGGAAGCTCGTAGACGAGCCTTTTGTTGGAGCATCTTTTAACTGTGCTTTAAACAGTCAAAGTGCTGTATCATTATAGAGCCCAGTGCAGCAGAAACAATGCATGGGCCTCGCAACTCCCTATCAAAACCCAAGGTGCTTCCACTCCCTGCCCAACTAGGTGGGTGAAACGGTCTCTCCCCACAATTTTCTCTCATGTCCCTGTGATAAATAACACCACACACTTTTTCCAATGCCTTCCATCTTGAAAAATGTTACATTTAGAAGTCAGCAATGATTGAAGATACTGTTACTGTTTTATACAGTCAATATTGATTTCTGAACTTGCCTCTGAAATAGCTTTTCTCCTCAGTAACACCTTCTACCCTGCCTCTGATCAAAGTGTTTTGGTAACAGAAACTTCCAGTTTCACACCTCTGAAAACATCATTAACTCACCTGCATACTGTGTGGGGTCTAACAATTAGGCACAGAATTCTTGATTGGCAGTTATTTCTTTCAACACATTAAAGAGACCATTATTTCCCTGACCGGTAGAATTATAATTCCTACAAAAGAAATCCATGCTGCTCTAACCTGGTCTACAGAACGAGTTCCTGTTCTCTGTGTTTGTATCTAGTCTACTTTGAGACAGTACCCCTCAGCAAACTGTTTATTGTGTTGACTATAATTTCCAATTCTAGAATTTTCATTTGGTTGTCTTTTATGCTCCACGTTGTCAATTCTTTTCTCTTCTTAAAACAGCAAATTCATTGATTTTTTAAAATCTGAATCCATAGTGCCAATTTCTGAAGATCCTAATGCATTTTACAATTAATCTTACTTATTTTTATCATGTAGGTATTTTGCCTGCACGTGTATCTGTATATCACATGTGTGTTTGGTACCTGCATAGGCCAGAAGATAGTATTTATTGGTTCCCCTAAGACCGGAGTTACAGACAGTTGTAAACTTCCATGTAGGTACTGGGACTTGAACACAGGTCTCTTAAAAGAGTAGCCAGGGCTCTTGAGTCATTTCTCTAGCCCTCTAACACATTTTTTATTGATATTGTTTCCCTGGTTTTGCTGTTTTATTCCCTCCTTATTCTCTAACAGACATTGTTTTTATAAAAATGCTAATAAAGCAATTTGAGAATTATATATTTTTCTAGAGGTGATTTCATCTTATTCTGCCAAATACCTGTGGGATTGTTCTAACTTCAGGGAACATGAAGAGAAATTAGGCCCTCATTCTCCCCAACTGTGGCCCCATGAACCTTATACCTTCAAATACTCTGTTATACTTTACCTTGCTCATTTAATCATCTTGAGTGGAAAGGATTAGCTGTTCCCAAATAAGCTGGTCCTCCAGTACACGAATCCAAATCCTGACTTTACATTGTTATTACATCCTCTCTCACACTCTTTCCACATATAAGATTTTAACCTGATCTTCTATTATAACTAATTCATCTGATATTATATGCTATTCTCTAAGTCCTTAATAAGTTTTGACTATTTTGTATTAAAAAAAATAAAGACTAAGATTGGGTTGGAGAGATGGCTCAACCATTAAGAACACTAGCTGCTCTTTCAGAGGACTCAGGTTCAATTCCTAGCACCAACGTGGCAGCTCACAACTGTCTGTAACTCCAGTCCTAGGAGATCTGACTCTTCTGACCTCTGCAGGAACTGCATGCATGTCATGTACAGACATGCATACAGACTAAACACTCACAAGCATAAAATAAAATTAGAGATTTTTGTTGTTGTTGTTGTTGTTGTTGTTTGTTAGGACATGGTTTCTCTGAGTAGCTTTGGAGCTTGTCCTAGAACTGGCTTTGCAGATCAGGTTGGCTTCAAACTCACAGAGATCCACCTGCCTCTGCCTCCCGAGTGCTGGAATTAAAGGTGTGTTCCACCACTGCCCAACTGAGAAAAAAAATATTTTTTAAAAAAGAAAAAGAACGACTAAGAAACACTCAAAGAAGTCATCTTTAATTTTACCACTTTTACCTTAACTACAGAAATCTGGCCCTGTAACAAGCTAGTTAGCTTTCTCATTTCTAGGACCAATGGCTGATGAAGCGGCTTTGGGGGAAAGGGTTTATTTGGGTTTAGAGTTTAAGGATACAGCCCACCATGGCGGGAAGGGAAGGGCTCGGGAGCATGAGGTACCAGTCACTTCTATCTACAGGATGGATGCAGAGTTCATGTCCTCAGCTTCCTTTTTCTGTTTATTCTGGGAAGGATCCCAGCCCATATCACCCTGCTGCCCACAGTCAGAGCCATCCCTCCTCAGTTAAATCCTTTTGGGACTATCCCCACAGCAACCAGGTGATTCTAAACCCCAACCAGCAGTAATGAATACTGCACCAAGCTCCCTGTGTGTTTTACACAACAGAATCGTAACTGAAACAGCATGCCAATCTTGTAAATAAATAGACGTATTGACATTTTTGTCTTGACATCACAGATTTATGGATCTAGCAATCCTTCAATGAATACAAGGGACATGTCTTTAATATTGTTTGTTCAGGAGAGTATTTCATACCTTTAGAATATGATTAAATGTGGGGTTTGGGGCTGGGGAAATGGCTCAATCAGCAAAAGGGCTTATTGTCTAAGTGTGAAGCCCTGAGTTCGGATCCTAGTGACCCACATAGTAACCTGTTGTTGCTGTACATTTCTGTAACCCCAGTGCTGGGGATGGGTAAACGGCGGCGGGGGGGGGGGTGGCTGCTAGGGACTGCTGGCTAGCCAGCCTCACTGAAAGTGGCAAGCTCCTAGCTCAGGGAGAGACACTGCCTGATGGGAATAAGGTGTTGGGTGATAGAGGAGGACTTCAGAAGTCCCCCAACCTCTGCATGCAAGAATATATGACCCCCCCCTTACAAGCATACATAGAGCACACACATACGGGGTAAGGGGGTGAAGATATAACCTAAGAATTGTTAACTGTAGGATACTGATCAAGATAAAATATCCAATGATTTAATTGTTTTCTCTGCTGAGTAAGTTACAGAAGAGTACGAGGTTGTATGATTCCACCTTCCAGAACTTTTCTGTGATCAGGAACTGTCATACAGATTACTGCAGTTTTTCACAGTGTAAACCCCTTGTGAAAGACCTAACTGTCAAGGCTGGTGCAAAGAACACCCCGACCAAGCCCAGTTACATTGACAACAGTGTTCTGCTCTAAAATATACATCTTCATAAACATCACAAAGTACATACACTTGTTATATTTTCTTCTTCCTATGCTAAATATAAATAAAAGAGCCAGGTCATGCATTCTGATTTGTATATTTTTTAAGCAAATTTGTTATTAGGAATACTGCATTCTCTATGGAATTAGGAATAATGCATTCTCTATGGAAATCAACCAAATGATCTTGGGTTTTTTTTTTTTTCTGAAGCATCAATTTATGTAAACCTTTACAAATGTATATTTTAATACATTTATCAAAATAAATACTAGAGAGGGTGTGGGAGAAGAAATCACATTGATATTCATTAGAATAAAACCTCAAAGTATCAAACACAGGAACATTCAAGAAGAGCCCATGATTTAACAAAAGACGGACAACAGGATGTAAACAGACTTCAACAGAAAGCAGAAACAAGGGAGGCCAAAGGTTTGTGGAAACATCTTTGAAGCGTTAAAGGAAAAGAAAGAAACCAACCCAGATTTAAAAACAAGAGAAAGGTCTGTGTGAAACAAAACACAGGGGCGGGATTCGTGGCAGGGCCTGGCCAACTGAACCGGGCTTCTGAAGGACATACTTCAGAAGAGCAAAGGCCGCCGGAGAGCAGGCCTCAGTGGCAATCAGGAAACATAAGCATGTGTGTCGGCCAGAGGAGGGCTAAACACTCGGCACTTCCTATGTGTGTGTTACGTCATGTGTCTGAGGTTCTTTCTGTTGCCTGTTGTGCCCTCAGGCAGTCTGTGAGGTGGGAGGAGGCAAGTGGAGCTTATGATCTGTGATCTTCTCACCTCAAGAGAGGAATCTGGTACTGGGTTTAGACTGAGACTCTACTGTGCGTGGCCGCCAGACAATCAGGGTATAATTTCTCCATCATTTAGGGAGACCAACCGCTGTGAGAAGCCCTAGGTCTCAGTGACAACGCTGCTTTCTCATTCCAGTCTAATGACAGTTGGCTGGAAAGTTTCCTCCACGCAGAGACTTGGACTCTTGCTTTTCTCACAAGACTCCATCCTTGCGTTTTCCCATCTTTCCCATCCAGAGGCAGAAGGCAGAGCGGGGCATGGGATGAGCTTCAAGCACTCCCAAAGAACCTTGCCAGGAAGCATCATATACCACGTCAGCTCCCGTCGCTGCTGGATCCCAGTCACATGGGCTGTGCTAACAGCACGTGATCTCACTTTTGGCGCCCACGCCAGAGAACAGGAGGACTAAGAAAGCAGTAGGAACGTCTATCACAGCCTCCAAATCTACCGATAACAGACAAAGAAAGACAAGAGTAAAGCTGATGGACGGAGAGGTGTGAAGAATGTGGTATGGTGGCACGCAGCTTTGATCCCAGTCCTCAGGAGGCAGAGATCTCGGTGAGTTTGAGGCCAGCCTGGTCTACATAGTGAGTTCCAATCCAGCTGGAGCTACACAGTGAGATCTTGTCTTGATGATGATGATGATAACACAATCGCAAGCTGATCGTTAGTTAAACATCAGACTATAATGTAGTTTAAAAGCATCACAATCAAATCCAGCACTATCATTTTTGCACGAAACTCATGTAAAACAGACATGAAGCAAAAGCCTAGGAGAACCTAACAAAGCCCAGCACTCACATTGTTATCATTTTATAAGAAGATTTCACCCCCCCACCCACTCTGGCCAAACAAGAGCGAGATCATCTGTGCTTAAGATTTTAACAGAAAACTATCATTCCATGATGCATGCCCCCAATTAAAACAGCTTCAGGTGGTTGGGCGTGGCCACACATGCCTGTGAGCCCAGCACCGAGGAGCCTGAGGCAGGAGGATCACATATCTAGGCCAGCCCTGTCTACGTGGTGAGTTTCAGGCTAGTTTGAATTACAGAGAAACGAAAAATTTCAACTATCTATGTATATAGCAAACTGTAACAAAAATATTAAATGAGGAAACGAATCCATTAATAGCAGGAGGTTCTAAAACATGTTTGAGTAGAGAATATGTAGCACATAAATCACGCTCTCTCTCTTTACTTGCTTACTTTCTGTTACGTTTTTGGAGACAAAGTCTCATTCACACTGCAGCCCAAGGTGGCCAGGAACACACTAGACTCCTCAGACCAACCATGAACTTGCGGTGATCCTCCTGCCTCAGCCTCCTGAGTTGGAGGATTACAAACCTGTGCCCTGTCTACCTTTCTTATCACTTTCATGTACACATTTTCTAAATGTTTTACGTGGCAAGCCACAAAAGGCCTCAATGGGTTTTCAAGAATAGAAATTATATAGACCATGTCCCTTAATCACAAAGCAATTAAAAGTCAATAATATAAAAACGAATTTTAAGTTCTTATATGTTGCTAGAGAATTGTAAATCCTTTCCAAACAATCCACAGCTCAAAGTGAAAGTTGGAAAGGAAATGTCCGCATCAGTAGGAATGGGCCCTGCTCACTATAACACGGATAAATTGCAAACACTGGCCTTTGTAAAAATTGCTACAGCTAGTGTTACTGCTCTCTTATACAACGGACTATAAGCTCCTTTTACAAGACAAACGGACGATAAACGTAAGATGGGAAAGAATGGGAAGAGGGACAATGTGAAATCAGTAATCAGTAATGATCTGAAATCAAATGGTAGTAGCTTCCCTGGTTGACAGGCAAGTTGCATGCTCCAAATGTAACTTACATTACCATTCATACATCTTAACTATTCCTAACATGGGATGCATTGTCACCTACAGCGTAACCAGTTCAGCTACATATGTGTGCTACTCTACCAACTTATGCCATTGCTTATTTAATTAGCAGTGTTGGGGACTGGATCTATCATTCGGTTACCCTCCCAGCACCCAGTCAACATCTTAAAATCCCCTGTTAGTGCTAATGTTCTTCCCATTTTCTTCCTATTCACAAACTGAGAAGATACGGCAAATCCCAGAATAGTCTGAGAAAGGTGGTTCGGATACCAGAGCTTCTACAGCGGTGTTTCCCAACCTTCCTAACGCTGCAACCCTTTAATACAGCTCCTCGTGTTGTGGTGACCCCCAACCATGAAATTATTTGGTCACACGTCACAACTGTAAATTTGCTCCTGTTATACATCATAATGTAAATATCTGATAGGTAGAGAACCCCAATAAAGGGGTCGGGACCCACAGGCTGAGAAACACTATTCCCAAGCACGGACAACTATGAAGCCCCTGTGCAGAGCACTGGGCCCTTTCAAAATGAAATGCCACCAGGGAGGACAGCTGTCTTCAGTGTGTGCTGGAGCCGGTAAGACAAACAAACAAAGACACCACCCTTCGGAATGTAAAGAAAATGGCAGGCGCTGATGGGATGTCGCCACTTCTGACAGCTGGCATCCTGAAACATCTTCCCTGTGGCGAGTTTTAAAAATACGACCAACCTTCTCTAAACAAACACTTTTGGAAAGCTTTATATCTCATAAAGAGTAACATGGATAATGCAATTGGGAAATTGAAGTTTTTATTAGAAAAAAATTATATTTGGGGTTGTATTATATACCCTTCCAGACCAATTGCTACAGGTTGGCTTCAGCAATTAACTAATACCAGCTCTAACTTCTCCTGCAGCGGACTTGTTGATGAAAAAGCCAGGAAGCAGTTTATCTCCACTGGGAATTTATTTTGAAGAAGGGATTTGACAGGGGCTGAGGCACGGAGGATCTTAAAAAACAATATTTGCTAAACTAAAAACACATAGGCACACATGGGAGTTGTTTTACTTTCAAGTTCTGAAAGTAGGAACAAAATTGAGGCGAGTTAAAAAGAATAATTTAACACCGATGTTTCAGGAATGTTGAAAGAGACCAGGCATTCAGACCTCGTGTTGCTAAATTTGTTCATCTAAAACCTAAAAGGCATTTTCATGACAACGGCGTTGCTGTTCCTCTGTGTTCTGCCTCCTCAGGCAGCTTATTTCCTGCTCAAAGTTATAATTTTGTATTCATAATACCATAATCATTTCCATGGCAACTTCCTGTGATGTCAGAGAGAAAACACTGCTGACTTCTCCCCCGGCTCCCATCCCCCGGCTGAGGTAGTGTGTTGATTTTATTCTTTCCAAAGAGCGCCAGAGATTTACTATTCTTAGTGCTGAGGATGAGGGCTCAAGCCAAAAGCCCTCCATCCATCACTATGGGCAAGTAGGGCAAATCAGGAAGCCAGGATCCTGGTCAAAAGGGCAAATGCATGGACAGTCAACTTGGGTTCACGTCCAGACTCCACTAGCTGTGAGATACACAGTATCTGATGCTCTCCAGGTTTGGTTTGCCCATCTCGAAAAGGCAAAGGCATCGCGTTGGGACACTGAGAATTAGAGGACACAATGCATGTATCAGATGGATACATAGCAAGGGACCAACATAAGCTCAAAAGCAAACACAAGGAGGGTCCACCAGAACTTCATTATCTCTGACCCCAGAACAACGAGCTGGAATGGATGACATCTTTGTCTTCACTCTACAAAGTCTGAGGGGCCTGCTTTGTGCAACACAGCATCCTCCACGCTGCAAAGACAGGGAATAGCGTGAGCGCCTGGGCCCTAACAAACACCGCTTCTTTACCCAATGCTTTAGCTCAGTGCTTACTAACTTCGGCAGAGGTCTGGTTTTTGGCATCAGATCAACCTCGATTCTTGCCCTCTCTATTTCTCTTGTGCCCACACACCCAGGCAAATAGAGTACACATTTAGCAGCCTTAAACAGTAGGTCTCTGTGTGGATGAGAACTCAGGCTCAGGCTGGGCAGTGCTATTTCAGTGCGCCATCTCCTCTGTAGCTCTCTCTAAAGAATAAATTAAAATGAACAAGTCTTCAGTTTCCAGCCTGTTTATAATTATTATTTGGGTTGAAAGCAGAGTCACAATTGTCTGGGCCTCTAAAAGTACAATGGAAGTAAATACCTACCTTCAGAAACCAAAGTATCAGTTAATTCCAGGCCTGGATAAACCCCCTGTTTCTACAAAAGCAAGCACAATAATCATTTCATCTCCCAACATCATGAAGCACTTTACGGCAAAAGGAAAGCCTAACCCTTCGGAATTGCCTGGCTGTGTTATTGCCATCGGATATTTAAACTTTACCCCTAAAGTAGAGCTCAGTGAATTTACCGTTAGAAATGCTGGGATAGGCTTCAATAAAAGGAACCTGAAATATTGACAACTGCACACTTTCTGAGCAAGAAATAAATAAAAGGAAAATGAAGCATTCTGTAGTTGGGTAGTAATACGTATTCTCTTGAACGCTTTAGGGGATGGCTCTTGGGAAGAAAGGGCATCAAACATTTGCTGAATGAATGACTGGTCTCCCTCCTCCCTCCCTCCCACCTTCCTGCCCACCCTCCTTCCCTCGTTTCTTCCTTCCTTGAAACGGGGTCCCACAGAATCCGAGCTAGTAGTCTCAAGACCACCATGCAGCCTTGAATGTCTGATCCTCCTGCCTCCGTCCTTCAATAGCTGGGATTACAGGCTTGTGTCACACACGCTAGACAAGCACCCTGCCGACAGCTCCAGCCCTCCGGGTTTCCCTTAGTTCTAGTGAAAAAACACTCTTCTAACAGGGTCCTCTCCATTTCCAAGAGGTCGCAGAGGCTTGTGGCTCCACGAAGTCACACGTTAAGGAACACGCTATGGAAGACAGACAGACGGTGGTTAACGGTTTGCATTTAGAGTCTAAGGGCACTAACCAGGTGTGTGACCTTGAACGCTGTGTCTTTGCCAAGAAGGAATTAGCCCACAGCTCTGCAGTAAAGAGGGTCCAGCACACTCTTGGCACACAGGAAGCATTCAGAAAGCACCTTTCTCACTCCTCGCTCTAATTTACTTCACCCTGACAGGCTCTGAGGAAAAGGGAACTTCACTGTGGACGGTCAGATGAGATGAAACCAAAACAAGCAAACTCCACATAGAGCACGGTCTTCAGGAAAGAATTAGCTTCGACAAGTGTAACACTATATCCCCTAGTGTCTCCCTTGGGTTTCCTTAATGCGGGCTCAAAGGTCCTAAGTCCTGCAGGATTCTTTTTTTAATTGGTATTTTTGTTGAAGTTTTGAGGTGCACATCTTCTTTTAATCAAACTAAATCAACAAAACTTCCAACGTGTATTTCATTAAACTACATTTTCTGCCAAGGTTTTATCGCCGCCGCCCCCTCCCCCAATCAAAACAGCATACTTTTATGACCAAATAGCACTCTTTCCTCCAGCAACCCCTAAACTTCCCAAAGTAAGCCAAGATTCACGTTTCAATTGCTAAAAGCAGAGGGTGAACATGTTTAACCTTGACAATTAACATTAGAGGCTTCCGTCTTATCAGAGGCAAAAACTTCCTGGCATGCGCCTGGTAGGAATCATGCAAGGACGGCCTTACACTTACCTTGTTTCTGTCATTTGAACCAATCTTTAAAAAGTAAGAAGTTGACTGGCTGACTGAAGAAAAGAAAACTTTACGAAGAAGTGAAGTGTCTACCTCCACGTCACTCACCCCACAGAAAACTAAGGCAGAGGAGGCATCCTACTAACAGGGGATGTGACCAGCAAAGGGATCATCTGACGTGACAGGGTAAGGAGGAAGCCTGGGGCAACTGCTTCGTTAAATGCCCTATTTACGTTCCACAATGTCCAGTGTTTTCAGTTTTTGACATTTGTTTTGAAACCAGAGTCAGATCAAGTACACAGTATTCCTTTGGCAAGAGCAATAAAAATGCTAATGCCGGTAAGTCTAGCTTTCTTATGGCTGCCTTTTGTGTGCCGGGGTATCGGAGGACCTATGAATCAGGTCAAAATTAACACCACATGGATGTCTTCGGAGACGCAGAAATGGCTTGTAAGATTTCTATCAAGGAAACTAATTTATAGTTTTGTAATCCCATTGATAAGACAGTAATCAGCCTGGGAAATGCTCCCAAGGCACTATCTCTTTTCGGTTAATAATTGAGTTAGGGAAAATAAGATCAAATCACTGAAAAATGCAGGCGAATTTCCAGGCATGTCAAACAAATGGCCCCAAGCAGGAGAGCGCTGCCCACAGAGTGTCCTTCCTCGGGTTATTTTTCAGACATTTGCTCTCATCAAAACGTTGACAGACACTCACCTTGTCAGGAAAATCCTCCATGTATTTTCTCACTCTGGAAGTCCGAGGGAGGCTAATACATCAGCTAGACTAATTCACTTCTGCCTCTCCCTTTCTCGGAATTTACCAACACACCACACCAGTGCTGAATAAAAATGCTTCTAACTTGAGGAAAGAAAGGCAATCCTAAGAGTATTTAAAGAGTTGCTGAACTGAGCCCACCGTGGTGACAGAGACCTTTAATCCCATCACTCAGGAGGCAGAACCGGGACAATTGCGGCAAGTTCAAGGCCAGTCTGGTCTATATAATGAGTTCTTGGCTAGTCAAGGCTATATAGTACCTGTCTCAGAAAACAGCAACAACAACGAATTTTGTAACCAGAACAGACCTAAACAAAACACACAGCCTGCCAAGGAAGCAGAGCTACCCGACTAAATGACATCTGACATGCCTTGGCAGAATGCTCTCTGAAAAAGATGCTGCAATCTGTTGGGGGACATTTATGTTCCGGTTATACTAAGAATTGGGGTGGGGGGGGGGGGCTTTTACAATTTGCTCTTTCCTCCGCTGCCAGCACTGTAAGAAAACCACACTCACTTCTTTCTGTGCGTTTTGTTGAGACGGTGCTGCTATGTGTCTCAGAATGGCTGAACTCAGAACCTTTGTAGCTAGCTGAGACACAGCAATTTCCTACCACACCCAGCTCATATTGTTCATCTAGGGGAGGTGTCACGGGTGGATGTGGAAGCCAGTCTCAGGTAACATGTCTCAGGAGACAAACACCTTGTTCTTTTGAGACACTGGGGCTTCGGATAATGCTGGCTGACCAGGGAGCCCCAGGAATCTGCCTGACTCCACCTCCCTAAGCACACACTTTTGTTCTTAAAGACTTTAGCTGGACAGCTGCGCGTAGCTGCGCGGAGACCTGCGGAACACGTGTGACCAGGGCAGCGGGTGAACAGGCGGTGCAGCGGCGGGTTAACGGCACGGACACAGAAAATAGACATAAAGTTTTATTAAAGGAGAGAGGGAGAGAGAGAGAGAGAGAGAGAGAGAGAGAGACAGACAGACAGACAGAGAGAGAGACACAGAGAGAGAGAGAGAGAGAGAGAGAGGAGGGGGGTGCGTGTGCACACGCAAAAGGGGAGCAGTGAGAAGAGAGAGAGGGAAGAGAGAAGATTCAGGATGACTCCAAGAGACCAGAGGTCGCTGGGAGTGGGCGTGGAAAGGGGCGGGGACCAAAAGAATAACACACACCATGCCAGGCTGTTCACATGGGTCCTTGGATCAAACTGAAGTCTTTAGGCAAGTACTTTACCATCTCCCCAGCTTCAGGCCATATTCTTGAATGGATAAACAGTAATAAGCTGGGAAACCCAACAAGCGTGGTAACATTGATGGTACATTCTAAAGAAAAGCCTCTCCAAATCCAAAACTTCGAGGAATTTGTTAACAACAGTCCTGAAATATCAGCCTTCACCAAAGGACATCAGGAAGGGGACATTAAGAGGATACACCAAACCCAGGAAATCTCCACTGCTATAAACGGTAGAACTTCCAAACGTTGGAAAGTAGTACTTCTGTGTGGTACAGAGAAACGTCATCTAGGATGGGTCAGTGAAGTCTTCACGCTTGTCTTCACACTTGTCACAATGGCTTAGTGACTTGCCTCAGCCAGGGGTCTCACCATACCCTCAAAGGAATCATTTTACAGTGAGGGCATTGGCAATGTATGCAGTGTTCAGAGGACCTTGGAAGCATCAATGGTCCAATCTTTTCAGGATACACAGTAGAAGACACCCAAGCCATGAGAGGCACAAGAAGATCACATTTAGTACCAGGGGGCATCATGGCGGCAATGTGAACAGAAGTCTAAGAAGTGGATCTGCTAACTTCTAGATAGCATGCCACCCATGAAACTGAATTCCCTACATTTTTCAAACAAGTCTCAACAGTGCACTAATATCCTTTAGCGTTAGACACCAGCCTCAGAGTCAACAATAGCCTAGAGAGATCCTAGAAGCTTGCAGCTCTGTCTATAATATGTGGTCAGCTCCACAGTGGCCCTCTACATTCTGGGGGTGCAGCTTCCAGGCTCTGGCTGCTGCCCGTTTGCTGGGAAGGTAAGTCCAATGATGGGATGTGATGGCTGGGCCGGTGACAGCAAGGGCTCTGGAGCACTTAGCAAAGTGAAGACACTCAGCAAAAAGCTTTCTTTTTTTCTTAACTCCCAGTCTCTTAGGTCAGCTAAGCCTCAGCAGAGGACAAGAGACTGAGCTGTTTATTCAGGTGCCACTTTCCAGAGGCCCCAATAGAGGCAAGCCCCTCCCTCCCGCAGAGCTGGCCTCAGATCAGAGGCCTGGTGACTCCATAGGGAGCAGAGATGGGGTGGATATATCCTGCCCCAAAGATGGGCACCGGGCCTGGGGAACCCAAATAAAACCCAGAAACTTCTTTTGGAATCTGCCAGGCCTTGCTGTCTCTGTAGGTAAGATCCTATGCCCTATGCAGGAAGCAGGATGAAACAGGAAATTAAAAAAAAGAAAGAAAGAAAGAAAAAGAAAACTAAAGGAAAAAGAAAAAGAACATTTAGAAGTGTAAAGACCCAGCGCAGAGCTGCTTATCTAAGGCTTCAGATTTTGGGTTTTTGTTTCCGTTAAAAAGAAAGTACATTCCTTTGCGAACAGCTTCCCTCCCTCCCCTCACTGGCTAACCCCAGAGTTTAAATGACCTCTGGCCTTCCACCCACTTTATCTTCTACAGGAATTTCATTCATCCTTTTGTTACCCATTAAACCCCCATTGTGCCCTTGGCTTCCCTCACTTTCACTCCTGCACCCGAAGGAGACAGCAGAAGAGCAGAGGAAACAGTGCTGGGGGTGGGGTGGGGGTAAGCTCCATGCTATAATTATGCTTTCTTGTAGGTGACACAGAAAAGTTAGTTTCCTGGAAACAGAGAGGAGTGTGTGGGAGGACAGTAGGCCAAATACTTCTGTCCTAATGAACTATCTTCATTGCTAATTGTTAAGAACATATGACCTATAAGACCAGCAGTTATAACTGGCCATGTTAATTATACTCATTCTACCCTGTTACCCTAAAGGCAAGAGATGGCACCAAACATGTATCCTAAAACCCCCTTGGGACTTCTTGAATCTCACTCTCACGTCTCTCTTTCATTTAGAGCCAGCTCCTAGAAACCTACACACTAGTCAATGCAAGTCCTTTATGATTTAAGGAGAAATGACCAGAACTCATTCGTAACTATTCAAAAGCCATAAAGCATTAATAAAAATTTTCCACTCCCTCCTCTTCTGCTCTATCTATCTATCTATCTACTACCTATCTTTCTATTTATCTATCTATCCATCCATCTATCCATCTATTTTTATCGGTCTATCTATCCATCCATCCATCCATCCATTCATCATCCATCCATCTATCCATTCATCTATCCATCTATCTATCCATCTCTCTATATCTATCTGTCTGTCTACCCATCCATCCATCTATCCATCTATCTTTATCTGTCTGTGTATCCATCCATCCATCCATCCATCTCCCTCCCTATGTGTGCTTGTGCATGTTCATGGGCATATAAAGGACAGAGGACAAGCTTGGGTAACCTTTCTCAGGAACCCTCACATTTTCTTTACCCTCTCTTTGGTTTGGGATTTGCCAAGTAAGTTAAGCAGGCTAGAGAGGCCCAAGATCTGCCAGTTTGATACGCAAACTTTTATTATGACATCACTGTGGCAGAAAAATAAGAAGGGAACTGAAAATAAAAAGGAATAAGGGAAAAGATGAGGAAAAATTAAAGAACACAAAAAGTAAAGCAGTGTGTTGTAAGAGAGGGGTGTTGTGAACTCTGGAGCAAGGACCTTCTTTCAGGACGAAACAGGCTCCCTGTTTCTTTTGAGGTCTTGTCAACAACCCCAGTTCTCCTCCTGCATCCCCAGCCAGCAATAGGGACAACCCAGCTTCATAAGTGAACAGTTACTTATCCATCTTCCCCAGTGGAATACAGTGCATGAGGTAGAAATATCTAGATTGTACGATAGCACCCTTGAGGTAGAGTTTAGTGCACGGTAAGTCACCAGATACCAACATAACATTATCAGTTCAAACTCAAGTTCACTGCCACGCAAAGATGTACAAGCTCCCTTGCCTATGAAAGGAGATGACAAGAACCATAACACAGCCTGCTAGAGCCGGCACAAGCCATGGTACACGGTGAACGTGACCAACTTTCCTGCTCTCCGCGCTCTCTCATTATGGCTGGTCCCACCTCTCGCCTGTCTGTGTCTCCCCGTCTTCTCTCAGCTCTTCCCCTCCCACTCACCTGTTTCCTTTACTTATTCCATTTTCTCACCACAAAGGAGCATTTGCACTTAAAACTGAACGCACCTCCTGATTCACATTTTTTTCACCTATGATATGTCTAAAATGATGCAGTACTTGGAATCAATCCAATTTTCCAAATTACAGTGAAACATCAGAAAGACTTATTTACAAGATAGGTGAAGTCGCTCTAAAAACTAAAAGAATTCTGCAGTAGAACTACACTGACTTCATATGAAATACTTTCTTTCCAAAACAAAATCCATAATTTTACATGACTGGGTTTTGTGTGTATGTGTGTGTGTGTGTGTGTGTGTGTGTGTGTGTGTATGAGGGGGAGGGGGAGTCAACGTTATCAAAAATCGTTTCCTCAAGACAAAATTACTTAAGCTGGGCATGGGGCATGGGGTGGGTTAGTTACTTGTCAACCTGACAGATTCTAGATTATCGTAATTACATTCATTGATACAGAAGGACCCATCTTAACTATGGAAGGATCCACTCCCTGCACAGGGATGCCTGGACCCTGTAAAATGGGGTAAACACACTAAACACAAGTAGTTTGCATCCATTGCTCCTTGCTTCCTAAGTGTGGGTGGGTTCATGGCAAGCAGCCACTTCAAGCTCCTGCACCCTTGCCCTCCTCCTTGCAATGGGAGCCACATAACCCTGTCCCCTTAAGTAGCTCTTGTCACTCTGTTTTATCACAGAACAAGGAAAGAAGCTAAGGCAATGGTGCCTGCCAGCCTGAACTAAACAAACTGGTCCAAAAGGAACAAGTCAGGTTGGGAAGACAATGCAAATAAAAGGAAAAAAAAACTGTGCTGGTTGGTTTTATGTCAACTTGACACAAGCTAGAGTCATCTGAAAGAAGGGAATCGCCATTAAGAAAATACTTCCCAAAAAATCCAGCTGTAGGGCATTCTCTTAATTAGCGATCAGTGGGGGAGGACACAGCCCACTGTGGGTGGTGCCATCCTTGGGCTGGTGGTCTTGGGTTCCATAAAAATGTAGGGTGAGCATGGCATGATGAGCAAACCATGGGCTCTGCGTCAGCTCCTGTCTCCAGGTTCCTGCCCTGGTTGAGTTCCTCTCCTCACCGCCTGCTGCGGTAGACAGCGAAATTGAGGTGTAAGCAGAATAAACCCTTCCCTCCCCAAGTTGTCTTGGTCGTGGTGTTTCATCCCAGCAAGAAGTAAACCAAGCAGCACCACGCTGCCTTCTCGATGGAGACTTTAGGGAAAGGTTTGTCACAGGGATGGGACAGCTGAAGATAAGAAAACTCATACAGTTCAACTCGAGGTCTATGCTCTAGGGGTGGTTCTCATAATTCTAAGTATCCTAACATTCTACTTCACCTCCTGCTGGGGAAACTTGCCAGAGGCCAGCCAGACTTGAATCTTGCCGGTCTCATCCAAAGCCCCCGTCCCAATGGCTTCTGTTCCTGACTCTGTCACATAGAGGGGCCTTCTCAGTGTGACATTATATGTGTTATACCTTACACACCAGAATGTAAGAAAAGCTGGTAACCGAAATTCATTTCTAACACTGTAAGGTAGTAAAGTTAAATACTGTTTAGTATCTCTGTTCAACAGACCCTCGGTAGTCCTCAATAAAAGAAATGAGGTTAGAATTTAAAATCTGCTTGATACTTCCACTGGACATCAGACAAGCCTCGATGTGAGTAGGCAGGACAGGGCTAGCACCAGACGGACCTGGAGCAAATGCAAATGAAGGAAGAACGTGCCGGCCTTAGAAGAAAATTGGAAGCCATAGGCTCAGCAACAGGGAACCGGTTGGTCCAGCCAAACTGTCACCGCCAGGGATGTGTTTTTAGAGCTGGGCATGGTGGCACAACCCTATGATTCCAGCACTCAGGAGGATCAGATGTTCAAGGCCAGCCTGGGCTTCGAGAAAAGGGAAAAAAAATAAAAACATGGAAGAAAAAAGAAGGGATGTGGAGAGGACTGGTTTTTATTTTGTATTTGCCCCCCCCCCCTTTTTCCATTCCCACATGTGAGAGCAAGCCATTCTTTCTGGATGTGGTTTGTTTATTATGGTGTCCTCCGGTTCCATCCATCTCTCTGCCAATGTCAGGATGTCCCTCTTCTTTATGACCGGCTCGCATGTCCAGCATTTCCCACGAGCCTGCTCCCGTGAGTAAGAAGTTTTCAGTGTTTTGACACACTTTCCAAAATGCAAGCTAACATTTTCCCATGTAATTGAAATCAAAACACTCCGAGACAGAATATTTCCTTTCAACGCGGCATTGCCCAATCTCAAGGAATGCTTCTTTCTAGTCTTGTCAAACATGCAAGTTTGCAGAAAGGCAACTTGGCTGTCTTCTGTGCACGCTAGTCTCATTCCTCCCAGCCCACCCCAATGCTGCCCCAGTGAAATAAAGCATCAGGCAAGAGTAGATTAGGAGGAAGCAGGAGCAGGGGCGCGTTGGCTTGGGAATAAAGCTTTAAACGAGGGGGTATTTGTCACCAGGTCTAAGGCACACATACCAAGGGCAAGCAACAGCTGGCAAAATTAAGGGAAGTCAATAGCAAAAGGCCTAAGATACTGGCCTGCAATTCTGTAATATAAAGGGAACTGGGGACAGAAAGCTCCTGATTGAAGGGTTGGCTGGGGCTCTAGACAGCATTAGGACTGTCTAAGACAGGAACGTGGAGTTCAGAAAGACACGTTTCTGGCCTAGCGTGGAGGTGCATGCCTTTAATCCCAGCACTCTTAAGGCAGAGGCAGAAGGGTCTTTGTGAGTTTTAGGTTAGCTTGGTCTACATTGTGAATTCTAGGCTAGCTAGAGTTACATGGTGAGATCCCGTTTCAAAGGAAAAAGAAAAGAAAAAAGAAAGGAAGGAGAGAGAGAGAGAGAGAGAGAGAGAGAGAGAGAGAGAGAGAGAGAGAGAGGAGCATATTATTTTTGAAAGAAGGAAAATGTTTTCTATAGTATTACTGATCAAAGTCACTGGGTCTCTTCAATGTCCCTGAACCTTCCAAACTATTGTCACATGACAAATTCTCCTTCATGCTGTCAAAAAGTTCTCCTGGCTAATAAGTAAGTAAGTAAGTAAATAAGTAAGTAAGTAAGTAAGTAAGTAAACTCAACCAAAGCTACACAGAGAAACCCTGTCTCGAAAAACCAAAATAAAAAAAGAACTCAATGTGATGGCTAACATCCCTGGAGTCCCTGGAGAACAACCAGCAGCCAGAGTCTAGGCCAGAATCAAGTTCCAAAGCCTTATCAATGTGTATGTGGGATTTACATACACACATACACCACTGTATAGAGAGTATCGGCCTCCAGAGAGAAACACTCGCCCGGTATAAACCGCCTTTCCCTGGAGAGGGAGAGATGGGTGAAATGGGGGCCTGGATTCAGCCATTCCCGCCATCCCAGGAAAGTCTGTAGAACCTGAAGGAAGCAACATCACCCACAATCCCAGTCAGCATGATTTAACGACGAGAAAAGCCGCCTGCGTGTGAGGCTTGCTAGCACAGTTTGGACCACGAGGGACCTTCTGCAAAGAGGAAAACATCGACAAGAGCTTTAGTTATTTGTAAGCTGGTTAAAACACTGAGCTGCACTTGAAGGCAAAGGAATAGAACTGGGCTTGATAAATATAGAAATTAATTAGTCCATTAATTAATGGAAAGAGGTACTAAAAGCAAAAAAAAAAAAAAGATCTGTTAAGTATTAAGTAAAAATAATCTAGAAGTAAAATTTCCCTTTAGGTGAATAGGTCTTAACTCCCCTTTCAAGGTACCAGTGCAGTATTGAGAAGTTGTACTTTTGACAGACCAAACCCTCTAAACAGTGGTTCTCAACCTTCTCAAGGCTGCGACCCTTTAGTACAGTTCTTCATGTGGGGACCCTCCAGTCATAAAAGTATTTATGTTGCCCCTTCGTAACTGTCATTTGGCTACTGTTATGAATCACAATGCAAATATCTGATAAGCAAGATCCCTGGTAGGGACCCCCGTGAAAGGGTTGGTGCTGCGGCCCACAGGTTGAGAACCACTGCTCTAAAACAGCTCTGAGCAAAGAATTATGGTCCCTGGAGTCCAGTTACCTCCGCATCCTCCCAAGAAGTCGCCACATGGCAACTCTCTAAGAATCCTCCCGAGCCTGGCGAGGAGCTCATGGTAAGCTTAGTCACCCCACTTCTCAACTAGTCCAAAGTGGAAGTCATTGATGGGTGGAAGCCCAACAGTAGAAGAGCCAACACGTGACAATCTGACCTCGACAAAGGTCAGCAAAAGAAAGAGACTCTGGTCCTACCTGGGACACCTATGTAAGGGCGATCACAACTTATCTGGGGAGGGTTGGCTTATGCCAGCCTTGTTGTCTTTCTCCAATCAATGCAGAGAACAAACAGATCTATTTCAGAAAATATTCAGCAAAGATTACCAAAATTCTTTAAAGGGTTCTGGTATTTGACATAGCGAACCGACTTCAGCTAAATACATACCCATGAGACCCCGCTATTGACTAACCACAGCCAAGTTAAAGGAATCAGTCATTTATTTTTAAGTTTTGCCTACAAAAAAGAAACTATTTCAAAGGACCAAAAATTATCTGCTAAGAAAACTCCATCGTTTCTCCGCAATCTCTAACCAAATATTTGAGGGACGGGGCAGAAGGGGCAGGTCGTGTTTGCTCTTCTCTGTCTCGTGTTTTCCATTTCCTTCGGGCCTGTTTGTAGGCTGGAGGCCAGCAGACAGCTGTTCTGATAACTCAAGAGCTGCGTATTCGCGCGCTCCTGCTACTAATGCCAGCGCTGTGTGTTCAGAAGGAGAAAACATCTCCCCTTTCGCACCCCTCCCTCATTGAGCCACCGTCGTGTTGCTCTGGATAAAATAATCGTGCTCACTTGCACATGGCACCTATTCACACCCGGTTCTCACTTTGGCTACCATGACTGGAATGACACTCTCAGATAGAAAGGTCCTTATTGACAACCACAGTCCAGGCAATTAATTTGAATTAACACGTGGTCATGTAAATTAGGAGAAAGACAGCCAGGGGAGGAAAAAGAAAAGAAAAAGAAAAAAAAAAAGGAACTTTGTTTCTTCCACAAAGAAATAACTTCAAATCAAAGTGAACCATCTGCCTAGGGCGGGCCTCCTTTCTCACTGCCTATCTGAACTGAGAAAAAGACACCCCTGTGCAGGAAACAGTGTGCTATCTGCTGCAAGTGATTTTGATTAGTATAGTAACAAACCTGAAACTGATACAGTTTTCCCCTTCTCTACCAGGAACTTCTTGTAGCTGGGAGAAAAGCATCAAGTTGCCCATAGACAGCTGACTCCCCACGCGAACACTGAAGACCTTTGAATAGCATTATAAATACGCGTCATTTCACACGGTCTGTGATTAAATATTTACAGTAGCCTTCCTCTGTCAAAAGTGAATGAGCCAACTGAACTTCGTTTGATCCTCTCTCCGCAGAATAAAATTTCGTTTTTCTACTATTTCTGGAGCCTGTGTTTTGGCAAGGGTGGGGAGTGGGGCAGGTAGTAGCAGTGGGAAGACTGGCTTTGTTCCGCGAGCGCAGTTGCTGTCTGCTTTTTAGATACTAGAGCAATTTCCGATACTGGAAGTCTCCTAGCACATTGGGCATCCAGCCGGGCCGAGGGGTCCAATCTGACAGGCTTTCGCTCCCTCAGAACCTCCCATCAAATGGTTGACCCACAGTCTCTCCAGTTCACCTTGGTGCAACACAAAGCTAGAATATAAAACCTGGTAGTATTTATTGCTGTGTCAAGTGCACAGGAATTTGAAACTACGTGCAACTGTATTTAGAATCTTCAAGAACAAAGTCACAGGCCAGGGAGATGTCTGTGATGTTGGTGAAGCCCTCTGTGTAAGCCTGGGGACCTGAGTGTGATCTCCAGAAACCACATTTCACAAAGCCACGCAAGTTCTCAGAATCCAGGCACCCAGGAAGTGGAGATAAACAGATTCCTGGGCTCCTGGCCAGCCTGCCTGGCTTCAGGCAAAAGGGGCATGGCCTGGTTGAGAGAACTGGGTTGGGGGGAGGCTTCTGAGGACTGACAACCAAGGCTTGCCTCTGGCCTACACACACACACACACACACACACACACACCACAACTCCCAAACACACATGCATGTACTCCCAAACCCACACATACACCCACACACAAAAACCCAAGGTCTTTGAAAAGGTCTTGATTACTGTCAAAATTAATGAGACTGGAGGTCAGGCATAGGTTAAATTAGCCTTCAAGGCAAGTTTGGCAAAACCATTTTTGGTTCAGTTTAGGTGTTTAGTCTTTGAACACACTGTGTTGAAGCAGCTGAAACACAAGTTAACTTTAATGGGAAAATGTCTGAAGTAGTTAATCAGAAACGAGGGTGCAGGCAGCATTTGGGGCTGACGCAGCATTCCAAGCTCCCCAGTGAGCAAGGGTAATCCTCATAGCCCTGAAGAGGGGCCAGGCGGCCATGATTTTAATCTTTTTGTTGTTTGGCTTCCAAGTGGAAGGTGCCTAACGCGCTGGGCTTCTGACAGCATCTGTAAAGAGCACTCCGAGAATCGTCTGCACACAGCAACAACTGCATCCTTCCAACCGGCTGTGCTAGACAATCAGCCGGGCCGAGCCCTCAGCCCGCTGAGAAGGATTTGGAAAAGTGTTAACAGCTAAATTTCCACCAAAAAAAAAAAAAAAAGAAAGAAAGAAAAAAATCAAGCTTGAAATCATCCATCTTGCTGGGCTGGAACCTCATCAAGGACAAACAATGGATAATTTCATATGCAGCATAATCTGTCCCACTGACGACAGTCGTGAGAAAAGTTGGGAGACACTAACACTGGCTCGGAGGCTCCAGGCAAACGCAGGCGTTAGGCTAGAAAGCTTTTCATGATAGCGTTGCACGGCAACACGTGTGCTCTGCACGCCTGTGACATACTTTCTAACCCGCCATGAAAGGGAACACCTTTTAGGCCTCACCGTTCAAGAACACAGCTGTGCCATTCAAAATGATACAACCCTTCACCTTCGAGCCCCTAAAAGTTGCCAAGAATTTTAAGATTTGTTCTTCCTGAAATAGCTGAATTCTGCCCTTCTAAACGCCTGTTGTCACAGGGACCCAAAGTCACTACATCATACATGTAATGAACTGCTAAGCTAAACTATAAACGTCCTATGTAAGTGCTGAGTAAACAGACTGAACTCAAACCATAAAACATCCCCTCTGAGAAAGTAAGCCTTCTTTCTCCCCTTGGCCATCAGAAAAAAAAAAAAAAGAAGAAGAAAAAAGCCCACAATAGTTTTCTTTTCCTTTGTAACATTATCAAGCACGGACGGGTATTTGCTATGTGATAACAATTTATATTCAACTCATCTATCTGGCTATTTTAAGGTTGACCTAGCGCCAACTCCAAGGCAAAAACCCTCCACATGGAGCACCCCTGCTGGGCAGGTTATTATATTCTAAGTGATATACCAACAGTTGTTCCATAGGCTTTGACAACTTCCTAACAGAAACTTAAGATAACCGAACTTAACTCCCAATTAGCCGCCTGTTAGGGAAATACAATAAAATAATAACAAAGTCTGCTCCCATACACGTGGAATGGTAACCTGAGGACAAATCTCAGTCCGTTTACTGCTTCCCTTGTTAATCTTTCACCTTCTAAAATGCACTTTACAGTTAAAAGTGAGAAAAGCAAAACCTTGCATTAATGACACTTTAACATTCATGAACGTTTATCCCTTCCTGCTCTGAGGTACACTTCTAATACTTGAGGTCAGCTGAGAACACAGTCCAGAAATGGAGACTCTTCAACTGTCTGACAAGGAAGTGGATAAATGTCAGCATGGACAACCTCATTGTCCTCAGGCGAATCGGTGGGAGGTACACTATGGTAGCCTGCATGGCTTTCCCAATGCAAGAGCCTTGCAACAGTCCAATACGCACTATTTTACCTCCAGCTTCGCGAGGGAATCATCCCTCTAAGCCAATGTTCCTGGTCTCTGGGCATGAATCCTTACAGGGGGCGTGTCTTTAACCAATTTGACTGACAGGTGATGAAAGTCCACCAAGTGCCCGGTGCTGTTCTCACCACGCAGAACTGCCAGGATGGGGGTCACTGAGCATGACCAACGAGGAAGACAGAAACACAAACAGGGAGCCAGATTTCCCAACGAAGTGCATCACATATAAGAGGTAGGGCAGGTGTTCCAGGGCACGAGGACAGAAAGCAGCCTGAAGGCGGGGCAGCTCTGGATGGGGGCTGATGCACATGAAGGGCACTCTAAATCAGTGACTAAACTACCAGGGCACACGGCAGGAAAGGGCAAAGCACACGGCATCCTCCAGTGCTTGGATTCTGCAAACAGTGGGAACAGGACTGATGGCCAAATTGGGAGCATAGACCCCAGCCCCTTGCATCTATCCCAGCCTCCAGGCTAAGAGTTTATATTGGTCTAGACTCCAAATCCCAGCAGGCCAAGAGTATTTAAATGAACTCCCAAAAGAGGAACACGTGGTCTTTTTTCATTTCTCCCGGGTGGTTGCGGTGGTTGCGTTTGTGGCCCCTTGGGGCCACGGGGCCACCCGGGAGTGCAGAACTCCCATTAAACCTGAATATTTTTTAAATTTGGCTTGTTTTGATTTGGCTTGATTGGGATTTTGCTTCGGCGGAGAGCTCGCGTTAGGAAATATTCCTAACAGCCACTGTTCTCATGGAGATCTCTTTCTGGCAGGAAAGAGAAAGGAAAGAAAGAAAGAAAGAAAGAAAGAAAGAAAGAAAGAAAGAAAGAAAGAAAGAAAGAAAGAAAGAAAGAAAGAAAGAAAGAAAGAAAGAAAGAAAGACGGGAGGGAGGGAGGGAGGGAGGGAGGGAGGGAGGGAGGGAGGGAGGGAAAGAAAGAAAGCAAGCAAGCAAGCAAGCAAGCAAGCAAGCAAGCAAGCAAGCAAGAAAGAAAGAAAGAAAGAAAGAAAGAAAGAAAGAAAGAAAGAAAGAAAGAAAGAAAGATCACTATAGGAAGACAGAATTAACATCAGACAGTGACGAGTACTAAGAACATAAATAAAGCATCTGAGGGATCTGATAGGAGGAGAGAGAATTCTCTGAGTGACCAATGGGGGGGAGGTGAGCCAAAGAAAGAGAAGGGGGGGGGGGGATGTGTGCAAGGGCCCTGAGGCAAAACAGCTTGTAACGCTCTAAGAACAGCCACAAGGCCAATGGAGCAGAGGTGTGCTTCCAACCAAAGACCCTCCTAGCACTTGGTGCAGGATAACTATAGTGCTTTTTTGAAAGGGTCTTGCTAGGTGTCCCAGGCAGGTCTCAACTGTAGGATCCTCCCAAGCTCACAAGTGAGGGATCCCATGTGTGCACCTCTGCTCCCAGCCCAACGTGTGACTTCATTCCCATTTCCTATCCAATACATGGAAGCAATCAAGGAAACTAGCGTTAATCTCTAAGCCTTCCTTGTGGCTGTCAGGCAGGAAGGAAAGCCCCCACTGAGAAAGGTCCAATATGGACTCACCATATAAACAATTGGTAGAGTTTTGTTTTGAGTGTCCGAGAGAAGCCACTGGAGAGCTGTAAACAGAGAAGATGGTACATAGTCTATGTCTATAGAACTAGGATCCAAGTTTTACCCTTAAAAGCTACTTCTGGGAGCCACATGCTATAGGGCCAGCTACTCTGAAGGCTGGGGGAGGGGAGGTTGCAATTTTACCGTTATTTTAGGCAATTTAGTTAGACTCCATTAAAGAAGAGGGGAGGAGAAGGAAGAGAAGGGGATAGGGAAAGAGGAGAAAAACAAGGAAGTAAAAGGAATCCCACCCACTACGTGAAAACTGACCATAAGAGGCAAAAGTAGCTACAGGCTAGCCAGGCACAGGGCTACTGCAGGGTCCAGGAAACCCTGACAGCTTGGAGTGATGTAATGGCAGGGGCTGTGCTCAGCAGAGACAGGATCCTTTGAAGACTCTGCCATTGGGATTTTTCCTAATGTGACTTCACTGGTCAGAGCAGAGTTTTGAAAATCAAAGAGGAGACATAAAATGGAAAATTATAACCAGATTTCTGAGGGCCTGGGGAACCAGCCCACAGGTCTGTAGTCTCATGCTACAGAGAACACGGTGTCAGTGAAGGGCTTCATCCCTTATGCAGAATGATCCAAAGGCCCTGAAAGAGGAAGGAGGAGGAAAGGGGAAATTGATGGAAAGATGAGCCCAGCTATCACGTTCCTGTGGGTAAAGAGAACTTTACCTGTGATAGCTTCCAAAAAGCCTCACAAAAACAAGGATGCTGGCTGGGTGTGGTGGCACACGCCTTTAATCCCTCAGAAGGCAAAGGCAGGCGGATCTCTGAGTTCGAGGCCAGCCTGGTCTACAGAGCAAGTTCCAGGACAGTCAGAACTGTTACAGAGAAACTGTCTCAGGAAAAAGGGGTTGCTGTGGCTAATGACTGGTTGACCCTGGGCCTCCATGCTGAGCAACAAACGGGGACAAGATCAGAAGCCAAAGTCGATGTCACTGGAAGGAGATGATTTGAGAACAAAGGTGGAGTGGCCAGCGTCACACACATTGGGTGGTAGTGCCGGCCAAGCTTCTAGGTAGGAAAGGCAGCTGGCTGAATGAAACCTGAGATAAGACCCAAGTCAGAACCGCCAAGGAGTTAGCTAAACAAGTACCAATAGTAGACTAAAGTCACGAGAGTTCAATACGACACAGCCAGAAAGGAGACTGAAGAGGAAACGCCTCAGGCAAAGGGTTGGGGACAGGCAGAACAAAGCCATTTCAAGAATGGCCCAGAGTCCAGGCTGAGAGGAAAGGGCAGGTTTCGTGACTAAGGGCAGCCAGGCCACTGTTAACAAGAGCAGTCTCTGCAAGAGGGAAGGCTGGCCGCAAGGCATTCACAGAAGTAAGTCAGTGGGAGGAAGAGCAGGTGAGGGCACAGGTTTGCCAGGGCTGGCTTCTCGGAGGAAAGAGGGAGGGAGGTGGGCAGCTCGAGGGAGCAGCAGAGCTGAGGGAAGGCTGTGTCTGTTTCTAAGAATGAGAGTTAATTATTAATTTGAGATGTTTGGAGAGAAGAATCCACTGCAAAGGAAGACACTGAAATTACAGGATGACACAGGCCACTAAGTACTGAGAAAAGCCAAGAGAAAGACAGAGGCTTCCAAGTGAGGGGCTACATCATCCTCTGGAAGACAAGCAAGGCAGAGGCCCACGACCCTCAGTAGCTGTCGTGTTGCTCAGAGCCTTCTCCGAAGGAAGCAGAATTTGAGCTAAACATAGCCGCACGCTTCCAAAGTCCCTCTTAGAAGAAACAATGTTCTGACTAACGCCATTATTCTAGCTAGTGTCGTGACACTAGAGAAACCAACTGTTGACTCACAGTTTGTCTTTTGTTTAGTGTATGAATGAAGGAGGCGGTTGAGTGAGCAACTTAGGTATGAGAATGGAAGGAGAACCTTCCAGACAACACAAATCACGCGTTACATAAAAGAGGATGTTTTGCTTCTGAAATTAAGCTCAGCTCGCACTGGGTTTGTCTTCTCTCATCACTTGACATTTACAGCTCAGTTTCAACGTCATAAATCAAAAGGATTTTGCTCTCTGTGGTAGCTACCTACATATCAAGCGTTTTTTCCCCCGACCACCGTAACAAAATCATCCCACAGCAGTGAAAAACAAAACATGTAAAATGCAATAATTCTGATGCAGCTTGATGTTTTTTTTAAAGGGGAGACTAGAATACGGCAATTTGGTAATGGGTGAGATAATTGTGACCCATGCTAACCTCACGTAACCATGCCCTTCTCCCCTAAGAGAAGACCACACTAAGTTAGCAAGCAGCAGCAGTAGGTGTCACTACACTAGGTCAGTAGCTTTTAAATCATTCTCCACAATGATCCATCAATTTTATAAGTGACCACCGTAGATAATGAAAACCTGTCTTTATAAATCTACTTAATACACGATGCCAAAATTGCCTATGAGGTTAGTCTTTCAACCATGATAAGGTGGTGGACTAAGTAAGCTAAATTGTCATTAGTCACCCCCTAATTCTAAATCTACATCGTACTATTTCAGTCTCCTAAATGCTCTTAAAAACACATTTCAGACGTGGGGGAAAAAAATCACAGTTCAACTAACATTGGTGTGGTGGCACACATCCGTAAAACCAGCACTCAGGAGCATGAAGGAGGGTGAAGGAGTCGAGACTAGCCTTGGCTATGTGACAAGTTCAAGGCTAGTCTGATCTATAAGACAGTGACTAATATATACACATGTATATGTATATATATATATTAGATATATGTTTATATTTATACTATAATATATCATATATCTAATATATATTAGAAATGCACATTATTTCTGATTAGAAAATGACAGCAGGGGGCTGAGGATATGGCTCTGGGTCTAGCACTTGCCTCATGTGTGAAAGACTCTGGGTTCAATGCCTAGCACTGCAGAAAACAGAGAGAAAACAAGAAAAACAGAGAGGGTGGGAACTAATACAAATCATAAAACCCCAACCATCGGTCAATAACCTCTTTCCAAAAGCCTGAGTTTCTAGGTACTAAAAGCATTGACAAATGAAAAACAAAAGACTGCTCCCCACTTCACGTTGAAAAATGTTCCCCTCGGACAAACGGTATCTGTCATCCGATATTTCATCTTTTCCTGACAGGTATATGGAAAATGATCCATGGACACCATCCATAGACTACAGAAACATGGTGGGGGCTCCGAACAGGTGTCAGGTGCTGAGCAGAATTCATGCCTGTAGCTTGTAATGGAGTCACAGCAACACGTTCCCTTAAAACTCTGAATTAGCGTTTTACACTCTGAACCATTTGGCCAGGGTGGCTGGGATCCCTGGGTGCTCTGCAACAACCATGAATTATTTATTTTATCACACTGCCATATAGGGCTGAGATCACTCTGCGTGCCTGGCTCCACCCGTGGGCTGGAAACAATTTTGCCAGCAGTCTAAATATCTCCAACCACGGCATGCCCTCACAGGCAAACCCAGTACTTTTCACGGGGTTGCAAAAGGCAAGGGGAAGGCCACCGTGCAAAGAGGAGTGCACATCACCCTGAGATATATAAGCAGAACGTACTGCATTCCCCAAAGCTTGGAGTCGGGAAACGAAAAAGCAGAATCATGACTGAACGAAAGGACCCGCCCAGGCATGGAGTCGCCATCCCAAAAGCTTGTGTTGAATTTTATTGAGGATTTTATCTCCTATAAAAGTTACACCAGAGAGGTGGCTCAGCAGGTGCTGCCAAGTGCAATGAGCTGAGTTCCCACAAGGCAGGAGAGAACTGAACTCTGCAGTCGCCATGGGACCCGGGCACCTGCACTAAGTCACGTGTCCCCATGCATAAATACTAAAGAAACAATGTAGCCTTTTTAAAGTTACACCAGGTACTTCAGTTCCTATCCTCCTTTGATACTTACTGAACTATTCTGCATTGTAAACTGTAATTAGACCACCACTGAATATATAGTCTTAATGGAGTCTTCCGTGAGGGTTAAAAATCTGCACTAGGCTAGGGATGTGGGCCCTGGGTTCCATCTCCCACTCTGAAGGGGAGAAGAAAAAAAAAAGCCAGGTGGTGGTGGCGCACATCTTTAATCCCAGCACTCAAGAGGCAGAGGAAGGTGGATCTCTGTGAATTCGAGGCCAGCCTGGTCTACAGAGCGAGCTTTATGTAGGACAGCCAGGGCTACAAAAACCCTGTCTCAAAATACAAAACAAGAAATTAAATTAAAAAATAAAATAAAACTACAACAAAAAAATCCTGCACTAAAAATTATCGCATAAAGAGACTGTCTGCAAGCGTAGAGGGTCCACACGCACAGCTGCCAAGTGTGCATTCGCACACTCATTTCCTGTGACAGCCACGACAAACTTCACATCTTTACGCCACACAAATGTATGAACTCAGAGTTTTAGAGGTCACGTTTCTGAAAGGGGTCATTCCGAGCTGAACTTGAGATGCTGACAGGGATGCATTCCGCTCTGGACACTCTAGGAGAGAATGAACTTTCTCGGCTCCTCCAGCATCTAGCGGCTGCACACTGTTCTGCCTGTGGTTCCTTGCTCTCTCTTCCACAGTGGGCTCATCACCCAACACCACTCTCTGCTCTTCTGCCTCCTCCATCCACCTGGAAAAACTCTCGTGATTACACGGGACCCCTAGGCGACCCTGGCTCCTCATATCAAGGTCAGCCGATGAGACCCCTTAGTTCTACTTTACCATAATGCAGCCACAGATCCACAGGGTCTTCAGGCTCACACACGAGTTATTTAGAGTTCCCTGTCTAGCTCAGGAATTCTAGCCTAATTCTGATGAATGTGTCTACAGATGCCTTTGGCTCTGTAGAGTTGATTTTTTTTAACTCATTCTTAAAAAAAATAAAAAAGAATCTAGATATTTCCAAAGGTGCAAATCAGTAATAGCTCAATTTAGTTTTAAGAACCACAGTCAATCACACTGGAACATTCGGTCTTCAATGGTCCTGAAGCGCCTGCCCATAGTTACAATTTACACAGCTATTGGTAGGCTGACACGTGGCTACATTTTTGTTTTTATCTCAAAAGATAGATTTTTTTTCCAGAATTTCTTAAGGTATCCATTTGGTTAAACAAAGATATCTGAACTCTGTCACTGTTTTCCAATAAAAATAAATTATGATTGTCATTCCAACCTCATTGATAAGAAAATAAGCTCATATTTGTAATTTTTCTTCATTTTCTATTTATAGCAGTAACTTACATAGAACGGTTGCATTAATAATCAATAATCAAGTTATTAGGAGCTGGGGAGATGGTTCAGCAGTTGAGAACACTGGCTGCTCTTGCAGTGGGCCTAGACTCAGTTCCCATAGCCCGCATGGTGGCTCATGATCATTTGTAACTCCTGTCCCAAGGGACACAATGTCCTTTTCTGTTTTCAGTGGGCACCAGGAATGTATGTGATACATATATCTAAGGTAAAATAAATATTTTTAAAAAGGAATCACTGTCAGACACAATCCTATTCTTTAATACCTTTCTGGCCACTAAATGCTAATAGGGACAATTTTCTGAACCCTCAAAACAGCATCTAAGGGGCCAAAGAGATTGCTTAGCCGGGAAAGGTGTTTGCTGGCAGGCTCGATGACCTGAGTTTGATCCCCAGGGACCTGCATGATTGAAAGAGAAAACCAACTCTGCAAGTTGTCCTCTGACCTCCATACATGTGTGCACCTGATGGAGGAGGGTCATCTGTATATCTGTTGTTTCATTGGTTAATTAATAAAGAAAACTGCTTGGCCTGATAGGTCAGAACATAGGTAGGCAGAGTAGACAGAACAGAATTGTGGGAGAAAGAAAGCAGAGTCAGGCAGACGCTTCAGGCAGTCGCCATAGGCAGTTGCCATGCCTCTCCTCTCTGAGTCGGACGCAGGTTAAGATCTCTCCTGGTAAGCCACCACCTCGTGGTGCTACACAGATTACTAAATATGGGTTAGTCAAGATGTGAGAATTAGTCAATAAGAGGCTGAAACTAATGGGCTAAGCAGTGTTTAAATGAATTCAGTTTCCGTGTAATTATTTTGAGTAAAGCTAGCTGGGTGGCAGGAAGCAGCCCGCCGTCCTTCTACATGCACCCCAACACACTCAATAATAATAATAATAATAATAATAATAAACAAATAAATAAATAAATGAAGCGTAAATCAGGCTATTGAGATTACTGGGTGGATGAAGGTTTCTGTTGCCAAGTCTCATAACTTAAATTCAATCCTCAGTGGTTGAAGGAGGGAACCAACACCCCAAAGTTGTTTTCTGACCTACACACACACACACACACACACACACACACAAATAAATAATAAATATAATTTTAAAATTTTACTGTAATAAAAATTTTCAAACAGTATCTGAATATAATAATTATTTTTACAATACATGACTTGTTTTTTTCCAAGTGTGTTCTTTAAAACACCTGTAAATATGGATGGGCATACTTACATTAAAAAGAAATAGCTGTTCTGCACACAAACATGAAGAAGCATGTCCACCACACCTCCCTGTTAGAGGGCCATGGTGTGTACTGTCAGAAATCCTGAAGCAGCAAAGCCTCTGAGTCTAATGCCGATGTCTCCCGAAAGTTTTCCTGCCCCTCATCTCCCTCAGCCCAGTGAGAGGAGGGAAATGACCAGCAAATCCCTCCCCTCCAGGATTTCTCTAGGAAGCACTCACAACTTACTCATCCCATCTGGGAACACAGCCAACCTCAGCTCAGCCTCTAAGTGTGGAGGGGATAAATAAATAGAAAAGCATTTGCAAATATCAAATGCAGGATCAAAGCCAAATTGCAACTATGATTAAAATTTACTCTAGACAACACAAATACGAAGAAGGTTCTGTTGCCTATCATTTACAAACAAATGCAGACTTCAATAGGTCTTTCAACAGGGCAAGTCTATATATAAACTTGACTGTGTTTATAACTAAAGTAAACGCCTCTTGGTCAAGATACTGTTCCACAGATAAAGCAATGGAACGCTCCCCATTCGTATAACTGAGCAACAGACTCTTTTTTAAAAAAAAAAAAAGTTTTATCTATGTTTATGAGTATTTGTCTGTATGTATTCATGTCACCCAATGTCTGGGACCAACAAGCATAGAAAGGGGTGTCAGAGCCCCTGGAATTGGAATTACAGTTAGCTGTTAGCGGCCCTACAGGTGCTGCAAGAACAGCACGAGTTCTTAACTTCTGAGCAATCTTTCCAGCCAACAGGCTTCTTAAAAAGCACTCTACAGTCTTCTTCTTTGCATGCTAAGCAAGCAAAAACATTCAACTAGAAGAAATTAAAGTGCATTTTGAAACATTAGGAAATCTTTTAAATGACTTGTATTCTGGGTTTTTTTCCATAAAATTCTTGAACTATTAAAAACATAAGTTTTAAAATTTGTTATTTAAACTAAAAATAATAAGTATTAATTATTCAAACATTGCTAAATGCCCCAAGTGGTGTTTTCTTTTGTTTGTGTGTGTTGGGGAGGGGGTTTTGTTGTGGTCCCATGTCTCCCAGGCTGGCCTCAAACTATACAACTAGAAAACCACTTAAATTTTCTCACACCTCTACCTTACTTTAGAGCAGTGGTTGTTCTCAACCTCCCTAATGACACAACCCTTAAATATGGTTTCTCATGTTGTGGTGACCCTCCCACCATAAAATTATTTCATTGCTACTACAAAACTATAATTTTGCTATGGCTATAAATCGTAATGTAAACATCTGATGTACAAGATATCTGATATGTAAGCCCAAAGGGGTTGCAACCTACAAATTGAGAACCGATGCCTTAGAGGCATGCGATATTACATTCGTTTACGTGGTGCTGGGGAAACAGTTTCAGTCATGCTAGGCAAGCGATCTACCAACTGGGGTGCTTCAGTAGCCCCAGTGATGACCTTACAGACTTCCAGTTCATAAAGGGAAAAAGGAGAGGGGCAGGAGAAATGGTTCAGAGGCTGGGAGTGCTGATAATCTTGCAGAGAACCCAAGTTCAGTGACCAGCACCCAAGCTGGGTGGCTCACAACCACCCATAACTTCAGTTCCAAGAGATTTGATGCCCTCTACCGGCACCCACATACACAGGCTCAAAAACAAACATACATATATACACAAATTAAAAAAAAATCTTGAAATAATTTAATTTAAAATAATTTTTTTAAAAAAGGGAAAAGAGAAAGATTCAACAGTTTGTAGAACTTCACAGAATTGTATTAAGGATAAAAAAGTAACAGTTATGCAAGGCCAGGACCCTGGCCAAACAGAGACACAGCAAGTAAGAGGACAGTGCACACCAAGGCAGGTCAGAGGACGCAGCTCAGAGCCCTCCATGACCCAGACAACAAATAAGGACATAGGAAGGGCCTGCAAGACCAGGAAGGATGTCAGCTCCCTGGGCTGCTGTAGAACATGCTGAAATTTGTGAACTTTGTTCCAGGTACAACGGTGGACTTTAAAGGAATTTTTAAATGTCCACATCCACATTGGAGAGAGAACCTGGAACAATGCGGAGAAAGAAATGGAGGAAGGTAAGAGGATGGAGTGAGGAGCCACGCATCTTCACAGCGCCTTCCCTGGCCTGCAGTGCATCTTCACAGCGCCTTCACAGCCCTGCAGTGCATCTTCACAGCGCCTTCCCAGCCCTGCAGTGCATCTTCACAGTGTCTTCCCAGCCCTGCAGTGCATCTTCACAGTGTCTTCCCAGCCCTGCAGTGCATCTTCCCAGCGCCTTCACAGCCCTGCAGTGCATCTTCACAGCGCCTTCACAGCCCTGCAGTGCATCTTCACAGCGCCTTCCCAGCCCTGCAGTGCATCTTCACAGCGCCTTCCCAGCCCTGCAGTGCATCTTCCCAGCGCCTTCCCAGCCCTGCAGTGCATCTTCCCAGCGCCTTCCCAGCCCTGCAGTGCATCTTCCCAGCGCCTTCACAACCCTGCAGTGCATCTTCCCAGCGCCTTCCCAGCCCTGCAGTGCATCTTCCCAGCGCCTTCCCAGCCCTGCAGTGCATCTTCCCAGCACCTTCACAGGCCTGCAGTGCATCATCACAGCGCCTTCCAAGCTCTGCAGTTCTCCAGTAGCTGCTGGATGGGGACTGAGGATCCAAAGTAACGAACTAGGAAATAGCATCTCAACTAGATTAAAAGGCTCCCCCAGGGTCACAAATTAATGAGTAAAAGGCTGACATAAACACTAGAACTATTGCGTTTTCATTCTCCTGGCTCTGACTTTCCAATCTTTTGAAGTCATAATTAGGTCATATCATTTTCCTGGGCAACAACTGGGGCAAATATACTGAAGATGGTTGGATAACTCTGATTATAACACACACACACACACACACACACACACACACCAGTTTATTTTGAGGAGCTATGATTTAGTCCTGTAAATTAGTTGCTATTGGATATTTGCACCACCCTTTACCAGTCATGTATCTCAAAGCCCCAAATACGGGGCTGGAGGGAGGCTGTTGTGATTAAAGGCTCAGGGTGCTCTTCTAGAAGACCTGGGTTCAATTCACGACACTCGCATGGTACCTAACAACCGTCTGTAATTTCAGTCTCAGGTGATCCGATGCCCTCTCCTGGCCTCCACGTGCACTGGGAACACGTGGAGTACATGCAGGCAAAACACCTATATATATATATATATATATATATATATATATATATATAGAGAGAGAGAGAGAGAGAGAGAGAGAGATTAGATATAGATATAGATATAGATATAGATATAGATATAGATATGAGCCCCAAATAAGGTTCACATCCATCAATCGAGTGAGCAGGACTTCAGTGCCTAAACTCTGTATAATCTCTTCACCAGCCAATCCATAGCAGAAGTGGTCTGGTTGTAAATTAAAACTGTGGTGTAGACAAGCATAGTGGAGCTCGCCTCTAAGGCAGGAAAAAAAGGGTGAGTTCAAGGCTAGCTTGGGCAAAATAACAAGACCCCATTTTATACACTCACACACACACATGTACACACAAAGACCACACACACTCAGACATACTCTCTCTCACACACACACTCTAAAATTTCTGGCTTTGACTTGCAAGACCTAGTAAGTGGGATTTTTTTAAATTTAATAATGTATTTATCTGGCAGTCAGTATATAGTATACATGTATATATATAATAGATTCAAGAATTACCAATTTTCAGAAAACTATAATAAAAGAACTTAAGGCTAAAAACATACAGAATGCGCTCATTCAGGGTCTTCTCTGTAACATACAACAATAACTAACATTCAGTGAAGCCTTACCATTGGCAGGCATTTCTCGGCATGTTTATACCTATTAACTCATTGCGTTACAGTTTACTTCATTTAGCTCAGTGATAAACAAGAGTTCTTGTAAAATCATTAAGAACAAATCTAGTTATGTGAGATTGCCTTGGCTGTCGGGCGTCTGTAAAAATTAAAGTTATATTTCACCACAATAATTCATTGGCTGATTCTCCCTGTAGCCTGCAGATAATGAGCAACTTAATCAGCAAAGGCCCTGCCTGCATCCCGTCATCCCACAGAGCCATTCTTCTTTCATATTGGTGGCTCTGCCCTTACAAGCTGACATTTCATTAGGGGAAATAATTGAAAATCTAGCTCTCAGGTACATCTGAGGCTCTTCCTTCCCCACAATTCCTCTACCTTCTCCTGCCCCAGCGCAGTGACAGAACATTTTCTGTCCCTGTTAGGTATGTCTGCCTCAGCATCCTATATTCTAAAATCTCCTCCAACTGCCAATCTAATATGCCGCACTTTCCTGAACCAAAGGTGTAGGGAAAACAGCCCAGCTTGCCCGCTACTGTTCTTCCTTCCTGGCCACACTCCGCTAATTCATATTCTCTCCATTCAGTGCACACATCACCTGGGCAAGCAGAGCCCTCTTCTAAATAGTTACCGGACTGTGGATTTCCACTCCCGAGAACATCTGCCCACAGCAAATTCTGATTGCCCCACCTATGACTTTGAATCAAGGGATTAGGGAAGAGTATGCCACTGGCATCTAGTAGGTAGAGTCCAGGGAAGTCACACAGAATGCACAGAAAGGACACCTTCCCCTCCTGTCAAAAACCATGTTATATAACATGTACAGTGTTCACACACATGAACACAGACACACAAACACACACATACTGGGTCAACACACAGTTGAGAAGCCATGATTGACAGCATGATCTCACCCAAGTCATGTGCCAAATCTTCCAGTTATCACTGAGGGCCAATTAAGACACAATTCCTCAGCTACATTGCCATGGCAGCTAAGGAACATCTGGATGAAGAACATTACTTCCGCACAGTGATGTCCTAAGAGCTTCATGGGTATGAATTTACTAACATGTGTTCGTCATCTCATGACCTTACTATACCGCTTAGCAGGGCTTCCTCATAAAGAATTCCCTGACGGCGTTAGAAACCGGCCTACAGTACAGACCAGCAAGCCAATACCTAATACTTACAGCAGAGACCTACATGCACTTTGTATTCTAAGTACTTTATGAAATACAATTCCTAATAAACGGATTTCCACCTTGAGATCGGGTTAGTCAGTGTCACTGGAGGTTAACGGTTCCTGTGGGAGCAGGCTATGCTCATGGTCAAATGTCAGGCTTCTCTGGTCTCTCCGCACCAGAAGTCTGCAGCAACCTCACCTCCTCAAACCACTAGGTATCATCTGGGGGACAAGATTACTCCCCATTAACCACTGAAATCTGCACATTCAAAGTTCATTTTAAATTGACATTCTTTAAGGAGAATTGTAATATTATCATAGAAAAACAAAACGTACAAGTTTTATTTTACTTTTGTCTTCTTGAGACTGAATCTCAAGTAGCACAGGCTGGCCTTGAACTCCTAACCCTCCTGCTTCTACTTCCCTTCAAAGTCCTAGAATTTCAGGCATATGACACCAAGCCAGGTTCCAAATACTGACGCAATAACACAAAACAGCACTTATGCATTTTAATCCAACTATGTGCACAGTGGTGTCTTCACAGATCAACTTTAACACGGAACCTTTCTGTTTATAGCTGTTTTCAAAGATGTCATTTTCTCAGTGACATGACAAAAGTCACATTAAAGGACAAGACCTCACATTTATCCAACATGTGCACAACCACTGTTTCCATAGTAGTACACATAAACACACTTTTAAAGATCTATTCCATTCCTATCCAGAAGATAGGTTCCATTTAAACAAAGCGCGGAGGTAGTGCCTTTCCCACAGTCACATGGTTAAGTTGTGACGGTATTGGCACTCAGGGCCCATGCAGACTAATTGAAGAATCCACGTCCATGGGAATCAAATGTAACTCAGCTGTCGAGCGGCTGTCCAGCACATCTCTGAGTTCCGTCTTCAGTGCCCAGCATGGGAGAAGGAAGAGAGGCAGTAGAGGAATGAAGGCCGTGGAGGAGGGATGCAGCCACGTTCTTACCTGTTGTGCTACACGCCTGCCATACAATATCATATGGATACTTACAAATCCATAGAGCGAGCACATTATAGAGGGATAATATTAATTTCTGCCACTGGCATGCCTTCTGCCTACAAGGTGCCACACCTGCCTTGTTTAACAAGGGTCTCAGGACACCTGCCACGCATTTTCCTAGTATATAGCTCCTGGCACCACTTCTGCAGCCCGGCTGCCTGGATTCCAGCTCCAACTCTACCGCAAACACGGATTCTTTCTCCCATGCCAGAGCTGTACTTTTCCCACCTCCTTTAGGTAGAATTATGGCCTAATAATTCGCCTCAGACAAGAAAACGTGAGAAGTAAAATATAATACTTCCAGGTAGAGACGAAGCCAGCACTCAGCCGCCAGCTGCTTTCCTAGAAGCCGGAGCTGAGATGGAGTTTGTCAGGCTGGGTCCCGAGTGAGCATTACTGCCCACGACGAGCAAGGGCTCATGAGACATGTGTGACGAGTGAGAATTATGCTATGTTACACTAAACCTTCCAGGTTTCAGGGTTGTCCATTCTTGTGCCACAATTTAAGGTTATTGGGAGTGATACTTTTACTATGCGCCATGTAACTTTAAACAAGTTCCTTAGCCTTCCCGAGTCTGTTTCTGCACCTGTAAAAGCAGTGGGGACCTCACATTGCCACTGTGAAACTTAAGTCAATGTGCACTATACACCCAGAGCATCACCGGGCAAATGTGAGCTCACATGTCCTCACTCAAGCTAACTCTCTGCAGCATCACTATGGCCGCAGGTCTCTACAGTTCAAGAAGTGAATATCTCAATATATAAACTCTTCTATCTTGTTTTTATTATTCCAATAACAAAACTATAAATATCCACTAAATGCAAACGTATACCTTGTTGATTAGCACAGCAAACCAGATAACAAAACTCTGGATTATCCTCTGCTGCAAAAGGACACGGGAAGAAGGGGACACTTTTTTTTTTTAATGAATACTAAAAGGTAGAAGAGAGATGGTTGTATTTAGCTGACCCGACTTCTGCTTGTGCCTCATCTCCTGCCAAAATTGCACAAGCAAACAAGCGCAAATACACAAATATACACACACTCTTGCTTCTCAATGAACAGATTCCCTTGCCAGCCAGCTAGAAAGAGATTCACAGAGGGAGCCAAGACGTGGTGCCAACTGGCTGTGTGACATGCACAGTAATGTCTACCCAAAAAGCAGCCCCTGGCAGCTCTTAACTGCTATGCCAATGAGCAGAACAGACATGACGTGGGGTGGGGGTAGGGGGGGACCAACCTGGGACGAGCCTACACACACAGTGAGGGGACTGGAGTGAGACCGTTTTTAGAATCACGAAACGCATCAAAGGGCATACGCTCTTGGAATGGTGATTTCAACAGGTGTTTTCTTACATAAGTAGAGGAGAACTAAAATGACTGTAAGAGAAGAAATGACTGGGTGTGACCACAGTGTGTCCAGCCACATGAATGACCAGGGCGCAAAAAGACAAGGTTTGAAAAGTCTTGAGTTCACATGATTTGACTGGAGAAAACGGGGAAAGGCTTCCTAAAAGGTGGTGGGAAAGACTAGACTTGCACTTTAAAAACAAAACAAAAACAATAACAAAAAAACACACATATACTGCTATGATAAAAAACAAAAAACAAAACACACATCCTGCCATGTTAAAAAAAACAACCAAACAACAACAACAAAAACCTGTTCACTTACTGCGCTTTGGAAGGGTTTTCAATGTGAATTTGAATTACAAGGCCGTCAATGTGGCTTTTGTAAGAAATGACATTGCCAGGTGATTCATGCAGAATAATGAACCAGAAGGGACAGCGAGAGTCCACTAGACAGAAAAGTGACCATGTGGACCAAGGTGGCAGGGAGAGCATCCCTAAGCTGCCATCTCAAAGTGGAAATAAGAATGACCTTACAGAGATGACAGGCTGGGCTTAGCAGGAGTCAGCTCAGACAGAGGCCCTTCGTCCTGAGACTTGCTCTTAGTGGTTTTCTATCCATCAGCCCCTTGCTCTGCTCCCTGACACCTATGCTACAGGGGGAACTGAGCCTGATCTCTGTTTCTATCACAAAACCCTCCTGCAGAAATCTTCCCTGAAGTCTTCATTACCGTTTTAGTAGGAGTCAGGATAAATTTTCCTTTAACATCTCCAAGCTCAGACAGCATTAGGTTGGCAGCTCAGCCCCACAGGGAAGGCAGCAAGCCACCAGTGCCATGCACACAGCAAGTGTGTGCAACTCCCACAGAGCTCATAAAAAGCAGCCTGGAACCATGTTCAAGGACAGGAAAACAAATATTGAGATGGGGAGATCCTTTGAGGACTGCCCAGTTCACCAACACCTCTGCTCCTCAGATGCCCTGAGCTAGATGCACAGGGCAGACGCTCTGGGATAGCTGGGTTAGCTGCATCCTTACAGACTGTGCTCACGGAGACGGGGCTCAAGGTCATCAACTGCACCTAACCAAGGTGCTGTGACTTTTTCAAGATAAGGAAGTGACAGCAGAAAGGTCCAGAACTGCCCTGAATGGGAAGCGAGCCATTGCCTCTTGGATCTGGCACAACTTGGCCAACCATGGTGTTCCACACCATCTAACTGTTAAATAAAAGTTACTAGTGGCTTGTCAGCTTAGTGAATGCTCACTTCGACCATGGAAACACGTGGGCCGTCCTCACGTGCTGCTGCCAAGGGGAAATGTCCTTTATCACGACCATCTTCCCCTTCCTCCCTCCTGCCCGTGGTCCCCACTTCCATCACTTCAGACTCAGCCTCTACGGCTTCTCCACCATGTTTTCTTCCTAGCTGATTTTTGAAGCTACCTATTTAATTATTTCAGACATAAAAGTTGACGTTTAATAACTCCAAAGCTAATTTTGTTTTGTCCTTTTTTTTGCATGCAATCCAAGGTCAGTTCTCTACAACAGCAACACCCTCAGCCGGTTCTTACACATAGAGGGATACACTAGATGCATGGGGCCCATGTGCATAGTGCCGCATCAGTAGATTTTGTTACCTACCTTCGTCTTTAGCTTGGAATTTTTCCCTTTTCACAACCATATGTAGACGGATATTTCTGCCAAGATTGTGCCAACAAGACTGGTTATAAATCCACCTACTTCATATAAGGGGAATAGTTTTGTTATCATCACTATCTTTATTAAAATATGTTGAAGGCCAAGAACCCAAGCAACGCGCAGAGGGAAAAACGGCTAATAATGGGAGGTTAATGAAGTGAATTCTGAGCCACAACTGCTCAGGAAGAAGAAAAAGACATCTAGGACTAGTCACTGCCACTCAGTTTGTATACAGACAGGTTGTAATTTAAAATAACCTCTCAAAAGGAACTCGTTTTCTTCCTTTTTGGCAGTGCTAGGGCTCAAACTCGGACCTCATGCATGCTAGGCAAGTGCTATAATCCCAGCCCCAAGTCTTTTTACCCAAGGCTTTTCTGAAAGAATTAAAAGGCATAGTCTGTGGCCTCAGAACACTGAACCATTTCTCCCCTTCAGCAATGTTTCTTTTCAAATATTTCTATATTAATATAAACAAGCAATTAACTGCAAAGTAGAGCCAAAGACGCAGGCCTGAGGAACTCTCCTTTGGAAAAAGCTAACACGTAGGAGGTATACACCAAGGGTCAACACAGACCCTGGAACACCTCTGCTAGTCCTGACCAGTTGACTTCTTCCGATGTTAATTAAAAACTCTCAAGGTACTGGATTAATAAACCTAGATTCAACTCTTAATGCCAGACGAGAGATTGTGTTCACAGATACTACTGTGCTTTACGTGGGTTTTGTGGATAACAAATGAGACGTTGTTATAATATATAGCGTGAGGTCTATAACCCACGACCACCTCAACTTAACTGCGATCTCCACCGCCTCACACAGCCATGTGTCATGCAGTGGCATTTCCGCCAATGACAAACCACACATGAAACAGTGGTCCCTTAACTCGTCACCTACTACACTGCGTTCATCCTGGTTTGGGTAAGTATACTTTTCGACATCTGCATGATCAAACCACAGAAAGGCGCCCCTCTGTCATCTCACGTTCCGTCTGAGCGAGCCAATGGCGGTGCTCAGGTCATACTAACATCCCAGCGGGGATCCCCAGGGTTGGCTGTGCATGACTGCTAACTGGTCACGTCACTGCGCTGTCGTAACCCACTTCACTCGTTCCTGACTTCCACTGTGTGTGCCCAAGCCCATCAGTGCGGTGACCCACTACGGGCTCTCAATGCCCATCACCCGGCCTCCTGCTCACTGCTGGGAAGCCATTGCGAAAGCAGCGAGGCCTTCCTTTTAAAGCCATCAATTTGGAGCTATAAAAAAAAAAATTAAGCCTATACTATTATTGTTCCACTCTGTGCAAAATGGACCCACATTTAAATATTCAAATTAACATAGGCATACATTTCCTGTCTTAAAAGGGACTTAAAGCTGGGATATGGTGACTCACACTTGCTATCTCAGCCGTCAGGAGGCTGAGGCAGGAGGACATGAAGCTTGAGCCAGCCTTGGCTTCACGGTGAGACCCTGTCTTAGGAAACAGAAAGCGGAGGAGAAGGCAAAGAATTAAAATGGATACAATAGATTTTCTTCACAAAAAAAAAAAAAAAAATCATTTTCTGGCAGGAATGCAGCAAATGTTATCCACAGTCCGCAAAGGCCTGTTTCATCTGATTTGGAGGAGGAAGGAGGCTTCTGTTTGTATCGTAAATTATCACAGGCTGGATTAGGGCCCGAGGGATGAAGCAGGGTTAGCGGCATCCGAACAAACAGGATGTGCTTTGGCACAGGCCCACAGCCAACATCTGCAGTCCTGTACTCCGCCCAAGGAGGCAGTAAACGAAGTCAGTCTGTCCAACCATAGGGCCGGAGCTCGGACTATAAAGCACCAGAAACACGTCTACATACAAGGGAGACCACGGCTATTGCTAAAAACAAACAAACGAACATGACACCATCAGAAGCAGACGCTGAGGTCTTCCGAGGAGCCCACATGGACACTTGATCTTACAGCTCAACCACTGAGATACACTGCACTTCCTGGGTAGTGGGAAGTGGCTTCCTCCTAGGACGTCTTCGAATAGCTTGGCAAAGTCAGCCATGGGTTTCCCACTTCTTCAGCACTCTGGTTTAATAAAAATCTGATAATTATATATACATAAACGAGCAGTTATTATACATTATAGAGTATTAGACATCGAAGAGACACTTTGGTGGGATTGGAAGAAGTTACAGACTCTTAACTCTTTCTGCAACATTTTGACAAGAGCCAAAACTAAATGCCTGTCTTTCTCTCTTCAATCAACGGGGAGTTCTCTCCCTAAACCCACCATCCTCGGTCAGGCATTCACACCAGCATGCCTTCCCAGGACCTAGCAGCATCATTAGCAGCTGCCAGATGTGACACTGTGATTACTGTTGCCACAGTAGAGAACTCTCCCTGGGCACACGCACTACATCTCCTTATACAAAAGCAAGTCTTTCTCGGCCCTCTCTCTCTTCCTTCTGCTCTGGATCAGAGGGTGCCTCTGCACCATCCCCCACTCCACCTCCCACATAAGCTCTGCTGCAGGACGTGACTTGTAGTGGCCCTTGGCTCCAACCCATCAAGGTTAGCACTGTTAAACTATTACACGCACTCCCACGATTAATCCGAGTGTAATTCCAACACAAATACGAAAACTCATCACTCCAAAACCTTGCTTGGGCAATGACTGCTATTCCAGCATCTTTGCAACTTTTCCCATCGAGCAATATTTTTTTAAGGTAAAATACTTCCAAAATTATCACCAGCAGGAGAAAACTAGCAACCTGAAACCCCTATATCTTAACAACTACGGACAGTGCAAATATCGTGGAAATGTCACACCTTCAGCAGGAGCAAGTGAAAGAATCCCCTGGAGAATCTGCAAACCAAGGAGCCCCAGGTCTCAGTCGGCCTCAGGAAATCAGATCCAGCAGGTTGCAGTGGAGACTTGAGGGTGTGAGCTTATCAACACTAGTGTCCCTGAGACAGGGGGACCTCAGACCAGCCCTGGAGGAGATACCGCCAAGTGGGGCTCGCTTCTGGGGTGTCTGTCAAGTCGTCAGGCCCCTCTCCCATGCTAGGCTTTGTTCCTTTCTCTGCACAGTTTTCAAACACTTAGATTATTGTGATGCAAAGATGATTTCTGAATCATTATTCCCAGGACAACTACAGAGAAAGAACTCTATCAAAAGGCAGGGCGCACCAGAACAGGATCAAGCCGAAAAGCTGCAAGCTTCTGGGGAATCGTTTAAAATTAGAACTGGCTGAGATCTTGATCATTCTAGGCCAGTTTTCTCATTACCATCCTTAAATAATATTTAAATACTCCCCTGACTGTTAATTTTGTTATCCACATTCTCCAGTTACCTCATTTATAATTAGAACAGAAGATGCCTGGCATTTAAACGGGTCCTCAACAGCCTCTTGCAGTCGATCTCAACAAGCCTTGCTTTCCGGCTTCATTTGAACTCTTCCAGGATGCGACAAATTTTATCAACTTAATTTATTTTATTCTTTTCCAAAGTGTGACGTACAAGCCTGGAGACACCTACTCAACCAGAAGCGTAATTTGTTGCATGGACTGCAGCGATCTTGCACGTTAAGTCACGGAATTCTTCAATAACTGCAGACACGGCGAGCTACCCTGGGGTGGCCAAAGTCAATATGTTAAGTCTGTCTCTAGGGCAACAGACTAAAGGAGTAGTAAACGAAGCTTGGGACTGCATTCCTGCTCCTCTCTGATTGAGCAACAGGTTTCTGCACACCCCCATCATCTTGTGGCCATGCCTTTGTCTGATCTCAAGACTGTGCAGACCGATTTTGGGGGCGGGCTTCCGCTCGCTTTTTAAGACCCTCGTTTCAGTTTTCCTTGCTGTTCCTACACGTAGTAATTTGAATTTTTACTGTCAGGTCTTTGTATTTGCCTGCCCTACACAAACACGCAGATGTACACGTGCTACACACACACACACACACACACACACACACACACCATTTAAATTTTTTTCATGTGAACAGCGGACTGTAAGCTTGCAGCAGCTAATTGAAAATCTGCAAACCCCTCCACACAACGGATCAGCGCTGCTTCAGCAAGCACTTCCTGCTGCTTTCATAAAGCTCTTCCTGGGGTTTTTCCTTCCTTAAGCCACAACACAGACAACACATCTTTCCGTGGACTCGAGAACATATTATTGCCCGGTGCCTGAATGCCAATCAATCTCCTACACGTGAGCTAATAATTTAAACTCATCTACGTAAGCCAGCATTTATTTGGAGTGGAAAAACACAAAATGCAGTGTCCTGACCAGCCGAAAGGAATGCGGGAATAAGCAGGATAAACTGATACGGGAGGGGAGGATCATAATAAAACAGCACACAAAGTGGCATGTTTGTGCACGGGGGTGTGGGGGTGGGCATGAGAGTGAAGGGGGTATGACGTGTGTGTAAGTGTGGACGAGTGTGGCAGTGGGTGGGTATGAGTATGGGTACAGGTACCAATGTGGGGATGGGTAAGAGTGTGAGTTTATGTGTGAGTATAAGTGGGTATGGGGTGGGCATGAGAGTGATACTGGGGGGGGCATGAGTGTGAGTGTGTGTATATGAGGTGGGCATGAGTGTGAACGTGTGTGTATATGGGGTGGGCATGAGTGTGAACGTGTGTGTATATGGGGTGGGCATGAGTGTGAGCGCGCATGTGTGTATGAATGTGGGGGTATATGCGTATATGAGGTAGGCATGAATGTATGCGTGCGTGTGCATGTGTGTAATGAAGCATAATGTTGTGCCCACTGTGCTATTCCTAAACTTTGCCTGGGACACCTGCCTTTGTGACTCGAAACTTCCATACAAGCCCATAAATTGCACCATGGCTTCGTGCTTTACCAGCGGGAAAGAAATGGGTTTGGCGTGAAGAAGCAAAATCATAACCCAAAATAGAAGACATCCACGTCTTAGGAAAACGCTTACAGATGGAGTTGCCGGATCTGGAGCGATGGCTCAGTGGTTGGGAGCAGCTGTTGCTATTGCAGAGGACTCGGGTTCAACTCCCAGGACCGCATGACCGCTCATAACAACCTGTAACTCCAGTGCCAGAGGAGCTGATGCTGCTTCTAACCTCCATGGGCTCCCCAACAAACATGGCACATGTACATATGCGCACCCAGGCACATAACCTCCGTGGGCTCCTCGACAAACATGGAGCATGTGCATATGCACACCCAGGCACATACACATAAAATAAAATAAATATTAACAGTTGGCTGGGTGGTAGTGGCACACGCCTTTAATTCCAGCACTTGGAAGGCAGAGGCTGTCAGATCTGATTTCAAAGCCAGCCTGGTCTACAGAGCAAGTTCCAGGACAGCCAGGGCTACACAGAGAAACCCTGCCTCGAAAAACCAAAAACAAACAACACCAAAAAGAAATAGTTGCCTATATATTCCTACAGAGTTGAGTACAGCAAACAGCATTTCACCAGAGTGACGGGACTAACATCAAACATAAGCCAAAACAATCACTTACATCTTACTACCTTATGAACTCAAGGCTTAACTAGCTCATATCGATAAGAATTGTCTTAGGTCCAATGTTATGAAAAGAGCTGCTCAGAAGAATCTACTTTTTAACACAGCGTGCCCAACTCCGATGGTAATTCCTCAAGAAGAAAGCCAACCTGAACTGTCTGTCCCCTTTGAGCAAATCCCATAGGAGTTCAGCCTGTGTGTGGATGAGGCATGGACAGAGGGCTTCAGTAGTTCTGTGTACACTGGAGTCACGCTACAAGCCGTACTGGCTATCCACCTAGATTCTCGAACGTCCATGTCAAGTTCCTCTAAGTGCATCCATAGTCTTTCTACATCCGTTGTATTTTGATAGCACACAGAAGATTGTCCTAGCTAGGTTTCCACTACCAAAATAAACGCCATGACCAAACGCAGATTGGGGAAGAAAGGATTTATTGAGTTTACAGTTTATTGTTCCTCATGAAGGGAAGTCAGGGCAGGAGCTCAAGACAGGAACCTGAAGGCAGGAACTGATGCACAGACCACAGAGGAATGCTGCTTACTGGCTTGCCCAGCCTGGTTTTTGTATACAACCTAGGACTTCCTAGTCCAAGGGTAGCATGGCCCATGGTGGACTGGGCCTTTCCATATCAATCATTAATCAAGACAACATCCTACAGAGTTGCCCCAATGTTAGTCTGATGAGGTATTTTCTCAACTGAGCTTCCTTCTTCCAAAACCAACCAGTCCAAGGATGCAAGCTTGTACTGGTTCAGGACTATCCCAATCTCCCTAGCAACCTAGATCTCACGCTTGACTACTGGGCAAATCACACCATCCTGATAAAACAATGAGAGTAAACCTCTGCTCCTGCTGAAATATGGCCAGGGATAGCAGCCATAAAGAGCAAACTCTCTGTGGTAGATCAGTAATGAAGACCGGTTGGAGTCTTGTAACTGAGGGATAGCCTGTAAAATCAAAGTGAGATTTTTACATCGTTTTTAATGCTGCAGGGAAACACAGGAGGAGCCAAGGGGGAGTGTCTGTATGAGACCACCTCCAGCAGACCTCCCAATAAAACCCAGTCCCCTAAAAAGAGGTCACACTAGTTCTTAAGGAAATCTAGGCAAAATAATCAAAGATACCCATGAGCAATCATTTTTCCAAATACCAACTACTTAGTCTAAAAGAAAAATTGTCTGTCCCATCCATTGCAAAGCTGCAACTGAAGCCTCGGCAGGTCAAATCACCTACAGAAGCCCCACAGAAGAGGATTTACTGAGCCCTCCTGACCACAATGGGCTTTCATGAGACAGGGATACAGCTCCGCAAGGTGTCTCTAAAGTTTCTCTCTGAATTTCAAATGATCGCATAGCACTCATGAAATGCAATATAACAATGTGTGGGCAGATTATTTCATTTACCCAAAATAAGATAAGTAAAATAAATAAACGTTACCTACAGGATATAAAATTTCTCTAGCATATATCAAAGTTTTCATCTAGCACCTTCTCCAGAGAATCACTCGAGGATCAGACCTCACGAGGACTACGTGCAACCCTGCCATCTGCGCTCTGTCACTTTGTTCTGCTCCATGGTCATGCTTAATGGCCAAAAAATTTACCGCATGCCTAGAGGAGAAGGCGGAAAAAGATAGGCAGGCCTGCGGGTGTGATTATCTATTTAAGCATGCAACTGTACTTTAAACATAATTAGACTAATTGCCTCCCAATCGGAGCTGGTGCATCTGCACATGCAATTAATTAGAACTGATTTTTAAAACACGGTTTGGAATCCTTTGTTTCCCCCACTTCCTACAAATTAAATTACCAAGCAACAAATTCAATTTTTCAACTTTTATTTTAAGGGAGATGCAAACTTACATTAAAACTGGGTCCGAGCCTCTACTGCAAGTCATTTAACCAGCAATTAGTCTGCTCTGAAACTAAAAGCTTATTTAAGTTATATCATCTATAAAATAATCCCTCGGTAAATATGACAGTCCTATAAAACTTTTGTTCAGAATAAAAAACTTAATCCCATAGTTCTCTGCATAAAAGCAGTGCGGTCAGTTCCAGTGTGTGGGAAAATCAGAGATGCGTGCTATGAAAGCGATCTCTCAGTGTGTGCCTTATGCTCTGGCTCTCCCCACCATGCATCAGAAATAGTTAAGGAACTGCAACAAAGGACTTCTGGTTGCAATTTACCAAAGTAAAAAGTCGTGCTGACTGGAAAAAGAGTCATGACTGAACACAAAAGTTCACATAGTAAAATTGGAGAAGGGATGGGGGGGGTGAGTCAAAGGTAAACTAGAAGTAAAGAGGCTGGAAATTAACAAAGAAAAGGTTACTAGAATTAGATAGACGTGCAGAGGGCAGCAGGAGGGGCTCGGGGAGTGTGGAACTCTGCTGTTCACACCAACATAGCTGGGTGGTACCTGGTCCTGCAGAGGGTTTAGCCAAGTGGCAAGTGAGGGATGCAACAGAGTTCAGACAGGCCCAGATGGAAAGCAAGTCTAAAGGTTGGGACTTCACAGGCAGAGCCTGGAGAAGGCAAGACAGATGGAGGAAGGCCACCACAGGCTGTGCCCGAGTTCAAGAGGAAGGCTACAATCCAGAAGGTTCCCAACACAGGGCTTGTGGTCCTTAGACAGCTGTGGCCACCGCACTGGCATGGGGGTTCCTACCACCTGAACGGTGACATCACTTGTGGTGACCTCCCAAAATTAATCCACATTATTTTGATAGATTCTCCACACACTGGTTTAAATGGGTCTCTTGGGAACCTCCAGGGTTCTCAATTTGATGGTGATGGTATTGAGAGGGGATGCCTTTAAGAAGTAATTAGATCATGAGCAGGTCTCCCAAGTGAATGGGATTAGGGAAGACCTGCATGAGAGAGAATTCACTAGGCAGCTTGCCTTCTGCCTTCTAAGAAAGACCTTTTCCTGGAGGAACATACCCAGATGCATGGAGAAGCGCTCACCTAGTGACTAACGCTACTGGTGCCTGGATCTTGGACCTCATAGACTTTAAACTATGGGAAATAAATGTCTGTTCTTTATACGTGACCTCAGGCATCCTATCAGCAGAAAAAGAGTAGGAGATCACTTTCTAATTCTATGTGAGACGACCATAAAACACATGATTCTCTATTAATGGAAAAAATACAAGCACCTATTCCTCTTTTGAACACAGATAAGGCAATAATAGGAAGGATAAATTTTTCAGCAAAAGAAGACTCCCTGGGTAAGAAAGTTGGAGAAAAGCATGTGCAGGTGTCAGAATGGCAAATGTTGAAACACGTGACGGTGGCCATGTTTACAAACACACATAGAATCTATATTGACAGGAATGCTCCTTATTAGAGAAAGAAATTCATTCTATCATCTGGATCCAGACACTCAAAAAGAATCCACCCCCGATGTGGTTGTATTATTTTACCACGGGGGAAGAAAAGGATCTCTGAAGGCTGATTTGAACCTACACTAGACTGTACGCAGAAACAAGCAGAAGTCACGACACAGCCAAGATGAACAGGGATTTCCACCCACACCTTAAACAGTTTTAGGTACAGAAAACAATGTCACTTCTCAAGAAGATGTTAAGCATTGAGCGTTGCAGAAATGCATGAAAAGTGTTCCCACCCATGCCCTCACTATCGAGTGCTCTGGGTAGCGGAAGCACACCTATGGCACCAGTAATAAAGGATCTGTGTGTTCGTCAATGGGAGCCAAACACAGTTGCTGCCATAGTTTGGCTCCATATTGATGTTGGGTTAAAAAAAAGAAAAACATCTCATGGCAACATCCTTTGCTGAAATCGCTCCACAGTGACCTTCATAAAGCAATGCATAGTGACGTACCAAATAAGCATACGTGATAGCTTAATTCACCCATCAACAAAATCTCATGATCCAGTTGAAAGGGAGGCCACCAGTCATTGTCCTCCTAACCACGTTTTAACATGCCATTCAGAACCACTAACACCAGCACGCGTCAAGGGAGTCTTCTTTTGCTGAAAAATTTATCCTTCCTATTATTGCCTTATCTGTGTTCAAAAGAGGAATAGGTGCTTGTATTTTTTCCATTAATAGAGAATCATGTGTTTTATGGTCGTCTCACATAGAATTAGAAAGTGATCTCCTACTCTTTTTCTGCTGATAGGATGCCTGAGGTCACGTATAAAGAACAGACATTTATTTCCCATAGTTTAAAGTCTATGAGGTCCAAGATCCAGGCACCAGTAGCGTTAGTCACTAGGTGAGCGCTTCTCCATGCATCTGGGTATGTTCCTCCAGGAAAAGGTCTTTCTTAGAAGGCAGAAGGCAAGCTGCCTAGTGAATTCTCTCTCATGCAGGTCTTCCCTAATCCCATTCACTTGGGAGACCTGCTCATGATCTAATTACTTCTTAAAGGCATCCCCTCTCAATACCATCACCATCAAATTGAGAACCCTGGAGGTTCCCAAGAGACCCATTTAAACCAGTGTGTGGAGAATCTATCAAAATAATGTGGATTAATTTTGGGAGGTCACCACAAGTGATGTCACCGTTCAGGTGGTAGGAACCCCCATGCCAGTGCGGTGGCCACAGCTGTCTAAGGACCACAAGCCCTGTGTTGGGAACCTTCTGGATTGTAGCCTTCCTTGTAAGAGGGTTTACTCGCTGGCTTGTTAACTTGATGAATTCTTAAAGGAGCAAACTATGCATAGACAACTGAGATTTGAGGGGAAAATGTCCTGTCCACCCATCATTCATGTGTTGCAACATTTGGTCCTTAGCTGCCACCCCAGCTTCAGAAAGTTGTAGAACCTTTTTAGGAGTGGCACTGGAGGATTGGATCACGAGGGGCAGGCCTTAAAGATTTAGAACAGGCCCTTCTTCCTGTCTACTGTCTACTTCCTGTTTACCCTTCTTCCTGTCTGCTGACTATTTCCTGCCCCCCCCAAGACAAGAGGAAGTGAAGTCACAGCTGCACAGGCCCCTCCCCTTCAGGCTGCCTATGGCCATGCCTTCCCCTCTCTACAGACTGTATTTCCCAAACTGAAAGCCAAAGCAAGCACTTCCTCCTTTAGATGCTGACTCACAGGTATTTATGGTCACAATAAGAAGACATAAATACCTTATCTAGCCATATTCCAGTTGCTGGTGATACCTGGTCACAGTCCTGGCTCTCACACAAGGGCCATGGTAGGTAACGGAAATGCCACAGAGAAAATTAAAAAGGGAAAGTCTAAGAAGGTTGACAGAAACCTGAGGGCTGGTTTTTCTGTTTTTGTTGGATGGTTGGTTGGTTGGTTTATTGGTTGGTTGGTTGGTTGGTTGGTTGGTTTCTCTGGAAACAGTGGTCTGAGACGACCTTTCTGTTCAGTGACATTTGAGAACAGACCAAACAGATATAAAACAGCCATGACAGCTGAAGTAATGGTGGCTCATCTGACCAGCAGAGCAAAGCACAGGGGCGAAGAAAGGCCTGCGGCCCTCATAGCTTCATGTACGGCCTATATGGGTTAAAGCTACCATATAAACTGAAGCGGTAAGGGAGAGGGAAAGGCAAGGCTCGGCTGTATGGCTCACATCTGGTAGGTCACTCTATCAGGTAGCTTTGTGTTTGAATGGCATGTCACACTAACAGAGGCAGAGGGGAGCTTCTCTGGCATGAAACAGTGGCATATGCCTCGCTCCTGCACTCAGGAGGCTGAGACAAGGAAAATCAGTTGAGGCCAGGAATCCAAGGCCAACTTAGGCAACATGGCAGGATCCTGTATCAAAAAAATAAATGACACAAGTGGAGCAAGGTCAGCGAGGAGAATATTCCAGGGCCGGCAGCTTGAGCTGACGCTCACCAAACGTTTTTGCTCTTTGGGTCTTATGAGGGACAGGGGGAATGACTTTTAAAGTTTCCCTGTCTAAGAAACAGAAGTGGCAACGTGTATATACCCCTAACACAACTCCTCTCCAGGACTTCATTAAATCAGAGTAACTGAAAAAACGACTGTCTCAAATCATCCCAGTCGCGCAGCCTTCAAACTCACGCCCATGACAAGATGACCATCTGCCTCCTTTTCACAGAACTACATGAAAGTCATGTCAGCGTGAATAGCTCCTTTGTTCTTAACGAGGCTATCTGAAAAACAGACCTTACTGTCCTTTATTGTCAATTCAGGCCTCACAAAGCCTCCGAGCTTGCCTTTGTCCTTCAAAAGCTTTTAATGGACAGGTACATTTAAGCCTCATTTTAGGGTCTGTGAGAAACTGAGGGCCTCAGCAGCCTCCCTTTAAGAAACAGAGAGCTATCTGCGGTGCAGTGTGACCTCACCTATAAGAAATGCACTGGGGACTAGGAACAAAGGTGGCTTCCTTCTTGCGGAAACCCAATCCGTCTCAGGGAGCAGCTTCATTACTTGTGAATGACTCAGGGTTGGACAGTCATCCCAAACAGTTCTGTTCTTTAACCTCTATTTCTTTTATTAATAAAACCATTTGTGGGATTGTTCCTTGCTCAAACATTAAAAAAAAATGCCTTGCGTAATCATTAATCAAAGCGACGCATTGCTCCGATCACCTTTGATCACAGCTGTCTATGCCAAGGAGATGCACACTCAGTGACTAGAGTCTGTCAGTGGTGGCCTGAAGGCCTGGAGGAACTGTCCAGACAGCCGAGAATCGAGTGAGATGTGGCAGACAGGGCAATTAAATCCCTGTTACAAGCCGCACTTAAGGCGGGATGCATGTACACGTTTCAGAGCCTGCTGGGTCGCCAGCTTATGAAATTATCAACGCTTCTTTCGTCAAGCAGTGACAGCCACCACAAATGTCCATTCATCCACAGCAAACCCAGGTGCAGTAACAGACATGGCATTGCTAAAGAACACTTCTTCCCTCTTTAACACAGAAAAATCTTTGTGGCATATCCCCTCCAAGGTAATATGGTGACAATTCGTTTCTGGAATCAGATACACAATATTCCATAGAATTAGCTCTTAAAAATAGTCTCCTGATCTCACCTATCAAATTTTACAAGTGCTGTTTTTATTCTGAAACCATCGATAAATGATTGCTATCTATTTTTTTGAAATTTTTTTCTTTCATTTATTGCGACTACAGTGTGTGCGACCAGAGAGTGGCACACCTGCAACATGGGAAATCAGAGGACAACTTTGAGGAGCTGCCTCTCCCCTTCCACCCTGCAAGGCCCATCATCACCCACTAAGCCATCTTGCTGGCCCAGGTGCTATGAACTTCTACCTGGGCAGAAACCATACAGCTGCCAGATAACATTCAACTGACTTGACAATAGATTTAGTCATTGGATTTAAATCAAGTTTTGCCTCAATTTATCTTTGACCCACCTCCTCTATTCTTTGTCTTATGATCCCTGTAGGTCTAGCAGTCATACCAAGAAATTCTGGTATTTTTATCCATGTGCAAAATATGTTTTGGTGCACGGACATATTTATAACCAAAACACAATTTTCCATATATTTTAAAGTTCAATACATATCGCTGAATATAAGGTATCGCTGAATAAGTTCTACACTGTCAACAGCCCAGATTTAGCAGACAGGATGTGTGACTGTAACATAGCGACCACCACAAAAAAAAAAAGATATTCATTGTTAATGAGAAGTACTCTCTGCCCAAATACTAACTAGCCTGACACTAATCATTTGCCCAAAGAATGGAGGTGAGCATGGGAGTCTGGGGAGTCTATATATAAGGTCAATGCGAATAAGAAAAGTCCCCTCTTAGTCCAGGAAGGAAAAGAAGGTGTGGATTACAAAGAACAAACCTAAGTTCAAATAAACCTAGCAACACATGTGGATTTACACAACAAACAGCCCCAGAGACTTTCCCACTCCCTCCACACAAAGCTCTTCATTCACAGCAAACTCAGAAGCACCGCCTGACAAGTCTCTAAAGTTACCAGCCCCTCCCGACCTGCTCCTCTGCCAGACCTGCCCTTCTCTTTAATCTGTAACGAAATGTCAGGTGGCTCTAGCGTTGCTTACCTGTCGGTATCGGGTAGCTTCCTCTCCCGGGAGACGTAATAATAACTCCAGGTATCTCCATGCATGAAGTTAAACACTGCAACACATTCATGATTACAGAGGAGCAGCCTTGCGGGGATCTTCACTCTAGAGCCCTTGGGCTCTTGTCGGGTTTCATAGCACAGCTGGCTGGCTTCTAATGTGGGAATTGGAGAGGATCCCTGGAGACTAATTTATACTTGTAACTACCCTTTCTTCCCTCTCTCTTCATTCTCGAGAATTTTAATTTAATTTTGAATGTACATGTTGCCCCTCCTGGGATTTAAAATGAGGAGGCACTGTTGCTAACCTTCATCGTTACCTGCGCTTCCCACCATGCAAAGGATTTCCTAACCCCGGGAATCACTTAGCATACAGTCAGCCTGCACTGAAGCAGGCTCACTGGAACCTTCTCATTCCCAAAGCAAATGTGCAAGCAATGAAATCATAAGGTCTTTGGTAAAGACCAAGATGCCTGATGGGTATGGAAGTCTATTTTACTCTCCTCCGGGTGAGAACGGTTTGTCTAGGGGACACGAGAGAACACATCGTAGTTTACCTTTCGGTTCAACTCAGAACTTCCTTTTTTTAATAAACCAGGAAAACATGATCTCTAGACCACCGCAGCGGGCGCAACACAACTGTTTCAAGGGCCATCCTCAAGAGAACCTTAACTCGGGTTGGATGACAGTCAGCTTTCACCAGGGCTTACACAGCCATTGGTAACACTTTCATAGCTGACTCAAATCATGGAGAAGTGCGTGGGAGTAAGGACACTAAACATCCGCATGTGGTGGGATAGTCTGCCCTTCCAAATGCGTCAACTTGACCAAACACATCTTGGGGCTCTACCGATTCCATCAGGAAGTATTTCCTGAACTGAATACAAAGAGAAGGATGGATCGAGGCTATTTGGTGGAAGAAGAATGCGTAGCATGTGTAAAACCCAGAATTCAGTCAACCCTAGTACTCCTTCCCCAAATGAAACAACAGGAAAAAAAATAACATAGACACACACAAACTATTACTTCCCTAGAGTTCCTTACAGCTGTGTACAGGAGACAAAACTGAGACATAGTTAATCAGAGAACAATTTGATGTCAAATGCTGACAACATATGTGCTTAAAACTAAGCATCCATACCATTACAAACATTTATGGAGAAACACCACTGGATGGGCATTTTTCTTTTCTTTGTAATGTTTACGCGTATGGGCCCCATGTGTAGGCAGGGCCTGTGCAGGACAGAAGAAGACATTGGGATACCCTGGAGTGGGCATTCCTGCAGGCAATGAGCAGCCCTGTGGGTGCTGGGGATTAGACCCAGGTCCTCCCAGCAATCAGGACTCTAAAGCGCTGAGCCCTCTCTCCAGCCCAGACTGACACTGTTTATCAATGCCTGCTAACAGCTGCAAATGGCTGGTGCCACCATAAAGATTACAGAAACAGCAGGGGATGGTTTAATTGAAAAGGTGTGGAGCGGGACTGGCTTAAGTGATGACAGAAAATTAAATTCAAGTAAAAAAAGGGAAATCTGAGGTCTAGGGCAAGTATGAATCAGCGTCAGCAGCAATGTAGTGCTGTATTCTTAAAGGCACATAAAATGGTGTGGAAACACGCAGCCTGCTTGGGAGTGTCACGTGATAACCTGAAGCCCTTTGCAGAACTCTCTTGCCACACTAAGAGCACTTGGGGGGCCTTGAACCCACAAAAGACGGGCAGGAGCTGGAAAATGTCCAAAGGTGAGTGTCCGAGGTGACAGAAATGCTCAGATCGGAGTCCTGAGGGAACACGGAAAGAAACAGTTACTCAGTGGAGATAAAGGAGGCTAGGGAGAAGCAAGGGCTGGAAAATGGCCTGCAAGGTCAAGGGCTGAAGACAAGAGGGAGCTTCCTTTCCATTAAAATGGAGCAGGGGATGAGATTAGAGGGCAAGGACAGGGATTTAAACCAGACACAAAAAGAACCAAGGCTAGGAGGACCACAAGGCTCTGGGATAAATTACCAACAAGCTTCTGAGACATCCTTTACTAGAGAGCTGCGGAAATACAGTAACGACTATTGTCATGAAGTGTGCACCCGGTGCCCTTTCTTAGTCTAGGAAATCAGTAAGGGACCATAGTAAATACAAATAAAAGCTCATTAGGAAATGCATAAAGCTATTGAAGGCTGGATCTCCAAAACTGATCAGAAAGCTATCAATTATGTAAATGCACTGGCGTATATGTAAAACCAGGAATGCACCAGTCACATCAAAAAAAAAAAAAAAAAAAGCACTCAGTCACTGTAGATGAAAAATGCAAAGCCATCACAAAACATGGGTAAATCGAAAGCCCTGACCCAGAAAGGCTCAAGTTCCCCCCCCCCCCACCACCTCCCCTTTCTTCCCCTGTCTTTTGAATGCTAGCCAGAACCTATATAAGCTTTCCTGATACTTTGGGCTTCCTTATTCCTCCTCTAAGCCCCGCTCCTTGTCATGTGGCTGCCCACTGCCATGGGGCAGCCCTTCAGATGACAACCCAAACGGTGTGGCTTTTTTCCTTCTCTCCTTCGTTCTCCTCCTATGGGCAGCTGCTGAGATTTAAGGCTTGCTGCCCTGTGGTGTTTTTCTTTTAAAACTCTAATAAAATCATCCTTGGGCCTCAAGAAAAAAATTAAAAGGGAGAAAACCGAAATGGCATTACAATGCTTACAGAGCTTCCCTTACAGAAAGAATCAGAGACGGCTGGAAAGTGGACCCTGACTTCCTCCTAAGGCTTGTCTTCCACCCCGTGAAACTTAGTGTGAGGATCGTCACCTGGCAGGATGCACTCAGGAAGCACCCTGGCCAGTCAGCCCAGGGTTCTATGACTGTAGTCTGTATGCAGGTACAAAGGTCCCTTTAAGAGACAATCTCCACCCATTCCCGCTCTCTCCCAGCTGTTCTTCTGAAGAGGCAAACAGGTCTCTGCACCCCACCCTCTTTCTTTCTCTGTCTCTCTTTCTCTCTTCTAACCCTTCCCCTGTCTTAATAAAATCTTCACCTAAGCTCTTTCTGTATGGCGTATTTGTCTGTCCCTCACCCACCGTGGGCTCTCACCCACCGCCAAGACCCCTCTCAAGTAAAATTATTACACTTAAAAGGTATTAAATGTTTAGAAGATGGACCCTGGAGAAAAGAAGGTCATTGTCAACATGCTGACGTGGTTACAGGGGCCTAGAATCTTCCATTTGTTCCCAGACACCACTAGATGAAGGAGCCAATGCTCCCATGCATGCCTTCCTTGGATGCTGCACCACCAGGGGCCCTGAACAACAGTGAGCCCAACACTGAGTCAAAATAACCCTTTCCTTTTAGGCTGATTTTCTCAAGCATGTTGTCATTGGAAAGAGTTGCTGACTCGCAGGCGTGGACCTAAGTCTTCTTCATTTTCCTCTAAAGAATTAAGTAATACATATCTTAAACTCCTAGAGCTGTTTTTACTTTTGACCTACATCACCAGGAGTGAGGAAGGGAAAGAAGGGGAAAGAGAGGAGATGGGAGGATAACCACAGTCAGAAATAGCCAATCAGAGGGCGAATTCTGTGGGCCAGACATCACAGGACAGGAAAGGAAAGGGTCCCAGACACTGCTGCTCACCATCATCTCCTGCAGAGGAGACCGACCGACCCACAGAAGCTGACTCGACCAGCTTCATTCTAGTCATTCTACATCCCATAGCAGGATCTCAACTAAGCAGCAATTTATTATCACTTGGAGTCGTGAACTATAAACCGCTTGAGTACTTAAAGTGTAAGCTGGCTGTTTAAAGCAATAGGAAGGGTCTTACCACATTAGCATCGCGAATGCTAGCAAATTAAACTAGCAGGATCCCACACATTCTCAAGTGCACATTATTTTATAGCGCAAGGCTACATGGAACTACAAGTTCTGATTCCCAGGAAGGTAAAACGAAGGGTTCTGGTTATCGGGCAAGGACTAGGTCCCAAGTGTACACACACACACACACACACACACACACACACACACGGAAATAAGTCGCCCAAGAGCAACACAGATAACAATGTTTAGAAGTTCTGGGCGATGCTAAGTAAATCCCCTGGTTCCCTGCTTTACATTTTCTGCTCAGCAAGAAGCAGAGTTCATAAAAAATAAAACAGAGGAAGGAATCAATTCCTCAGCATCCCCCCTAACTACGTTCTTAAAGATTCCGTGCCCTTTGGCATCTCCTTCATTTGATGAAACTTCCTTCTGTCTCCTGGGCTTGTATACCCTAACCTCAGCTCGGGTGAACATATGGCCCTATTTGACCCAGACTGCCCCTGCTTACCCTTTCTGACTCTGCGAAATTGCCAACAGCATCCCTCTACAGTCTCACAAGTGTTCCCCTGTCGATGATGAGATCAATAGCCAACAACACATGCCCCCCCATACACACATTATCCCTCCAAATTCCCTCCACTCAAGCAACCGGATGCTATCTGAATGTATTCCTGGAGTTCTCGGGCCACAAACTTCATCCCAACTGCAGCAGCCTATTTCAGTGGGATCTGACTGCTGAAATTTCAGTGTGACAATTTTACATAAGGATAATATTTAGCAGAACAGAAGTCAGTCACTGCAGCCAGATGAGACTTACATGTTAAACTAGACCTGCATGGAGCTTGAGCCTAAGTCGGGCTCTAAATGTTCCTGTGGCAGACAGGAGGCTTCTAAGGAGAAGGCACAGGCTAAATACTGCTGCCCATGAGTGGCCATAAGAGACCATGTTTATCTAGGATGATACTGAGATACCAATCAGTTTGTTCTAAATGCTCATATACACAACACTCTCTCTCTCTCTCTCTCTCTCTCTCTCTCTCTCTCTCTCTCACACACACACACACACACACACACACACACACACACACACACAGGACGTAAAAGTTGAAGGGAGATTGTTCAGGAACCAGAGTGATGGGAACAAGAGAATGTGGGGGTACAGCCATGAGTAAAGTATATGAATGAAGATGTCATAATGGAGCCTATTATTTTGTGTGCCAGTTAGTTGTGTGTGTGTGTGTGTGTGTGTGTGTTCTCAACTTGGCACAAGCTAGCACCATCTGGGAAGAGGGAACCTCAACTGAGAAATGCCTCCATTAGACGGACCTGTAGGTAAGTCTGTGGGACATTGTCTTGATTAACGATAGACGTGGGAAAGCGCAGCCTACTCTGGGTGGTGCCACCTCTGGGGAAGAGGTCTTGGGTTGTAGAAGAAGTAACTGAGCAAGCCAGGAGGAGCAAACCAGTAAGCAGCACTCCTCCAAGGCTTCTGCTTCAGCTCATGCCTCCAGGTTCCTGCTTTGACTTCCTCCAGTGTCAGGAAGTCAAACTGTAAACTGAAATAAACTCTTCCAAGCTGTTTTGGGTCAGTGTTTTATCACAGCAATAAAAAGCAAGGCAGGACAGTTTGTATGCTAATCTAACACAACAAAAAAAAATTAATTAAAAAATAAATATCCAATTTCAAAGCCAACTTTTTACTAGGGCTTATGTTTAAAATCTTAGGGCTACAAGGGAGTATCTCCAGTTAAGCCGCCTTTAATGAAAAGAAAGTATGGCATACAGAAGGAAAAACACTGGTCTAAAAGCACAAAGTCAGCAGACCTTCCTTAGTGCAGTTTCGTGCCTCGTGATGGTTGGCTGACTTGCTCGTGAACTGGATGGCCTTGGAGAGCTCTCAGGAAGTTGGTAAGGCACACCTACAAGCGTGTCAGAAACAGTGTTTCCAGACACAAGCCACCAAGTCGAAGGAGCCCTGTTCCACAGGCTAAGGACCTACAGAGAGTCAAAGAGAAGCCGAGATCACGTGCGGTGTGGCCATTCTCTCGCTCCACTTCCCGGCTGCTGTAATGGGAGCTGTTCTGCCCAACCGCATTCTCTCACGGGGTTCACAGGAATCATGAGCTGTATCAGTCCATTCCCACATAGCTTAAATCAGGCATTTGTCACAGTGACAAGCAGTCTCAACACGGGCCCCAAACACGGAGAATCAGTGCTTTTGATACCATGTCAGTGTGTGTGTGTGTCAGTGTGTGTGTCAGTGTGTGTGTGTATGTGTGTGTGTGTGTGTGTGTGTGTGAAGAAGGGGTTCCTATCTAGGAGTACAGGCACACACAACCCACAGAACACAAGTGTAGGTCAGAGAACAACAGCTTCCTTGAAACAGGTGACATGACGGTGACCATAAAGCGACTTCCGTCCCAGCAACATCAGTCCACACAGTATTGACACCTTGTGTAGCTCCCAATATTCTGGATCTGTCTTATAAAAGTAGATAACAAGAAGAGTACTGACACTGGCAAAATAAAAGTAATTAGGCCTGCCAAAATTATTAGCCTCATCGGCTCGGGCTCCTCTACTGTGCGCCACTGTGGGGGAAGCGAGAGCACAGGAGCTGCTGGCAGTGAGTCGCCAAAGGCTGCACTTAAGACATAAGCTTAATAAAAGACGGATGAGCAAACCTACAAATGGACTGACTGAAGAAATAAAAACTTAAAGTTTGAAATGTAATTTCATCATAGGCATTAATGCTCAAACTACGGGCTTACTGTTTAAAGATAAAAACAACGGTAGCCGTCTTGATGGCACATGTCTATTATCCTACCTGGGATTATAAACTGAAGCAGGAGAATGGAGCTCAGGACCAGCTGGGGAGTCTGAGGCCAACCCAAGCTGCCTAGAAGAACACGCAGAAATGCAGAAATGCAAACTATATGAGACTATTTAGTGCTATAGGAACGAAAGGTCCTTATAAGATAGCTAATGTTCAACTTTCAGGGATTAGTGCTCAAACACACTTGTAGGAAACCTGCAAAAATACCAACTTGCACAAATCCTTTCTGAGTTTTCTTCCTCTAAGGCTTCGCTATGGGTCTGGGGAACAACCCCTGTGATGGACAGCACTGTCAATCTGACAGAATCTAGATCGTTAGGAAAAAGTCTCTGGGCAGCACGCCTATAAGGAGTTATCGAGATTAGGGTAGCCTCCAGGCTTGCTGTTGTAGATTATCTAGGTGATACTTAACGAAGTGAGAAGACCCACCCTAAAGTAGGTGCTGCATTTCAAGGCTGGGGTCCCAGACTGCATAAAAGGGACAGCCTAGCAAAACAAAGCATCCTTCCCAGTCATTATGGACTGCACCCTTACACTGTGAGCCAAGATGAGGTTTTTTTTTTTCCAAGACAAGGTTTCTCTGTGTAGTCCTGGCTGTCCTGGAACTCACTCTGCAGAGCATGCTGGTCTCAAACTCAAAACACAAAGATCCGCCTGCCTTTGCCTCCTGAATGCGGGATTAAAGATGTACGCCACCACCTCTGTCAGATATTCAGTCACGGCAACAAGGCAAGTGACTAATCCATCACGGGGTATGGCGGCTCACTCCTATAATCCTAGCACTCAGAATCTGCGAGTTCAAAGCCAGCCTGGGGTCCATAGCAAGACTCTGGCTCGAAAGTGGGGAGGGGGACAAGACCTGACATACTCCACAGCAGGCTCCTTTCCGCAGCACACACTGGTCAGGGACGGCACACTACATTTCATATAATGAAACCGTTTCTGCTCCTTCATTCCTGGAGGATAAATTATGAATGGTGAAAACGCAATAATTCAAAAAGTTTTCTTACTAAAAAACAAACAAACAACAAACAAAAACCTTTAGGGGCTGGGGAGATGTCTCTGCAGTTAAGACATTGCTGCTCTTTCAGACCCAGTTTCAATTCCTAGCATCCCTGTCAAATGGCTAATGACTCCTGGGACTCCAACACCTTCTTCCGGCCTCCGAGGGTACCCATATCCATGCGGTATACATCCACAGACACACACACAAGTGCATAAGCAAAAATGTAAAAATACATAAGCATTTATTTCCTCCGGCTAATCGGGACATACTCAAACTCGACAGCCCTCGCTTTTCTGCCCGACATTGGATGTGACTTAAAAACTCATTTGCACCTACCCCTATTGCTCACTTTCTCCATGTTTTCGCCATGCAAATCATCTACTTAGCTGCTACTGTCAAACATCTGAAATGGCACCTCCGCTGCCTTCCCGGATACCCTAAGAGCCCACTCACACGCCTGGCTTTAAAATGGCTGTGTTTACAGCCACCCATATGTCATCATTCACAGAGCAACTGTTACCACCCTCTTGACTAGGCATTGGCAGGCACACATCCTGGAAAGGATTGGGGGACCCACAAAGCAGGGGGCCTTGGGCGCAGAGGGAGACTTCCTGACATTGCTGTCTCTGAGCGTGGCATTTTTACCCTGCTTATACCCCTACTCTACTCTGCTGCTTTCTAAGTGAGACTTGCAGGCTGAGTTCCTTCACTCCCCTTAACCCTAATGGTCTTGTTTCTCCAGTAAGTACGCCTGCCTCTACCCGGGGCTGCGTGAGGTTTGCCGGCTGCCTGAGCCCCTCTACCTGCGCTGTGTGTAGCTGTGTGTACCGTTGGTCTTAGGTAGGTCTCGCAGTGTAACGCGCACTGGGTTGCTATACAGTTATGGATCCTTATCGGAAATCCTGCTACAGTGAATTGCAATGTGTTCTGCCCTTTGACCTTAAATAAAAAAGGTTTTCCATATGCTCTTATAGATTAGCTTAAACCTTATCAAATGACTGGAGAGAAAATGAAGGACAAATGGTGGAGTAGTCGGCTCTATGGGGGGGTGGGGGCAGTTCTTCTTCCTGGGGCAGGAGAAAGTTACAGAAGGGAAGCTTGTGACCAGGAGTGAGGGACGCTGGGAAGCTTCGCCAAGGAGGAAAGCATGGGGGAGGGAACAGAAGCAAGAACTGACAGACTGTCCCTTCCTGTGCCTTTCTGCGCCTCTGATTTGACCTCTCCTTCTGTGACCATTAACTAACTAAGGGTCAAAGAAGGCAAGAGTCCTCCTCCTTCCCTTCCCCTCCACTGTCTTCCACTAGTTCCCCGGCTTCCTCACCCCCACCCTTCCAGACACCGCAAAGAGTAAACCAAAGTCGCAGGACAGGGCAGCGCAGGAGGATGGGAGACAGACCAGTAAACAAACTGTGGTGTTTCCACTACTGGGGAGGCAGAAGGCAAGAGTGGAGGCTGGAGCCGATGACTGGACAGCGGGGGAAGGGGGAGAAATGTTCCCAAGAACAGAGAGGACCTCTGGCCGGAGCAATGCTACACAGAGTCCCTTTCTTCCCATTCCTGAGCTTCCCAGCCAATCTTTGCTTCCCTTTCCTTCCTCAGTCATCCAAAGGAGCTGGGGTGACGGGACATACAGTCACGTGCTTATCTAGTGGATTATAATGTGGCTGAAGTTTCTCCTCCCATCTAATAACACTGAAGCCGTCCTATCCTGTGCCCACATTACTCAATGAAGCGACTGTCAAGAGGGGGCTACGACACTGCCAGCCCTATTTTTAAAAATACTCGTATATACAGCAAGTAATATGTCATAATGATAACAAACGACTTCCTGCTTTACATATTCATTTTTTTTTTTATCATATTTAGAGTGTTCTCTACTGAGAGAAAAGTTTACCGTAAAACATCTTTACCAGGGCTGGGGTGATAGCGTGTAAGCAAAATGCCTGACTCGCAAGTGTGAGGACCTGAACTCAATCTCCAGAACCTATGTTTAAAAAGTTAAGCATGGGGCTGGAGAGGTGGCTCAGTGGTTAAGAGCACTTGATCTTCCAAAGGTTCTGAGTTCAATTCCCAGCAACCACATGGTGGATCACAACCATGTGTAATGGGATCAGATTTCTTCTTCTGGTGTGCATGAAGACAGAGCACAGAAAGGAAAAAAAATGCCGGCCGTGGTGGCGCACACTTTTAATCCCAGCACTCTGGGAGGCTGAGGCAGGAGGATCTCTGTGAGTTCAAGGCCAGCCTGGTCAACAGAGTGAGTTCAAGGACGGCCAATAGTACATAGACAAACCCTGTCTCAAAGAACAAAAATAAATAAGATAAAATAAAAAAGCTGAGCATGGTGGTGTATGGATGTGATCTAGCACTGGGGAGATGAAGACAGGCCATCACTGGGGCTCGCTAGCGAGCCAGCCTCGCCTCCTCGGGGAGCTCCAAGCCAGAGGAGACCTGGTCTCAAACAAACAAACAAACAAACAAACAGGATGGTGTCTGAGGAATATCATCAGGGGTTGTCCTCTGGCTTCCATACATAGGCACCTACAGTGGACACACACACACACACACACAATCCACCATGTTTTTTGACTGCATCAAAAGTGCTGAATGACTGGCCTTTATCCCTACGATGTTTCCATGACAAAGTGTACAGCAAAACATTTCTTACAAAGCATTTCTCATGGTTAAGCACTTGGCTGTAAACAGGGGACCTAAAGCAACCCCAGAGACTGGCAGAGAATGGACGTCTGTCAAGCTGTTGCCCACGCATGACAGCAAATACCTAATTCAGACACCCATTGGGGTAGGTCTGCATCCAAACACTGCCACCCCTTTATGATTATCCTTTTTCTGTACTCAGGATCTCATCAGTATTAAGTATTAATAGAAAATTAATACTTAATTGTATAACAACACAGCCATTTACATAGTCTCTACAATCTTCAAAACTCTTGTGCCTAGATTCCTGTGCTTATCCATAGACAGGATGAGAAAGTATTATCCTTATTTACCCTCTATGGTGAAACAACACTAAAATTAACAAAAATTAGTATGCACATAGAAACTGTTGAATGTGCCACTGTGGCTCTCTGGAGAGCTGCTGGCCTTCATTCCCCTGGGTCTTCCTCACACAGCATCAAGCACCTTTTGAGTGTGTCCTGTGTCGGGCTAGAAAGGATTCTGAAAACCAAAGATGAGCCTCTCCTGGTGGGTTGCGGGGGAGACACGGTCGCTGTTTCTCGCTTGTGTGCCCACCAGGCTCCCACCGAGAGCTCCTAACAAAGAGCCCTGGAAAGACGCAATGGCCACAAAGAAAAGCAGAGACGTGGGTGTGCAATAGGGGCTTGTGTGCAGTCGGGTTGATAAGGATGAAAAAGAAGCAATCAGAATGTCGTAGACACATGGACAGAAATGTCAAAGAAGAAAATTAAGGTAGTATTTTTTTTTTTTAATGAGCTTAACTCAACTCAACTCACGGCGTGTACCCTCACTGCCATGTCCTCCTCTCCCTCGCCTGGAGAAGGTCTCTAAGTCTGCCAAGGTGCTGGACGTGTGTGCTGAAGAAATGAAGCCCAGTTGGTCGCAGTGCTGGAACCAGAGACTGCAGATTTGTAAGTACACTGCTTCCTGGTCCAGTTTCGTTATGACCGAGTTTTCTTTGTACTCTGCCCCCTTCCCCAACACACACACACATTGCTTTTTCCACAATAAAACACTCACAGGTAGTAAGCATGCTGAGAAAAAACAAACAAACTGCTCCTAGCTATGGCTGGGCAAAGTGTTCCCCAATGAGAACAAGAATTTGTCCCACGTGGTATAGATGGAAAGGAAGCATTTGGAGTTACGCAGACCAAGGTACAATCTCAGCTCCACCACTGCCAGCTAGGAGAATTCAGACACTCTAGCTGTCCTTCCTACATCTATGTATGGGAGTATTGATAGAAAATGCCTTCCTACAGGTGGCTATGGGAACACAGAGGAAGCTTGCCAAGTAATACCATTCAAGAGACAACTCCAACCTGCAGAGTAGCATGTGGGGAATGCTCCCATGTCTTTTGATTCCTTGTTCTAGAAGGTGTGAGGTGGCTCACACGAACCTCTTTACAGTTCTCACCCCTTAGATGAGGAATACAAAGACTGGGTGCTTCAATTATCCTCGACACACCATTTCCTGCACTAAATGTCTTGCTGGGAGCCCATTTTACTTTCAATTTTGAAGACAGAAAGAAAACCACTCTCGCCGTTTTAAGAAGAATGGAGCACGGTGACTCACAAGGGACACACTTCTATTATGTGCACGTCTCTGCATGTCTGTTACACACAAACCATTTAATGGAGTTGATCTGTGCTCCAACATGAAAGGACTCCACAGAGTAAAGGATCTAGCAACTCAACAAGGATTGATGTGAAAATCCCAAACCCATAAGTATATGCATACAAAGGTCTACAAGATGATCTAAAATGTTATATATATATATATATATATATATATATATGTATATATATAATGTAAAACACACACAGAGATAAAAACACTTAACAGCATATACTTTTCTAACAATGAAATTTTTAAACCAAATTGTTTTTAAATACTTATTCTGAAATTTACAGTTTCATTTTTGAAATAATACACTCTACCCCCAGAGAGATGCCGTTAACGCAAGATGAGCGTGACTTAAAAGCATTTCACTTTTTAAATTGCCAATAGGTGAGCGCCAAAGACCCCACTCCCTGCTCCTGCCTTCTGCCACACTGAAGACCCCAGAGCCCAGGGCTACATAGATGTATGAAGAAGAGCTCAAGGGTAGAGAACTTATGTAGCAGGCGTGAGGCCCTGGGTTCAACCTATATCAGCACAAAAGAGAAAGGCACATCCCAGAGCCACACCACTGAGTTCTAGGACGAAACCTAGAGAGTCACAAGTAAGTGTCCAGGGTAAATAAAATACAAATATTAAAAAAAAAAAAACTTACTTTTTCTATTTTAGTTGGACAATTCCAAAACATCCTCACTCAAATAACTTCATTAAATATTGTAAGAATTACTACAGATTCTTGCTTCCGCCAGTGACAGAGACGCCAGTCCCTGTGACAGTATCTGTACTGACCCTTTCACACATGGGCGTTGCGTGTCTAGAGCACGCTCGGTGCACCAGGTGTATGGAATCAGTGACCACTGAACACAAACCTCATCTTATTCCACATCTTATTCCACAGCCTGCTGCTTCCTGTGAATTTTACCACTCCCCCACCTCCCATCGCCACCCCACGCAAGTGTTTTCAACAAGTCCATGCGCGGATGTCACCTTTGTCCTAACATAGTAGAGATCACAGCACAGAGCTGAGTAAGAAAGCTTTCCACAGACACCTGCTGGCTCCTGGGATGCCAAATACAGTCTAGGGGCAACCTCAACCTCCCCTCTCTACCTGGAGCTTTTACTCCAAGACCCTTCCCTCAATTCCCTTCCTGCTGGCTTTGTTATGCAACGCCATAGCAACCGTCTGTCCAGCCTCCCCAAACTCAAATCACAGAGGAGGCAGAGTAGGGAGATGGGAAAGAGGTCCTGCTCCCTGCCCGATGTGCTCCTTCTCCTACAAAACTTTCTGTTTGGCACACTGTCACGTGAGTGCCAATCTTCTCTTGAAATCCCTGCCTAGCTTACGAAACTATATCAGGCAATCTGGCCAGCCGAAGGGGTAGAGAGGGCCTAAGTAACTTCTCCTGGGTTCCATGGCAGAAATAAAGACGTAAGTGGGCTGGATAGATCATGGCACATCTCTGTGGGCAACCAGGACTGATTGGGTTGGCAGGAGAGTGACAAGTCGGTCACTCAAGGGCTGACTTTAGAAGTGGGTACTTGGCCTCTGCCATAAAATACCACAGACGAGACAGCTTCAACAGAACAAGGCTAAGGTTTGGGAAGACAGTTTCTTCTCGTGCTTCTCACTTAGCTCGTGGTCAGCCGCCTTCTCCGTGTGCTTTCCCAAGGTCTTTCCTCTGTGTCTCTACAGACTAGGATCTCTTCTGCTAAGGACACCAGTCACACTAGATTACGGCCACTCATGTGGCCTCATTTTACCCATCTTCACCACCACTTTAAGGGTCCTATCCCCACACAGAGCCACGTTCTGAGGTACTTGGAGCTAGTACTTCCCCACACAAAGTCACATTCTGAAGTACTTGGAGCTAGTACTTCCCCACAGAGCCACACTCTGAGGTACTTGGAGCTAGTACTTCCCAACACAGAGCCACATTCTGAGGTACTTGAAGGGAGCAGTTCCACAGGAGGAACTTTGCGTGACACAGACCCCGGCCGGTACAGACAACGGGACACAAAGGAACACAACTGCAGCTATAAGAATGAAAGCACACCTGGCATCGTCAGCAGGAAGTAAGTCTGTGTGCCACATCTAGATGTCCCTCTCTGTCCACGGTCTCACTTCTTTAACCCTCTGTTCTAAAGCCTTACTCATGGCTGCTGCTGCAGTGATCCGTCTCTTCAGTCCCAGTTCTGAGCCCTACTCTTGGCACCATCCCTCCACCCAGCCAGATCCAGCCATGGCCCCTATATGCTCTCAGGTTTGAAGCCTCGTCTAGGTCACCGTCCCTGTGGCTTGCTTAGTTCACATTCACCTTCCCTCAGTTCTCCTAGGAGACAAGCCCCCTCTTGCTCTATAAGCCAATGTTTTCAGAATGCTCCTCCCTTCCGCCCCTTCCCCTGCCCAGCCCCCATTCACACTATCATCATTAAAATCTCAGAGCAAACGCCTCTCCCTTGAGGAAGCTTTGAGGGCCTCAAATATGAGCCTCCTTCCCTTCACTCTGAGCTCAGCCCTCTCCTATCCCCTCCTGCAAGCTCCTGAGCTCTCGGGCATAGACCTTGCCATGTTTATCACACCCCTGAATTGCCGCAATGCTGTTAATCTCTCCCCTGAGACTGACCACACACTCTGAAATTCATGAATCCGTATCTGGCTTCCCCATCACCATCTTTCTGGCACTCTGGCACTCTAGTAGGCTGGGGCTTAAGTTCACGGTTAGCCTGAGCTACATAGCAAGATCACCTTAAAAATGAAAATAAAATAAAAATAACAACAACAATAACCAAACCCAAATGACTCCAGAAAGCAGAAGTTTATCCTAGTAGGTTACAATTCTGTAGGAATTACTTAAACATATTTTATTTTCTACATCATCCCTATGTGTATATATGTGTGTGTGTATGTGTATATGTGTGTGATATATACATATTAGGTAAAGTATATATGTATATTTTAAGTATATATGAGCAGACCACAGTAACTGCCCATAGGTACACCTTCCATCCACTGAAACAATATCTAGTCTCCTCCTGTGGTTCACTCTCCCGCTTGACTCTGGCCAAAACCCACCAGGAATTCTTTGCTTAAACTAAAGAGCTGGCAGGGCTCATGGTGACTCTGATCCAGCAGGGACTCCATCTCTCTTCTAGTAAGCAGGAAACACGAAAATTCTGGGAATAAGATGTGGGTCACACATTGGAAATATTTGAGTCTGCTGATAGCATGGAATCGACCTCGGCGAGCAACATAAGGAAGCCACATGGCCACAACCTCCCCAGGAAGAACCTGGCACATGTTCTCACTTTCAGCTCTGCACAGCCCATGGAAACGGGCTCAGTGCACCCCTCGGCTCTGTCAGAACATCTAAGCAAAGGGGATGAACGTTTGGGATGTATTATTGTCATTCACCTTGGGAAAGTATCCAAAAGGGCACAGTACGTCTCCGTGCGGTGAAGTGATCAGTTTGTGACTCTGTAAAGTGGTATGTTCTCAGGATCTATTTAGCTTCCGGGTGCTTATTCTATACATATGGAGCCTCAGGTGCTTTAAATACTTGAAAGCAAAGGGCACTAGTAAATGTGGAAATCGTTGTTTTTAACAATGATGACATCATTTATTTCAGACTGAAGACTTTCACTTGTCAGTTTTTCCCCATACCCACTCTCTACAAAGTCCTCAAGAACTTTATACAAACTCATGAGGCTCAAGTTCAAGTTCATACGTGCTCTCCTTTGCAAACTGTTTGTCAAATGCCAAAGAAAAACAGGAAGCAAACTAGGAATCATATAAACCATAAAAAGTATTATCAACACGATCAAAACCTCCAAATATCCAAGAAAAGTGAAAGCCGGTTTTGAAAGCGCAGTCAGTCAGACACTGGACCTTCGCTTGCAATGTTTCTCAGTCGATGTCCACGCGGAAGGAACATTTGAGAGCCACGGGCTGCGGCCTCTCCTTAAGTTCCTCCTTATCAGCAATCAGACATTCATTGCATTCCTCACAACAGGTAAGGCAACAACGGGAACACTCCTATTCATAGCCAGAAGCCACTCCAGGTCTAATTAACAGGAAACAAAAGCCCTCCAAAGCTGCAAATCTGCCCCTTCCTTATGGCAAGCAGACCTGGCTCTATGTTTCAGAAATGACCAACTTGACCACTAGTTATGGGATTAAAATATTCACGAGCACATATATACTAACCAAAGTGCCAGAAAACGGTACCATACGAGAGATCTAATAGTTTCATACATAGGGCTCCAAATAAGAAAGCCTTCCCAAAGGCTAGATGGCTCAGCCTGTAACCCCAGACTTGGTAGGCTGAGTCACGAGCATGATGCTGAGGCCAGCCTGGGGTATACAGTGAATCCCAGGCTAGCCCAAGTTAGAGAAAGAAGAGGAAAAGAAGGAAGAAAGTCATCCTAGGCCAATTAAAAAAAACATATTAATCATATATCATGAATATGAATCAAAAGAAATCTGGGTGCCTAATGATAAAACTGCTTTCCAGTAATATATAAAGAGTTCAAGGATTAAGATACTCTATAATTTTCATCTGGTGATGTAAATATTCTTCATCATTTATAATCACTTGCAAGGATTCGCTGTCTGATAGCCACAGGTGTGAGTTTATACCGTGCAGCACCATCCCGGTGGGTAGCTCTTCATTAAACGAAAAGTCATCAGTTCTGACTATAAATATGTAGGTGAGAAAAATCTCAATCAGCTTAGCTGTTCTTTAAAAAGACTGGGGGCTGGAGAGATGGCTCAGTGGTTAAGAGCACTGGCTGCTCTTGCAGAGGACCCGAGTTCAGTTCCCAATACCCACAAGGCAGCTCCCAACTGTCTGTAACTGCAGAGCCAGGGGGCCTGATGCCCTCGTCTGTGCTCTATGGGCATCAGGTACACGCACCTGTGCAGGCAAAACACTCAGACAAATAACAATTTTTGAAATCTAAAACAATAAAATTTTAATAGATTAAAATCTATTCAGCTGCCAAAAATAGGGTCAATTATCAAAATTGTTTCTTCCAACCAAAATGGAGTGAGTCTCATTAGCCAATGTCAAAGACTCTGCCTCCTCTTAGAGCGACAACGAAAGCCCATCTCATCGGGGAACTATTAAGTGACACGCAATTCCTACTCGTTTAGAATCTTCATTTACAAAATGAAGTTGCAGTAAAGGTATAGATATTTAACTTCACCTAAAACTGTTTCCACCCGACACCAAGGAAAAAAAAATCATTTTGCTGGAAGTATTTCATTTGACTCTCTACAAAGCCCAGCACGCAGCTAGATGGAATAGTGTAGTCCTACGTGACGTTCTGTTGCTACAGCAACGGAGCTGCTACCTGTGGCCACGATTTGTTAAAAATTCCTCCAACCAGTATATTCTGTGCTGTGCATTCATAAAACCAACAGAATGGCTCTCAGCAGCACAAAAAAAAAAAAAAAAAACAAAACAAAGCTTGCGTTCTTGCCTGTGGTTTGCTCGTATGCATATTTACTGGATAAACATACACATGTATACACACCACACATACAGAGGATTCTCCCAATGCCATCAAAAGGGTGAGACCATACCAAATCTTCCTAGGCAAAATTAAAAGGCTGCTGTTCACATTGCATTTGGTACCTGCTTCCTAAAAACGCATCCTACCAGACAATAGAGACTATCAGAGAAGATTTTAAAAACAGGATTTATTTTTGCCATATCCAGTCTCATTTTAACAGAAAATGAGATCCTGGCGTTTAATCTCCTATTTGCCCAGGTAGGTGTGGCCTCTTGAGCAATGAGCTAAGAGAATAAAGAAGAGCTGTGGTCATCACCACCTGGATTCACCCAACTGCCTCGACAAGCTACTCACCCTCACTGGGGGGCTCCAGGCTTGCACCCGAGGCTGCTGCCCACACTGGGAGCTTGGCAGATCTTTTGCGCCACAATTAGCCACAGTGCTGCCCTGAGCCCTTAATGCGTTTGTGCAGTTGGTCCCGCTGCCCCCACCAGGGCCAGGTTTCCAAGGCCTCTGCTTGATGCCATCCAGAAGTCTGACCAGTAAGATATTACTGGGGAGCTCCTCCACGCCAGAGCCAACAAGAGTCCTGCACTCAGGACATCTGAGTTCATTCCGGGAACCCACAATTCCCAGCAAACAGCGTTTGCAAAACGTGTGCTGGCAAGGTAAGACTTTCGCAGAAGCATCCAGACGTTCTAGACACACGGGGCACTCCAGAAGGTCCAACAAGACAGACTCATCCATCCTGATCTCCTTTACTGAGAAAAAGGCTTCAAAACGTTCATAGTCGTGCGCAGCCCTTTAAAGTGATTCATGTAACATCCATTTCAGACTTTGCTCTGGAGTGATGGGGAGAGAGGGAGGAAAGAGAAAAATGAGTGTTGTTATCTGGGGGAAAAGTTCACAGTGGAGCCAAGAACCAGAAAGTACACAAAAGTGCTTCCTCTGCATGGTGTAGCTTGGCTTTGGAATGTGGTTTCTGAACTCCAAAGTCAACAATTAAAAACAAAACGGGCTTCTTAAACGATTGTGAATTAATTCCTTAAGATATCTAGAACCTCACTGGGCAGAAATAACTAGCAAGCAATAAACAGGACTTATAAGAAAACAATAAAGGTTTGATATCAGCTGCATAATGAAGTCTTCAAATTGGTGGAGAAGCTAAGCAAAATCGACTACGAAGTTTCCTCTAAAATAATACTTTTAAATCAACGACATCCCCAATTTTTAAGCCACGTTATGGTTTAAGAAGACATGCTTTGGGTGATCCTTGTGGAAAATGACCCCAATATTAAATACATATGTTTCTCTCCTGTCTGAGAAACAGACGTCTTAATCTTATCCAACAACCCCCCCCCATAAAAAGAGCTGATGGTGGTAATTCTAAAAGATATAACCAAGGATTGCTTGAAAATAGCTAAAACATATCCACCCTTCCTGGCAGGGCTGACAAACTCTGAAACAGATTTCTGAACGGCTTGTCCTAATCCCATTCAGAAAATCTTGCAAAATTATCACCAAGAATTCGTCGATGGAATGCTGGGCTGAAAACTCTGGGTAGAATCTGAAAAACGGACCATTCAGGGGGGGGGGGGGGGGGGGGTTGGAGAAAATATCTGAAGGTTCGTCTCTGTACCCACAACCACCACCTCAATCAATGTTTAAATGTGGAAGCCTAGAGGAGGTGAGAGGATTTGGAGGCTGCATTAACAGCTGTTCCCGGCTAGTCGGTTCTAGGGAGAGCCAGGGTGCGCCCCTCTTCCCGCGGTGGGGCACAGGTAGTCCCCGACCACCAGCATGGCGTGGTGCTCACCTCAGACACATCCTGGAGCCAGGTGTCGCCAACCGAGGACAGGGAGAACAGTCCCGGGCTGGACATGAGCCTGCGGCCGGGTCCCTACAGGAATAGGGGATCTCGCCCAATCGCCTCCTCTAAGCCTCCCTTTAGGTCAAATCCAGGACAAAAATTGCCCAACACCGATCGCTGGAAGTTTTCAAGGACTTAAAGAAAAATAAAGATGCAGCCTAAGTTGGCGAAAGTCAGCGCCACAGACTGGGAGTGCGGCGGGAAGCAGAGCAGTGACCCCGCGGGGATGAGCTCAGCGACAGTCCCTAGAGACTGCCATCCCGGAGGCAGGAGGCACAGGGCTGCGTCCGGGGAAAACGCGGCCCCGAGGCCGGGCAGCTTCGGAGGAGGCGAGTGAGGCCGCAGGGCTCGTTCCCGGCAGGTCCCGGGGAGCCAGGAGTGGAAGCGCGGGGGACCGACCCGCGCGCAGGACCGGGATGCGGCGACTACCGGCCACCACCCCGCACCCTGCGTCCTCCGACTCGCCGCGCGCCCTACCTCGCGCCTCGGCGGCTGGTCTTTGTTCGCGGCCCCGCAGCGCCGGCAGATGCGACCCCGCCGTGCCCGCCGCCCGTGTGGCTCGGCCGCCGCGGTGGCACCGGGAGCCTCCTTGCTGCCGCCCCCTTGCGCGCGCTCACACAGCACGCCGCCGCCGCCGCCGCCTCCCACCCGCCCAGCGAGGAGGGCGGGGGAACACGACGCGGCCAAGGAGGCGGAGGCCGCGCGCAGCGGGCGCCCGGGGCTGGAGGGCTGCGCCACAGCGCCACCCGCCGCTCGGGGACCCGCGTGGGACCCCCGCAGCGGGCTGCGGCCTCGGGGACAGCAGCCACGGGAGTGGAACTCGGGGAACCGCGCCTTCACCCCGAGGACGCGCGCCTGGAGCGATTGGAACTACCCCAGAGGAGGGCGGTGGGAGTGGCGCCGAGGGGGACCAGGAAGAGGCTGGGACAAGGGCGCCCTGCCGGCCTCGGGCTCCGCCTGTCCGGTGCCTGGAGACCGACTCTTGGCAATGGCCAGGGTCAGGGAGGGAGCGGCCCTGGCGGGAACGCTTTGCTCGGCGTGCACACTCCCTTTGGAGATGCACACAGAGAGAAGTGGGACCCCCTTAGTTCTCGGGTCCAAGCTGCTGACCACCCTGTGGATCCCCGGGGCCTCCTCCTCTACCCAGCATTGCACCCTACATCAGTAGCAGTCTGGGACACAAATCCAAGCAAGTTTGAAGAATTGCTGATCCCAAAATTCCAAACGAGAAAGGAAAAAAAAAAAAAAAAAAACTAGAAAAACTGGTGTGCTATAAAAGCCGGTCTTGGATAGGCTCTTCCTGCCTTCCTAAAATGGGGTGAATACAAAGTCTGACCCAGGTGGGCCGGTGCCTTGAAGCTGGCTGGGAGGCACCTCTTTCATCTACGCTTTGGAGGGAGTCATCACCATCACTGTAATCTGTTTTTGTTGCCCCGAGCGCACACCTGTATACTCTGAAGTGTGAGCTTGAAAAACGTGCTGTCCAAGGGTGTGTGTGTGTGTGTGTGTGTGTGTGTGTGTAGGCCTGTTTGTCAAATTTATTTCAGAGATAAGTTAAAATGTTGTCAAAGGGTCCTTGACTTCATTTACACCGACAGTCAGTTTACCAAAAGTTACTTCTAATTGCTTTCCTCAAAAGTGAGCAAAAACTAGGCAGGAAAAAAAAATGAGCGAGCAAGAAAGGGCTGCAAGAGATTAATGCAAGAAATTCCTGCCAGGCCACCAACCAAGCAGACAGACAGCTTGAAGAGAAATCTCAGGTTATCCGTTAGTCTCCAACTAGAGCCACAGCTAAACCATTTGAGATAAATGAGGATCATTTAAGTTAAGGAAAAAATTATAACAAGTAATAATTATCACTCTCTTTAAGCCAGGCGCTGTGCTAAACACTTATACATATTAATTCAATTCTCCCAGCAGCCCTTTATGTCAGCCTGCCTCAACTTTGTTCTAGAGAGATTAATATGCCGAGAATTATACTGTATGAATGCCAAAAATAATTGCCCACTTCCTTTTCGGCTAGAAGGGAAGACATATGTGTGCGTAGTGAGCTGAGAAAGACAAGAGGGAAAAATGGATGAAGAGAACAAGGGGGCAATACGATCACCTACAAACACAGCTCTCTGAAAGTGACTGTTTGGCCCGTGAGCGCTGCATTTGGAGCTAAGAAGATAAAGGCCAAGTGGACTGGAAAATCATAGTCAGAAAACACCCATTTTGTAGTTATTAAAACTGAAGATCAGATTGGGTGACTTCCGTACATCCCGCAGTAAGACTCAACTCCATTCTCCTGACTCTGAGGCTAGTTTCTTTCCACCGTTCGGGGGCTCTCAGCTTTGTCATCACCGTTACCTCACCACCACAGGCAAACTAGAGGCCAAGTCGGTGTTCCTTCCAAGCAAAAAGGGAAAACTTCATCATATAGTTAATCTGCTGCACTACTTACTTTTATATAGACAGAAACCATCTAAATGGAGAGAATCTATTTTAGCTCACTGTTTCAGAGGGTTCCACTATGATTACTCATCCCCAAGCACTGGCATAAGCCATCACTGTGGAAGAGAGTTGTTCACCTTTTCACAGACAAGAAGCTGAGAGAGAACGCAAAAAAGGGGACCAGGCCAAGATACAGCCCCCCAAGAAAAAAAGCCCATTGACTTCATCTTGACCCTGCCTCTTTCCTGGCACCTCCTTCCATGAAGGGATTCACACACTGATGGGAATACATGAGTTAACAGCAGAGACCTCAACATGTGAGTCTATGGAGATATCTTCTATTCAAGCCGAAATGTTTCAAAATCTAAAGAAAGTTTATTTCTTATTTCCACCTGTTTGGGTTTTTTAGTTTGTTTTGTTTGTTGTTGTTTATACAAAGTCTGACTCTGTAGCCCTGGCAGGCCTAGAATTCATGAAGACTCACCTGTTGGCCAGGTGTGGCCAACTAAAGACAACGTTTCCCAAAACTGATATGATCAAAGAAAGAAGTACATGTCTTCCAGGAATATTACCTGAGATGTAGCTATGTTCCTTGAACGCCCTGGTGGATTCTAGCTATGGCTTTTGAAGCAGACATCTGCTAGTGATGCTCTTACTGTCAAAGGACGTCTTTGACACGTGGCTTTAATTTCTTGGGCTATTTTCTGTCAAATAGGAAAAAGTGTATTAGGCTGATGTGACAACTGATGTTGGTGAACAGATTGCAGGTTCATTGTAATCTGTACGAAGGGTCTTTATCATTAACAGCTAACGTTGCAGCTATACGCATGACTCTCTCTTCCCACATTTAAAAATGTTACGGCCTGAAAGTCCTATGGGGGGAATTGAGAGGGGAAGGGACAGAAAGTCCAGAGAAGCATGCTCATCTTGTTTCTGGGAAGGGAGCATGGAGAAAGAATGTCTGCTATGCTGACGACCTGAGAGGCTTTGAGCAGATACATGAAAAATATAAGCACACTTGGTGACATAATAATGACAGCTTCTTATCCTCCAAAGACTTCAAAGTCTTCTCATGTATATTATCTCATTTATCTTCTCAGCATCCCGCCAAAGCAGCAAGACATATAATTATCCGGGTTTCAGATGGGAAAGGGGAAGGGGGAGGACTAGAGAATCTTTTGCCTTTAGTGTTAACTCAAACCAGACCTGTAAATTCTCAGTCTCAAGTGTTCTGATAAACCTTAGTGTAGTGTTTACATCTTTTTACATGCTAATACATGTGTCTAATCATTTTTCTTCAAATTTTGTTCTTCCTCCAGTTGTCATGATACTGGTAAAGGACTGCAGCGTGTATACAGTTGTTCAAACTAGAAACATAGAGGCCACCCTTGATTCCCCCCTTTTTCTGTCTACCTCTTTCCTTAAACACGCCTACAATCACCTGCCCAAACATATTTCAAGTCTACCTACTGCCCTGTGCCTTCTGCTATGGCTCGGATGTGGTTTGTTCTCTCCAAAACTCACAAGGTTTGGTCTTTGATATAATAGCCCTGAAGGACCTTTAACAGACCTTTGAGTCATGACTGAATTAACGGCACTCTAAGGGGACTGAGATAATCCTGCAGGATTAGCTACCCCATGAGAATGGATGCTATAAGTCAGCCTTGTCCCTTTGTGTCCCATGCTCAGATGCAGCACACGCCTTACCAGAATCCATGAAGATAGCAGGTCTCTGCCCCTCCCATCATCCGGAAACATGCGCCCAAATAAATCTCTCCTTTATAAGTCCTCCGGGGGCTAAAGAGAGTTCAGACGGTAAATCGCTCACTGTAAGCGTGAAGACTTGGGTTCAACCCCCAGGACCCATGTTTAAAAATAAGTAAATAAATAAAATCCATACATAATAGTACATGGTACTAAACCCAGCACCAGAGAGGAGGAGATAGGTAGACGCCTGGAGTTTGGTGAGTTCAAGGCCAGTGAGCAACTCCATCCCAAAAGAAGGGGACCCTGGAGGTTTTCTCTGGCTTCCACACACAGAACGTGTGCACACGTACCCACGCACTCACAGGTGAGCTCATGTACAGGCTAGTAAAAGCAAGCAAAGCGCCCAGTCTCCACTGTTCTGTTAGAGCAACAGAATGTAGACCAGGACTCCGTCACACCTCCATTTAAGCCACTGTCACCTTGTATCTCTGCCCTTCTAACCAGCTCGCTCCTTCCATTTTTGTTGCTGTGGCTTGTCCTGACTGTAGTGATATCTCAGAGCAGGCTACTAAAGATGGATAGCGTGACGTCACTCCCTTGCTCAGACTCATTTATTTCTTCCCTTCAAAAGTAGAGTGAAAAGTGGGCATCTTCCCTTCTCTCAGACCTTATGCCACCATATTCCCCCACAGCGCTCCATTCCTCTTCTTCATGGGACTTTGCTAATCTTCCTCTTCTCTGTTTATTGCCTGCCTTTGTCTGAACATATGAAAGCTTCCCAGAGCACAGGCTGGGGCTGTCTCTGTGACCATTAGAGCTTTGACAGCCAACTCATAATGGTGATCAGTAATTCGTAGCTGAGGAATCAATCCACTAGGGTTATATTTACTGCTATCCTGAGGCTATGTATGCATATGTATGTGTGAATACATATGGATGGTTGGATATATGTGTAGTTTTTCACGGTCCTATAGATGGGAAATCAGACAGGCAATATCCCCATTTTCATTAAACATCTTTATCATACTCTTTCCATCAATAAACAAATAACACTTCCTCTTATATTTCACAGTGCAACGGAGGGGATGGCTAAATGAATATCAGGTCTTTAATACAGACTATAAATTTAATGTCAGTTTATCTTCATGTTAGTTAGGTCTTAGTTAGCAATGTATTCATCTTAGTACCTTAGTTCCCCAAAGAAGCAAGAGAATGCTATTATCTTAATATTTCTTTCTCTGACCCCTCTTCTTCATTCTTTTATCCAGAGAGATGATACTTATCTGGGATGCTTAAAAAAAAACCTTATTGATTCTTCGTGGATTTCATATTGTGCATCTTGATCCACCCGTCTTCCTGTCCTCCCATCGAATCTGCCCTCCGCTCGTGCAACCTCCCCTCCAAAACAAAACAAAATTTAAAAGAAAAACAAAAACGAAACCAAACAAACAAAACCAAATAAATGAAGAAGAAAACAGAAAGAAGAGAGAGAGAAGAATCTCACCATGGAAGCTGTAGTGTGGCCCAGGGAGTTACACAGGTCATCCTTTGACCCTTTCATCTCCCCTCGAAAGCGTGCACTGCCATGAGCCATTGGTCTGGTTCCAGGCCTCTGCTGCATCATCAATAAAGGGCTCTCACTCGGACTCCTCTTAGGTATCTTGTTGTTGTCCTGTGTCATGGAGAGCCTGCTATTTTGGACCTGTAGGCCTGGGCCCCTTCGCTGGCTCCAACAGTACATAGATGAGGTGGACGTTAGGGTGGGTCAACCCACAGTCCTGATTTTGGGCCTGGGTGGTAGTTGGGTTGGTTAGTCTACCAGCTTTCTATAGTGGGATATTGTTTGTGTTTTAATAAATAAAGCTGGCCTGAAGATCAGAGAGCAAAACAGCCGCACTAGTCAGCTGTACAGGCCAGGGAGTGGTGGTGCACACCTTTAATCCCAGGACTCCGGAGACAGAGGCAGACAGATCTCGGTGAGTTCAAGGCTACCCTGGGCTACACAAGATCAATCTAGAAACAGATCCAGGTGGTGGTAGTTCACACCTTTAATCCCAGCACTAGGGAGGTGGAGACAGGAGCCCTATGGCTGGGCGGAGAGAGGAATATAAAGGGGAAGAGACAGGAACTCATTGGAGTGTGGAGTCTGAGGATTTATGGAGACAAGATCTCTCCCTCTCGGTCTGAAGATTTGCTAGAGGTAAAAGGTCTCTCTAGTGGCTGGCTGCTTTGCTTTTCTGAGCCTCAGGTTGAACCCCAATATCTGTTTCTGGGTTTTTATTATTTGTGCAAAGCTTTCCCTCAGGGGTGCTTCTTAACTTCGCCAACCTTCCAATCCTAATTCCTGTCCTGCTCATAGATCTACTTAGATAATAACAACTTGCCCAGGCCCATCGCTTCAAGTTACTTGATCTTTTAAAAGATTCTTTAAAAGAAAATTTATTTTCATTTCATGTATTCACTGTTTGCCTGCTTGTATGCATGTACACCATGTTGTATGTAGTACTCATAGCAGCCAAAAGAGGGCATCAGATTCCCCCAGAACTAGAGCTGTTTTAATCCACCATGTGAGTATTGGGAAAGAGAACCTAAGTCTTCTGTGAGAGCAGCAAGTGCTCTTAACTGCCGAGCCAGTTCCCAGAGTACTTGCTTCACAGAGGTTAAATCTAGCACCACCCACTAACTAGGTGACCTTGGGAAAGTTTCTAAGTCTTCTGTGCCAAAATGTCCTCTGTAAAAAGGGCATGAGACCACCTCGAGGGGCTGTGGCAACTGTATGTAATTTTTTTAATGTTCAGAATTACCATCCAGCATTAGTGTTAATAAGTGTGGTGGTTTTAATAAGAATGCCCTCATAGATTTGAAGGCTTGGTCACCAGGGAGAGGCAGTATTAGGAGGTGAGACTTTGTTGGAGGAAGTATGTCACCGGGGGTGGGCTTTGAGGTTCCAAACACTCAAGCCAGGCCCAGTGTCTCTCTCTTCCTGCTGCCTGTGGATCCAGACAGAATTCTCAGCTGTTCCTCCAGCGCCATGCCTGCCCGCTGCTATGCTTTCCACCAAGACAGCAATGGACTGAACCTCTGAAACTGTAAGGCAGCCCCAATGAAATGCTTTCTTTGATAAGAGTTGCCATGGTCATGGTGTCTCTCCACAGCAACAGAATACTGACCAAGGTAACGAGTAATAGGCTTAGGGGATTATTTTCCCCCTTTTTTGTTTGTGTTTTCGAGAAGGGAACCTTGTTATGTAGCTAGCCGTTCAAGGCTAGTTTGATTGAGTTCCTCGGTTGCCCAAATGCTAGGATTAGAGGAGCCCACAAAACAACCTCCAAATAGCTTCCATTTTTTTAATATTTATTTATCTATCTATCTATCTATCTATCTATCTATCTATTTATTTATTTATTTATTTATTTATTTATTTATTTATGTATATAGTATTCTGTCTGAGTGTATGCCTGCAGGCCAGAAGAGGGCACCAGACCTCATTACAGATGGTTGTGAGCCACCATGTGGTTGCTAGGAATTGAACTCAGGACCTTTGAAAGAGCAGGCAGTGCTCTTAACCGCTGATCCTTCTCTCCAGCCCAATATAGCTTCCATTTTTATTGAAGCTGTAAGTCTAATCTCCGTCGACTAAAAGACTACAGATCGATTTTCTGAGTTTAAACTTCCTTACTTATACAAATGGATATATTATCTATATATCTGTAAATTCATAATCTATTGGATGATATAAAACATTTTTCCCAGCATTAAGAGTTCATTTCCATCCTAATTGCATCAGGGGCCAAGCAGTCCCTATTGTGAGAACCCACGTGGCCATGAGGTGCGGCAATTATCAGGTAACAGGGCTCTTAGAGTTAGACAGGCCCAGAAAGGCTATTTTGGTCTGCAGAGGTGGGAAGATGGAGCCGACTTCACTGTCTGGCGAAAACTCTAAGCAGATGGAGTTTTTATAAGCACCTCTTCCCATGGATTTCAGTTCAGTCAGAAAGGAAGTTGGGGTGGGGGAGCGCTAGGAGAGAGTCAAATGAGTAGGAGGCAGCCGAACTGCTTCTGCCAGCCAGCCTTTCTGAAACAGGTCTGAACATTTGGGGAGCTGTGTTTGACAGCAGCATACCTGGGGAGAGTTGGAGTTCTCGAAACTGACTAAGTCTAACCCAGCAAGCCTCCGGGGAGGGTTCCTAGGGTTCAGCTCAATCAGAATCACTTGTGGGGTTCATTAAACATTCTGATGCTCTGGCTTCATCACTGGAGTTGCTCCAGCCTGGCTTCAAGAGTCAGGTGATTTTAACATGGGTGACGCTGGGAACGCCAAGTGGAGAAACACGAACCCAGAGTCCCCCCAGAAGCATCAGTGGAGAAGTAAGTCAAGTGCTGAGCTGTGGAGCTAGACCAGAAAGGACTATATACAGTGCCTGGGCTTTGTTGAGAAGGAGTTGGAGTCTTGGAGCCAGGGGTTTGCCAAGAAAAATAAGAGTAAGTGAGTGCTATTGCCTCCTTTGATTCCAGCCTGCATCTGAGCCCTGCTCATCTCCAGCCGTGCTATCTTGTCTTCGTAAACGTTGAACACACGTGTGAAGGAATCTTTTCGAGGAAGCTAGAATATTGGTCTGCCTGGAGGGACACACATTGCTGGACACAAGCTCACGCCAGGGCTCTGAAAGTGGGTGGGAGCCACATACAGCAAGCCTCAGAAAATAATTTTGCTTAGTACTATTAAATTACAAAGAAAACATTTCCCTAATATATTTTCATTTCCAAGTTCACTTGAAAATAAAATTAACCTATGTAAGAGAAAAATAATAGGATTTCTTCATTTCTATTAGAAATACTTTATCTTGCAAATCCCATTATTACTTGAAAAGTTAAATCTTCGAAGGAGACTTTTTGCTTCCAAGAAAATGTCACCTAATCCGAGCTATTAGAGAGAAAGTCGATAAATATCCTTCGCTTTATCATCTTTGGGAAATGAAATTTCATAATCTTCCCTGGTAAACTGTCTTTTTATATTAAGAATTATTTATCAGCCTTCTTTCTTTCTGATAAAATTTAAAGATAAATGTAGACCTTCCTAAGGCCAGTGAGTAGGTCGCTTAAAAATGCACACACATAGAGAAAATGCAGGAATGCACTAGAGAGGCAACAGTTAGGAACCAGGGCTTCTTGATTTTTAGAAGCTTTTTTTGTTTGTTTAAATTAGGCAGGGGAGGGTGTGTGCAGGTGCCTGCAGGTGCCGGATGTGATACCAGATCCCCTGGAGCTGGAGTTGCTCTTACAGGTAGCTGGAAACAATCTGGCATGGGTGCTAGATACAGCTCATGTCTCCAGCAGGAGCACTACACGAGTGAGAGAGAGAGAGAGAGAGAGAGAGAGAGAGAGAGAGAGAGAGAGAGAGAGAGAGAGAGAGAGAGAGAGAGAGAGAGAGAGAGATCTCACTGTGAAGTCCTGGCTGACCTGAACTCAACGTGTAGGTTCTGCTGGCCTGGACCACTTGGAAATGCCCCTGCCTCTGCCTTCCAGGTACTAAGATCAAAAGTGGACTGCCACACTGGCCCTCTCTCTTTTTTGCTTTCCATCCTTCCTCCTTTCCTTTCCTTCCTTTTTAAAGATATTATTACAGGAAAGTTGTGGACGTTATCAGATGGCCCACCCTAAGTTTTGGGTAAAATAAAACAGAAACCTATATTCTGTCTTGTCACAGGAGGAAAGTCTCATCAGGACATTTTGCTTTGCTATAACTAACTCCTCACCTCCGCTTTTTCTTGATCCTAAATAAAAACACGTGACTATCCACACCCATGAAAGCACACGAGCTACCCACTAATTACACTACACTTCAGCCACATTTTCCTGAAAACTAGCCGGAGGTCATTATTTTTCTTCATTCCTTGAAATAAATTTTCTTCTTCTTTTTCTGTTCCTTGTTCCCCTCAAACAACCAATATTACAAAAAATTACCGTCAGCATTTACCTTACTCCTCAGAATTTCTGGTCTTACAAAGCAGTGGTTCTCAACCTGTGAGTTGTGATCCTGTAGGTTGGGCGATCTTTTCACAGAGGTTGTGAAGGCCATCAGAAAACACACATATTTATGTTATGATTCTTCACAGCTGCAAAATCACAGTTATGAAGTAGCAATGAAAATAATCTCATAGTCGGGGGTCTCCACAGCATGAGGAACCATATTAAAGGGCCTCAGCATCGGGAGGACTGAGAACCCAGGATGAGTAACCATATTCAAGGGCCACAGTGTGAAAAAGACTGAGAACCATGTGTACATGTATGTGACTCCTTTATACATTTAGTGAAATTTCATAGACTATATGAATTAGGCGAGCAGATAAAGTTTAAAAGGGCAATTTGAAAATCATTTCTTAAAGCAATCAGCATAATTTAAAAAAATTTTCATCATGTTTTAATGGCACATAAACTAACCTAATAGACTATCCAATAAGTTTATTATAAAGCACTTCCTATGTGTATTATATGTAATAAAAATACCAAAAACCTCATCAAAGAATGTAGTAATGGTTATGGTACTGAGCAAAACTTAAACAGAGCAATGTAGAAAATAATGTTTGATGATTTCACTCAAAATAATCTCTTTTTCTTGTGATTCAAATGAGCGGCTATAGAATTTTGTTTTGTTTCCTTTAATCAGAATTCAGGATGTTAACAGTCCAGTTGACAATCTTCCTTTGACAGGATTGTTGAAGACTAAAGACCAAGACAATTTCCTTGTTTTCCATGATGCTTTTGTGCAAAAATGATGATTTGCATAATTTCCTTTCAGTCTCAATTGAATTTCTGAAGCTATTTTTCAAGTAAGCGTTCACACGTCTCCAGTGTACACCATCTGTCTCGCTTCTCTTTCTCTTTCCTCTTCTCTTTTTTTTTTAATATTACAATTATCTTATAACAGGGGCTGTCAAATCTTTTCCCCCCAAGGATTCTCTCTTTTGAAAAATGAAAAGGAGCTGCGCATATTGTTATGTGTAGTTGTGTAGATGTGGTGGAGGGTTAGGGAAAGGTTAGATGTTCAAAGCAATTATGGCTGACTTGACAGACATATTGGAAGAAATGTGATCCGGGAAGAGTTTTAAAATTATATTCTTGACTCTAGGAAAATAAAGGAATGTTTAGTCAAAACACTGGGACAAATAGCTTCTGGGGACCCACTACGAAATACCAGGGAAGTAGGGCAGGGCTCAGGGAAGGCCTTATTCAGACCACACATATCAGTAAAGTCCATTGACACTCACAAGCAGTTGTTGCTCTGACTAGGTGAGTCAAGTTTTATGTTTACATAGTAAATGTATACTCAGCAGGAGCCTCTAGGAATCATGTGAATTGCCAAGGAAAAGTCCACAGTGAAATATTATTTTGAAAAAAAAATTTTGCTTGAAACACTAAAGATGCATGCTTTGTTGTTAAATTGAGGGTTTTTTTTAAAATGCAATAAATTTAATTTAAGTGGCACTCAGAATTTATAACTGATACGTTTTATAACAATTCATAAAAATTTTACTTGCAATTTAATTAATTTTGTAGAGCTCCAATTACTGAAATCTCATAAGGATTTACAAAGCACAGTTAAAGCTTCATCTATCCAGAATCTCCAAATAATGGGTCCCTCTGGCTTCTGTTTGGATAAAGCAAGTCAAGGGTAGCACATGTTCCCCCGCTCTGGAACAGAAGACACTGGAAACGACAGTGTTTACAGCTTACTCTGGGCCATGATTACAAACATCAGCCATGGTAGGAGCAGAGTAGGGAAGACTATGTACTGGAGGTTTAAGTCTTGGGTGAGAAGTTTTACTCTTGTAACTTTGAGAAAATTATTGTAACCTCTGTACATTTCAGTTCCATTGCATAGAAAGTGTAGATAATGTCTTCTACCTCACAGGTTGCAGGAAAGCTTAAAGGAAATAATTCATTGAAATCCTTAGTGTATTTTAACACGGCCATGTTAGAACGCAGTAAAGCTTATTCAGTCCTAGTGTTAGTGTTGATATGATCATTATTCCATGGGAATATCTCTTACTATATCACATTTTTATTGCTTTGTTTGTTGGTTTGGTTTGGTTTGGAGTCAAGATCTCACTATGGTGCTCTGGCGACTTGAAGCTCTCTACGTAAACTAAGCTAGCTGACCTCACACAGATCTGTCTGCCTCTGCCTCCACGCCCTGGGATTGAATGTATGCATCATCACACCAGGCTCCAGAATTCTATGTTTATAAATATTTGTACTTACTATCTTTTTTTTTTTGTACCTTTTGTGCAAGAACCAGAGCTTCTAGCAGAGTGAATTTACAAGCGTTATCTAGGAAGAGTCCCTCAGGGTCCCTCTCAGCAATGCCAGACTGTCCATATTCTCCACTATAACTGCACCAGCACTGCACACCATCTCCCATGTGTATAAATTACTGCACAGGGTGAGAGGATGCGAGAAACCAGGAGGCAGGAATAAAGGTTAACCAAAACAAGGGTGCCTGAAAAAGAAAAAACTCACTACTTTGGCAAGCCAATTAAAAAAATATATAAGGATTTTAAGGGCTGAGAGTGGTGGCACATGCCTTTAGTCCCAGCACTTGGGAGGCAGAGGCAGGTGGATCTCAGAGATTTTGAGGTCTATAAAAGTGAGTTCCAGGTCAGCCAGGAAACCCTGTCTTGAAAAACCGTGTGTGTGTGTGTGTGTGTGTGTGTGTGTGTGTGTGTGTGTGCGTGCGTGTACGTGCACGCGTATGTGTGCATGCATTTCAAAAGGGGAGAGGAGGGGGGCTGGTGAGATGGCTCGAAGGGTAAAGGCACTTGCATCAAGCCCAATAACATGAGCTAAATCCCTGGGCATGCATGGTGAAAACAGAACCAACTCCCACAAAAATGTTTCTCTGACCTGTATGTGTGAGCACATTCACACAAATACACACAAAATAAATAAATATAGTGATTTAAAAGAAGACCTAGAAGAGAGATAACCTGCATTGCTGAATAGCACTGATCCTAGAAGCCATTGAACAAAAATCCCAGTGCCAGGCATGAGACACCTCCTTATGAATTGTTGGCCAGGGAGGTACCAGAAGCCCACAAAAATAATGTAGACTCTTGTCAATTCTTTTGGTTTCCCATCAAAACTAGGTAATAATACCCTATTACTGAAGCAGGAGAGGTAGTTCAGAAATTAAGAACACTGACTGTTCTTCAAGAGGTCCTGAGTTCCAGAAACCACATGGTGGCTCACAGCCATCTATAATGAGATCTGACACCCTCTTTGGGCATGCAGGCAAACATACAGACAGAACACTGTATGCGTAATAAATAAAATAAATCTTTTTTAAAAAACCCTATTACTGAAGACTTCATACACTTTTGTTGCAAGATATTGAGAAATCTATATCTGAGCTAGAAGCTCCCTGCCGTTGGCTAGCTTTCATAGTGCCAGGAGATGTATGCAGGCTGCTGGGGCAGCGGTGGTGAGGACAACTCAACAGTCTTATGCAACTATGAACTCTACGAACTACAATGCCGACCCGCCAGGGAAGCTGTACCTACTGGTACAATAGTGGTATAGCTGTAATAATGGCCACCAATCACTCTGATTAGATTTAAGGTCCATAGACCCTAGGAAAGAATGTACTACTGTGCCTTAGCTAGATGACATAGACCAAGCAGCTTTCCAAATGTTTATGTTTATGCACATAGGAAAATACTTTTCATCATCAATCAAGGGAACTTATCTTGGCAACCAATGGTGGTAAATGCAGACACTCAGTGGCTACGCAGGGTACTGAGAATAAGTGAGGGATGAGTGTTCTTAGTCACCCCTCTACAGCTCAAGGAACATTGTGGAAGAAGGAGCTAAAAGAATGTAAGAGCTGTAAAATGCTATCTTCAGGGCTGTGGAGCCCCCTCCCCCCCCAAAAAATGTGAGCCTGTTCCACCTTGTTTGAAGGTCAGAGAATTGACCTTGCTCAAAGTTGTTGACACCAAGTGTGGCTACCCACCCTCACCTAGGGTGTGGTTACTTGGTGTTTTGGACATTAAGATGGTCCATACAGGTAGATCTTCTCCACCCTGACAGGAGATCAGAGAATTCAAGCATACTTCTGCTCCTTCTTTTGAATTAGGAGGTTTGACCTATGGAGTGGCTGCCTACAGGATACTTGGTCTAGAAACGGGCTCACTGCCTAAACAGAATGACTTCCTCATGATGTCTTGATTAATGGCTTGATGTCTCAAAGTGTTGAAGCAAATAACTGTTAGAGTTGTCCCTTATATCATGTTAAAGCACCTTTTGCCTTCTCCCCTCTGTTGTATTGGGGTATAAAAGTATATGGAAAATCAACCACAGGCAATTTCAGTAGTCACTGGAACTCCCTCCCGACACTATGCTATGCTTCTGCTTTATTATTTTTACTTGCGCATCTTCATTCTCTTTACATAAATTAGTAATCCCCATGCCCCTACCCTGGTGACTGGTATCATTGTCAAAGCTGATCCCTGGCACAGGATATGATACAGCCAATGCAAACATGAGCTCATCGGAGCAGCAGGTGTCTGCACTGGGCCCACACAAAATTGGGCTTTTTAAGAGTCAATCGTGGATCAAAGAGTTCTTGGAGCCCTACCTCCTCCCTACTGAATTACTGGCTAATGAAGGGTTCTGAGGGAGGTGAAGTCATCAATTTTCCATTTAATACCCACTGCAGAGCCCACCAGGCTCCAATGGATAGTTCCAAAACCACAATCACACACAGATAACCCTGGTTAAAATCAATAGGTCACAAAAACAAAACAAATAAGAATATGGGAAAGAGATTTGTAGGGAGGAAGGGTGGAGATAGACAAGGGTTAGCGTGAGAAAAGAAAGGGTAGAGTTTGAAAATTCTCAGAATGCCTTATATACATGCATGAGGTTGCCCAATGGTAAATGTAATAAACCAGTAACAATACAATGTGAACAAGCTAGAAAAAATAGGTCAATAAAGCAACCAACTCCTGAGTAAGACACACGCTTTTTAATTCTAGCACTCAGGAAGCTGAGGCAGGAGAATCACAATTTCACGGCTCCTCGAGAATACATACTAAGTTCCAGACCAATCTGGACTACTGGAGCAGGACCCTGGCTTGCACACAACAAGAATCCCTGCTCTAAGTCCTTATCCATTCTTAGCCAGTGTGATGGTTTGAAAGAAAACATCTCCCCAAAGGGAGTGGCACTGTTAGGAAATATGGTTTTGTTGGAGTAGGCATGGCCTCGTTAGAGGAAGTCTGTCAGTGTGGGAGTCGGCTTTGAGGTCTCCTTTGCTCATGCTTCACTCAGTGTGACACTCAGACCATTTTCTTCTGCCTGCTGGTCAAGATGAATGAACTCTCAGCTCCTTCTCCAGCGCTTCCTTCTCCAGCATCATGTCTGCCTGCATGCTGCCATGTCCCACCATGAAGATAATGGACTGAACCTCTGAAACTGGAAGCCGCCCAATTAAATGTTTTCCTCTGTAAGAGTTGTGGCCATGGTGTTCTTCACAACACTAGAAACCCTAGCTAAGACAGCCAGCAATATCCTCCGTCCCTGAGTCCTTGGGTTAGAAATCTTCCTTTCCTGTACATCCTCTCTCTTGATTTTGGCATGCAGATCTTCACCCATGCGTTTGATCTCCATCCTCACATGTTTTTCTCTGAGCTTGTTAGTTACTTGTCCTGCTTCCAACTGCTGGTTTTCTCAGATTTCATCTTCTCCGTTGGAGCTTGGCAGTCGATCTACAGATGATACTTCCCACTGTTTTCACAGTAGTCTTCTTCCTTAATTAGTTTATCCAAATGGGCAGAGTCTCCGTGATCAGGTACAAGTTGTCGCATAGAGTGATAGAAATTAGTCAAGATGGTACAATACCATCAAAATGATTTCTCTTCTTCTGTCTTTGTATAAACTCTTCATCCTAATCGATGGAACAGCCCATGTGGATTCCTTTTAAATTTTTCTATGCTCTTATGTAAGCATATATATAGATATATTCTATTTTTAAGCAAAAGGATTCTATTGTATCTATTTCTCTGCATATTTTTCTTCCCCTTTGGAGGGGAACACATGCACATATAGACCCACATACGTATATATGGAATTCTTGTTAGTCAGCTGGTATAGACTTCCAGTAATAGTTACATTCTTATCTGTGGCATAGAGTTCATTCATTATCCGAATAGTTAGTTGTCATTCTAAATGTTGGTTTTGTGCTACTAAAAACAAAGATGGAGTAAATATTCTTGTTTCTATTTCCTTCTTTAATAAATAGATCCTACAGAGTAGAATGTCTGGGCCAAGACGAATGGTTATTTTTTATGGATTTGCCAAGTTCACACCAGAAAATCAGAGGGCTTGGCCATATTCCATCAAAGTGTGAGAACACTCAGTCAACATCCCCCAAATAACCTGTGTTGGCTTTGAAAAGTTTATAATTCCGGTAGGTCCTTTATGACATTTGATTAACACTTTAAATTGCATTATCTTGATGACTACTAAAGTACCTTTTTTGGCCTACTTGTCATTGCAGTTTCCTATTTGAATTTGTTAGCTTTTTATTCTTGGTAACAAAATAGTCTATGCATTAAAATATTAACTATTTATCTGATACTAGCATTGCTAAAGTAAATTGGCAGGAAGTCTCTTCACTTCTCTGTAATTTCTTAATTAAAAAGAATTAAAACTATCAAACTTACAGAAAAGTTGAAGTTACAATAAGAAGAATTTTGATCTTTCTAAGCTAATTGAAAGTAATTTGCTAACATGATCTATCACTCACACACGTTCATTTATATAGCCATAGAATCCCCATCAAAATTGGGAGATGAGGGGAAAAGAAAAGCTCAAGGCCAGGCAGGGGGTGGCGCACACCTTTAATCTCAGCACTTGGGAGGCAGAAGCAGGTGGATCTCTGCGAGTTTGAGGCCAGCCTGGTCTACAGAGCTAGTTCCAGGACAGCCAGGGCTGTTACACAGAGAAACCCTATCTCGAGAAACCAAACAACATAAATTGGGATATGAGGGATGGACAGGTGGTTCAGTGGTTAAGTGAGTTTACTGTTACCACGGAGGACCTGGATTTGGTTCCCAGCACCCACATGTCACTCTCAGCTGCTTGTAACTCCAGTTCTGGGGGACCCTATGCCCTCTTCCGACCTCCAATAACACCTACACACAAGTGGAACAGATAAACTCATGCAGGCACACCAGCATTCGGGTAAATTTTTAAAATTTGGAATATTAGTATTCCCTTATTGACACAAGTAGATTTTGCTAATAATAATTTCCCTCTGTAGCTGTTTTTTTCTCTTTGCTCTTTGGGGACCCATGACCCAGCCCCCAAATAAGTGAACAGAAACTTATTCTTTCTTATACATGCCTGGTCTTAGCTTGGCTTATTTCTAGACAGCTTTTCTTAACTTCAATTATCCTATCTACCTTTTGCCTCTGGACTTTTATCTTTCTCTATTCTAAATGCCTTTCTTTACCTCTTACTCTGTGGCTTGCTGTGTAGCTGGGTGACTGGCCCCCCCATGTCTTCTCTCCTTCTCTTGTTCCTTGATCTTCTATTCCCATTTCTCCTTCTATTTACTCTCTCTCTCTGCCTGACAGCCCCACACATCCTTTCTCCTTCCTTGCTATTGGCTGTTCAGTTCTTTATTAGACAATCAGGTGCTTCAGGCAGGCACAGTAACACAGCTTCACAGAGTGAAACAAATACAGTATAAGTGAATGCAACACATCTTTGCATCATTAAACAAATGTTCCACAGCACAAACAAATGTAACACATCTTCACTAATATTCCATAACACCCATCAATGTACTTCAGAGCAAAATCCCAGTCCATGAGTCACTGAATTGCCTGCAGATGGCACATGCCTTCATCTGGGCATTAAGTCTCATTCTTGATTTTTTTTTAAGTGTCTAGATCAAGTATTTTTGTATAATCTGTGTTTGAAAATATTATGTATTATTTCTGCATTTTTGAACAAAGAGCCACAGCAGTGATGCAGTGTTGGTGTCGTGGCTGCCTGTCCAGTAACACGTGCCTGGATTTGGTGCTGGTGACTTGATGACCATCTTTCAATCTTCTCACCTTGAGGTTGCTTTCTCCCAGTGGTTTTTTTTTTTGGGAGGGAGGAACTAAGTAAATATCCCTTCATCAAACTTTCCCTTTCTACACATGTCTGTATGTACTTGATGTGGGATTCCCTGTGAATATGTTTTATTACCACTGGTTAATAAAGAAGCTGCTTTGGCCTATGGCAGGGAAGAATATAGCAAGGCAGGAAATCCAAGCAGAGAAAGAGGAGGAAAGCAGGCAGAGTCAGAAAGATGCCATGTAGCTGCCGAAGGAGAAAGATGCCAGAATCTTACCAGCAAGCCATGGCCTGATGGAGATACACAGATTAGTAAAAATGGGTTAATTTAAGATATAGGATCTAGGTAAAAATACGCCTAAGCTGTTGGCCAAACAATGTTGTTGTTAATATAGTTTCTGTGTGATTATTCGTATCAGGGTGGCTGGGAAATGAAAGAACATTCTACAAATAGGAAAATCATCAAAATGTGAATTGGCTAGGCCTAGTGGGGCACAGGCAGAAAAAAAGGTTTCCCCATTCTTCCACTATTATTTGTTATCAGAAAGATTTCCTTGCCCTTAGTGACTTCTGGTAGAGCTCATGACTTTTTAGCCACTCCTAAGTCTAAGGATGACCTGGTTTTTAGATACCATGTTGTTCCATCAAATGCGAGGCAACCCCTCAGTACATAACCCAGCTCCAGGTTCTCCCTTTCTCCCAGCTCAGGCTGTGTTCTCCTGCTTTCTAGCAGAGAGATGAGATGAGATGGGACCTGCCATACGTTTCTCAGCAAGGCCGCCCACGTCTGGGACAGGGAAGCGTGGTCAAGGGGCCACCACAGCCACTCTCTATGTTCCTCTTGCCTGCCCTGTGGCCCTGCACCTTCTCCATCACATTACCAGACTCTGGTTCTTTCTTTGTATGGTTTTTGAGCCTTCGGACACTTTGCTGGGTCTTCCTCTGTGTGTGGGCATTCATACACGTCAGCCGTACCTGCCCTTCCTCCTTACCTCCTATTTGTTGATTTAGATCTTTATTTTCTCTTCCAATATTTTGCTTGTTTCATTTTGGTGGTGTTCTAACTCCTTAAATGGAATTTTATTTTTCTGTATATTCTTTAAAAAAAAAATAAAGCGTTTAAGGCTCTGAGTTCCCAATAGGGATAATTTAAGGCTATGAATTTCCAATAAGGATAAAGCATCATGTATGTTTTGTATGGAGTCTCCTCCATTATTGCTTTCTCTGAGGTTGGTAATTTTAGGTTCATTTACATTTTAGTAAAAGACTGCTTTGTATCATTCCTTGTAATTTCCAAGTAATTAAATGGCTTTGAGCGGAGTCTCTTTTTACTGTTTGTTTCTCCCCATCCCCCCCTTCTCCTATCATAAGCCGCGATCAGGAAATATGCCCTAGAAAATTTCTACTTTTATAAATTGTCTTAGAATGCCCTTTGAAAACAAAGACAGGATTAATTTTTTTGTATGTGTCCCACTAAAAAGCAAAAGAAATATAAAACTTAGGGCAAATGTAATCCCAGCAACAGGAAGGCTAAAAAGCATGTAGTTTCTGCAAGTTCAAGACCAGCCCGGGCTACATAGACCTATCTCAGGGAAGAAATGGGGGGCAGCATAAGATGGGCTATTCCATGTATGTTTTAGATCGAATTTGTAAATTAGATGTGTATTTCTTTTGTATTTCTATTAATACATTTTTTTTTATCTGTTGGGTTTTCTAAGTGTAAGCAATGTGTGTGTGAAAATATTCTATTATAATTGTATTTTTACTTCATCCTCCTCCTAGATTCTGCGTTGTACAGTTAGAGCCTCCTGAAAAGGATGGACACGACCAGTGTCTGTTGTACCCACATTTCCCCCTTCTCCTTCTGCCATAATACTTTTCACCCTGTTTTGTCCGATGGTAATGGTGTCTGACATGACTTCTTTTAGTTTACATTTCCTTGGTGGCATCTCTTTACGCAACCTCTGGAAAAAAAAAAAACCTTCCTTTTTGGCTTTGTTTTAAAGCGGGTTTAAGTAGCCTGTGTTTGGGTTTTGAGTTTTAAACCACCCTGACAGTTGTCAGTAGATATTACCCCACTGCTTTTTGATTTCTGAGATACAGATTGCAATCTCAAGCCGGGCTGAGGTTTTTCTTTCTGTGTAAATAACTAGCTTTTCCTGTCTGGAAGGCCAGACGTGTGTCTTTGGAATTAGAACACTGTCTTACAATCTCCAGGAGTCTCTTTTTTTGGTCCCTACTTCCTGGGAGCTCAAAGAATTCTTTCAATTCAAAGATAGTCTTTCTTTGTGAAGAAGTTTTCCCCCTTACCTCTTTGTTTAAACATTGCCTCTCCTCCCTCAACTGCTTTTTTATTTTCATGAAATTTCTGTTCCACCTTCTGGACCTATCTCCTGATCCTCCGATAAGTTTCTCTTACTGTGCCTTTGTAATTCTATTGTCTTGAAAGATTTCTTTTCCTTGATCTCCCAAATCTCATATCAACATTTGGCATGATGTTTTCTAATATATGAGCTGTATTTTAAAATTTAAAGTCATTGTGTTAAGTTAAAGTGGTTTACCCTTGGCTGGAACAATGCTTTTTTTAAAATCATTTTTATCACTATTATTGTTGGTAGTGGTATGTGGATATGCGTGTGTGTGTGTGTGTGTGTGTGTGTGTGTGTGTGTGTATACAAAAGTGTGTGGAGAGCCGGGCAGTGGTGGCGCACGCCTTTAATCCCAGCACTCGGGAGGCAGAGGCAGGCGGATCTCTGTGAGTTCGAGACCAGCCTGGTCTACAAGAGCTAGTTCCAGGACAGGCTCCAAAGCTACAGAGAAACCCTGTCTCGAAAAACCAAAAAAAAAAAAAAAAAAAAAAAAGTGTGTGAAGGTCAGATTGTGGAGTCTGCTCTCTCCTTCCACCTTTACAGGGATTCCAGGGATTGAACTTGAAAATGGCCAGTCTTTTATCTGATGAGCCACCTCACCAACCCAAAGTTCCTGTTTATTTTTATTAAAAATAACTTATGTATATGAATACTAGATCCCCTGGAACTGTAGGTACAAACACTTATGAGCTGCCATATAGATGCTGGGAACTGAACCCAGGTCTTCTGGAAGAGCACCCCCTCCAAGCTCCTGTTACTGTTTCTCACGCTGCTGGGCTCTCTTCAAGCTGTGTGTTCTGAGCCGCTCTGCTCATTTCTCCCCTTTCCGGCATTGTGGTTCTGCTGTGTTACTGTCTATGGAACCGAGACTTAGCAAAGCCCTTGCACAAGAAGGGGAGTCTCCATCCATGTAAATAGACAAGATATCGCTTGGAAAATACTCACCTAAGTATCCCTGCTTCCCCATGTTCTTACCAACAAAGATTGATTTTCTCCCACCCTCAGTAAAAGAGAAGTTGCAGCCCGAACGCCAGCTGACCAACCTGAGCAGCAAAAGGCCCAGCAGGCCTTGCAGAGAGAGGTGTGGAGCTGTGAGGGAAAACAGATTACATGGAGAAGACATGTGGAAAGAGTTTCTAATCACTGTTCTGAATTCAAGTTCAACCAGCTGTCCTCTATTGCTCCAGGATAGCTCTGGCTATCCTGGTCAGCCCGGCTATTCTCTATTTTGTCTGGGGAACCCACAGGCAAACTCTTTTTTTTAATATTTATTTATTTATTATGTATACAATATTCTGTCTGTGTGTATGGCTGCAGGCCAGAAGAGGGCACAGGACCCCATTACAGATGGTTGTGAGCCACCATGTGGTTGCTGGGAATTGAACTCAGGACCTTTGGAAGAGTAGGCAATGCTTTTAACCACTGAGCCAGCTCTCCAGCCCCCAAATGCAAACTCTTTAGTAATTTCATAGTCCTAAACTTTGCCCCAAGTCATCTCTTGGACCCTTGGTTCTTTCTGGCCTAGAGGATACCAAGGTGCAGGTCATTTCCATAAATTATTTTCACAGTACTCAAGGTTTTAATCTCCTCTTTCCCTACCCTCCAAGGATCTGCTTGAGAATGAATTCGAAATCACACTGAGTTGAGGGAAGAGCCACTGAGGTCCACATCAAGTGGTTGTGATAAATTAATAGAAAATGTATTATTATGTCTATAGCCAGATAACCTATTGATTAAGGAGAAAGCTGGGCAAACTAAGTAGTTCTGGACCTGCAAGCAGTCCTTAAAATGGACTTTAAAAAAGTTTTACTTTTATTATTTTAACTTTTATTTTTATTATTTTTTATTTGTGTGTGTATATATATATATGTGTGTGTGTGTGTGTGTGTGTGTGTGTGTGTGTGTGTGTGTGTGCCTGTGTGGGGTATAGGCACATGTGCACAGGCGCCCACAAAAGACAGTATGAAGTACTAGATCTCCTGCAACTGGAGTTATGGATAATTGTGAGCCACCATGTGGGTGCTGGGAATTGAACCCACGTCTTCTGCAAGAGTGGCATTTAAATGCTCTTTGCCACTGAGCCCCCTCTCCAGCCCGCTAAAGTATTTTTGTTTTTACTTTTGAAACAAGGTCTCCCTATGCAGCCTAGCTGATCTCAAACTCATAATCCAATCCTCCTGCTGCAGCTTCTCCAGTTCTGGAATTAAAGACACGCACCGGCATACCTAGTTTCTCAGGTTTCTGTTGTTGTTGTTGTTGTTGTTGTTGTTGTTGTTGTTGTTGTTGTTGTTGTCTTTGTTGGTTTTTGGAGAGGTGTGTGAAGATGTGCTCAGAGAAGTAAGGAAGTAAAATAAAAGAGACTGTGGAGCCTGAGAATGATTGTGTCAAACACAAAGATTGTGTCAAAGGGCAGGGCAGTTCCTGAGTCCTGGCTGTTTACCTGGCCCCGGGAGGAGTCTGGCCAAGCTAGAGTGCACGTGTAGAGGTACAGGAGCAAGTGTTACAGAAATTGAACGGCATGTTCAGGAAAACGGATGGTTCGGGAATATGGTAAAAGACAGGCAAGCCGAGCCCTGTAGGCCAGATTCCATTTGAGATGTAATTAGATTGTCCGTGACTACTCACATCAGGCTGGCTCATTCATAATGTACCCTCCCTATTCAGATCCAAAGTCTCTGGGTCAAGTTGAAATCATACTTGTCTCTGAAAATCGAGATAGGACCTGTGTAACAGGCCAATCAATGCAATAAATTCTGCTCAAATCCAGACATCTTGGATTTCAGAAGAACTCCTTCAAAGCTTGAGATTTCATATTTGTCCTGTCTTTACTCATTTTATCTAAAGCAAAACCAGACCAGACCAAACCAAACCAAACAAAGATCCAGTCTAGTGCCTAAAATTGTTGGCATTGCCATTCTAACCTAAGCAACAAGCATAGAGATGTGGAGTCACGGGCAAACCAGCACCCCAAATTAGAGACAGTGAGGAGAATGCCCAAGCTCTTATCTCTGCCGGAACCAGGAGAGGGAAACTTGAACTGTAATGGGTAAACTGCCGGGAGTTCTATGTGAATAGATCGGAGGGTGAAAACCTTAGGTCAGCGCCTCAAGGGCCAGAGAAAACCCCCTCTGCTTCTACAGGGGAAGGGAAAGTATTCAAAAATAATCCCAAGTGTTGCACTCTCTTAGCAAGGCCTGCCTTGGGAGAAATGTCTGGTGAGAGCTCAGCCAGCTGGGATTTTCTTATAGCCTGATTAGACCAGAAAAGGGAAATACCTAACTCAGCTCACGCTAGCCATCTTGTTCTGCCCAAGGGTGAGGAGAGCTCAGAAGTAAACTCTGTGATGTGTTCACTGTGAAGTCCTCTGTCACAAGACTGGGTCGCATCACAGAACTGTAGAACCCTTCCCATCTGCTCGCCATGCTACCTTATGACCAGTGACTGACAGCAGTCCCTTTTACCCATACAGTGATAAAAAAAAATTCCAAGAGCCGGGCGGTGGTGGCGCACGCCTTTAATCCCAGCACTCGGGAGGCAGAGGCAGATTAATCTCTGTGAGTCTGAGGCCAGCCTGGTCCACAAGAGCTAATTCCAAGACAGGACAGGATCCAAAGCTACAGAGAAACCCTGCCTTACAAAACATAACAAAACAAAACAAAAAGCCAACTCTGTTCAACAGGACAAACAACAGCCTACAGAATGGGAAAAGATCTTTGCCAACCCCACATCAGACAAAGGTCTGATCTCCAAAATATATAAAGAACTCAAGAAATTAGAAATCAAAATTCTAAATAACCCAATTAAAAATGGGTAACAAAACTAAACAGATAATTCTCAACAGAAGAATCTAAAATGGCAGAAAGACACTTAAGGAAATGATCAACATCCTTAGTCATCAGAGAAATGCAAATCAAAACAACTCTGAAATTCCATCTTACATCTGTAAGAATGGCCAAAATCAAAAACACTGATGACAGCTTATGCTGGAGAGGTTGTGGGGAAAATGGAACACTTCTGCATTGCTGGAGGGAATGCAAGCTGTTACAACCCCTTTGGATATCTGTATGGCGATTTCTTAGAAAATTAGAAAACAACCTTCTTCAAAACCCAGGAATAACACTTTTGGGTATAAATCCAAAAGATGCTCAACTGTGCCACAAGGACATGTGCTCAACTATGTTCATAGCAACATTGTTTGTCATAGCCAGAACCTGAAAACACCTAAATGACCCTCGACCAAAAAATGGATAAGGGAAAATGTGGTACATTTACACAATGGAGTACTACATAGCAGGAAAAATAAAAGACATCTTGAAATTTTTGGGCAAATGGATGGAGCTAGAAAACATTATATGGAGTGATGTAACTCAGACCCAGAAAGACAATTATCATATATGCTCATTCATAAGTGGTTTTTAAACATAAAGTAAAGAAAATCAGCCTATAAATCACAATCCCAGGGAACCTAGACAACAATGAGGACCCTAGGAGAGACATAGATCTAATCTACATGGAAAGTAGAAAAAGACAAGATTGTCTGGGTAAATTTGGAGCATGGGGACCTTGGGAGAGGGTTTAAGGGGAGGGGAGAGGATGGAAGGGGAGCAGAGAAAAATGTAGAGCTCAATAAGATCAATTAAAAATTCCAAGAAATATGAAACGTCAAAAGCACATTGCGACCAGGCAAAGCAGGCATGAGTGAGAATCAGCTTCAAATATGCATGAACGATAAAGTTATCAGACTGAGAATTTAAAACAAACACAAATAAACTTCCTGTGATGGCCCCTAGCTTTAAGGCTAGAACTTGGCAGTCTGAGGCAGAAGAACCACAGTGAGCTGGGCTAGCTTGGGCTAGCTACATAGTGCCTTCAAAGCCAGCCTGGACTATAGAGTAAGGCTCAGTCTCAAGAGAAAAGACAATAGATACACAAATAAGCCATATAACAATAGGCTAAGGAACATAATAGACAAAATAGTCTCTGTGGAAATCAATGGACAATTTAGGCAGAGGTGAGACTCCTAAGAACCAAAATAAGTACTAGAAATCAAAAGCATTGTAACAAAGCTAAGAATGCCTTTGATGGGCTCATTAGTAGACTGAACATAGAAGGGAGAATCTCCGTGCTGGAGGGCATCTCAGTTGAAAGATCCCAAACTGAAGAGCGAATGAGGGAAGGGGGTTACTCCAGAGAAACCCAGAGCAGAACATCCAAGCGCAGACGGGACACTTCAAAGGCTGGGGCGCCAGGAACATGCAGAGACTCCTGAGGATCGGAGGGTGTAGCTGAGCAGTTAAGATTGAGGAATTCCCCCAAATTAGTGTCAGACACAAAACTACAGGTCTGGGAAGCTCAGAAAGCAGGAAGTGGCTAAACCAGGATAAACAGAAAAATGACACCTGGGCATAGCATTTAGAGTTAAGAATCAACGAAATTATTACTCTTTAATTCTTCAAAACGCGGGAGAGGGAAAGCAGCATTCTATTTACAAAGGGAAAAAGACTAGAATTATACCTATGTCTCCTCAGAAATCATAAAATCAAGAAAAGAGTTGGGCAATGAAATGTTGAAAGTGTTGGTTGAAACAGTCTGGGGTACAATTCTCTATGTGGTGAGCCACTCCAAAAGTAAAAGGGAAAGCTAGGCATGGTGGTGCTCGCCTTTAATCCCACGAGCTCAGGAGGTAGAGGTATGTAACAGGAGGGCCTGCTTGTTGGGATTTCTGTCTTGCCCAGTTCCCACAGCCAGTAACCCCCAAAGAAAATCACTCAGAGAGTCTACATTAGGTTATAAACTGATTGGCCCCTTAGCTCAGGCTTCTTATTAACTCTTGTAACTTATATTAACCCATTATTCTTATCTATGTTAGCCACATGACTCAGTACCTTTTTTAGCGGGGCAGATCACATTCTGCTTCTTCGGTGATCTGGGCAGGACTGGTAGGAATGGGCTTTCTCCTTCCTAGAATTCTCCAGTTCTCGTCAGAGGTAGACAGAACTCTGTGAGTTTAAGGCAAGCCTGGTCTACATGGTGAGTTCCAGGACAGCCAGAGCCACACAGTGAGATTTTGTCTCAGAAATTAAAAAATAAAATAAATAAATAAAATAAAATACAATACATGAAATAAAAATAAAAAATTAAAGAGAAAGCTGGTGTGGTGATATATGCCTGTGGTCACAGTGCTTGGAGGATAAGGTGAGGTTAAGGCCATCATGGGCTACATGAGATCTAGCTTCAAATTTTTTGAAGAGATTCATTCAGGGGCAGCACTGCTGCTTTACAAGACATGTCCAAAGAAGTTCTACACACACACACACACACACACACACACACACACACACACACACACACCGATACAGTGAAAGATAGGAGTTAGAGAGAAGGCTCAGTGATTAAAAACACTTTCTCCTCTTTCAGAGATGCAGAGGACCTGGGTTCGATTCCTAGCACTCACAAAGATGGCTCATAACCATCTGTAACTCCAGTTCTAGGGGTTTCTGAACCCTCTTCTGGCCTCTGTGGGAACCAGGCCTACACATGGTGCATGCACATTCATGCAGGTCAAATTCTCTCTCTCTCTCTCTCTCTCTCTCTCTCTCTCTCTCTCTCTCTCTCTCTCTCTCCCTCTCTCTCTCTCACACATACACATACATGCGCATGTGTGCGTGCGCCTGCACGTGCACAACAGAATGGAAGAGTGCTAAAAAAGGAAGAATAAGTAAAGATCAAATCAAAGTTTTTTACTGTTCTATTTACTTGGTATCACAGACAACTGTGGAAATTTTAATGGTGAAGTTTTATTTCATTTATAAATGTCTGGTTGTACTTAGAGGGAAGTGAAATGAAGAACGAGGAAGAGGGTTTATGACCACCATGGTCTTATAAGGCCCTTGCACTCCTCATGAGTTAGAATTATTTAAGAATGGGCATGGATTCATTTTAAGTGCATATTGCAAACTCAAGGGTAGCCAAATTTAAAACAAAACCACATTTTTTAAAAAAGCATAATATATGTTAAGGGAAAAGATAAAATAAAATGATACTAAATGATCAATTAAGACCACAAAAGGCAGAAGAGGAAGACAAAATGGGGATAATGAGCAAGGACACAAATGAAAACTCAGTAAATATGGGGAGGCACACTAAGAGAGCTCTCCTGTAAGCTGTGGGCGCTGTGAGGCAATATGTCAACGCAGGCTCTGATTTCCAACAAATATCCAGTGTGGGGAGAGACGCTAGGAATAGGGAGGAATGCATGAATGAGGGCAGGGGCACATGGGAAATCTCTGCGCTTTTCATTCAGTTTCATGCGAACCTAAACATGGCCTAAAAATAAGTCTACTAAAAGCGATTTTGGCTAATGAGGGAAACCCTAATTTGAACATATCCGCATCTCTTGGCATAAAAGCAAATTAGCATTTGAAATTGTTACTTGCCTCGTTTCTTTTATACACTAAATGGAGCAAACAGATCTTGGAGAGGGTTAGACGAGAAAAGGGTGGAGGACGGTCTCTTCGACGTGCCGGCCACGCAAGTTCATGAAGGATAACAGTGCTCTCTGCACATTGGGAAAGTGATCTGAAGCGCCACACTGGAAAAGGGAAGCAATGTGAAGTCAGCATGATCACGGAAAATGATACCACTATACAACCAAACTCAAAAAGAAAAAAAAAAATCCCATGGCTACTGAATATGGTAGCAGTTACAAAGCAGCCAAACACCAAGGTTTGCTGTGTACTTGGAATCCTCTGAAGAACATCAAATTAAAGAGAAAAATAATTGATTTAGGAACAAGTTGCTGTAAATGAGGCAATGATTTCCAATAAAACATTGTCTTTCACTGCAAAAGTATTTAGAAAAATGACAATATACACTTATACAAAACACAAGCTAACACACACACACACACACACACACACACACACACACACACACACTTTTGCTGACAGACCATGATGCCACCTGCTTCTGAGAGGATACAAGGCCCTGAAATCCTATGAGCCTGAGGTTTTCTGGGATTGTGAGAGTGTCTCTGTGACTTCATCTTGGTTCAAAGCCGCTTGTTTATTTCTGGTTTTTAGACATGCCTTTGGCATAACTCAAATGCTTGAGAATATTTATCATCCTTGTTCATGTTTCCAGAGAGGATAGGATTTGCTGTTCCCTGGAGTCAGAGAAGAAAACAGGCTGGGGGCACCTGTCGCCCTGTCCATGCCAGTGACCGCCCATCTGGCATTCAGAGAGCCATCCCTTAGGGATGATGAGTCTTGGCCACAGAGGGTCCAGCCTGTGGCTCTGTCTGGCAGCCTGGGACTTTCTTGTCTTGTGACCACCATGTAAAGTGATCTTTCTCCTTCGTTTCTGGCAGCTGAGAGAGTACTGTGTATGTGAACTGAATAGGTCCCGGAATCTAAATCGGGAGGACCCATGAGGGAGCAGAGCTCCCCAACAGGCTTCAGTTTTAAGCTTCATTGTAAAATACAGCTTCCTAGAAATCCTCCTTGTTATGTAGAGAGTTTGTGCTCTGTCCCACGGCTGAGCAGTGGGTCTTGGGCTGTTTTTCTGTCTCTGAAAGTTCTGGAGGGAAAGAAAAGTAATCCAGGCCTAAACTCTGTCATTTGCCAGATTCATGAGCCTCCAGCTTTACACAGACGATTCGGAAGGGGAGGAGAGAGATGGAGTTAATATCTCACGGGGGTGGATTTTACTTTGGGAAGGTGGAGAGTGTGAATGGTTGCCAACAATGTGAATGACTGATGTGGTGGAGTTGCGTCTTCTATGTGGCTGTGCTAGTAAATGTTACGCTGTCTACACCAACACTGTGACAGAACTCTACTCAGAACAGTAACACTGAAGAGCAAGCCATAAGCAGCAGTGTGTCTACACCCAGCTAGAGGAACACATTTTAATCCGGTAGCTTTGGTATTAGATGATGAAAGTGATTACAAGTGTCCTCGCGGTGGTCCTGTGTTGACAGCTGTCATGGTAATGTGACATCAGGAAGTCCCAGATGTGAAATTATGACTCTGCAACTAAAGGAAGTTATCGATTTTTTCTAGCCTCAGTTCCCTGCTCTTCAAAGGTATACAGTCGTATATGTCAACAATTGCAGTGAATTAGCACATAAAGGACCTTGAGGAGAATCTGCCAAAGGACACCCAGGGTTTCATTTATACCATGTTTCTTTTCTGTCCAATGAAGTGGGACCACAGTAACTCCTGTCTAGAAGGATTTTGCACCATGCCCACATTGCTCCAGGAGTTCTGTCTGTTCTCAGGAAAACGCAATCTAATTTTGTATTTATGTCTAAGTTTATCAAAGTCATTGCAGGCTCACTATTTCATGGAATGGCTGAGGTCATGCTTCATTCACAAAAAGCCTTTGGAGAAATAATGACTTCTTGAAAAATGATTATAGATTTAGAACCCCCAAATGCCTTCTCTAACAAGACCAACTCCTGTAGGCACGGATTGATTTTGTGTAAAAACTACTAATTTAAGACTGGTCAGAGGGCCTGGAGAAATAGCTCAGTCCAGAAGGGTGCTTGCTGCTCTTCTGGAGGACTGGAGTTCAGTTTCAAGTACCCACACCAGCTGCCTGTAACTTCAGCTCCAAGGGATCCAATGCCCCTCTTCTGGTATCTGCAGGCACCCACATGCTTCTCCCTCCCTCCTTCTCTCTCTCTCTCTCTCTCCTCTCTCCTCTCTCTCTCTCCTCTCTCGTCTCTCTCTCTCTCTCTCTCTCTCTCTCTCTCCTTAAAAACTAAGACTGGCCAAGAAACTTGCCTGTCAGTGTAGGAACTATGGATATCCAAATCCAGGTATTGGAATTGGTTTGATAAAAATAAAAGAAGAAAGAAGAGAAAGAGGAGGGAAGGAAGGAAGGAAGAAAAAATGAAAGAAAGAAAGAAGAAAAGAAAGAAAGGAAGGAAGGAAGGAAGGAAGGAAGGAAGAAAAAATGAAAGAAAGAGAGAGAGAGAGAAAGAAAGGAAGGAAGGAAGGAAGGAAGGAAAAGAAAGAAAGGAAGGAACGAAGGAAGGAAGGAAGAAGAAAAGAAAGAAAGAAAGAAAGAAGAAAAGAAAGGAAGGAAGGAAGGAAGAAAAAATGAAAGAAAGAAAGAAAAGAAAGAAAGAAGAAAAGAAAGAAAGAACTAACTCAGGAGAGCAACAGAACTATTTGGCTATTTGGTGATGGTAAAGTATCTTTAGTTTCATGTTTAATAATTTCAGGAAATCTAGAACAGCACTGTGGGAATTCCATCCATGAGTATTTTTAAAGAAGCTTGTCTGCCTTTACTATTGAGCAAAGTGAGGTCACTATGAGTTGTCAACACCAAGAAGGAGGGGCATTACCACAAGGGCTGCTGAGCTTCAGGTGTCAGAAGGGTGTGGACATGACTCCCCCATGGGCTGTGAAGACAAGCGGAGAAAGAGTGGGATTTTATAAAATGGAGCATAGTCTATGATTAGCTTGCTGCGGTGGCTTATAGCTATAGCAGGGCTGGTCCCCAACACACTAGTCACACCTGCAGTTTCTCATATTCCTAGCACCGAGGAACTCAGGCTTCACAGTATTTTTCTTGTGCATTTAAATTCTAATTTTCACATTTATTTAAATCCTACCATAGACTCATAGATGTTTCTGTGATCACGTCTTGTGAGTGTAGGAAACTCTTGCCTTGAGCCACACACTCAGGCTACACCCAGAGCTGCCGTATTTGAACACTTCCCTCATTCTTTTGTTTCCTAACAGAATTACAAGAGGAGAGGACCAGCACCTCAGTCCCAAGCAAAAGTTAAATGCTAGCCAGCTCCCGCAGAGCTGAAAAGAGCTGTGTATTCTGGGAATGGGAGAAGGAGGAAACACCAGGAATTCAGCAGCTCTAGCCTTGAAGTCCTTCCTTAACCCAAGTTAGTGTGCTGGACACTAGACTGTAGGCCTACGACACCATGACTGCTAGAGGCACCATCACTGTCTTATACTAGACGGCCAGCATTCTATTGAAGAGGGTTCTAGATAACATGCCTGTGAAACCTGTCTCAGTAGCTGTTGTAACTCAAAAATAGAAAACTCCGATGGAAAGCCGGGCAGTGGCGGCATGTGCCTTTAATTCCAGCATTCAGGAGGCAGAGGCAGGTAGATCTTTGTGAGTTCGACACCAGCCTGGTCTACAGAGTGAGTTCCAAGGCAGGTTCCAAAGCTACAGAGAAACCCTGTCTTGAAAAACCAAAAAAAAAAAAAAAAAAAAAAAAAGAAAAGAAAAGAAAGAAAAGAAAGAAAAGAAAGAAAGAAATTCCTATGGAGAGGATTGATGCTTTCTCATCGTACATACATTCAACTTGAATGAGGCAACATTTGTACTTAAACAGTCGGGAAGGGGAAGGAAATAGTTTCAATGATGTAGCAAAATAATTTTTAAAATGATGTTTCATATATGTTGCATTTATTCATACACAGTCTATGTATGATATATTTATGCATATTTTATTTCGTATGTAATGTAAGGAGTTTTGTAAGAGGAATTATGGTTAAATACATTTTTTTCTTAAATTCTAAGCTGGAGCCTAAATCACATAGAACATCAAGAATCATCAATGGACTCGATGGTAGCACCGTCGTCACTTCAGTTGGCCTCTTTGTTGTGACCCCTGCTAGGTAAGGTCCCTGGTTCTGAGAGCTAAGACTCCTATAAGACTTTTCCCCTACTGTAAAGTGTGGCTTTGCACTTTAGTGGAAATGTCTTGGCATTTCCTGCTCATGTGCACGCCATGGGGCATGTGTGGAGGTCAGAGAAGATGTGTGAGGCTGGCTCTCTCCTCCCACCATGCCAGTCCCAGGGATTGAACGCAAGTCATCAAGCCTGGCATCATCTTTGCCAGCTGAGCCATCTCATCTGTCTGAAACTCACTCCTGGCTCAGTTTCCTGACATCAGGACTTGTTTACTTATCTGACAGAAGCAAGCTGATGCCCTCAAATAGAGAATTTACCATGGAGAGCAAGGATGGTATTTTCACAGCTTCACTTTATAGTAACAGTATTAATATTGAGATACAATTCATAGCTCTGTTAGTCACTCTTTAGAAGTATCCAGCTCTAGTCTAGAGGAATGGCTCAGGGTTAAGAATATGTGCTTCTGGAGGCTGGAGAAAAGGCCCAGCAGTTAAGAGTATTTGCTGATCTCGCAGAGGACTCAAGTAGGGTTCCCAGCATCCACAAAGTATCTCACAATAACCTGTAACCCTTGCTCTAGGGAGTCTCACACCCTCTTCTGGCCCCCATAGGCTCCTACACACACAGGGTGCACATCCACACATGCATAAAAGTTAATCTCTTGGGGCGGGGGAATTTTTACTGCTCTTGCAGGGAAATCAAGTTCGGTTTCCAGCACCCCTCAGGCAGTTCACAAACATCTGTAGCTCGAACTCTAGGGGACTCTACATCCTTGTCTGGCCTCTGCAGGTACCAAGCAAGCCATGCATGAAGTACTCTTCCATATATGCAGGCAAACATGCAGACACATGAAATAAAAACAAGTAGAATTTTTAAAATGTTTCCAAGAAGAAAGCTTACAAACCCATGGCATTTAGCATAGTCTTAGAGTTAGGTAACCATTCTCACAACTGTAGACCGTTTTTATGACCCACCTCCAAACTTCACATTCATTAGCAATCATTCGCTATTTGTTTAGTCTATGCTGAGATGGCACTTCCTCAAACAACATTCAAATATAATTCCAAGAACCTATTACTGACTGGATACTGAAATACGGTCTTTAAATACGGTCTTTGAAGAACTGGTCAGGTTAAACTCGTTCTATATTGTCAGTCAGATACATGAACTCTGGTAGAAGAAGAAGTGGGGGAATAGTCTTGAACTCATTGACATAAGAGACAACTTTTTGAACAGAATGCTGACAGCACAGGAACTAACAACAATCATTAAATGGACCCTTGTGAACCTGAAAAGTATCTGTAAGGCAAATGACACCATTATTTGGACAAAACAGCAGCCCACAGAAGGGGAGAAGATTTTCCCGAAATATACACATCAAATAGATACCTAATATCATATATACACACACACATATATATGTATATATATATGTATATATATATATATATAAACAAATAACCCAGATAGAAATGGAGTACAGATCTAAACAGAATTCTCAAAAGACAAAACACAAATGTCTAAGAAACACTTAAAAAAAAGTGTTCAACATGCTTTGCCATCAGGAAAATGCAAATCAAAACTACTTTTAGACTCCATCTTACACCTGTCAGAATGACTAAGATCAGTAAAACAAGTGACAGCTCAAGCTGGAGAGGATGTATGGTAAGGGGAATACGCTTCCATTGCTGGTAGGGGTTAAAACTTGAACAGTCACTATGGAAATCAATGTGGCATTTCCTCAGGAATGTGGGATAAATTTACTTCACGACCCACCTGTACTACTGTGGGGAATATGTCAAAAGATTCTACATCCTTCTATAGAGACACTTGCGTCACTGTGCTCCCTGCTGCTCTATTCATAATAGCCAGAAATTGGAAACAGCTTGGCTCTCCATCAACAAATACCTGGATAAAGAAAATGTGGTACATTTATACAACAGAATGCTGCTCATTCTTTAAAAAAAAAAACAAAAAAACCCACAAAATTCACAAGTAAACGAATGGAGTTAGAAAAAAATCATCTTGAGTGAGGTGACTCAGACCCAATAAGATAATTTTGATATATATTTGCCTATATGTGGATGTTAGTTCTTAAGTCATTGACAGGAAGGCTACAAGTGCACATCACCGCAGAGATTAGGTGTAGAGTAAGCGATTAGTGGGGACGGAAGGATCTCCTGAGAAAGGGAAAGCAGAATAAAGAGTTATGAGTGAACAGGGTTGTGGGAGAGGAAATGAAAGGAGGGGAAGAGAAGAGATGAGTGAGGGGATACCAGGAAGGACAGCTAAGGGCATTGGAGGGCTTGTGGGGAAACCTACTACACAAGACATTTCTTAAAACATAAACATATATGAAAGAAATATAAATGGGATCACCAAATAGTAGGGGAAACAAGGCCCCACTCAGATATCTCTCTTTACCAAATGAAAACCCCAGAGCCAGGAATTAATTAAATATAATTGAGCTTTTGGCCAAAGGTCCCATGGGAACCCCAACAACCTGTAGAATGAAGCAGCGGGGCTGTGTCCCACCACCCGGCTAACTTTACCCCAAATAATTACACAGAAACTGTATTATTTTAAACACGGCCTGGCCCATTATCTGTAGCCTCTTATTGGTTAACTCTCACATCTTCCTTTAACCCATATTTAGTAATCCGTGTAGCACCACGAGGTGTGGCTTACCAGGAGAGATCTTAACCTGCGTCCATCTCGGAGAGGAGAAGCATGGCGACTCACTATGGCGACTGCCTAAAGCATCTCCCCAACTCTGCTTCCTTTTTCCCACAATTCTGTTCTCTCTACTCCGTCTACCTAATTTTCTGTCTCTTAAAGGGCCAAGGCAGTTTTCTTTATTAATTAACCAATGAAAGTAACATAGACAGATAACTCTCCTCCATCATTTCCCCTTTTTCTGTTTAAACAAAAAAGAAAGGCTTTAACTTTAACATAGTAAAATTACATATAACAAAACAGTTATCAAGCAAGTATTACAGTTATAATATTTAAATCTATTTTATCTTTTATCATAACTAAGGAAAGCTATAACTATCTATTTATTCTTCAACTCCATCAAAGACTCCAGAAGGATATATTACCTAAGTAAACAAGTCATATGCAACTTTCAAACTCTAGAAATGACAGAGACAACTCGCTGCCTGGACAGTCACCCAAAGTTCCTCTGTACCGTAGAGGCATCCATCTTCAGCCTACAGGCCCATAAGTATCCAGCAGACATTTCCATGAAGCAGGAAATTCCAAAGACAGTTCAGTCACTTTCTGCTGTGTCCTGCAGAACGTCTTGCAGACTCTTTAATGAATCAGGAACCCCAAAAGACCATCTCACCTTTAGGCAAGTTCAGCAGTCCTCTTTCTGTGGGTTCCTTGTGTCCAGTTTATGCAACAGTCCAGGCAAGAGCAGTTTCTTGCCCAAATGGCTAACAAACTCCATAAGGAAGCTCTTTGATGCCCATCCTCTTGAAGTAGATTGGTGCTGCCAGGAGCAGATGTGTCTCATTGTCATGAAAAACCCTAAGTTATTAAAACATTAAATGCCATATTCTGCAGTCTTTGAAAGATATGAAGAATGCCTATCTGAAATATATCTATGCACATCTAGAAAATCTAACTAACATGACTACAAGCTTGACTATTATCGATGATTATCCATTAACAACCAATATTTCCTAATTATACATTACATTCTTTAAAATGAACTACACAATCAAAATAGCTTAATCAAGATCAGAAATACATATACATATACATATACATATAACAAATTGACCTTAAAATCCATATCATTGCAAATTATTCATCTCTATATCATCTCCCCTTTAAATGTAAAAGAACATTTATAAACAATATTTGGGAATGTGGGCGCAGTTATTTCTCTCCAAACTGCTTCCTGCTGAATGGGGGTGTTGTTATTTAGGTCTTTCATGGTATAACCTGTCTACTAGGTTCATCTCAGTCGGCAGTTGAGCGAAGTAATTTTTTGAGGGTGTTCACAGCAACCTTTCAGGAGGGCGTGGTCTATCATACCATATTGGAATAGAAGCAATCCACAGAGTCTCATCTTCTGTGAAAACAAAAGAAGAAACTCTTTTCCAAAGCATCATGTTCTTAGATCCAAATTCTGAAGTCATACCATTAAGATGTCCATTCTGGTCTAGCCTGGCAGCCCATATAATGAAGTGTCTCTCTGTACTTAGCTCCTTTACAGTCAAAAATTTCAAAGAAAACACAATAAAATACATAATCCAGACTCTCTGTGAATTTTCCATTTTTACGTGGCTTATTTTTACTCTATCACTTTACTTCTTTTAATCTATAACTATCTGTACTCTGTCTCTTTAAAGACTTTACCCTTTTTTAAGTGCATTAACTTTATTCTCTATATTCTTTTTCTCTCTCTCAAGCCTACATACATTCATCCAACATTGTGACTCATTTAAAAGTCTTTTATGTCTGAATCTGTCCTATTGTGAATCTGTAATTCTACTGTCGAGAAACATGTTTGATTTGCGCCTTTACATCGCTAAGCGCTTAAGACTCTAAGCTGTGACAATCCTAGGTCAAAAACAGGTACCATGTGCTTGCCACGCCCGGTCCAACATGGCGGAGCCTCTTGTGACTGAATCAGTTGCAGCTCTGGGCTGCAGAGTGGCAGGCTGTTCTGGATGTTGGCTCCACCTCTCTCCAATTTCAAAATGGAGGATGTACCATTTTCTACTAGCTCTGGGGCCGCCAAGTAGGAGCCGCACTCAGCACTTTAATTCTGAGACTGAGCATGCAGCACAGAAACTCTTTTCATCCAAGTTACAGCCAAATCTGACGCACAGAGCACCGCGCAGCCTGAAAACATCTCTCTCTATGGCAGCAGAAATCTGCCATGCTCTCCCGCTCACCTAAGCCTGATTCCGCCATCTGCCCAGGTGCAGGCAGGGAGCAGTGAGCCATTGGTATGGTCTCTCAGAGTACTTTTTTCCGATCCCAAGCGGGAACACAAATATCCAGGCCCATAAAAGCCACTGAAATGCTTTATAGCCAGAGTTTGCACTGGCGGCACAGCACCAGGAAGCCGCGTTTTAAAATGACTCAGCTTTTTTCTCTGCCGCTATTGCCGAAACAGGAAATCTCTCTACAGCACGTCCTAGTAAACAGCAAAAAGCTGTGTTAAACTCTCTCTCTCCTTTATTTAAAGCCCTCTCAGGTTTTTAAGTGGATTTAGTCACCACGTTGGAGCGCCAATCTGTAGAACGAAGCGGAGGCGCTGCTTCCCGCCACCCAGCCACCGGCTAGCTTGACATCCGAAATAATTACACAGAAACTGTATTCTTTTAAACACGGCCTGGCCCATTATCTGTAGCCTCTTATTGGTTAATTCTCACATCTTCCTTTAACCCATGTAATCCGTGTAGCACCACGAGGTGTGGCTTACCAGGAGAGATCTTAACCTGAAGCATCTCCCCAACTCTGCTTCCTTTTTCCCACAATTCTGTTCTCTCTACTCCGTCTACCTAATTTTCTGTCTCTTAAAGGGCCAAGGCAATTTTCTTTATTAATTAACCAATGAAAGTAACATAGACAGATAACTCTCCTCCATCAACAACCCAAGCTATTGACAATGCTTTTGATTAGGCTCCACAAACTGTTGGAAAGATCCCATTGCTAAAGACAATACCTACATACTCCCTGAACACAGAGAAGTTGAGCTGGTGCCTACCTAGAACCTTCATGCCTTCAGACTAGTGTTTACAGTATTGGAAGGTATTCTGCATACCACCAGAGGAGAAAGGTAAACACCAGCCCAGTTATAGCCCTGAGATTTACAAGTGTGATATGCTTGCAAGATGGGCTGGTGCAATCGTGGCACAAAGCTTTTGGGAGCAACCAACAATTCTGATTTGCCTGAAGACCCATTCCATGAGACAGAACCCACACATAATGCTGCTTGGGTAGCCAAGAACTTGAGACTAGATAGTCCTGGGACTATCTAGAGAAAAACCAAATACTACTGTTCTGATGAAGAAAAATGGGAATAGAATGGTTCATAACAACAGTCTGCTGTACTCACAGACTGATGCCTTCTTCAGTCATCATCAGAGAAGCTTCCTCCTTCTGTCAATGGGAACAGATACAGAGACCCACAGCCGGACAGTGTGCAGAGAGGAGAGACCTTGGAATGCTCAGTTCTAAAAGAGCTGCCTTCTTCAAATAATTCTCCTCAGAACTCAGGGAACTCTGTGGAGGATGAGTTAAAAAGATGCTAAGAGCCCGTGGGTATGGGAGATGTTAAGGAAACAGAGCCTTCTAGACACAACAGGGCTAATGCACACATGAAACTCAAAGGGACTGTGGCAGCGTGCCTACGAAGGGCAAAGCCAGATGGGTCCCAGCGCTGAGAGGGAGCAGTGAACGGAAGCCCCGATTCCCCATCCAGAAGCTGTCACTAACTGACAGTCACTCGCAAAGGAAAAGCTAGTTTTCTCCAGTGGGTTCTCTTCTGCTTACATATCGTATGTGATAGCTATTCTTAGTTGTTCACTTGACTATACACCTGGAATTAATTAAAACCCCCAAATACAGGGCACACCTGTGAGGGATCTCTGTGCTGAATGTGAAGTGGGAAGCTCCACTTTTAATCTGGATCTTTGAGGTAGGAAGGCACACCTTTAATCCAGATCTAATCTGGGCCATGCCTTCTGCTGGGAGCCTAGGTAAGGACCTGAAAAAAGGAAGTTGCTCTTGGCCGGCTCTCTCTCACCTGGCTAGCAAGTCTATTCTTCCACTGGCATTGGAATTCACTCTTTCAGGATTCTAGCATCTACTAAAGACCAGCTGAGACATCAGCCTTCTGGACTGAGCAACTTCTGGATTCTTGAACTTTCCATTCATAGGCAGCCATTGTTGGATTGTTGGATTAACTGGGCCAAAGTCTGTAAGTCATTCTAATAAACCACATATATATGTATGTATGTCTGTATGTATGTATGTATGTATATATACATATACGTATATGTATGTATATATATATATATATATATATATATATATAGAGAGAGAGAGAGAGAGAGAGAGAGAGAGAGAGAGAGAGTTATTCTATAGGTTTGGTTACTCTAGAGAACCCTAACTAATATAATCATGGTTTCTGTTTGTTTTTTTAAAATATGATTTCTGTGTAAGAGAATATGTGTGTATCTTGCTCTCTCTCTCTCTCTCTCTCTCTCTCTCTCTCTCTCTGTGTGTGTGTGTGTGTGTGTGTGTGTGTCCCCTGTTTTCTAATTATAGAGAGAAAGAAAAGGTGTGGATTTTGGTGGGTGGGGAGAACCTGGGAGGAGTTGGTGGAAGGGAAACCATGGGCAAGCCCCAGCAGGATCTTTCCTAGACAGTTAAGAGGGAACAAGGTTCTACCTGCATTTGGGTTTCAGGTTTCTAACCTCTAGAATGCAGAATTAATTTCCCGTTTTTTTGAGATGTCCTGTTTGTGGATCTTTGTTCTGGGAACCTGGGGACATAATGGAAACACCAACAACCCCTGCTTTCAACCTAACCCTAGTATTTAACCCTAGTAAACCATTAAATTGTTGTTTTTGTCTCTGTAGATAGTGTTTATACATATACATATACATATAATTATAGTTATAGGTGTTTTGTTACTGGCTTCTTTCACTTTCTATAATGTTTCTTTTAAGAAAAGATATGTCTTATTTTTAATTGTGTGTGTGTGTGTGTGTGTTTTTGGTGTGTGCACAGGGTGTGCACATGAATGCAGGTACCCAAGGAGGCTAGAGGCTTCAGATCTGCCTTAATTTGGATATAGGCACTAACTGAACTTGGGTCCTTTACAAGAGAAGTAGAAGCTAACTAGGAGCCCTCACTTGTTTTGTTTTGAAAGGCAGAACATGTTTGCTGCAGTGCGTGAGTGTTTCGATGCTTTTTACTGCTGTCTAGTATTCTGTGGTATGGGCACACCATATGTTGTTTATGCGCGCATCAGTTGGGAAGCACGTAAACTATTTCTCCTTTGTGTCCTAATGTGGGAATTCTGCTCTGAAGAGTTGTGTGTGAGTTTGTGTGAGTGTGCAGTGTGTCTCCAAGCATTTCCACTACTTTGTGTGCTCACTAGCAGCATGAGAAGGTACAAAGTGGCCGCCAACACCCCTTATCTTTCCCACTTCTGAGCTAGGGCCCCATTCATGCTAGACAAACACTATTCCAACATTACAGCACTGTTTTAAAATAGTTATTTATTTTACGTCTTAGTTCTATTGCTGTGAAGAAACCCCATGGTTATAGAAACCCTTTTAAAGGAAAACATTTAATTGCCTGGCTTACAGGTCAGAAGTTTAGTCCATTATTGTCAGATCTGCATGGTAGCATGCAGATAGACATGGTGCTGGAGTGGTAGCTGAGAGTTCTACATCTGGATCCACAGACAGCAGGAACAGCGGCACTAGGCCTGACTTGAGTTTCTGAAACCTCAAAGCCCATCACCCAGTGACTCAAGTCCTCCAGCAAGGCCACACCTACTCCAACAAGGCCACACCTACTAACAGCACGACTCCTTCTGAGCTTATGAGGCCATTTTTATTCAAACCACCACATTTTATTTTACATATATGCCTGAGTGTATGTATGTGTGCTATATCAGGTCCCTGGGACTAGAATTGCAGATGGTTGTAAGCTACCATGTAAATGCTGGGAATGGAACCTGGGGCCTCTGCAGTAAGTGTTCTTCATTGCCGAGTCATCTCTCCAGTCCCCAGTGCCAGTCTTAAAAATCACATTCACTCTAGTAGGTAGAAAACGAGAGTTTATTATAATCTGGTTTTCTTTTCCTTGACGACCCTTGGTGCTCAGTACATTGTGTGTGTTTTTGTGACAGTGGCATTGAACCTGAGACCTTACACATGTGTGGAATGCTAAAACCAAACTGTACCTCCCGCCCTGTCATTACTTAAGAAAGTCAAACGCTTTAAAAAGTTAATTGATGTTATATATTGTTACAGGGAAGCACACACCAACCATGGTGCCTGTGTGAAGGTCAGAGGACAACTTTGTGGGACCTTTTTCTCCTTCCATCTTCATGTGTGTTCCAGGGATTGAGTTCAAGGTGTCTGAGCCTCTCAGCAGCCAGTCATTTTCTTTTTCTGAGATTCTCACTAAATTGCCTAGGTAACCATGAACTCATTTTGTTGTCTAAGTGGGTTTTGAACTTGGGGTCTTTCCGCCTAAGTCTCTTGAGTAGCTAGGACCTGACCCATTACGTATGTATTCCTGGCTATCTTCTTTTAAACATGTTAATGAATTGTTTTAAAAACATGTGCATGTGCATGAGTCTCTGTGTATGTCACACTTGTGTAGATACTGGAGAAGGTCGGAAGACAGTGTTGGATTTTCTGGAGATATGGCCTATTGCTGGGAACTGAACTCAGGTCCTCTCTAGGAGGAGCAAATACTCTTAGTTCCCAAGCCATCTCCCTAGACCCTAGTCATCTTCTTTGGAGGAATTTTATTACTATCTTTTGGCCAGATTTTAATGTGGTTGTTGGTGGTTTTGTTGTTAGCTTGTAGGAGTTCATTCTATAGTCTGAACAATCAGACTTTTTAAACAGCAGGTTAAAATTTCATGGTTTTAAAAATATTCCTCATTGTAGCAAGTGCTGAATGCATGATAGATGTTCTTAACTATTTCTAGTATTCTCAAAGACAACCTGGATTTTTTTCAACGTTTTATTTACTCATTTTTATGTGTATGGGCATTTTGCCTGCATGTATGTCTCTGCTTAGTGTGTACACAACAGCCAGAATCAGATGTCATGGAAGCAGAGTTAAAGACTGTTGTTAGCCACCATGTGGGTGCTAGGAATTGAACCTGGGGTCCCCTGGAAGAGCAGCCAGAGATTTGTATTTTTAATTTTCTCATTTATTTTACATACCAGCCATAGTTCCCCCTCCTTCCTCTCCTCCTGTTTCCTTCACCCATTTCCCATCTATCACCCTCTACAGCCAACAAAGTATGGCAGTATGGGAGTCAACAAAGTATGGCATATCAAGTTGAGGCAGGACCAAGCTCCTCCCCCTGCATCAATGCTGGGCTAGGCAACCCAGCATGGGGAATAGGTTCCCAAAAACCAGCCAGCTCAAGAGCCAGGGACAGGTCCTGATCCCACTGCTAGGAGCCCCCAAAACAGGCCAAATTACACAACTGTCACACACAGGCAGCAGGCTTAGGTTGGTCCCATGCAGTCTACAGACCCCCTTGCTGTGGATACAGAGTCCACGAGCTCCCAGGAATTCAGGTCAGCTGTCTCTGTGGGTTCCCCTATCATGAACTTGATCCCCACCCCAGGCCTTACAGTCAGAGAGTTTAATCACTGAGCCATCTCTCCAGCCCATGGTTCTTTTCCCACACTTAATGAATGTGTTGCAGAAACATATTCCAGAATCATTGGGTCAAATTTGGGGTTGCCAAAAGAACCTACTATACCCTGGCTTCCTACCAAGTACTGTTACCTGAAGCACTCGGGGTCATTATCCTCAACACAGATCCACACAACAAAAGCAACTAGCTTCCCAGACACCCCAGTGCTGTTAAGCAACGATCTGCTTCTGCTGCCAAAGGCGTCAAATGTCCTGCCCTTCATGACTGAAGAACAAAAGTTCCTCCATTTTGTCCTCCGCCTCCATCTTGTGTCTTGTGTAAGCTATTTCCCATAAAACATTCCAGTCCTCAGAAATGGCTAGGAGCAAAAGTAATAGAATAACCACATGGAGAGTACAGGTAACCACAGAAAGTCCCCACCTGAAGGTCAGCTGACAATTAAACTTGACAAGCAACAGGCGAGGTTCGAAAATAAAATTTCTGAAAAGTCCCTAGACACGAGCCAATCAGGATTGAACCTGTCACCCCACACCCTGCTAATATGACTTTTCTGGGTTTTGCCTTTAAATAAGAGGGTACTTCCTCTTGCTGCTGCTGCTGGTGCTGCTGGTGCTGCTGCTGCTGCTGCTGCTGCTGTACCAGTTACTTTGACGAGGTCCCTGCAGGCTTGTATTGTGCACACAATAAACCATTTTGCATTTCGGTGAGTTGGTCTCCCTGGTGGTCTTTTGGGGTCACCAAAGACTGGGCATAACAATGACATGGTGAAATGACATGAATGACAATGGTGAAACAGAAAGATGCCAAGCCAGGGGGTGTGCACATCATGCTTCTAATGCACGCAAAGTACCATCCCTGTACTTCACATCTCATTCAGGGAGCTATGAAACGGGGCCCGTGGGTTTTCAGCTCATAAATTAATACAATCTATCAGATGCTACCTGCAAGTGAAGTATGAGAAGATAGACATTGTCCCGGTTTTCTGTTGAAAACTAGACTATAGAAATGGGACTATGCCTATGTTTACAACTAGAGAAGGAATGGAGTACAGAGATCAGCTAGGAGTTATGTGATTCTACGGGAGTATGAGCATGTTCCAGGAACAACTGGACCTTTCCAGGCAGCCCAAAGTGCATTTCTTCAGTTCCCAATTCTGGCTTTAGGCCAGCAACATGCTCTCTTGAATTTGCAGTCAAGTGGCCTGGACTCCTGACACGAGCATGTGACAGGTGGGCGGGTACATGTTCGTCCCGTGTCCTATGCTTGCCTAATAACCCGCTGACACTGAGCATGTGACAGGTGGGGCAAGTGTTTGTCCTGCATCCTGTGCTCAGCCCAAGACCCACTGACATCCAGTTCTCAAGAATCTCATTTCATTTCTTTATACTTGAGTGTCCAAGTGCCTTCATCCTTCTGTCTCTACAAACAGAGGTGAGAGGAAGGCACCATTTGGAGGGTCTTGAAAGCTTCATATGAAGTCTTCCAAACATTGAGACTCCATTCATCGCTGGAAAATAACACGTCCATTATTTTAGTTTACATCCCATCCTGGAAGATTTTTCCCTCTAGGGAAAGAGCTACTTTCAAGTCACTCCTGTGCATAAATAAATTGTTTCTTAAACATTCAAGGAACACATCAGAGAGTATGCAAAGGAAGCTGAGTGTGGTGGTACAGGTTTAGAATCTCAGTGCTGAGGAGGCTGGGATCAGAGGGTCTTCACTTAGGGCCAGTTCAGGCTACACGGGAGTGTAAGACCTCACGTGATAGAAGGGTAAGACGGATATAGCGACGGCAACAATGGATGCATTTCTGTTTGACCTGTCTTCACAGGGCTGTCCAAACAATGATAAAGGAAAGAATTGTTCTGCCGAGAGATAGTGCTCTACCATCTCAGAGTGGGGAATTCACAGGGCTAATTTTACTTTGGCTAGAACAATTGTGTCCAGCCTGGGTTCCTTGGTTGGGTTTCTCTCATATCACAATGGCCTGTAAAGTCCTTTTCCTCTTGATCTAGTACCCCACAGAACAGGCTCCACAGAGGTTCACAGCAAACGGAGAGAATTCCTGGGGACACTGGACAGTGGAATTTCACTGGGCTTGGATAAAGCCAACAGGATGCTTTCTTCCTCAAAGGGTTGGTTGAAAAATGTCCTATTGCCCCAAAAGTCCAACCTTCCAACCTTCTGCTGTGAGAGACAATCAGCACCTTCAAGTCACAGGCCTTCCGATGACAGGCTGCTGGAGTCTGGGACACTACTGGGCCTTATCTCAGCCCAGCCCTTTGAAGCCAGCGGTTGTCAGCCATTGCTACGACTTTCTTATCCCAAGAGAGGAAGCTGCTTCTGCAGGCTCTGAGGCCCTCTTCACAGTCTGGATGTTTGAAAGAGTGAATGGCAATTGTATTCCGACTTTTCAGTTTGTGCACACTTAGCCTTTATATTCCCTACTTCCCAGGGGACACGGTCATTGAAATTGTTTGTCATCCTGCTGGGGAGGGCGTGTAGATGTTTCTCTGATTGTTTACCTTCTGAAACCTTGCCTTTCCTCACCAAGCTTCGAAGCTTCTTCTGGCCGCAGCTGAGAAATCTACTTTAAAACTTCAGAAAATGGGTTAAGAGGAGGAAGTGATGAAAAGTTGCAGTTATTTCTGAGATAATTTATTCTCTAGATGCCAAAGATCTGGGGCGTTGCTCATGCTGCCTGAATGGCTGCACGTTAGAGTTTCAATATTCCCATTATTGTAAGAATTAGACAGCTCATCTGGAGAGAAGTGGATTTTCAAAGTGGATTTTCAGCATGGGCCTGGATGTCTGCATCATCGGAAAGTTGGTTATGTGAATGAAAATACTGTATTTTTAGTCAAGCCTACGGGCACAGACTTGTTATTCCAGATACTTGGGAGGCTGAGGCAGAAGGAACAACTTGAGAGTTTGGGCTGTAAACACGTAAATCAGAGGTAGAATGCTCACCTAACATGCATGGGGCCTAGATTGAATACCTAGTACTGAAAACAACAAAACAAAATAAAGTTCATGCTTTGTTTGTTTTCTTAAGAATATAAAATCACCAAATTAATCGAAAGCAGCCCCCATGTAATGATTTGTGCAAGATCTGAGCCCTGTGGGACTGAACCCAAAATTCATTGGGCTTTATCAAATCCAGTAGGCCTGGAGTTCCTGAAGGTGAATGCAATACAGGTCACAGTTATCCCGGATGAGGGTACAATTCAGGCGAAGTAGGCTCATCGGGCGTCTTCTAAAAGGCATCTTAGAAATTTGTCCGGCCGCTCTCTCTTCCTTTGCAGATAGTCAAGGGTATGGCTTGTTGAGAAAGAGAACCGTGGTTTTTTTCTTATTGCTGTAATCAAATACCTGAGTCAAAACACCTTACAGGTTAGAAGGTTTATTGGGACAGAAGTACGGCAGGGGAGGGAGGGGCAGCTTGTTGCGTCTAGAGAGAGAGGCAAGTAAGCAGAAAAGTGGAAATGCCGATGATGCTCAGCTGGCTCTCTGGGGCTTCCCTTTGCATTCAGGGGTGGTGTCTGTGCTTCAGGGGAGTTTTGCCCTCTCGGTCAATCCTCTTTGGAAACTTCCTCAAGGACACATGAGAGGCTAAGCCGGACTTATGCCCTAGACCCAGAACAAATCCAGTCAGGGTGAGATTTGAAATTAAACATCATCGGAGTGTCTGAGCAGGTTGCCTTTTTAAAAAAATACTTTATTTTTACTTTTGTGTACACATGTGCCTCTGTGTCTACTGAGCAGGTGGCTGCAGAGGCCATAGGGTGTCAACGACCCTGCATCTGCAGATACAGGGACTTCTGGGCAGCCTGAGTTGGGTGTCAGGAACAGAACTTGGATCTTTTGCAAGAGCATCAAGTGCTCTGAAGGACTGAGCCATTTCTCCAAGCCCTGAATGGAGTGTTTAAAAGAACAATGACACGTGGGAAAGACAGCCATGGAGGGTTGATTTAGAGAAGACTTCGAGGGTCACAAATGCCAGGAAAGGCTTTTCTGTATTCGTCCGCTGGCAGCACCACGTGACCGCTGACGTTAGCGTGGGTTTGAGGAGCTTTATTCCACTTGGCACTGAGAGACTGATAGTATTTCTAAAGAGATTAAGAGGCTTCCCAAGCCTGCTAAGTGTTAGCAATCAAGGTCCCTGCTTCTGCAAAGCCCGAGCTTTCCCTGCTTTTTCATGTGATTTGCCAGCTTCTAAAACACCAAGACCCAAGGGGATTGCACGTTGCCATCCGAAGCCACCAGTGAAGAGCACAACGTTTTCCCTGAGAGAATATTCTGTTAGCATGGGCTGTAATAAGCTGTTCTCACTGAGAGCCAAGCTCTGGAGAATAATGTTAGGAGAAATAAAACAGTAATTTATTTCCTGGTATTGAAAGCACTCTACTTAATAGAAAACTTTTAAAAAAACAGACGAGGAAACAAAAGTAGGCGTAATTTTACAGCTAAGAGAGGATTTCAATAACTCCGGGCGCATTTCCTCCCAGTCATTGGTGTCATGTACAAAACAACTGCCATTGCTCGCTGTCCTAGCCCACCTCCCTCCCTCTGTTTCACAAGCCCTCTTGCTTCCTCCCAGCCTTCCTTTGGCCAACCTCATCCCTCCACAGATTTCTCTGCTCTCCAGCCTGGCTGCTGCTCTCCACACTCACCCCTACACTGCAGACATAGCTGATTTTCTAACGTTTAAGCTACTCCACTGCCTCGGGTGCCTTGCAGGTCCTTGGGAGAGCACTCGGACTACTTAGCTCGGCTTTCAAGGTCCTTCCCTTCCCACCTCCCACCTCTTCCTCTCCTCTCAAGCCTTCAAGCTCCCCTGCCTCTCACACCCCAAGGGGCACTCATTCATCCAGAGTCTTCTTTGGGATCTTGGCATGACCACTCTTCAGCCTTCAACCCTCAGTGGTGTCCCAGGTCCTTTGAGACACTTTGGAGAACCTTTTCCCTGTATCTTCCCAAGATCAGAGACTTCTGGAGCCGCTGCCAGTCCCCCTGCAGTGATACTAATCTTACTGTGATATCATTTTAACTGCCTATCTTCACCACCAGATTGTGAACTTTGAAGGCAGGATCCTTATCTCTTCTCACCAAGTCATACTCTACAAATTGACCGAAGTCTGGAATGCCGTAGTAGTGTTTAAATGCCTGTGAATTGTGTATTCCCCAATACAACAATCTATGCCATTCGAAACGTTAAATAAATTGTAAATGTCTCGTAGGTTGTCTTACATGTCAGGATCAGTATTATCTGTGAGAAGTAACCCTTTGATTTTTGTTAGTTTTAGACGGGGCTCTGTAGCCCTGGCTGTATGATACTTGCTTTGTAGCTCAGGTTGGTCTCAAACTTTTGGTAATCCTCCTGCCTCAGTTTTCTAAGAACTGGGATTAAGGGTATGTATTACTGTGCCTAGCTCCTTTATCTTTAGTCATACCCCTTTGATCTTTAACGTGTCTCCCTGTGTAGCTGTGGTTTTAGGCCAACACTGAATACATGTATTCATACCCCTTTATACCGATTACAAATCAGGTTTATATTATTTATTTTCAGGTTTTGGGCTTTGGTTTTTTTGTTTGTTTGTTTTTTGAGGCAAATTCTGTGTAGCCTAGGCTAACTTTCTTCTGAGTTCTAGGATCACATAGGATCACAGGAGTATACCACCATATGAAGCCTTGGACCTGATTTTTTTTTAAAAAAATTAGCATTTCAGCATTGAGTAACATGTGTGATAAGGTTTTTTGACTGTTACTCTTCATCGGTTTAAGGGCATTACCCTACAAACTTAGATTACCAAAGTCCTTTCTTATGACTTAAGCAAATGGTAGGCTTTCCTGGTGTTTTCTTCCAACTATGTGGTTTATATTGGTTGAATATTAAAATATTATTGCTTCCTTGAAATTCATTGTGTTATATATTAGCACAATGACAATTTGGTCTACTCACTCTAGTTAGTATAACTAAATCTGTCTGTAAGTAAAACTGATCCATAGTTTTCTTTTCTATTGCTTCCCTGTCTGGCTTGGATAGGGAAAGCACTTACAGTTTCCTCTGATGAGTGGAGAGCTTTCTCTCATCTTCTCTAGAACAGTAGTAAGAACAGTCTGCTCCCTAAGCATCGGAAGAACTAACGGACACAACAACATGGGCCTGTGCAGGTACTGACGTCCATTACTAAAGACTCGTCATTGATGGCTCCATGTGCCCATACCCTTCCTACCACCTCTGTGGTTCTGCAGGGACTCTTAATTTGCTGTTTACTTTTCAAATTCAGTTCACTACAATTTCTGGTTTCTGTAGAGCCCAGTTACTGCTGTTTTTAGAGACAGGACCTCATTTCATGGTCATGCTGACCTGGAACTTGTTACACAGACCAAGCTGGCCTCCAGCTCATGGCCGTCTGCTCGCCTTAGCCTTTCAGGTACCGAAACTACAGGAATGAGACACCACACTTCTCTACATGATTTCTTTTTAAAAATGAGATCTGTGTTGCTGTGCTGCCCAGACTGACCTTGAACTAACAGCCCCCACCCCCACGTCAGCACCCCTGGTAGCTAGGATGGCAAATTTGCACCATGATCCCCAGCTCCATATTACCATGTAAAGCTTTTTCCAAAGGCGATTTCCGTATTTATCTTGTAAAACAGCCTAAGTGTGCATTGGTTTTAGATCTTTGGAGCTATGCTTTCTCTTTTTTTTCCCTTTTCTTCAATGTTTCTGATGACCATACTGCTATTCAGTTTCTTTATTCTTCAACAAGGAAAGTTAGAAGGGTTACTTGGCAGATATCTGGATGTCTATTACTCGTAAGCAATAGAAAATGTGCCTATGCATGTTAGCCAGTTTTCTGTCACTGTAATGAGATGCCGGAGAGAATCAACACAATAAGAAGAAAGGTTAATCTGGGCTCATGGTTTCAGGCCTCTCATGAGGCCGAACTTTGGTTCTCACCTTACGGTAGCAATGAAGTAAAATAGAGAGAAAAGGAGACTGGCATCTCACAGCTTCCTTTAGAAGCAAGCACCTAATGATATAAAATGTCTCACTCAGTGTGGCAATTTGAATGAGAAATGTCTCCCATAGACTCTGGTATTTGAATATTTAGTGTCCCCAGTTCTGAGGTCTAAGCTGTATGGCCTTGACAGAAGATGAATGTCGCTGGTGGGTGAGATTTAAGGGTTTATAGTCTGACCCCCACTTCCTGTTTGCTCTTTCTGCTTTGTGCTTGTAGTAAGGGATGAGAGCTCTCAGCTTCCTGCTCAGCTGCCATGTCTGGGGCTTGCTGCTCTGCCTCCCTGCCATGATGCATTATATCAATTGCTTTGGTCATGGGATTTTACCACAACAGAAAAATCACCAATATGCTAAGCCTGGCCCTTTGAAGACTTCTTTATGTTGTTGGTAGTGTTTTGAGACAGAGTTTCTCCACGCAGCTTTGACTGTCCTGGAACTCACTATGTAGACCAGGCTGCCCTTGAACTCACAGAGATCCACCTTCCTCTGCCTTCCAAGTGCTGGATTGAAGGAGTGTGCCACCATACCCAGGTATCACTTTCTCGTAGTACCAAGCAGAGTATCAAGTCTTTAAATCAGGGGCCTCTGGGGTAAATTCCAGCTCCAAATAACAGCAGTAACCTTTCAGTACCCTGAGAATCTTACACAGGTCCTCCTTGTTTTGCAATATCCTTCTAGTATCATAAGAATTTTCCATAGGTCATCCTTGTGTTCATTGGCCACCGAGGAAGGGAGGACAAGAGGGAAGGGGAGCGAGAGAATTAACAGGTGTATAACTGTATAACTGAGATAAACAGACCTCATTTCACACACCTACTCCAACTTCGTTTGGCTGGGGCTGTTGCCAGCCTGAATAGGTTTATTGACTCTGCTGCCTTTTCTTCTCAATGATCAGGACCACGCTGACTAATTGGTTACATCCCCTAGGAGGATATGAACGGAGAGGTGCAGAATGTATAGGGCATGTTTGCTGCCCCGTACTAACAACTGTCACTAGCTATGAAACACAACGTGAAAATCAATAGTAATCAGTTTGGAAAGGGTGTTGGCACATCTGAGGGACTCACTATAACATGATGGGCTGGCTCGTTGGGGTTTCTGTCCCACCTGGTACCCCACAGCCAGCAAGCCCCAAAGAAAATCACACAGAGATCTCTATAAGTTATAAAACGGATTGGCCCATTAGCTCAGGCTACATATTAGCTCTTATGAATTACAGTAACCCATTGTTCTGATCTATTTTTGCCATATGGCACAGTACCTTTCTCAGATGGGTAGCTCACATGTTGCTTCTTCCGTGGTCTGGGCTGGAATGGGAGGAATCAACTTCCTCCTTCCCAGAATTCTCCTTTCTCATTGCATCATTTCTACTTCCTGTCTGGTTTTCCCACCTATACTTCCTGCCTGGCCAATCAGCGTTTATTTAAAACATGATTGACAGAATACAGACAATTCTCGCACCAACTCACTTCTACCTCTCAGGAGCACCTCTAACCAGAGGCCAAGTATTCAACACTAAGGAAATGGTATGCTTCCTTGTCAACCGAGAACACTAGTGATCAGAAGCAGGCTGAGAGTGCTGGCTGATTGGCAGCCTGAATCCAGGCCCAGAAAGTGATGAAGTGGCCATTTGCCTAAGTGTAGCTCTGACCAGGTATGTACACAGTGAAAGATTTATGGCACGAGTGATCCTGGCAGGTCCCCCTGCTGCGGTGGGTAAGAAACAGACAGATGCTCTACCCAGAGAGAATGTGGGTATGGAGAGTTTATTTAGTGGGTATTGGGAGGGTATAGGGTAGGGTGGTATGGAGGAAAAGAGAGAAAGAAAGGGAAAAGGAGGCAGGAGGAAGGAGGCAGAGGCTTCCTCTTCAGAAGAAGAACAGGCAGAGAGAAAGAAGAGAATGGAGATCAGCTTGCCTTGGTAGGAAGGGGGAGATTGGGAATGGGCAGACCTTGTCTCTTAAAGGGACAGGGTACCCAGGGGACAGGGCAAGCCAGCATAATTATAATTATAATCATAACACACACCTAACACCCAGCCTGCTGTGGTTTGGGTGCCAAAGGTCCTACACAGGGTCATATATTTGAATATTTGGTGTCCAGATGGTGGCACTATTTTGGATAGTTGTGGAATCTTTAAGAGGTGGAGTCTCAGTGGAGGAAGTGAAACCCTGGGGTGGGCCTTGGGGTTTTATATCTAGGCTGTGCATTTAGACCTATGTAACTGAGGAACAGCCCTATGAGACATGTGTCAGTACAAGCCCTCGGTGGGGCCCCTATTGGCAGGCTAGGGCCTCTATTCCCCACCCTCCATTTCTCCTTACCTGCAGGGAAGCTTAGCCTTCCTCATGCCATGGAGAAGCTGTGAGGGTCTCTGCACAGGTTTTGATACCTGACCCAAGTCTGCCTACTTTCATTCGGAAAGTGATCCCTTAAAAGGTCACGTGTCCCAAGCTGGACCTGAGAGTTCTCTCTGCAAGCTCTTGGAGGGAGCCCTTTCTCTCATTTAGAGTTACAAAGCAGGGTGGCAGAAACCAGGACCACTCTAATGCCTTTCAAAGAAAAGGTGCTCTCACAGGCAGTGAGAAAGGAGGCTGAAGGAGAACAGCAGAGGCGGGAGAGAGTCAGAGGCTGGGGGGGGGGGGGGAGGGTACATCTGCTGGCGTTGCTGCAGTGTCCTGGGTCTCTGGTGTGTATGTACTCCAGGCACCTCTGGACTTTGGCTGACTGAGTCAGTAAATCTATTTTTAGTTATGCTGTTTTGGTTGGGGTTTGTTCCATGATAACAGAAGGAGTCTTGATAAGGACAACAGTTACTCCTTCTGTTAACGGTTGGTAACTTTATCTGTTTTAGGAGGGACAGACAGACAAAGACTGCATTCACGAGTCCCGATGCCATTGCCTTTAAGGCTTTCCGGATGCCAGAAGCACCCTCTCCCCTGCAACCACGTGCCCACAGAAAGCGAAATCACGGGATGAGTATAGTGAAAAGAGTCCTTCAGGAAGGTGACACTTTGTGGCTAAGAGGAGTTCTAGAGTGTGGGGCAGGGGTGAAACATTCTAAGTGTGGCGTTCCTGACTCCACATAACTTCCTAAGGGTAGTAAATGCTGTCTGTTTTATGTTCATCAACGTCTTTGGTCTTGCACAGAGATGATACATTTTAAGAGCGGTGTTCCTAACTCCATATACCTTCCTGAGGATATTAAAGGCTGTCCATGTTGTTATGTTCATCGATGTCTTTGCTCTTATTTGGATGCTTTTCCTTTTTAGATGTAAAATTCCTCTCTTCCTCCTTCTCTCCCCTTGTGTTGAACATGTAAAGCAGTGTGACAGGTCAATCTCTTTACAATATGCCTCTTCCGCCAATAACGCTGAGATAATCTTAGAGGATTGTAGGGAAGGCATACAATTAAATTAGGCATTTCCAAGAAGAGAGGGGGGAGCTAAGTGATACTTAACAGCCTCGTTATAGAAGATTTAGGGATAATATCTACAATTAACTGTGGTGAGTCGGAGGCTTAACATACAGTCACCATTCTAAAGGTCCCTCTCCACGGTTCTATGGACAGAGGACACAACAGTCCTGGGTTTCGAGACGAAGGTCCTTTATTGCCCATCTGCCTGGAGACTGAACCCCTGTTGTGCTAGGCAGGCATTCTACAACTTAGCTACATACATAACTCCTGAGTATCAATGAATTTATGTCCATTCCCAAAGGCCTAGCCCCCACAAGGTGTTATGTGGATGGCAAACACATTCATGTTCATGCATAGACATGTTTAATCCTAACATGTGCACATACACCACACATATACACCACTCAAACACACACACACACACACACACACACACACAGAGAGAGAATTGTTTAAAAACAGATATTAAAGTTGAAAGGGAAAAGTTGGGAAGAGGAAGGGGTTTGGTGGGAGTGGGATAATAGCAAATGAATAAGACAAAATACACTACAATACATCATAACAAATCATTATTATATGTAATTAATATATATCCTAATGAAACTTATTAAGAAAGACATTAAAGACTTTCTATAATTGAATGAAAATAAGTACACAACATATCCAAACTTATGGGACACAATGAAGGTGTCTCTAAGAGGCAAGTTTAGAGTACTAAAACCCACATAAAAAATAGATAAATCTCAAACAACACACCTGGGAGCTCTAGAACAAAACGTATCAAACCCCAAAAGAGTAGAAGGCAGGAAATAAACTGAGGGCTGAAATCAATAAAATAGAAAACAAAAAATACAAAGAATCAATGAAGAAAAGAATTGGTTCTTTGAAAAAAATCAATAGACAAGTCCTTATCCAAATAAACTAAAAGGCAGGGAGAGAATATCCAAATTAACAAAATTAGAGATGAAGAGAGTATATAACAACACCACCAATAAATCAACTTGACTCCAAATGGATCAAAGACATCAACATAAAATCAGTTACACTGAACCTGGTAGAAGAAAAAGTGGAGAATAGCCTGAACACATTGGCACAGAATTAAACTTTCTGGAAAGCATACCTATAGCACAAGCACTAAGATGAAAAAATTAATAAATGAGACCTCATGAAACTGAAACGCTTCTGCATGGCAAAGGACACTGCCTTTCAGACAAAGTGGTGGGCTATAAAATGGAAAAAGAATTTTTAGCAAATGCACATCCACCCAATAGAGTGCTAATACCCAAAATATGTAAAGAATTAAAAAAAAAACTAGATATGAAGAAAACAAATAAACCAGTTGAAAACAGAATAGAGATCTAAATAGAGAATTCTCAAAAGAGGAAATTCAAATGACTGAGAAACACTTGAAAAAAATACTTAACATGGGGCTGGAGAGATGGCTCAGTGGTTAAGAGCACTGATTGCTCTTCCAGAGGTCCTGAGTTCAATTCCCAGCAACCACATGGTGGCTCACAACCATCCATAATGAGATCTGGTACCGTCTTCTGGTGTGCAGGCATACAGGCCCTTCCTCTTCCCAACTTTTCCCTTTCAACTTTAATATCTGTTTTTAAACAATTCTCTCTCTCTCTCTCTCTCTCTCTCTCTCTCTCTCTCTCTCTCTCTCTCTCCTCTCTCTCTCTCTCTCTCTCTCTCTCTCTCTCTCTCTCTCTCTCTCTCTCTCTCTGTGTGTGTGTGTGTGTGTGTGTGTGTGTGTGTTTGAGTGGTGTATATGTGTGGTGTATGTGCACATGTTAGGATTAAACATGTCTATGCATGAACATAGAGACAAGAGGACTTCACATGTCCTGATCTATCACAGTCTGCCTTATTCCCTTGAGATAGGATCCCTCATTGAACCTGGAGCACAGATCTTTGTGTACATAATAAATAAATGTTCTTTGTTTTTTTTTTTAAAAAATGTTTAACATCCTTAGTCGCCAGGGAAATATAAATTAAAACGACTATGAAATTTCGAGTTATACCCATCAGAATGGCTAAGATCAATAAACAAGTGACAGCTCACACTGGTGAGCAGGTAGAGTAAAGGCAACAGTCATCCACTGCAGGTGGGAGCAAAAACTAGTACAGTCACCCTGGAAATTAGTGTGGTGGCTCCTTGGAAAGATGGGATCAATCTACCTCAAGATCCAGAAATACCACTCTCGGGCAAATAGCCCAAGGACGCTCCATTCTACCACAGAGTTATTTGCTTGGCCATGTTCACTAATGTTCTGTACATAGTAGTCAGAAATTGGAAGCAGCATAAACATCCCTAAGAGATGCAGGGATAAAGAAAATGTGGTACATTATGGCATCCTACTTAGCAGTTAAAAAAATGAAATCATGTAATTTGTAGGTAAATGGATGGAACTAGAGAAAAAAATCATCCTGAGTGAGGTAACCCAGACCCAGAAAGACAAATGTGGTATGTATTTTCTTCTATCTGGCTTTTTGCTGTTAAGTCAATGATAATCACCCTGTAATCCGTAGAACCACAAAGACTGGCTATAGAGTAATGGGCTGGTGTTGAAGTGGGGGCAAATAGGTCTCCCTAGGAAAGGGAAATAGAATAGTTCTGAATAGACAGGGTGGGGAATGGAACAGGGAATAGGACAGAAGACCATGATGGGGGAGAAAAGATGGGGAGAGACAGTTAAAATTAAGGGACATTTTAGTAGTAGTACGGGAACCTCACACAATAGAAGTTTTCTGAAATATATACATATATGAAGTTGATCTAAATGAAATCACCAAATGACGGGAGAGACAGAGCCCAGGGAATCCCCAAATAAGCCAGGATCTTGCCAAGACTATAGGTTGTTCTCCACAAACTAAAGGCATGGCCCCATTGCTTCAAACAACACCCACACAACTCAGTCAACATAGAGAAAACAAGCTAGGGCCCACATAGATCCCTTACCCCTATGTTCTAGCATCTTTGCTACAGAAAAGTACTGTACATCCTACCAAAGAGAAACATAAACACCAACCCAGCCACAGACCATTTTGTCTACAATGGTGAATTTCTACAATGGTGAGTTTGGTGGGCGTAATTAACCAATGACTGATTTAGGCCCACACCACAAGTCAGAACTCCTAGCCAACACTGCTTGGGTGACCAAGAATTTGAGTCTAGATAGCCCAGGTACTGGGTTAAAACCAAATATTATTTGTTCTAAACAATAAAACATAATAATAATAATAATAATATACCTAAAACATTTTGGTATACTCAGTGGTATATGAGCAATGCCTTGTTCAGCCATAATCACAGAGGCTTTCTCCTGCAACGGATGGGAACAAATGCAGAGACCCATAACCAGACATTATGCAGAGAACAAGAGACCTCGGAGTACTCATTCCTCAATGGGATGTTCCCATCAATGCCTCTCCTCAGAGAACCCTGTAGAAGAGTCGTAGGAAAGAGTGTCAGAGCCAGAGGAGATGGAGGCCATTAAGGAAACAAGGCCTTCTAGACACAACGGGACTGAGGAACATATGAGCTTCCAGAGACTGAAGCAGCAGAGCCAGGACCTGCCGGGTCTGCACCAGATGGGGTCCTCGTGGTAAAAGAAGTGGACACAGACCCCCATCCCTAACCCAGAAGCAACCTCCCATTGATTATCATTAGCAAACAAAAATTTAGTTTTCTACAAGGGAGTCTCAGTGGGTGTACTGGTGGTCGGAGGAGTTTGGAAATAACCAAAATAGTCCTTTTATAATAAATCAGTTTTAATAAAAGGGGAAATAAGGGAACTTACAGAACCAAGGGTCCAGCGAAGCAGAAGGTAACGCGGGGGATAGCAAACAGGGCTCCTTCCGGCGCCCCGACCCTTTTTAAGGGTATCCTACTCCCCTGGGGCAGCCACGCCCCTGAACGCAGGGATTGGGCCAGCTACCCCAACATCTCCCCCTTTTGTCTAAATAAGGCAGATTCAGAAAACAAATACAACTATATACAACGGGAACAAATCATATAAAATTACAAGAAGTAAACAATATCAGGCAAGGAGCATATAACAAAAAATTTTACTAATCACTCTACTTTGGGAAGTCTAAATAATGTAGAAGGTAGCTACCATTATCTAATCTTTAACCCCATCAAAGATCTGAGAAGGAAAGTAATATTACCAAAGCAACCAGGAAGCACAAACGAGAAACTTCCAAAATGTGCAACAGAAGACAGAGACAATTGACTACCTGGGCAACCACAAGAAATCTTGCTAGCAATGTTGAGGCAATCAACTTTGGCTGAGGCCTGAAAAAACCTGACCTACCATTATACAACGGCAAGGAACCTTTAGTAGAACTATCTTATCCTGTCTTGGCAAGATAAGACAATTTTGTTTTATCCACTTATGGATATTTCGTAGTTTAGTCAGTAATGGAGGTATGGGCTTTTCTTTGCCCAAAGGCCAGTTTTGCCAAGTAGAAGACAAACTCCCAGTGGAGTGTCTTTGGTGCTCAACGTTCTCTCGGGAGTAGAGCATTGTTGCCAGGAGTGATTGTGTCTCATAATTACAAAACTCTTAAAGGCCATGTTCTACAGCTCTTTAAAGAGGTCGAAGATTATGCTATCTATACTAAATACAACCTCTATGTGTCTAAAAAAACCTGATTATCCTAAATATAAATATGACCAACATATAATTCTCAACACTTATCTAACTGTATGACTAATAGAATAGACAACTGTGCAATAAATGAAGACAATGATTTCCAAATGTAAACAGGGTCATTACATAAATAATATCTGAGGTAGAAATGTACATTGTAATATAGTAAACAATGTCATTACATAAATAATATCAGAGGTAGAGATGTACATTGCAATATGGTATACAATGTCAATATAACAATTGTTTTAAACAGAGGTAGTATCATACTCTCATACAATGTTCAATATATCAATATACAAGAATCAACACTCATATAGTTTTTCAAAAAACAATAACTCACAAAAATCAATTATTCCTTCAGATCACCAGTTAATCCCTCCCCCCTTTTTGATATAAATATATATATATATATACACATAATTTATACCCCTGAGTCCATATAAAGCCTTCCACAACCCGACAACCCTATACCAGCCACCAATTAGTGTCCCTAAACCTGAGGGTAAACTTTGTTGGGGGGGGGTGAGAAGGGGGAAAGCGCGCGCAGGACTCCCAACGGCCAGCGGCTGGACTGGGCTTTAAGCAAACAAGGGGGAACAGCTCCTGGGCGGAGCAAAGCGGCAGGCCGGGTTCCGCTCAATCTGCTGACTAGAATTGAGCCGGTTCAGCCCGCCTGCGAATTGCGAGTAGAAATCTGCCGACCGCAGCAGACTGTGGGGTACGGGTGGTCTCTGGTGGCTACTGCCCCCGGTGTTTTGCCCTACATTGGGCGCCAAGTGTACCGGCGGTCTGAGGAGTTTGGAAATAACCAAAATAGTCCTTTTATAATAAATCAGTTTTAATAAAAGGGGAAATAAGGGAACTTACAGAACCAAGGGTCCAGCGAAGCAGAAGGTAACACGGGGGATAGCAAACAGGGCTCCTTCCGGCGCCCCATCCTTTTTAAGGGTATCCTACTCCCCTGGGGCAGCCACGCCCCTGAACGCAGGGATTGGGCCAGCTGCCCCAACAAGTGGGAAAGCAAACAACTCTTAAGGCAGGCTGTATGCCCAGCAATAAAATGCCAACAGGGAAACAAACCCATTGGCATCGCTGGAGCTTCCTCATCCCATATTGTATCAGAGATTTTTTTCTTTCTTTTTAAAAATTATCATGTTTTTAAATTTTACTTTATTCATATGTTTTTTCTTCTCTCTTTTTACCCTAGAGGTCTTTTGTGCATATATTATGGTTTCATTTAGTGTTTTTATGGGATTCCTAAGTGTGCTACTGAGTGAGTCTCTGTTTCTTGGGCCTTCTCTTGGGTTCTTTTCCTTCTGGTTGTTTGTACAAATTCGATGTGTCAGTTTTTGATTTCTGTTATTATGTTTTATGGTATTATGCTTTATTTTATTTTATAACCATCCCTTAGAAACCTGTCTTCTAATGGGAGATAGAAAGGGAGTGGATCTGGATAGAAGGGGCTGAGAGGAATTGGGAGGGGAAGAGAGAGAGAGGAAACTGTAGTCTGAAATGTGAGGAAAATCTATTTTCAATAAAAGGAAAAAATAAACAAAATTGAAACAGAAATCTGCCTCTTATTTCTAAAATGCTACCTAGAAACCAACCAAGTGGTGATCATTTTCTGGTGACCATCACATCCAGTGACAGCCTAAGGGTCATGTGGCAAGCTGGACAAGGTAGGGGAGGTTGAGTCATCTATAGTCTCAAGTTTGGTTTTGACAAAGCCATTTCCTCAGTTTCAAATGACTGGGGCTTGTAGAGTGGAGATGTCCACAGGAATGTCATCGCCAGACTGCAAATTCCTGAGGAAACCAAAAGCTTGTCACAGCTGTTTAAAGAGCTGCAGTAATATGGGTAGAGCCAAATGTTCATAATGCAAGAAGAGCACTGTGACCCAGTGTGTCAACGATGGTGGGGAATCACAGAGCTCCTAGAGGAGGTCACATACTCAGTGATGTCATCTCCCAGATGTTTACAGAGGTGACTCACCACGGAGTGTAGCCTCCATTGCCATAAGACAAAGACGTCAGCTTATAGCAGGAATCACACGTCTGTGACTCTCCATCTGGACTCAATGAACATTTGCAATTCAAATATACAAAACAATTAGTGTCAATGGCAATTAGATGTTAGCAATACAGTTGACACCAGTACAATAAAGTGGCACAAATGTCCTGGCACAAGATCAATTCTGTCTCCTGTCCCCACTTCAGACCTTGTCCAATCCCAGCAGTTGATCTGGGAGCCCCTTTCTCCCACAATACTAGATAGGATGGTGACTTTAGTATCTATATTTGATAGATCCATGAACATGTAAGTCTTCATACGGGCAGGATAGCAGAGCTTTAAATGCCCTTGTGTACAGGAAGATCATAGCTTCTCTTTTCCTCTTGAACATGGCTGAGGCAGGAGCAGCAGAGGGAAGGATTTGGGATAAAGAAAGAGAGTGGCTTTGCCTGCTAAAGGACTTGCATTTGCTCATAGTTGTAAATGGCATGGGTCACCACTCAAGCCAATGACTTTCCAGTGTTTTTGGCTTTCGCAGTACTCTGTTTGGCTTGGCAAGATACTTTCTTGTTCTGTGAACTTTTCTTAGGGAGACAATATCTATTCGCCCCATAAACACCACTGATGACAGACCATAGAAAGGATTTTAGTGAAGTTTGGTTTGATGAATCAATAAATTTAACAGTCTTACAGCAGTGTGGCTCTGGTGCGGGGCTGGGGGTGGGACCTACAGGAGTGTGGGCAATGTATGGGCAGTTACACCACTGAAGAAAATGTCTCCACCTCCCAGGACTATTTAACTGTTTTAGCTTCAGGAGTGGTGTGTCTTTTGAGTCCTCCCATGCTCCCTGGGTTTAATGTTATGGTTTCAATGCAAGTAATCAGCTGCTGAGAGTTTAAGAAGGTAATGGCCAATATTATTTTACAACACCTTCCTTGCAAAAGGGGAGAAACCTTTTGTCTACCAAGGACAAACCTTGGTAGCACTCATTAAATTGTTAATAAACCCAAAGTTATTGCCAGGTTGGCAAGCAAGTCCTCATCCAGAGGATGGTTATCTATTTGGGTAGCTGTCTTTGAACCCACTTGAAATTACTCAGCAGTTTCTCCTGATTTACAGGCAATACCACGGACGCCCATGCATTGCACTGATCACTGTAAAGTTTAGTCATCATGATTTCCTGTAAACCACATGAGCTGGCTCAGAAGGCTCTTCTTCCTTCCTTCCACAGGACCTCACATCACTATCACTAAGATTCTTTGGGGAGCTTGGAAGGATCTGCTCTTACCCCGTCACAGGTTAGCGAGTTAGGCTGGTGCAGCTTGATAGACGCTGTTAGGAAACATGAGACTCTGGTCAGAGAGAGGAGACAAGTTGTTATTGAAAACAACAGAAGGAGAACATTGTCCCCTGGGATTCCCTGTGATCCAGTTCTTACAGGCAGACACAACAGGCCAGGGAGATATCCGCACATACCATGGATTGTGTTACAGGAGGTAACCCTGAGCTTGGGAAAGCCAACAGTTTCTAAACAGACAATGACATGGCCCACCTTTACCTCTGAAAGAGACATTAAAAAAAGACAAATGCAAATACCAAAGGCAATGCCACAAAAATTTTGCTGAGAAAACCCTTAGGAGAGAATGTTAAATATTGGCCTCTACAATGACTTTGATAGAGATTAATAGTAAAGCCTTTCTGTCAATACTACATCTAACAAATGAAAGAGAACTATCTTTTTTTAAAATTATTTTTCCTTTTGAGACAGTGTCTCTCAGTGGCTTGAAATCTTAAAACTATAGTGGTTGACCAGTAGGCCCTAGGATCCACCTCTCTCTGTCTCCTCAGTGATGGAATTTCAAGAGCATGTCACCGTGCCCTCCACGCCTACCATGCCACCATGCCCATCATTCCCTCCATGCCCATTACACATCCTCCATCCCACTATGGCTACAATGTTCACTGTGCCCTCTGTGCCCTCTATATCTACCATGACCAGCTTATTTCGAAACTGAACTCAAGCTTACAAGATCTCTAAAATTTGTGTTTAGGAGATCTTTCTCTCAGCCAGGCACTCACACACACACACACACACACACACACACACACACAAGTTATGGAACTAAAGAAGTTAGTACACATAACTGTTCTGTAGTTAGGGTTGTTTGCAGAATATACAGCTTCAGAGGTAGTTAAAATTTAAGTCATTCTTTCATAATTATTTCCATATCCGTTTGTTCTCTCTGTGTGAAAGCACACGCTTGCCACAGTCTGAATGTGGAAGTCAGAAGACAGTTTTGGGGAGTCCAATACCTCCTTTAACCATCATTGTGGGTCTTAAAGAATGAATTGAACTCAGTCGTGAAGGCAAAATTGCAGGGCCTAGAGACCACCTCACCATCTATGTCAAATTTCGACTTGTTTGATACTCGTTGTGTAACTTCTGTGAATTCCTAAATGTGACAACCGTGTCATGTCCAGACATAACATTTTCCATCATTCTTCTCCATTATCTGGTTTTACATTTTGTTTCCTTGATGTCTGACAGCCTTGGTAGGAATGAGAATGTGTGGGTAAGGTGCTGATAAAGACTTCCCACGCAGGGCTAAGCATTCAGTCTTATTCTCATCAATTTGAACAATTGTTTGCCTCTGTGCTGACTGCTGCCCTCTGCCAAAAGAAGTTTCTCTGATGCAGGTTGAGAGCCGCCCAGGCCTGTGGGTTTACACATAACTACCTACAAGGCAACCAAGTTAAACTTCTGAAAGCTAGGGATGCAGCTCCGTGGCATAACACTTGCATCACTGCTTGGGTGAAGTCCTGGGTTTGGTCTCCAGCACTGAAATGAATACAAATTAAAAAATTAAAGCTTCTGGGCCTGGAGAGATGGTTCAGCGATTAAGAGCACTGGTTGCTCTTCCAGAAGTCCTAAGTTCAATTCCCAGCACCCACATGGCAGCTCACAACTGTTTGTAACTCCAGTTCCAGGGCATCTGACCCTCACACCAATGCACATATAATAATAATAATAATACATCTTAAAATTATTTTTAAAATAAAGCTTCATTTTGAGGTAATGAAAGATTCACATATAGTTGTGAGAAACGGCAGAGAGCCCAGTGTGTACCTTATGTAGCTTTCCCCAGTCTTGAAAAACCACTGCACAAATTCAGAGTCAGGGCATCAACATGAAGGCAGTCACGACACAGAACATTCTCACCATCACCAGGTGTTGTTTATAGCCAGTGATATCTTTTAAACCTTCCTGGGACTCTTTAAATATGTTTTCTTGGCTACTCCAACCTTCCTTTAATCTGTGAAGAAACAGAGTCCTAAGGAACCCATCTGTCGGCTTTAAGGTAAATCAGCACTTAGGTAATTAGATTGCTTTGGATGGAGAGGACAGGATGGTTATAGCCCTAACAGGAAAGGATTCTATATGCTTTTATATAAATAGGAGTAAAATACCTCATTATAGAATATTTCGAAGTACAGGAACAAGGAATTTGAGGGGAAATTAACTATCATATCATTACTCATTGCTAAGAAGGAAAACCAACTTATATATCTATACACTTATTTATAAACACATTGACATTGATTTTGTTACAATTATGGCTTGAATTTTCTCACCAAAACTCATGTTGAAATTTGGGTTAAGGTGGAAATTTAGACAATGATATCCAGAGCTGTGCATTTGGAGAAATAAAATTAAAGTAAAATGAAGTCAAAAGAGGCTAATCCAACTGGGGCCATGACTTTTCTTTCTTTTTCTATTTACTTTGTGATTGGTAGTGCTAAGGATCAAACACAAGGTCTTCAGCATGCTAGGTCAGTACACCCCCCAGTCTAGAGCTATACCCCCAGTCTAGAGCTGCGGCTCTCTAAGTAGAGGAACAGAGACACAGGCTAGTGTGCTCTTATATGATTTGAGACTTGGAAGGCCTTTGCTAGCAATAAAGACCTGGCCAGGCACAGGTTCCAGTTCTCAGAACTCAAAACCGCTAGTCCAATAAACTTTTATTCTTTATGCATGAACCTGTCTGTGCAGTATCCATCCTAGCAGTTGAGAATGGGCAAGGATGCTGACAATCTTGAGGTCAATAGCATCACTGGAAACACAGAAGTTCTCACACCACTTTTCTCTCACCTTGATGGTCAGAAGACAATGAATGCAGTAGTGAATTCATATGGGCATCTCTTCAGAGCTCCCTGGCTATAATGATGGTACTCACTTTGCAGGGTGGGTGTCAGGGAACTCCATCAGTAGGTGCGTGGCCAGGAACTTTTGCTGTAGCTGAACAAGAAGCAAATGTTTAGGCAGCAATTGGAAGGACTCTGAAGAGGTGGAGGAATGGATGTTGCGTGCAGAGCATACTTCCAACCATCATTAATGACAAAATGTTTTTATGTGTAACTGTGATATATCTGACTTGGACCTCAGAGTTCAGAGCACCTGTCCCCATGAACCAGGCAGTCCAGGAGTGACCCCTTTAATGTACTCACATGCCATCAATCCAGTCACTCCTTCCAGGGCCAACCTCGACCCACAAATCTGGGGCTGCCGGGGGACTTCGGCCAACAGCCTTCCTTCTGCCAGCCAGTGGGCTGACTGATCAATACTCAGCCAAACAAGCCTTCCCAAGGAAACAGCAATTAACTCCCACTCTCAGAACAGGACCGATAAATGTGGTTATTTATATACAGTCATTTCACACACAATCTGATGCCCTTCACTCCGACTAATGAAGATTTCCCAAGAGACTCTCTGTTTCTTAGGAGATCGTACTATAAGTAAAATTCTCTTGCATGAATACCATTATGTAACCTACCGGTATGAAAAAGAAGCCGGCTACTCCATATAGCCATGAGGGCAGGACTATATACCCCACCATGGAAACCGCACTTTCCACTGCTTATTTTAAGAACGATTTCTCTCACTGGAAATCGGTTCATTTTTAAGTGTGAAAATAGGAGAAACGACTCTAAAAATAAAATAACTTGGATGTAGAGGCAGCTGTACTAAGATTTTGTTTACAATCCTGAAGATATCAATATGTGACCCTATTATCAAAAGCTATCTGAACATCGGTTTTAACGTCTACAAAGTGGAAATTATCTGTGCCGACACGACAGAAGGATTCTGATTCAACAATGAGGCTTCCCAGCACTCAGATTCATCTTAGACGAATTCTGCTGTCCAAAATCTCAAGTTCACTGACTGGTCTCAGTCCTCAGAAGGAAACTGGCCAAATGGATGTTTTGTGCTAAATGCCACTGACCAGATGCTGATGAGGAGCAGGCCCTAAGCTTTCCAAGTCTGACTTTTTCTGTGAAAAGGTGTGGAAGAAGAGGGTGGTGGTTATTAGACTGGACCAGGAGTCCCCAAAGTTCGCAGAGCACCAGAATGACCTAGGGATGTTTTAAAAGCCTAATGTTGCCCAGACCACACGTGAGACCAACGCAATCAAATGCTGCTCAGTTAAATCGCACCAGTGATCTTTAGCACTCCCCAGGTGAATACCCTCTACCACCAAGGTTGAGAACTAGGAGGTGGCATCCAGCTAGGAACGCCTCAGAATAAAGCAGTCGGCAGTATTCTTAAAGAAGGCATTGCTTACGTTGTTGGCATTTGGTTCACAGTATTCAAAGACTGTAGTGTTTCCTAAAAGATGGAGATGTAGCTGGACGGAGGAAGGTGCAATGCCAAGATTCTTCATGGAGGAATTGTGTGACCTCAAACCTGTTGCAACCATTATCATCACTGACGGTGATTTCTAGAGTTGTATAGCATAAGATCTGTAAGGAACGATGGCCAGTCTCACTATTGATTTTTGTTGCCATCTGCAAGGCCAAAAGCACATGGTCTTGGGCCAGAACATATACCCCAAGGGTCTATCTATTCCTGATTTGTCCTTTAGAGTTTCTAATTCAGTGGTTTTGCTTATAATGGAAAAATAAATGTTTCTGATAAAATTTTTCTAGGGGAAGATATAGAAACATGGGGATTCCAATAGCTTACAAGAAGTCACAAACTCAGTACTCAGTTCAAGGGAGAATTTTCAAGAAATTCCATTTTTTTTACTTTAAAGTATGCTTCTATTTTATTCCAAGTAGCTAGTTACCTTAGATATAAATTTCATACATGTAAGCCACATGTAAGCTTTTAGTGCTGTGTAATGTTTTACTCTTTTGGCTTTTTAAGGAACCCACCACCTGGCTCCCAAATAAATCACACATGGAGGCTTGTTCTTAGTTTATGGATGCCTGGCCTTAGCTTGCCTTTTTTCTTGGCAGCTTTTCTTAAATTTTCTCAACTACCTTTTACCTCTGGGCTTTTATCTTTCTCCATTCCTGTATAACTTTCTTTACTTCTTTCTCCATGGCTTGCTGTGCAGCTGGGTGGCTGGCCCCTGATGTCCTCCTCTCCTTGCTCTCTTCTCTCCTTCTTTGTTTCTCCTATTTATTCTCTTTGCCTGCCAGCCCCACCTATCCTTGCTCCTGCCTTGCTATTGGCCATTTAGCTCTTTATTAGACCGTCAGGTGTTGTAGACAGACAAAGAATCACAGCTTCACAGAGTTAAACAAATGCAGCATAAACAAAAGCAACACACCTTAAGATAATATTTCCCAACATTTTACTGTTATTATATATATGATGTAGCCATAGCTTCATGATGCATTTAAACCCTTAATACTATATTAAGACTATAAAAGATCTGCTTATTGAACTGCTTATTCAAAACGTAGGCAATACCAAATAATTAAATAGCATTAAAATAATTAGTTCATAAATCACAATAAACAACATTCCCTCAAGCGAAAGCTATATGTCAGAATTATAAAATTATAGCCATATTTGAATTTTCACCTGAATGATAATCAGGAAATAAACAGTTTGGGGATTCGTTTTTATGTGTGCACATTTTGATAGAATACAAAGGTTCTATATGGATCAGCATTTCTTATGTGATTGATGGTTTTCTGAGGAATGCGTAGGATGAATAGTGCCTCTTTGCCTTTTAACTGCATGAATATATTTATTTCAATGAAGATGAAAGCACCATTCTCCTCTTTCTACATTATTTAATATAAGGTGTGTCATTGACTGTGAAATATAAATAGGTTATAGATTATCATTAATGCTTTCCCCAAGGAAGACCGAAGCTGTCTGTGGTGATTGACAGGGCTTTGAGTTGGATTCCAACAAGCAGAGACTAAATGCATGTTCTTCTTGTGTATTTTGGTTAAGCATCCTGTAATGATATTTTGCTTGTAATTTAACAAAGCTTGCCCGAAGATCAGAGTGAAGAGCTAATCATACTAGTTAGCTATAGAGGCCAAGCAGTGGTGGCACACACCATTAATCCTGGCACTTGGGAGGCAGAGGCTGATGGATCTCTGTGAGTTCATAGCCACCTTGAGCTACACTAGATTAATCCAATCTCAAAGAGAAACCAAGCCAGGTGGTGGTGGCTCACACCTTTAATTCTAATACTTGGGAGTCACACGCCTTTAATACCAGAACTAGGGAGGTAAGACAGGAAGAGATATGGCTGGGTGGAGAGAGGAATATAAACCAGGAAGAGACAGGAGTTCAGATACAGTCTGAGGATTCAGTCTGAGCAGATATAAATAGACATATATATTATGATAAAATATAATATAATGTAAAATATAATATAATAATAATACAAAATATAATATAAATAGACTCAACTCACCTATAAAAAGACACAGGCTAACAGATTGGACCCAAAACCAGAATCCATCCATCTGCTGCATATAAGAAACACACTTCAAACTCAAAGACAGACATCACCTCAGAGTAAAGGGCTGGGAAAAAAATTTCCAATCAAATTGACCTAAGAAACAAGCTGGTGTAGCTATCCTAACAAAATAGACTTCAAACTAAAATCAATAAAAAGAGACAAAGAAAGACATTTCATATTAGTCACAGGAAAAATCCATCAAGAGGAAATCTCAATACTGAACATCTACACCCCAAATACAAGGAACCCTCATATGTAAAAGAAACACATCTAAAGCTTAAATCACACATTAAACCACACACACTAATAGTGGGAGACTTCAACACTCCACTCTCACCACTGGACAGGTCAGTCAGACAAAAAATTAACAGAGAAATAAGAGAACTAACAGATGTTATGACTCAAATGGACCTAACAGACATCTACAGGATGTCTATCCAAACATAAAAGAATACACTTTCTTCTCAGCACCTCAAGGAACCTTCTCAAAAATTGACCACATACTCGGTAACAAAACAAACCTCAGCAGATACAAAAACAAAATTGGAAAAACCCATGTATCTTATCAGATCACCATGGCTTAAAACTAGAATTCAACAGCAACACTAATTCCAGAAAACCCACAAACACATGATTTAAACAATGCTCACCTGAATCAACAATGGGTCAAGGAAAAAATAAAGGGAGACATTAAAGACTTCCTAAAATTCAATGAAAATAACCACACAACATACCCAAATTTATGGAATACTATGAAAGCAGTGTTAAGCAAAAAACCCAGAATAGCCAAAACATCCTGTACAATAAAAGAATTTTATTGGAGGCATCACAATTCCTGACTTCAAACTCTACTACAGAGCTACAGTATGGAAAACAGCCTGGTATTGGCATAAAAACAGATAGGAGGACCAATGGAACCGAATTGAAGACCCAGATATTAATCCACACACCTGCAAACACCTGATTTTTGACAAAGAAGCAAAAAATACAAAACGGGAAAAAGAAAGCATATTTAACAAATAGTGCTGGCATAACTGGATGTCAACATGTAGAAGAATGAAAATAGATTCACATTTATCACCATGCAAAAAACTCAAGTCCAAATGGATCAAAGACCTCTACATCAAGCCAGCCACATTGAACTTCATAGAAGAGAAAGTGGGAAGTACATTTGAACACATTGACACAAGAGGCCACTTCCTAAATACAACCCCAGTAGCACAGACACTGAGAAACAATTAATAAATGGGACCTCCTGAAACTGAAAAGCTTCTGTAAAGCAAAGGACACAGTCAACAAGAAAAAATGGCAGCCTACAGAACAGGAAAAGATCTTCACTAACCCCACATCACACAGAGGTCTAATATCCAAAATATACAAAGAACTCAAGAAACTGGTAATCAAAAGAACAAATAATCCATTAAGAAAATGGAGTACAGACCTAAACAGAGAACTTACAACAGAGAAATCTAAAATGGCTGAAAGACGCTTAGGGAAATGTTCAACATCCTTAGTCATCAGAGAAATGCAAATCAAAACAACGCTGAGATTCCATCTTATACCTGTAAGAATTGCCAAAATCAAAAACACTGATGACAACTTATGCTGGAGAGGTTGTGGGGTAAAAAGAACACTTCTGCATTGCTGGTGGGAATGCAAGCTGGTATAGCCCCTTTGGATGTCAGTGTGGCAATTTCTCAGAAAATTAGGAAACAGCCTTCCTCAAGACCCAGCAATACCACTTTTGGGTATATATCCAAAGGATGCTCAATCATACCACAAGGACATGTGCTCAACTATGTCCATAGCAGTGTTGTTTGCCAAGCCAGAACCTGGAAGCAACCTAAATGCTCCTTGACCAAATAATGGACAAGGACAATGTGATACATTTGCGCAATGGAGTACTACACAGCAGAGAAAAATATGACATCTTGAAATTTGCAGGCAAATGTATGGAGCTAGGAAAATCATATTGAGTGAGGTAACCCAGACCCAGAAAGACAATTATCATAAGTGGTTTTTAAACATAAAGCAAGAAAACCAGCCCACAAATCACAATCCCAGAGAACCTAGACAACAATGAGAACCCTAAGAGAGACATACATGGATCTAAACTACATGGGAAGTAGAAAAAGACAAGATCTCCTGAGTAAATTGGGAGCATAGGGACCATGGGAAAGGGTTGGCAGGGAGGGGAGTGGTAGGGAGGGGAGCAGAGAAAAAGGTAGAGCTCAATTAAATCAATTTTTTAAAAAATACCAATTAGAATTAGTGCTATTGCATCCTTTAAAAAGAATATGAGTGTGGGAAAAAACAGAGTGTGTCTTCCAGGATCTCACTGAAACATCTTACTGTGTGAATTCTCCGCTGGTGAGTATGTAAAAGAGCAGAGACTCCTCCTTGGTTATAAAAGGATGGAAATATTAAGTCATAGAAAAAATGGGATAATGCCATTCACACTCATTTTCTAGTCTTCCTTGCATTGTGTAACAGCTTCCTCTGAGACTGGAACATTTCCATCTTGCAGGGAAACTTCTTAAGTTGTAAGGTAAACAACTCAAAATAGCTCCTGAAGCCCCTGAAACTGAGCAGATTCACTAGGCCCCTCCCTGCTAGAATAGGCAGTATAAGCCAAGCATCTCCTAGGAATGTAGGATATGGAGCCTGAAACAGCCATCTTCTGTAACTAGGCATCTTCCAGTAGCAGGACTGGGACACCAGTCCAACCACAAAACCTTTGACCTACAATCTTTCCTGCCCACTAGATGTGTGGGAGCAATGGAGGCACAGATCTTGTGGAAGTGGCCAACCAATGACTGGTCTCATTTTAGGCCCACTATACCACTGTCCCCCAACAAGGGATCCCACACTGGACACTGTCTGGATGACCAGGAACAGAGGTCGGACAACCCAGAGACTGAGATAGAAAAAAATCAATAAAATGATTCCTAGTGGTATTCCACTCTACTCATAGGTAGGTGCCTAGCCCAATCATCATCAGAAAGGCTTCCTTCAGTAACTGATAGGAGCAGATGCAGAGACCACGGTCAAACATTAGGTACAGAGGGAGCCCATATTAGAGATTTCAATCAGGTCCCTTCCCTGAGAAGAGGAAGAGGAAGAATTGTAGGACCCAGCAGGGTCAAGGACACCAGTCCACAGAATCAACTAAGCAGGGCTCACTGGGGCTCACAAAGACTGAAGATGGAATCACTAAGCCTGTATGAATCTGTACTAGGTCCTCCTTAAATATGTTACGGTTGTTAACTTAGTGCTTTTGTGGAACTTCTAACAGTGTGAGTGGGGATGAGGGTGTCTCTGACTCCTCTGCCTATTCTTGAGGCCCTTTTCCTCCTACTGGGTTGCCTTCAGCCTTTACATGAGGGTCTGTGCCAAGTCTTATTGTAGTATGTTATGCCATATTTGGTTGATAGCCTTGAAAGGCCCAGTCTTTTCTGAAGATAAGTGGAGGAGGAATGAATCTGGAGAGAGGGGAGGTAGGGAGAGGTGTTGGGAGGAGTGGAGGGAGGGGACACAGTGATTGGGATACATTTTAGGAGAGAGAAGAAGAAGAGGAGGAGGAGGAGGAGGAGGAGGAGGAGGAGGAGGAGGAGGAGGAAAGACAGACAGAGAAAGAAAGAAAGAAAGAAAGAAAGGAAGGAAGGAAGGAAGGAAGGAAGGAAGGAAGGAAGGAAGAAAGAAAGAAAGAAAAGAAAGAACGAAGAAAGAAACAGAAAGAAGAAAGAAAGAAAAAAGTTTCCTCTCGGTGCAATAAGCTGAACTGCAAAGAAGACTCCAAGACCAGACCAGCTGCCTCGAAGAAGCATGAAACCACCGAGCTGCCTGAAGAGGTTAACATACGAACTGCAGTCACCTGGAAAGATGGAGCTCTGCCTAGCTTGTGAGATGCCCTGCAGGCCTGATGTGTGGGCCCACAGGATTCCCAGCTTTGTAGAGTTTGGGTCAACCCCATGCTTGGGTGGCTTTGGTGATGCAGCTGTCTGTGTGTTATTTCTTTCCTGTGAGTAACCCCCCTCATTCTTCTTCCTATAAGTAATCCAAATAAAATTCCTGGTTCAGCAAGTTGGACTTCGGTGGCATCTGTACTTCGGTCTGTCATGGGCGCCCCGTCTGGGTGGGGTGAGTAGACACATGTGTTGCATCTCCCCAGGAAAAGTTGTGTCACACAACACCTCGTCGCAAGAGAGTGATCACATGATAGGAGCTCAGCCAATCAGAGGCACACGCACTGTGAGAAAGGATACAAAGAAAGGCACCGTGGGAAGATCTGTTGTTGGTAGCAGCCCCAGCTAATGCCTGCTTTCAAGAGCAGCAAGGCAGCTTCTCCACAGCTGCTGGGAGACGGGAGGAGTCCAGATGTGGCCACAGTTCAGGGAGCGGCGTTACCGCCACCATGACTCTTTGCAGGGGTGTAGACGGCAGTCACGGCTGCCGAGAAGACTTTCTGATGACCTCTCAGGCGTGAGCCCTGGAGAGTTGATTTCATGACCCTTCATTCATATTCTTTAAGTAAATCCACTTTCTATTTATAATCTAATCCATAAAATCGTAAGATATACAAGAAATCTAGATGGACAGACTTTTGGGGTGAAAATAAGAACAAGAAAATTCTCTATCATTTTGTGAAAAGAAATGGACAAGGAGCTTTAGTGTTTTGTTTTTATTTGAATTTTATTTTTCAGACACACGCGCACGCGCACACACACACACACACACACCACACACACACACACACACACACCACACACCACACACACACACCACACACCACACACACACACACACACACACACACACACACACTCCTATTCTCTTCGAAGCATATAGTCTGTTGCCCAACAGCTCAGTTGTTTCTTTCTGTGATGTTTTGATTAGATAAGTGCATATTTCCAATAAATGTGAATGATCTGTTACAAATTGCTGCATTTATAACTCAAGCCTTTGTTCCATGTTTTCTCATTTATTTTAAAGACTATATTGTGTTTTGTCATGGCCTTTGACTAAAATAATGAGTTCACTGATTCATTTTTGAATTTTAAGTCTCTAAAATCAGCTCTGCACTGGGAAATTCCTAGGCCAAGGAACGGAGAATATGACCTAAGGCACACGTCCTAAACATGCATGTTGCGTTTGGGGGGCCCTTCCACCCCCTACACCAGCTGTGTGTTTGCACCAGGGTATGAAATCTATTGACTTGCTACAGACTTGCTCTCTTAATGAAAGATAAGAAAGGAAACAGGATATACAAGGCCCCTTGCACTTGTGAGTGGCACCCTGTTTGGGGGCCAGATTAACGGGCGTGACTATTCAGAGAAACACTTTGTTGATGTGAAGCAAGGGACCTGGAAGCCAAGCTCGACTTCTGTGTGATGATGTGATAAGTATTAAGTCTAAGAAGGTCAGCCGTCTTGTGGGGAAGTCCGAGGCAAAGAAGTAGCTTACTCTAAGGAAGGGTTCCACCTCCATTCTAGAGAAAACTGGACGCCTGTTCCCACCCGTTTCCCTATTTGCAGGTCACTTTTAATTTAAATTGTTTCACGACAACTGTCCCAAGTTTTACTGTTCTAGGAAGCACTTTTGTGCTCTCAAGAAAAAAAAATTTTTTTTTCCTCATGGTTTATTTTTTTTATATTTAAAAATTTCCATCTCCTTCCCTCCACAATTCCCTAGTAAAAAGTCTTTGTGACTTCACGGGGCTCGGACGCAATCATGGTGACCTGCGGATGCTGTTGATTGGCAGACGACCTCTTTCGGAGTGACGTCAGGAAGTTATTCCCGGCATCACCGGATTCACGGATGGATAACTGCGTTTGGCAGTGCCAGGAGCCGTGACTGCCAAAGGGTGCAGTCTGCTGAAGCGTGAGCTGAAACCACACAAGATAAAGGGAGCTGGGTCCTTATGAAAATAGTATTGTTTTTCATTCACGAGCTCCTTTTAATCAGCCGCTCTCAATCAAGAAAGCCGTTTTCAACTGAAGCTTTAAGTTTCCCTTTCTGGGCGAGAAACTTTCTGTGCCAAATGGAAAAGTTATCTGATGAGGCTCAATAACTTTTATTGGCATGTTTGGAGGAATGTATCATTTTGATTGCTGTTGCCTAATTATTAAAAGACACAAACCTTATACTGAAGATAAATTTTCTTTTCCAGAATTTCCAAGGCTATAAAGGATTCCTTTATTCATCTAGTTAATGAGCATTGATCAAATACCTACTATCACCTAGGCACTGGGCCAGATGCTAGAAACGCAAAGTTGAGTAAGACCGTCTATGGGCTAGCTTCACTAAGCCATTAGAGAAGAAATGTCAAATCCAAACCTTCTTAGGGGCTGGAGGGAGTGCTCGCTGCTCTTACACCCACATGTATGCAGCATTACAACAGCCCACAACTCTAGTTCCAGGAGATGGCGTGACCTCTCTCGGCATCTGCAGGCACCTGCATCCATGTGGTGCTCATACATACCTCCGACCCCTGCCACCCAAAGTATATGGAAATAAATAAAATTTAAAAAACTAAAACTATCAATAAAAACTTCATGAAATGTAAGAATAGCAAAGTTTACAGTGTAGATAAAGGATTGAGGAGCCCATAGGAAAAGGGAGGAATCAGCAACCTCCTGGGGTCGTAGAACTTTGACATAGAGAGTGTTGAAGCCCAAGTGGCCACATGATACGGTGAGGTGTAAAATAGGGGAACTTGTAGCTGTTCATTTGTTCATTGTTACTCTGGTTCCACGCTGAAACACCAAAATGTTGTTGTTTTCTACTCTTTACTCTTTTGGGGGGCCTCCCACCAGCCCCCCAAAAAACACATGGAAGCTTATTATTACTTACAAATGCCCGTCCTTAGCTTGTTTTGTTTCTAGAGCCAACTTTTCTTACTTAAATTGTGCCATCTACCTTTTGCCTCTGGATTTTTGTCTTTTCTTACTTCCGCATCTTGCTTCCACTCTTCGGTGGCTGACTGGATGAGTTTGTGGTTGGTCCCTGACACCCTCCTCTCCTTGTTCTTTCGAGCCTCCCTACTCCAGGTTTCTCCTCCTACTTCATCTCTTTGCCTGCCAGCCCTGCCTATCCTTGCTCTCCTGCCTCGCTATTGGCCGTTCAGCGCTTTATTTAGACCATCAGGTGTTTTAGACAGGCAAAGAATCACAGCTTCACAGAGTTGAACAAAGGCAGCATAAACAAAAACAACACATCTTTACATCAGTAAGCGAATGTTCCACAGCATAGACAAAAGTAACAGACCTTAAAATAGTATCCTACAACAGAAACCATAATGTACCAACCATCTCGACACTACACCAATAATGTTTTTTAGTTGTACATTTATTTATTTTACATCCTGAACACAATTTCTCCTCCCTCCTCCACTCCTATCCCCCATCTCCCTTCTACCGTCCCTCCCACCCCATTATTTTATACCTTACCTACACATATCATTTATATCTCTATCCACTTGAAATTCTTCTTTGTTTGTTGTTGCTTTTGAGACATCTGACCATGTGTCCCTGGTGAACCTTAAACTCACAGGGATCCTCCTGCCTCTGCCTCCTGACCAAAGGCATGCACTACCAGCTATGGCTGACATTATTCTTTAACATAACTAACTCCAAAAGATCAAGTTCAGTTTTCGGTATGCTAACCGTGCTTTTCTAATGATATTTATTCTCTGTGAGAAGTATTCCCCTTTTCTAGGAGATCATTTCTGAGGCTGAGGAGATGGTTCTGTTGGCAAAGTGTGCTTACTCACAAGCATGGGCACCTGGGGTTGGCTCCCCAGCACCCATGTAAAGCAGCCAAGCATGGCACTGTGCCTTTGCATCCCTGGTGTTGCGGGGGAGGGGACAGGGTCAGGCAGTCAATGAGCTCCTTGTTTATCCCTGCCGCCTGGCTAGCTTACACCCGAAATAACCACACAGAAACTGTATTCATTAAAACACTGCTTGGCCCATTAGCTGTAGTTTTTTTATTGGCTAATTCTTACATCTTAATTTAACCCATTTCTATTAATCTGTGTATCGCCATGTGACTGGGGCTGACCAGCAAGATTCTAACCAGAGTCCATCTTAGGCAGGAGATCCATGATGTCTCTCACTCTGCCCTTCTTCCCAGCATTCAGTTCTGTCTTCTCTGCCTATGTAAATTCTGCCCTACCAGGACCAAAGCAGTTTCTTTATTCATTAACCGATGAAAGCAACACATGAACAGAAGAACCTCCTACACCAGTGAGAGACCATGTCTCAAAGTGTAATGTGGAGAGAGACAAAGATGCCTGTCATCCACCTTTGGCCCCAAGTGCCTGCGTGTACACCCCTACACACATGTTCACAAACATATACCACACATGTGGAAAACATACTTCTATATGTTTGTACATGTGTCCTAGGCTTCTGTCTCCTTTCCCTTTCAACTTTTAACACTGTGACTTCTTTGACCAGCTAGCTTCCCTTGAACTAATGGAAACTTATGTCCTAAGCTGTCAACTAACCAGTCCCCAATAAATATTGGGGTATGGATGTCACAGTCCTTTGCCATGAGTATGGATGGTTCCCTGGATGATCAGGTTCCCTGGAGATCAGGTTGAAAGGCTATTCCTCCCAAAACTTATTTGCCTGCATCTGTTGTCATCCTAAGCCATCTTCCTCAACTGGGCACTTTCTTGATAGTCTCTTTCACAGAAATCCAGATCTGTGCTGAGGAACTCAATTGGGCAGACACCAGCACCCCCCACCACACTTGCCAATCATCTGTTTACCACCACCCAAAGGAGAAACCACCCACCCTGTCCTCACAAGGTGTCCTGTGTGCCTGCCTCCCTAGCAGCTCTTGGAACATTACTCTGACAACGATACGTTTCATTCCATGGAAAAGGAAATTCCTAGGGCTCCAGGCAGACACTTGGTATTCCTTCCAAGGTGGGACATTTAGTCCACAGACATGCCCTCACACTAGGTGCCTTACTTTCTAGCTATTACCAAAGAAATACCTCTATTACTTTGTTATCATAATTTTGTTTCTTCGGGGCTTAAATATTTGATTAGGATATGCTCTTCAAAGTGAGGAGCTTTGTGTAGAGAGTGTTTGGTCATATTTATCCCACTCTCTGCTCTTCCTATCCCTCTTCTCCTTCCGCAGACCTAGAGGCCTCTGTGACCTTCTTGTCTTTCCTCCTCTGTAACATGAGGTCCTGCTAGTTGGGGTTTCTGTCTTGCCTGGTACCCCACAGCTGGCAAGTCCCAAAGAAAGTCACACAGAGATCTCTATAAGTTATAAAACTGATTGGCCCATTAGGTCAGGCTACTTATTAGTTCTTTTTTTTTTTTTTTTTTTGGTTTTTCGAGACAGTGTTTCCCTGTAGTTTCTAGAGCCTGTCCTGGAACTAGCTCTTGTAGACCAGGCTGGCCTCGAACTCAGAGATCCTCCTGCCTCTGCCTCCCGAGTGCTGGGATTAAAGGTGTGCGCCACCACCGCCCGGCTACTTATTAGTTCTTATGACTTATATTAACCCATTATTCTGATCTCTTTTGCCATATGGCTTGATACCTTTTTCATCTGGCAGGTCACATCCTGCTTCCTCAGTGGTCTGCGCAGGACTGGGAGGAATCAAGTTCCTCCTTCCCAGAATTCTCCTGTTCTCATTGCATCATTTCTACTTCCTGCCTGATTTTCCCACCTATACTTCCTGCCTGGTCAATCAGCGTTTATTTAAAACATGATTGACAGAATACAGACAATTCTCCTGCACCACTCCTCCTGATTCCATGTGTGAGAACACATGCGATATTTGTCTTAGGCTCATTTTGCTTCATATTATGACCTCCAGTCCCACCCACATTTTTCAAACAATATAATTTCACTTTTCTTTGTGGCTAAAACTCCATTGTGTATATGTGCATTTTCATTACCCGCTCATCTACTGACGGGCACCTGGGCTGTTCCACAACCAGACCACAGGAAAAGGTGGAGGGACAATACAGGTGTGTAGGTTTCCCTAGGGCATGGTGACATGGGTTCCTCTGAGTATAAACTCAGGAATAACACAACTGAATCATGAAAGTTATATTTTAATAGAACTTCATACTGATGTCTGCCTTAATGGGCCTAGTTTATGTTACTGCCAAAAGTTTATAGGGGTTTGTTCCCTCCACATCCTTGGTAACATCTGCTGGGGGTTGTTTTGTTTTGTTTTGTTGATAATGATTCCAAATTCAGTAAGATAGGATCTCAGTGTAGTTTGATTTATTTGTATTTTCCTGACAGCTACAGATATTGAATATGTTTCCATTGGCCATTTGTACTTCATTACACATGTGTTCATTTGTCTTCCCATTTATTGATTGTATCATTTTCTCCCTTGTCAGTTAAGCCTTTGAGTTTTTTTTTTTATATTCTGCAGATGAATCCTTTGTTGGAGGAATATCTGGCGAAGACTCTCTCCCATTCTGTTGGCTGTCTTTTTACTCTGGTAATTGTTTCTTTGACGGTATGGAAGCTTTTGAATTTAACTTAATTCTGTGTTTAATTCTTGCTGTTTTTTTTACTGAGATACTGAGATGCTTTGCTCAGGAACAGTATTGTGATCTAGTTTTAGAATTCCACATGTGGATAGCCAGCTTCCCAGCATAAAAAAGCTGTTTCCCTGATGTATAGTTTTGGAATCTTTGTCAAGAATCACACGGCTAAAGCTACATGGGCTTACTTCTGGGTATTTTGTTTTATTTTCTTCTGTGCTAGTAACGTGCTGAATTTATCATTATAGCTCTGTAGTATTATTTGAAGTCATATATTACCATATCTCCCGCACTATTCTTTTTTCTCAAGAGTACTTTGGTTTCTGTGAGTTCGAGGCCAGCCTGGACTATAAGGGTAGTTCCAGGACAGGCTCCAAAGCTACAGCAAAACCCATCTCGAAAAACAAAAACAAAACAAAACAAAACTAAAACTAAAACAAAACAAAATAAAAACGAGTACTTTGGGTACACAGAATTGTAGTTTCTCCTTTTAAAACTTGTTTCATTGCTTTTGATTTATTTTTATTGTAGTGTGTGTATGTGTATGTGTGCAGGTGCCTGCAAAGACCAGAAGACGGATCCCTTGAAACTGGAGCTTCCGGTGGTTTCAACTGCCTGATGTGGGTGTTGAAAACTGAACCTGAGTCCTATGCAAAAGCAGCAAGCACTCTTCACAGCCAAGCCATCTCTCCAGCCTCAGTTCTGACTTTGATTTTCTTCAGTTCTCTCAGCACTTCTCTTGCCTTCTTTCTCCTTTCCTTTAATTTCCCTTTCCTCCTTACTGCTTCATAATATATTATTTGTAAAACCACTGTGGAGAATACAGATTGTAAGAGTATCAAGTAAGAGAATGCACATATCTTAGAACTGGCGAGAAGGCTCAGTGGGTAAGGGCACTTGCCTGCAAACCTGATGACCTGAGTTCTATTCCCAGAAAGCCACATCATGAAAGAAGACATCCAAGTCTTGGAAGTTGTCCTCTGGCCTCCTGACCTCCACAGGGACCCTGATGTATCTGCCTCTGACCCCTGTAATTCTAAGTAAAATATAACAATTTTTTCAAGGAATATCTGCTTTGAAAAATAGTAAATACATCACTGTAATTTTCATTTGAATTTCACGGAGTAATGATATGGAATTTTACTCTTTAGTCCACGGTCTCTTTATTTTACTTATCTATGGTCAACCGAGGCTGGAAAAATATTCAACAGAAAATTCCCAAAGTAAATAATTCCTAAGTTTCAAATGCCACATCATTCTGAGTAGCATGATCAAACCTAGTATACATGACTCTGTCCTTCCTGGGTTGTGACTCAGTCTCTGCACTGTGTCTACCCTATAGAAGCTACTTGTCACTAGTCACTGCACACTGTGTCCACCCTATACATGCTACTGTCATTAGTCACTGCACAGTGTCACCCTATACACGCTACTGTCAGTAGTCACTGCACACTGTGTCACCCTATACATGCTACTGTCACTAGTCACTGCACACTGTGTCCACCCTATACATGCTACTGTCATTAGTCACTGCACAGTGTCACCCTATACACGCTACTGTCAGTAGTCACTGCACACTGTGTCACCCTATATATGCCACTGTCATTGGTCACTTGGGATTGTCTCAATTATCAAGCCGACTTTCAATGTATTGAAATGCTTGCTTAAGTAACGGTTTCTCTTATAATTGTTCAAGGCACAAGAGTGAAAAGCTTGAATATGGCAAAGAGAAGCCATGAAGAGCGTCTTCTTCTAATCATATTTTACAGTAGTGATTATCGAACTTAGGGCATGCTGGACAAGTGGTTTCCCTCTGAGCCATGTCCCCAGCTCAAGTGTTTGCTTGAAAAAGTACAATTTCTTGACTTAACAAAAAGAAAGAAAAAGCTCTCCACTACAGTTGCTAAGATCTGTGGTCAGAACGAATCTTCTGTCTGTGAAACTGTGAAGAAGACAAACAAATCCATGCTACTTTTGCTGTTGTGTCTCCAACTCCAATACTATGGCCACGGTGCTTTCTAAGTGGTTAAGATGCAAAAAAAAGAGAGAGAAAGCATTAAAATTTTGAGTGAGAAACATGAACAGAAGCATGCTTTTATGGGTGGCAGTGCTTTGCTCCAGAAAGCACAAAGACTTGCTAAAACAAGGAGTGCCTCGAAATGAGAGGTAGAAACTACCTCACTGCAAGGGCCAGTTGTACAAAATTAGACATACGTTTAGGCTGCAAACCATGAAAACTACTGGAGACACTGCTACAGTTGGGAAGGCAAGTGGGGGTGAGATGGAGCGACGGGTTAACAGACACAAAATTACAGTTGAATAGGAGAAATAAATCTCTGTGTTCTTTAGCACAATGAGGCGACTATTGCTAAAAAATAGTATTGTGTATTTCTAAGCAGCGGCCTGAGATTCCGAAAGGTCTTAACACGGAACCGCAGATAGAGGCACAACTGTGAGTGGATTCAATGAGAACTAGAAAGGCCCTCTATTCTTGTAGAGAAAACATAGTGCTACACTGTGTATTGGTTACCTGTGTCACTGCTGTGACCGGATGACAAAGCAATGTGAAAAGGGAGGGCTCGTTTTGGCTCACACCTCGGTACAGCCTATCACGGCAGCAGAGGCGTGGCAGACAAAAGCTGGGACCCCTGCTCACGTTGCACACACAGTCAGGACGCAGAGGATGGATGTGGCTGTTCAGCTTGCTCTTTTCTTCCTTCGGTCTTTTAGTTCCTTTTCTATTGCTGTGTAGACATCATGCCCCTGGCAGCCTATAGAAGAAAGAGTGTATTGACCTTACAGTTTCAGAGGGTGAGTCCATGACCATCCTGGTAGGAAGCATGGAAGCCAGTAGGCCGCGGTGGCAGGAGCTGAGAGTGTACATGTTAACGACCACCAGGGGGCAGAGAGTGAGTGTAGCGGGAATTGCATAAGGTCTTGAAACATCCAGGCCCCCACTGACATACCTCTTCTGACCAGGCCATGCGTCCTAACTCTTCACAAACAGTTCTACCAGCTGGGCTTTGAGCATTCCGAAGGGGTCTGTGGGGGCTGTTCTCATTCAAACCACCATATTTAGTCTAGTACTTTCGGCATCGTTGAATCTAGAAAAGCCTTCAGGTAATGTCCCCAGGGCGATTGTAGACAGGGGGAGGCGGGCAAAACTAACCATCACTCCTGGCACAAACAGTAGCCGGAGGGGCTGTATCTTCTGACAAATAAGCTACCACTGCATTTCAGCAGAAGAAAAGGAAAGAACATGACCTCACGTAGGTGTTTAATTGTGAGAAAACTGGCTTGGGAAGATGATGCCCGTTAAAGTCTACATGTGCAGAAACGCAGAGGCAGCGCTGGTCCGATAGTTGTGGAAGAGCAGATTAACTCCTATACTGTTTGGTGATGCTGCAGAGCATGTGATAGAGCCAGGCTCAGTCTATAAATAAGATGGAAAGTTCTCTGTGTTTTGACAATATATCTAGAAAGGGTTGGTGACAGTCATCTTGCATATGGAATGGCTCTAATGTTTTATCCAGAAGCTGGGAGAGGAAGGGTTGGAATTAGATGTCTGTTATTGATGGGCAATGCACCTACTAACCTGAGTATATTTGCTATGGATACAGTAGGGTGATATTTTTGATATATTTTATTAGCATATATTAATTATATATATTTTTCTACATGTGTATGTTTTGATCATAGTCATTCCCCATTATCCTTTCTTGTGCCTCCCCCATTGCTGTTGATCCTTTCCCTTACTATGCTTCTACTTTAGTGTGTGTGCCCCATATGAGTTTAAATAGGTTGGTTACCAGAGCATGTGTAAAGAGTTATTTACAGATAACCCATCAGTGGCTACACAGCTGAAGAAAATGGCTTTCCCCAGCAGTTATTACCTGCCATTAGATCCTCAAGAAGAGTAGAGGTTCATGGGCCCCTCCCAACTCCTGAAAGAACACGGATAGGCTGTCTTGTGCAGGCTATCACAACTGCTAAGGGTTTAGAGTACAAACAATGATGTCATGCCTAGAAGACAGTATTCTACCGCACTACACTCCTTACTCCAGGTCCTGCATCCTATCCACTCCCTTTCTGGATGTTGCCTCAGCCTTGGAAGAAGTGATAAAGACATCTTTTCTATGTCTGAGTATTCAGCTGTGACGTATTCTTAGTTCTTTGATCGGTTATGTGTCTCCAGAGTAACAGCTTGTTATCGTCTGAATGTGCAATGTCCCTCTTAGGCTCGAGTGTTAGAGTACTTGGTCCCCAGCTGGTGGTACTGTTCGGAAAGGTTATGTCCAGAACCTTTGGCGGTTGGAACCTTTCTGGAGGGAGCATGTCACTGGGAGTGGGATTTCAGGATGTATAGCCTGCCTCTACTTACTGTTCTATGATTCCAGACTGCTAACACACTGTGATTGGGCTGACTGCAAGCTCCCATCATGCCTTTCTGCCCTTATGGACAGTATCATCACCTCTGGAACTATGAGCCAAACAAACCCTTTTGCCTGTAAGTTGCTTTTGTTAGGTATTTTATTACAGCAACTAAAACTAAAGACAATTGCTGACTAGGAAAAAAAAAGGAAAAGGAAGCAGAGTTTCTTAACCAAACTGCCAACAGAACTAATTAATCTCTTGGAGTGAGTCCTGGCACACCCGCATGGAGCTGAGCTGTGTGATTCTCAGTTCCCTCTTGGTGCTCTCTTATCTTGGTTCAGGTTGGCTGGACCGGGTTCAGTGAGTAGGAGGGAACAAGTGGAAGTTTTGTATTTTTACTTCCAAATGCCACCCCAGTGCTTCAGAACCTTGATCAAGACCGCATACAGCTACCTGGTATCTGGTCCCAGATCAGTATTTGCTGCAGCCTGCAGACAGAATGTCGTGCTGACTACTGCTGGTGCATAAAATGCACCGACGCTGTAAAGGAAGGGCAGAAGCCAGAAACTGCAAATGTCTGCTAGGGAATGGTTTTAAAGGATTTCCTGGGAAGCAATGAACACTAGAAAAATCATCCCTATAGGATAAGTTGGTGGAGGATTTGCCCACATTATGGATGAAGAGGAATGAAGGACACGGTGAAGGCCATCAAGAGGCAGCGAGAAACTGGAAGAATTTGTGCATCTCCAGAGGAAGAGAATGGAGACTCTGAAGCAGTATCTGCAGTGTGAACACCACTGAAAATTTCCCAAGTGTTTTGAACTGTCCAGACATTAAAGGGCAGAATTCCGAAACACGATCAGTGGGTGGAATGCAGCACTGACCACCTGTGTGATCCCAGAAGCAGTACAGACATTGAAGTATTTTTCCAAGTTGAGAGCGTGTTGTTTCCTTAGTGTTCTCTCCAAAACATTTGGCAAAACTTCAGCTATTAAGGACCCTCCCCCACTGTCTGCTGCTAATATGTAGCCATGGACATCATGGCTCCATGGTCCGGGATCCCAGAAGCAGAGGTCTGCCTTCAGACACTGTCACAAAAGCCACTGGCAGCCTGATGCCCGGTCACAGCATTCCTTCCCACACTTCACCGCATTGCAAGGCTGAGTGTAGTGCTATCCATGGGGAGAACTCAATCTCATAACTAATCACTGGAGTGTGACGTTTCTGTTCATCTCTTACTGTGGCTGATTTGTTGCTGTGGTTTGAATGAGAGACGGCCACCATAGGCTCATATGTTTGATCACATTCTCGGTCAGTGGAGCTGTCCAGGAAGGTTGTGGAAACTTGAGGAGGTGGGCTTCCTGTGGGAAGTGAGTCATGAGGGGTGGGCCTTGAGGATATAGCCTGCACTCACATTTCTGTGTGTGTGTGGCTTCCAGAGTGTGCGTGCAATGTGACCAGCCAGTCTCCTGCCACCAGGCCTTCCCTGCCATGATAGACTGGGACCCTCTCAAACTGTAAGCCAAAATAGACCATTTAGTCTGTTAAGTTGCTTTTGTTGGGGTATTTTATTACAGCAATGAGAAAGTAATTAAAACTTTTATGAGTTAAATTTTATTATCATAAACACAAAAGGAGAAAAATAGTCTGTATATTAAACTGTCAAGCATTATCTAGTTTCTGGATCTATTGAAGGGGCTCTTGCAGTCCTTACAGCTGGCAGGTATATTAGAAGATAGAGAATTCAGTAGCCCTTTCAAAGGAAGTCATCAATAACCAAACTTCCTTCTTCTAGGTCCAATCTCCTAAAGGTTCCCACATCTGCAAGAAGTATCTCAGGCTAGGCACCAAGTCTTCAGCATGTGAACCTTTGCAGGAGTTAGGTTCCAACTAACTATAATGTTGAACTACTATATATAGACCTTCCCATGAGTTCATCCTTGTCTTTGAACAGGTATGACTTTTTTCCCATTTTCAAACTGGCCATCTTACTGTTGCATTTTTTCCCCTCATTCTACATGGCATCTTTGTTGGATACATGCTTTGCAAACATCTAGCCTATTCTGGATTTTACATTTTTGGGACAGAATCTTTGGAAAGGTATGGATGTTATTTTAGTGAAGTCAAATTTCCTTTTCTTTTGTAGTTTGTACTTTTAATCACTTTACTTTGTATTGATTTCTCTGAGCAATGTTTGTAGCTGCCAGTATAGTTTGCATGCTGTATATGTACACACATATATACTGATAATTTGTCAAATATGACAAGTATTTCATAATTGATGCTATTATAAATAGTATTTTTGTTTTTGAGACAGGATTTCAGAGCCCACGCTGGCCTCAAATTTGCTATGTAGTGAATGAGCTTGCACTTTGGACTCTCCTACCTCCACTTCCTATGCATCAGGATTAACAGACCCAAATTAATTAATTACAAACTTTATTTGGTTCCTGAATTTTGTGCATGCCAGGCCAGCACTCTGCCAACTCAGCTACATCCCCTGATGAATGTGCTTGGCTCTTTGTAGTTTTTGTAGACACTATTTAGATATCTTAGGACTTTTTTATATGTCCTGCCTACCATGTCATCTGTGAACATCTTCCTTTCTTTATAATCTGTAGGTGTCCTGATTACGTTGGTGTTATCTCCAGGACACTGGAAAAAGCAGCAAGCAGAAATCCATGTTCTTATTTCCTTTAGGAAGGAAACTTAAGTCCACCACTCCCCAGGGGCCTTTATCCTTTCTGTTCCTTGTCTGCAGAAACTGTATGGGAATGGGTGACCAGTTCTCTCGTAGGTGCTTTTCTTCCACATCAAGACATTTTCCCTTGTAGTCTGATGATATAAGGACTTACATTGTTATTCACATGTTACTTTAATCCTATATTCCTAGTATATGGTCCACTTGGTTACAATTCATTGCTTTTGGATTTGTTGAGCTTGATTTGCTAACTTGTAACTTTTTCATCATTGCTCACTAAGTAGGATTCCTTAGCTCATTCTCCCTCTACCCGTTTCCCCTCTCTCACTTTGGGAACAGGTTGTGCTCTCTGAAGAGGGACAATTTCCCCTGCATTCCAGTATTTTAGAACAGCTTGTGTAGAACTGGTACTGTTTCTTCCAGAAGTGCTTGATAGAACTTATCGCTGAATCCATCTGGACCCAATGGCTCATTTGTGGTAGGCTTTAAACTAAATTTCACTTTCACAATTAGGTATTAGACTATGAGTAATCAGATAGAGGTTTCCCGTGAGCTTAGATAACTCTATGGATTGAATATTTGTGATCCCCCCACCTTCCCGATGCAACCAAATAAATTCTTGTTGAAGTCCTAATTACCAAGAAATGTTAGTGGACATGGACTGTCAAGCAAGGTTAAGTGAGGTCATAAGAATGGGCCCTGATGCTATAGGATTAGCGACACAGAGAGCTCACCTCCACTGTCGCCTCATGAGGAAATCCTATCTGCAACCAACGAGAAGCCACACTAGAAATCATGACTTTGGACCTGTAGCACCTATGACACTGAGAAAATGGATTCTGTAGTTGATGTCACTCTTACGTCTGTTATGGCAACCTAGCACAGGTAAGTTTTACTCCAGAAAACGGCAGTTTTAATTATTTTGGCATGAACTGTTTATATTTCCTTATAATCCATTAGATGACGTGACCGTCAGATACAGTGAATCATCCTCATTCCCAATATTTCTAATTTTATCTTAAGTACCTGTTAGTCTAGCTACAGATTTATCAGTCAGTATTGCTGATATCATTAAATAACCAACCCTTGGATTCTCCAATTTTGTTTACAATAATTTCTGTTATTTAGAAAAATAATTTTCTTTCTGATAGTTTGAATTCACTTCTGTTTCAAGGCAGAGGCTTAAGTTACTGAGTTGTTCATAATGTAGTAAATTGTATTTTAGCAAATGATGGCTCCCCCTGTTTTTGCTTGGCTCCAGCCTCTCCATCCCCACCCTGCTGGCTCCTGGAAGGCTGAGGAGTCACAGCACCCACTGTTGTCAGCCCATCTCGGCTGGAGCAGTAGTCTCAACTGGCTGTTCCTCACCGTTAGAAAACCATCCGTTCAATACTTTGTCTGGTGGTGGTGTTAAAGGTAGATCTGCTTCCTTCCCTTTCATCCCAGACAGGAGTCAGACCATTGCTTTCTGGCGCATGTCTTCTAAGTATATGCTCTGGGTTGAAGGTGTTTTGATGAAAGTTCAGTTCCCAGGATGGTAGTGAGGACAAACTGTGGCCTTAGGAGGTCCTTAGGTTGCCAAGGGCTCTTACAGATTACGGTAACTTTCTAACGAGGGTTGCTTGGAAGTCTGAGCTCGGCCTCATCGACTGCCTGGCATTGGTCTCCAGACGCAACGTCTTCCCCCTTCCTCGCATGTGCTCCTGCCGTTGTCTGTCTCCCTCAGATGGCCCAGATACCGAGAAGAGTGCGAATGAAGACAACAGACTGTACGCTGCAGGTACATAATACAAATTTAATAGTACAAAATAAAATACAAAAATCAACTATTTAGTTCTGGATGTTAGAAATAATATACATAATAAAGTCAATACAGTACTAATAGTGCTGCAAGGTAAGAATCCACGTTCCAGATGACAGATTATGCCCATCAGGTTGACTGGTATACTAAGAAGCACACATTTCTGCTATTATTAGAAACATTCGGACTCTAGACAATGAAGCCATGTATACTTGGCATATTCTGAAACTATAACTGTTCCCATACATAGTTTCACATAACTGAAACTATGTGACCATTACTGTAATGACCTGGTTCCATCCTCGTACTGAAAATGATAGGCAAACATTTCCCCATACTAGTTACCAAACTGTCAGGGTGCTGAAAACAAAGACTCCCCTCCTTGTCAGCAGGTGACACTGAGGCACATATACGAGAGGGGCTAAAAACCAAAAGGGCAATTTTATGCTATTTGCTAGGTCCACGTTTAAATTTATAGCCTGATTTTTAGACACACTATTTCTGGTCTATAAAGAGAAGAAATTAAGGAACTTTTAAGTGTCAGGAAATATGGCTTCACTATTCCTTCATAATCAAATCTTTCAATGATTTTTAGGATTATTTTCACAGTCTGTTTCCACCGGGCTAGCTCAGGAGATTCAGTGGTTGGTTGAAAAATGACTTGAGAATACAACTTCAAGGTTAAAATTTCATCTTCCAAATGTAGAGATTTGATTAGAGCCCTTGACAAGAATTATTTAATGCAAACCTGCTAGCCAGGATGAAAAACCTAGACGGAAAAAAAGTCATGCTAAAACTGAAATGAAACCCCCCAGTGGTAGGCCTTTTACGATACAGACAACTCCTTCCACAGAAAGACTGCTGCTAAAATTAGTTCCTTACTTTGTGGTGAATTTCAACACTATTAATTCCAGTTCTGAGTCAAAGCTTTGGTGGACTGATTTAAAGACATATACATTCTATAGGAGCCTATAGGAGTCAGCTATTGAATTCAATAAACAAAATAAAGTAGATAAAATGTAAGAAAAAACACACTTCTCAAATTTTTTTCATGCAATAAGCATGCCTGTCTTAAATCTGGCATTTCTCATAAATAATCTTTATTTCCTAGGAAGCTTGTATTATGAGCCAAGTTCAAATGTTTTCATATAGTTGAATATTAAAGAATGTCCTGAGGATTATTCATCATTATCTGTAAAAAAAAAAAACAGAAAAAAATTAATTCACTTTATTGTAATTCAAGCAGTATCTAGCTTTTTAAAAAGCATTTTCCTCTCTAAAGATCATTAATTCAGTTTTAAATGTAATTTTATTATAATAGTGCATATTCATTGTATGACATCCAGGCATACAATGAATAAAGGTAAGTAAAAACAAAGAATAAAGGTAAGTAAAAACTATCAAAGACAACCAGTGTTACAAATAAGCATAAATCCTCAGATTGCCTTCTGAAGCACAAATATCTCTAAGACAATCAGACCATGATGCAGAATTGTGACGTGAGCGTCCCCCATAAGGCACAGACTAGACAGGAGAATAGAGAAGTGCGCCTGGTAAGAAGCAGCAGGACTGGAAATGCTTGAGGCAGTCTCTGTGGGGGTGCCAGGCACCACTAAGAAGGTTTCACCTTTTCTACATGGTAAAAACCTCACAATAAAATGCACGTCAGAGTCAATGTCTGCACACCATTCCATTTTATGAGTATGGCACAATTTCTTATGTAAAACCACAAGAATGTCTATTCTTAAAAAACATTGTTGAATGAATTGATTGTTGAAACATTGATTTGCCTAACACTGCCAAACAGCCCTCTTTCTACCCCAGTAAATCCAAGGCATCATGTCAAACACTACACTCTGTGTAGACCCCACTGTCTGCTACTCCCTCGCTGCTGACGATGTCTGTAATGTTTTCCACGATCAGCAAACCGTGGAAATGTTTTAAAGATTTCCGTGTTAGTTACCGGTCATCACTCACTGTCCCTCCTGCAATGTTCTGCAGACCTTTTTTTTTTTTTTTTTGGTTTTTCGAGACAGGGTTTCCCTGTAGTTTCTAGAGCCTGTCCTGGATCTAGCTCTTGTAGACCAGGTTGGTCTCGAACTCAGAGATCCGCCTGCCTCTGCCTCCCGAGTGCTGGGATTAAAGGCGTGCGCCACCACCGCCCGGTTCTGCAGACCTTTATACAGGATGTGCATACTGATCCAAGACAAATTGCCATTCATCTTTGAAAATCCAGTTTTGAAGTCGTCTCCTTAAGGACCACTCCCACCCTGCCTCCCACCAGTACTTCATGCAACTTGAATGTATTTTCATTGCTTCCAATGTCACACACCACTCTCTATTATAACTTATTCGCTTTTACAGCTATAAAGTGCTTCAGAGAATCAGGAAAGCAATGAACACACATATACCTACCTAGCATTAACAGCGTTAACTTTTAGTCCTACTGGTTTTGGTATTTAAGAGCATATTACAGGCTGTACACTTTCCCACTTCAGTGACCTTCTTTTCTAGGGACATTTTTCAGAACACCCAAATTAATGTATATTCTTGTTGCTTATACTTTTTCGCCTTTATTAAATGTATGCAGAATAAGCTTGTTTTAGATGTTATATAAATGGTATCACACATGATTTATTTAACTTAGATTTGAGGGCATATGCATATTCATAGCTAAAGATTTGGTTCATTCATTTGAACAGCTGTATAGAATTTCATTACATAAATACAATATAACATTCCATCTGAAATGGATGAGAAGGGAAGATATATTGAAGGAAACCACGTGCTTAGTTGCTGATAATCAATGGGAGGTCATGGTGGTCTCTGCCAACGACCATTGGCCATACTGCATTCATTCAATTCTCCTTGTGAAGGAACTCTTAGAACCGTTCTAAATAACTTACAAAATTACTACCTCTGTTTGACCTATGACTTTTCAAAGAGCTTTATATAGACTAGTTAGTGTTAATTTTACCACTGGAGAGAGTTACTAAAGCTCACAAAACCTACACTGCAACAGTATCAGGAGAGCTGACTGGTTGGGTTCGGTTTGGGGAAACTTGACAATTTCCAGGGAAATTAATCTGAAATGAGATTAGAAGGATCATTTTACAAAGTTAAAGTCTTGCTTGTGGTGTGGGTATATGCATGCATGCAGATGCTCTGTCTATGTGGACATGAGCACAGACCATGGACTGATGGTGGGGTGTTTCCCTCAATCTCTTTACCTCACTTTCTTCTTTTTAATATGCCCCTTACTGGTTTCTCATTATTTAGGATGACCTGAATAAAATTTTGCCATAAAAAATAAAAGTGTGCAGGCATCATGTATATGACACGATTTTATTATCTCCTAGATAATATCTAAAACCCCAACTTTTTATATATAGGACAGCATGATTTGAGATCCATTTGCTCTCATTATTCTAAACACAATCACTGTCTAGTATTAATTGTCTAATGTTTAACACAGCATCTTAGCTTTTGCTTAATGTATTTTTCATGTGTTTATTCACTGGCTACGTTAGTAAGCTAAAGTGTGCTATACAATATACTAAGCAGTTTGCTAAGGTTGGTAGGGTATTCTATCTTGTCCTTTGCTCTTTGCAAAGGCAGTCACTTGACTGTGAAACTGCTTTACCTTTTCTCTCCAGCTTGGCTCTGGGACAGGGAACTTTGTGGTTTCACAAATGTTTCCACTGCACACCAGAGTAAAACTGACCACGTTTCTTGAGGGCTACGCGGCCCAGCCCAGTGTTTGGTCCTCGTAGGTGAATAGGCCTCATAAGACAGGCACCCTTAGCAACCACTTAGCTGCGCTAATCCTACCTTGTGGCCCAGCTGATTGTTACAGCTCTCCACTGAAAGGGCAAAGCAAAAGAAAAGCTTTTCAGACACTTGACAAGGAACACTACAGTCTGAGCATACTGCTGCCGAATCCGGTGAAAAGTCCATTCAAACAAGACTGTGGAGAGCTTCCTGAAGGACCAGTCTGAATGAGAACAGAACTGGCTAGATCTCGCCACAGATCTACTAAAATAGAATCATTCTCTAGTCTTGTGCCATTCTAGATCACACAATGATATGAAAAATAATCTATGGAATCCAAATGTTGCAAAATTACAGGCCATTCCTCACTTCAGTAAAGTATAGCTGGAGTTTTCGAGCTCAGGGAAATCAAGAATCTGTAAATTCCAGATGCTTGCTAAAGTAGAGACTCTCATCTTAATGATGAAGTCATCGGTTATCATTTCAGAAAATAAAGCACCTATTATATAGTAATACACTGGAAGGAAAGTTCCGAAGTCTTAACAAGTTAACTCAGTTGACTAAGTGTTAACCCTTAGTCTGTACTGAGATCTATAGACCTCATGTGCCAGGGAGACATGAAATCTTTCCTCCCTTAGAGGAGTCAAGATTAAAGTGAATTTGAAGGAACTAGCATGGTGATTGAGGAAAGGCAGGAGGGGGCATGTGTCTGAGGCTATCCTAGAGTACAGCAAGATCTCGTCTCAAACAAGAACAAGACCAAGACAAAACATGTCACTGAGCACGGTTTCCACACCACAGACTGCTGTCCTCTAAGGAGTTAAGTGTGCTTTGCCCTAGGGACTCTGATTCTGCTAACCAGGGTTCCTGCTTCACTGTCAAGTTTCCAGAATGAAGACCTTCTGAACATTATCGTATTTTTACCCCATCCCTTGTTTTGTGCTTGTTTATATAACATGCTGCTTTCACAAATATTTTTAGTAATTATTTTTATTTTATAAAGTGGATGTATTTTTAAAAATTATCTTAATTATTTTTAACAAGAGGGAATATAAATGTATTTTAAGAAAAATTATATTGCTAAAATTAAACAATTAAAATTTAAAATCCCCAATTTTGGTCTATGAATTAAATCTTTAAAGTAATTATATTAATTTTGACAACCATGTTAGAAATAAATTCTTGTTCAGAATTTTACATTTTCTTCCTCTACAAAGAAATTTAATGGATTGATGAGAATTATTTTAATTTCTACAGATATTGAATTTTCAATTAGGAGACTTAAATTTTTTTTTTTTTTTTTTGGTTTTTCGAGACAGGGTTTCCCTGTAGTTTTTAGAGCCTGTCCTGGAACTAGCTCTTGTAGACCAGGCTGGCCTCGAACTCAGAGATCCGCCTGCCTCCGCCTCCCGAGTGCTGGGATTAAAGGCGTGCGCCACCACCGCCCGGCTTAAAATTTTTTATTTAAGGGTTGGAGAGATGGTTCAGTGGGTAAGAACACTGGTTGCTACTGCAGAGGCCCAGGTTCAGTTCCCAGCACTAACATGATGGCTCACAACCATTTGTAATGCAATGTACACTATAAAGGTGTATATACATACATGCAGGCAAAATGCACACATTAATAAATAAAGCATTAAAAATTCATTCCAATGTCACTTATGAACTAAAAGACAGTGACTCAAAGACTCTAAGGCAACAAAATCTTGTGACAGGGCAGAGTAAATTTTAGAGCTACTTCACAGTATCAGACAGAGTCCAGTACAGACTGCCTCAAATGATGAGCGTGCCTTATCTTACATCTGTCATCTTGTTTTTTTTCTCACATTTGCTTAAAATATGAAGCCATAAGAAAAACTTTACCTTCCTGATAGGCTCCATCTGCCATGACTAAATGCAGAATCTTGGCGTAGAGATGCTGATGCTCATTGCCCAACACAGTCTCAATCATTGCTGAACAAATCTCAATGTTTTCGTCTTCATCCTCATGAATAGCCTATGCCAAATTACCAGATGTAAGTTAATACGGAAGCTGCTAAAGAAAAGAAGCAATCAACAATAGCCTGTGAGCCATAGCGATGTCTAGCACAGCAAGCTCTCCCTAATGGACAAGAGTGGCACTTACATCTCAGTGGCAACCATGAGCCATGTAATTAGATTCAAGGCATCTTCACCAGAAGGGGGATCATGCCTTTACTATAAACCTAGCCACTCTATGCAGCTGGTGAGGTCAGGGATTTTAGAAGAAAAACCGCTACTGCTACTTTGATTCCTAACTACATCGTACCATTATACCCAAAGTTAGGTGTAGATCTCTCCCTTCGACAAAGCTTATCTTTACAATAGCATGAGGTCATCGCAGAAAGCTAAAACTGGTTAAGATGCAGAGAACAAATTATCATGGGCAGCCTAGCTCTACATGATACATCTGTGTATATGCGTATTAATACCAATGGTTAAAGAACAGGCCGTGCATTTGGGAGGGGCTCATACAGGACAAGTAGGAGGAAGAGAGGGAGAAATGATGCAGTCAAATTTACATACCTTTACTTTCTCATAAACCTCAAATAACTTCTCCAAGCCCATTTCCTGCTCCAGGTGAAGTCTGAGCTCCTCTAAACGGCTGAAGACGCTGTCGCACTCACACTCACTGGCAGTGTCGCCGTCACTGTTGTCTGAAGGACACGCTGTGATCACAAGTCATTCTTACACTAGCAGACTGCCACCAACGACAGTGAATTAGCTTCTTGTATTCTTCTACGCTCAACACAAGCAGCCATCGCTATGGCATCTGCCATCAGAACACTTACAATGCTCTTACCCAAGAATCTTACTTTGAGAATTGTTTCTTTTAAAGATTTAGATAGTAAATCAGATTACAAAGAAAGATTCCCAGAAACACTACTATTTAAATGCTAGTTTGGAAACAAATGGAAAAAGCATATTTCCATGTTCTGAACTGAAACAACCAAATCTAGGATAAAGGATAAACATGGACTATAACAACAAAAGACAGGCAGAACAGATGAGTCAGGAAGCACACTAAGATATTGACTTTATTACTAGAAAAACAAGTCAAGAAATGGAGAGGAAAAAGCAGAGTCGCCGCTGCGACAACAGGAAGAAATGAAGACCTGCAGTGCTTTGTGTGGAACACACGCAGTGAACACATGCCAGAAGACGGGCGCACACGCCAGCTTAAGCTGGCGATGGCCACACTGCAGTCAGAAAAAGACCCCTTACTGGAGGATGGGGAGAGCTTGGGGGGATGGAATGCTTGGGATATAGGAAGGGTGGATATGGGAGCAGGGAAGCATATATCCTAATTAAGGGAGCTATCTTAGGATTATTAAGAGACTTGACTCTAGAGGGGTTCCCAGGTATCCAGGGAGATGCCCCCAGCTAGTTACGTGGGCAGCTGAGGAGAGGGAGCCGGAAAAGGCCAGATCCTATAGCCATACTGATGATTATCTTGCATATCACCATAGAATCTTCATCTGGCGATGGATGGAGATAGAGACAGAGCCCCACATTGGAGCACCGGACTGAGCTCCCAAGGTCCTGACGAGGAGCAGAAGGAGGGAGAACATGAGAAAGAAAGTCAGGACCGTGAGGGAACCTTCATCTGGCGATGGATGGAGATAGAGACAGGGCCACACACTGGTGCACTGCACTGAGCTCCCAAGGTCCAAATGAGGAGCAGAAGGAGGGAGAACATGAGCAAGGAAGTCTGGACTGCGAGGAGTGCTCCCACCCACTGAGATGGTGGGGCTGATCTATTCGGAGCTTACCAAGCCCAGCTGGACTGGGACTGAAAAAGCATGAGATAAAACCGGACTCCCTGAACATGGCGGACAATGAGGGCTGCTGAGAAGCCAAGGACAATGGCACTGGATTTGGATCCTACTACACATACTGGCTTTGGGGGGGTCTAGCCTGATTGGATGCTCACCTTCCTAGACCTGGATGGAGGGGGGAGGAACTTGGACTTCCCACAGGGCAGGGAACCCTTACTGCTCTCTGGACAGGAGAGGGAGAGGGAGTGGAGGGGGGAGGGGGGTAAATAGGAGGTGGGAAGGAGGCGGAAATTTTTAATAAAAATTAAAAAAAAAAGACCCCTCACTAGATGTCTGAGCACAGAGAAAGAAGCAGGCCCACAGCCAAGACCATGCACCTGAGTGCCACTCCTCGTTCAGGGCACTGTCGCTGCTGGGGTTGTCATCCTCTTCGGCGGCGTCTGTCCCCCTTGCCGCCCGCTCCACATCGCTGCTCTTCAAGGCCGACTCGTCCTCCTCGCTGTACTCATCAGCCGGCTGCTCCCTGAGCAGCTGCTCCATTGAGGCCTGAAGCTCTTGTAAATCTGTGTCAGTTTCTTCAAACACACTGGAGCATAAAGGGTTAAAGAGAATGCTGCCTAACCTTGAACGTATTCTGGAATGGGACTTCAACTCAACACATGCATGTGCCTTCTCTCCCACTTAAAGGTAGTAACCATAGATAAAAAGAAGTCTCAATAAGCCTATACAGAGTTAACTAAGGAAATGAGGATCAATACAACTGAGAAATAGAGAACATGAGGGGTTTTCTACAATTCATAAACTAGAAGACGATTTGCTTAAATTGGTCCCAATTTGCCAAAGAGAATCATGTACCTATTAGCATCAATCACTGCCTGAACTTTGAAATGATGTTCTGTGTCCCAACTATAACTGGACAATATAAGAAAACAAAAATGTTTATCATTTGTTTTCTCAAAGTGAATACTCAAATATTTAAAAGAAATTTTGAAAAAACAGATTCATCCCAATCTTCATATGGCTACTAGCTGGGCACTTACTACATGCAAAGACTTCCACGTGCATTTGCACTTATAGGGATAAGAGTCAAGGTCTTGTATAGTGTCTGCATAAAGTGAATACAATGGCCAACAGAAACTTTGTGCATATTCTTGAAAACATTTCTAAATATGTAAGTATATTTTTCCAAGAATAAATCAACTACCATAATCCTAACAGGAGAATCTTGTCTTCAAAGCATAAAAATCCTATCTTTGTGAGATTTAAAATATAGAAAAAAAATGAATTCATATAGTAAGACCTTAATATTTATACAGCACATTAGTTTACTAAGCAGTTTCAACCAATTTTTAAATTCTATCCAAATGAAAGTCATGTTAGAGACATGAAAAGTGTAAATCCAAGTATGACATGGCTCAAAGCCTCCCCAACGCGCAGCAGACAGAGCTTGAGCTCTTGCACAGTAACTCGGGAACATGCTCAAGGCTGCTCTCTGAGGACAGAGAGTCGGGAAGTGTGGGGCATCTGCTGAGGGATGGTCCTAAACACAGGTCTCATCTACCAGAAGTGCAATCTAAGTTAGGGACAGCTCATGATGACTTCCCCGAAAGATTACACTCAACTCCCAATACAAACACTAGCTAAGACCTTGAAGGCATTTTACATTACTGGAAAAAGAAAACAATCATTTTCACAGAAATACCTTTATTTTGTACTTAGTACACTGACTAGCAATTGGGCTTTGTGGAGCTGACTATTGACCCCACCTGTGAGCATGAGTAAATACTGGGCGAGGCATGTTGGAGGCAGCGAGTGAGACTGGCCTGACTGCCACCCTAAGGAAAGCCTGAGAAGATTTCATAGTTTATGAAATCAGCATTCAAAAACCTGTGTCAGATAATCTGAAATCTGGTCCCAAATTTAGTTTTTAGTTTGCTTTCCCATTATAAAATCTTGATAAATATATAAACCAAAATCAGTTTTCAATGACAAACAACTAGTAAATCTGGAATAGTACTTTAGGAATAATTCGGTTACAGCTGGCTCAGTTAAAAACTGTTCATTTTACTTCTATTTGGGAAAAACCCTCCACAAAATCCATTACCTAGCAATTTGCAACCACACAGGTGCTGAACATTGTGTCCACCCATGAGAACACTAAAGCATGACGAAAGGGACCCCTCCCAGCCACTCACAGGTCTCCATGAGGACTGATGAGAACAGACAGCTTGTTAGGAACTTGAAAAGCAACAATGCCAGGTGCAGCAATCCCGACTCAAACTGGGCCTCACCTGTGCTAAGCTCCTCTACCCCAGAGCTACAGCCCTGCATCCCCAGCACTAGACCCCTACACGACACTTTTCCTAGCACTTCATGACAGGATACTTAGGTTTTAGCGCCTCCACGTTAGTGATACTTGTCTGACATGCTTGGAAGGCTAAAACTGAAGAGGTCAAGAATGATTTTTATCTGAGGCTTGGCCAACACTTCCCTTAACTTGCAGAAACATCGTTACACTTCCTTCCTGAGTTCTATAGCGCACATGAATCGCAAGATAGGAATTTTGTGACAACAATGAAGTCACACACAACACACACTCTCTATCTCATGGTTACCCTGCCCCCCACTCCCACATATATCACACAAATAACTACTCTACCTTACCACTGACACAGCCTAAAATGAAACATGTCACAAGGCAGGTATGAGACTTTCAGGCATTTTCCTGAGAAAATGCAGAGTATTTAATACTTCCCAATTTCCCATCTCATTCCTAGTATAATGGAGATTGTAGTCCTTATCCTGTGAGAATTAATTTAATCACTATTTAGTAATCTCTTACTATAGTCACATCAGTGTACTAGATGGATGTCAATGGGGAAAAAAGACAGTGAACACAAATATAAATGTTTTATATTCATCAGATGAGGTGGTAAATATTTAGAAGCAGATATCTAGAATCAAGAGGCCAACTGTATTTGACCAAGTTATAAGAGCTTGAAGGGTGATGAGAAGCCAGCTGTAGGCCATGCTCTCTGGACTCTTCACAAGATCAGACATCACAGCGACACCGGTATTTGTTAACGGCTTTGTACTCACGTGTCTTCGGAATCTTTACTGTGCTCATCTTCAAGCTCCTCTATCTCCAGACTGTCCTGATGAACATCTCCTACAGTGGGAACGTCCATCAGGGTTCTGAACAGCTTGGAAAGATCTGGAAGTGAACACGTCCTCAGCATCTACAAAGAGGTTGACAGATTGCTTTTTAGGAGGAAGAGAATTAAAAGCAGAAGGACAAAAATCAGAAATAATACACTATTTAAATTATGTATTTAAAGGATTCAAAGGTGACTTGCCTGAGGTTAGAAACTAATTTTCTTAAAATATGGCGCATATAAGCAACATTAAATGAACTCAACACACATATGTATCTGTATGTGCCAATAATAATAATAATAAAGAGATCATGAATTTGGGGGGATGTGGGAGTACATGGAAGGAGCTGGAGGGGGATGGAGGGACGGCAATGATGCAAATAGAATACTCATAAGAAACTGTCAAAAAATTTTAAATTAAAAATTCAGCTTTAGATACTTTTTACAAAAAAAAAAACTAAACTTGCAAGTGATGACTGGCTTTAGCACAGAAACCGTGTCGGTCACCTTTTAAAGAGTGGGAGTGGTTACTGCACATGGCACATGTGCAGACACACGTGGCCTGGAAAAGTAAGTCTGCTGGGAATCAGGCAGTGTGAGAAGTGCACACTTGTTCTCCCACCCATCCTGTAGTTCTCCCACCTCACCGGGGTCAACTCTCCCTGTGCAGACTTGCTGAAACAGAATTGTCTGTTGGACTGTGCTGAGCCACTATCATGCACAATCGGAAACCTGCACACCACTTGCTCCTAGGCGTTGCTGCTAGCTATGTGGTTTGTTAAACCAGGGACCTTCCATCAGCGTAAAGACAGCCCTGACTTTGCATCCCCGAGAACAGGGCTGAGTGGGGCCAAACAGAAGGCTGTAAGGACAAGCTCTGAATCATTTATAACAACACTGAGAAAGAACTCAGCCAACTGTGCTAAGAAAAAACACATACAGTGGAGGTGTTGACATTTAGATCAGTGTTGGACAAGAGCAGGAATACTAGGAAGAGTCTCTACTAGCCAGCCTTTCAACAATTAGAATGTGACAGTCAGGTCACGAGACAAGTAACTGTAAACACAAAACCACAAGTTTTTAAAGGATCTGATAGTGGAATCTGAGTACCAGGCCCTGAAAATAACTAGCTGTTAAGAGGGAAGGCTCTGAAGAAAATGCAGTGCTTAACATATTAATGAAAATTTGCATATCCGGTCAATCTTATTAGTGCAACCTTTTCAGAATAAAGGATATGTTCCTATTATTTGGACATAGTTCATATATTACAGCAATTGATTATAAGTTACAAACCGGTGAAACTGGCAAAAAATGGTTAAAAACAACAACAAAAACAACAAAACAAACCCCACTTGCTACAGCACTGACTGACAGCAGCGGTGCTGCTGAGGCATCTCTCCCAGCAACTCCCACTGCCACCAGTGCTGAGGCTGGCTGCAGCTGCACCCACATGCAGCTCCGGACTTACTGAGATTTGGTGTATATATATATATACACACATATATATATATATGTGTGTGTGTGTGTGTGTGTGTGTGTGTGTGTGTGTGTGTGTGTGTGTATATAATAAGCCAGAAGATATAAAGTAGGCATCTTGCAATAATCTACTCAGGTTGATTGCTAATCAACAAAAATGAACAGAATAAATTAATTATATACTTATACTTGAGAATGTCATACATATATTTAGGCTGAGAAAACTTTAGCTTATCCAAAGAAACACATCTCAATTTTAGTTTATACCTTTTAGTAGTTAAAAAACCTCCCCAATACTTAGGCCAGGATGTAAACCTTCTGCTTCTGTTGACCAAATTCTACAGTTCCATGTATGTGCCATTATGCTTATTAATATAACTTTATATCCTATCATGAAATAATTCCATTAGGACAGTATTTCAAGAGGTCATGTAATTTGACACCCTTAGCACTTCTCAAGGATAATACTCATTTACTGGTGTATTTGTAGGACACAACTTTGTGTCGACAGAACTCCTTGCAGGCCTCCTTCACAGACTGCATGCATCTGTGTGGATGCTGTCCGGGCTGGGCTCAAGGTAACAGTCTTCCTGCCTTGCCCTCTGCAGCACGTGGAATTGCGGTTACGTGCTGCCACTGCAGTCTGGCTTTAGGTTTTAAATGGATCTTCATCTTTCTCCGCAGGAAAACATTATATCAGAACATTTCTGTTCTCATCTGCTGGTGCTAAGGCCGTGAGCACGTTAAACCCAGATTAAATCCCTGAGGTATAGTCCTAGATCCCTTCATTTCTCTGTTTTGATTCTCTTGGCTTTTTTATGTTGCTTACAGTATATTTTATTGTCTTATCTCCGATGGAAAGAAATCCTAAACAGACCAGGTGATCCATAGCACTGCTTGAGAGCTTACTTCAGGTATGGATTTCTCCTCAACTCTTCATACCAGAGTGCATCTGGCACTGTTATAAATTCAAACAAGAGCAATGCTTTAGGGAAGCTTACATTTCAAACACTATGTTTCCTTCACTTTTAGTATTAATTAGCTTTTTCCCCCTAAAAATAAGGGAATCACATAAAGCAGTGAATGAATTAAGTGTTAGTGTTACTACTGACTGCAATCAAATTCTACACCAAAAAATTCTTTTAATCCTTTTAGGTTTTAATATAAACTGTGAATTAGTAATCCTCTAGCTATACTAGGTAGTAGTTTGCTATGGGGGCGTTTTGTTCAGCTTCTGATTACTACTATAAATACTTCAACGTTGTTCCCGCAAAAACTTTTATAAATAACTGCTGACTTTATTTAAAAAGAGATATTATTTAAAAATGGATTTCAAAGTAAAAGATTGACATATACTCAGGAAAAAAAAACAGGTCTAACTTAAGAGTGTCCTGAAGCTAGAGCTCAAACGGATGAAGCTCCAGCTGCATAACCTACGGCTGACTTGAGGGCTGTTCACTGCAGTAGAATCAGACACTTTTACTGTACCAGAAAGAGAACCGATGCTGTAGATGTCATCTCACTGACTCCTGCGCCTTCTCTCTCTCTCATGCAATCTTAAGGCTGAGAATTTGAAAAGGAGTTAAGACATAGTTGCCTACTGCACTCCTTTTGTTCTCATGGAATGAATTAACCCTGAAAACATTAGTAATTTAGGGAGGAAATAAACCAATAATTTTCCTTAACAGTCATTACAAATACAAAGTTTAGGTTTTTCTCTCTACAAGTTCTTGTAGGCATTGCTGCAATAGGAAAGCAGGTTTCTTGGGTGAAACCTCTGGGGAATAGCTTTGGTACCTAATGGCTACAGGAGTTCACTATATGACTGTGGACACGTTGCTCTTGTGTACGGGTGACAACAGTATTACGAGCACGAGATTATTATGACTATATGACTGTGGACACGTTGCTCTTGTGTACGGGTGACAACAGTATTACGAGCACGAGATTATTATGACTATATGACTGTGGACACGTTGCTCTTGTGTACGGGTGACAACAGTATTACGAGCACGAGATTATTATGACTATATGACTGTGGACACGTTGCTCTTGTGTACGGGTGACAACAGTATTACGAGCACGAGATTATTATGACTATATGACTGTGGACACGTTGCTCTTGTGTACGGGTGACAACAGTATTACGAGCACGAGATTATTATGACTATATGACTGTGGACACGTTGCTCTTGTGTACGGGTGACAACAGTATTACGAGTATGAGATTATTATGACTATATGACTTGTGGACACGTTGCTCTTGTGTACGGGTGACAACAGTATTACGAGCACGAGATTATTATGCTGCCGTTGCTGAAACAACACCGAGGACACTGCACGCATGGCTGGCAAGGCTGATTGTCCTATATGGATAATTAGTATTATACATTTATTAGCCATCTTCGTAAAATCAAAGTAGGCTGCATTACTCAAGAGATAACGGAAACACGGGCTGTTTTCTAATCCTAAATATATATTTGATTGAATTTTAGTGAGTTAGACTGTTCTAGTAACAGAAAATTAAGAATACTCCATATTACTCCAAAAATATGATCTTTTCCCCACAAACCAGGCATGGGCAAGATCGTAACTGGTACTTAAATCTGTTAGAGAGTAAAGAACAAAATTGTACTAGCAGCCCCGTCACAGTTTAACTGGATGCTGCCCACTGAAGCTCTTTTGTTGTCTCATCTGTTTTTGCAACTGTGTGTGACAAAGTGTTCATAATAACAGTTTATCATAAAGGCATCGAGACTCACACCTGACGCTCTCTGAAAGCACTGCTACTATTTCTAATAGCAAAGGAGGAGACATAAAGTGATTCAAACAGCCCAGAAAATGGCCAGGCCAACTATGCATGCCAAAAGCCTATCTTTATGAACTCTGTCCAGACACACGGAAGCAGTGGTGTGGCTACTCTGTATCTCAAATACTCCATATTGAAGAATTTTTTAGAATACTCTACTGGTAGAACACAAAATATCACTGGCAAATGACAAAACCCTTCTATAAAGAAGTTTAACTAGAAATTCCTCCACTTTCAACAAAGTGACTAGTTACTTGTCCAAGCCAGAGTCCTGGTGAAATTAGTCCATCTCTATCACAGTTATTAACCTTATCATCTCCTTACTTGCTATCTAAGTCATACAGACCTGTCAACCACCCATATATCTATGCCCTTGCAGGACCACAGTGTAACCACTGTTGTGAGCCACACTGTAAAATGGGCCTGTTAGAAAAGCAAGGGCTTTGTTCCTCTGATAATCCAGATTCTATAATTTACAAAAGCAAGATCATGAGGAAACTGTAACTTCAGTGTTGAGACTATCCATTTACTGTTATACCCACATTTTAAAACAAAACTACTGAACTTAATTACCTTAGGAAATCTGTTTCTCTGTTTACAGAAGAAACAGACTTGAAACCATCCCTCATTACTAAACCTAAAGGAGGCAGCAACTGTGGTGATGCACACCTGTCCCCGGCAAGCACAGACAGAGGAGCAGAAAGCTTGCAGCCTGAGTGGAAAACGAGTCCCTGTACAAAGAAACCTCCAGAAGAGAAATCTTTCCAGAGCCCAAACCAGGAAAAGCTTCCCCTAAACAACTCGTATTTCCCAGCCTCAGAAGTGCAGCACAGTTCATAACTCTCAGTTCACTTTGACTGTGACACAGATAATCTTTTACTTAACGTTAGCGACTACTGTAGCAGTTGCTAATGGCTCGCTGATGGATAATGCACAGTCTTAAATACAATTTATGTACTTGGGTATAATCTTCAACTTGTCTGGACCACTGTATAAGGAAATTGTGTGAAAGGCAGAACAGACTTGTGCTTGCTTCAGCCATCACTTACATCCCCACTGATGGACGACGGCCATTAAGATGTTACTTTCATTACCTGTCCTGTCTTACAATGATCAACTAAAACACTAATTGCTAACTGGGTGGGTGCATAACTGTACAATTCAGTTAACTAATAGTACATTTGAGTTTTGCAAAACGACCTATTTAAAGTACATTCGATCTATGCCTTAGTATTTCCTAACTCGTAGACTTCTGAAGATACATCTATTAAGCTGTGCGGTAGAGGATGGGAGACAAGCAAGGACATAGGAATAATCTAAGCCAACAAACACTTTGATCTCTTCAGACAGTGTGTTCCTTATTTGAAAAATATATATATACAATCTCCCCCTGTTCCATCCCCACACCCCTCCCCCAACAAAGCTCTAAGCCACACATTTGAAAACTGTTGATTAGGAACAAAAATGACTGCTATCCTAATTTATTCACACTTTGAGATTTTAACAAAGTTTTGTTTTTGTTTTTTTAAATGTGTGTGAATGCTTGCCTGCATATCATCTGTGTACCACATGTATACAGTAACTGCAAAGGCCAGAGGAGACCACTAGATTCCTTGGGACTGCGGTTACACAGAGTGAGCCACCATGTATGTGGGTTTTGGGAATCCAGCCGGGAAGAGCAGCTAGAGTTCTTAACTGGTGAGTCTCTGCTCCAGCCTCACCTCCTTCACAGGCCCAAGTACCTCGAGCACATTGTGCTGCTCCGTGCCAACTTGGTTTGCTTTAAATGCTCGTGAAGGTCCAGACCTTTCAAACTTCTGCACCAAACCTTCCTTTCTTAACCCTGATGCATACTCAAGCATCTCTTCTTTGCTGGCACACTATCCATTTTCATTTCTCCACTATAGAAACTGTCACAACTGTTTCCCAATTATTCACTCCCTCTCTTGGTTACAAACATCACATCATTATTATAAACATCGCACCTAGCGTACAGTACAGCTTGATGTGCGTCTACTGAATGGATGCTAATGATTTACTTAACTCAGTTTACAAACACCGTATCATTACTATAAACAGAGCACCTAGCATACACTACCGCTTGATAAGCATCGATTGAATTGATGCTAATGATTCACTTAACTCAGTTTAGGACCATGAAAGAGACAGATGTGCCAAACAACATTTGCAATAACATTCTTAAGATGAATACATAAAGTTTTCTGGAGAATTTCTCACACTGTGCACAAAGCAAGGCGAGGCCACAAAGGAATATTAGCATAAACTGAAGACAAATCTTTTTGTACTAACAGATCTTGCATTAAGTAACTATCATAGGTGAATAAATTCCTGATGTGAATATTTCTAGCATACACAACGCCTTTTAGAAACTAACTTTTTTATATGTATTGGATATTGAAAGATGAAGCACAATCAAGAATGTACTTCAGTTTATTTTTTTTCAGTTTGTTAACTAGTTTTATTTTCTTAAACTGATTTTATTGATACATGAAAACATAAAAATTGTACATATTAACAGGGTATCATGTAATTTTGACTGTACATCCTGTGTAATGTTTAATCATGTTAAATACAACCTGCTTACCCCTCATTACAGTAGAAATGTCAAATGCCTTCCTCAGAGCTTTGAAAAAATGTATATTATTATCTATAGGAATGTACTTTGAGGTCAATGAAATAAACAAAGCTTGTAGTGCACAATTACTGTCTTAGAGACTCTGCAACTGCTAAGAGTTCCTGTAATTCTCATCCTCCTTGGTGATGGCATCTAACACTTACTGAGTGCACGGCTAGAAAACACGCGGAACATAAGTGCGTCACTCACTTGGTCTCACTCTTTTGGTAATTCTATGGGCAAGAAACCATAACTATCCCTACTTTACATATGAGAAACTAAGGCACTTAAAAAACAACTAAAAGACTTGAGCTAGAATATGAATCAGCAGTCTCACTCATTACTATTTTAATTATGTTTGCATGTATATATTTAAATTTTTTAATTATATGTTTGTATGTGGGCAGGTACACATTTGGGTGCCATGGTGTACTACTGGAAGTAAGAGGATAACTTGCAGGAGTTGTTGGGTTTTTTTTTTATTTTTTTAACCATGTGGGTCCTGGGTACTGAACTTGGGTTGTCTGGCTTGGAGGTAATTACATATACTCATTGAATCATTTCACTGGCTCATATGTACATTTTTTAAAGGGAGGATTATTTATCTTGACGCATAGTTTCAGTCTACTATGGCAGGGAGGGCCATATGTCTGCTATTCACCCATTTACTTACCAAATATTTATCTATCATTCATTATATTCTAAGCCATGGGCTATAGCTATATGTGTGTGTGTGTGTGTGTGTGTGTGTGTGTGTGTGTGTATGTGTGTGTGTGTGTGTTGGTGTGTGTAAAATTTGTAAGTAAGGTTCTTAGCCTGAAGGTGATACTATTCTAGCAGAAGATAAACAAAAAATAAGATGAATTCTATGAATTATAAAATAAATACAAGGGTAACTTTGGATGGAAATTACTGTGCTCAAGGCTTGTGAAGATAACATTTGAGAAATGATACCTGAAAGTCAAAAATGAGTTAGAATTCGCTGGGCGGTGGTGGCGCACGCCTTTAATCCCAGCACTCGGGAGGCAGAGGCAGGCCGAGCTCTGTGAGCTCAAGGCCAGCCTGTCTACAAGAGCTGGTTCCAGGACAGCCTCCAAAGCTACAGAGAAACCCTATAAAAAATGAGTTAGAATTGAAAAGAACAAAGAGAAGCTCAATCTGGGTTAAGGCTAATAGAACGTACAAAGTCTCTAACATAGGAAGGGTTTGACTATCAAGGGGAAAGAGGATGAAAGCAACTGGGAGGTGAGTCAGAGAGGTGGTTAATGTCTTGTCAAATCTTACAGACCATGGTGAAGAAGGAATGCAATTTAATAGCATCAGAAAAATCTCAGGTCTTAAGCATAGTACTGATGTGATATTATAACTAACATTAAAAACGCTTCAGGTTTGAATTGGGCAAAGAAACAGAATGAGGAAGACTAATTAAAAACCAACTGGATGACATGGCTAGTGGGTGGACGAAATATACAAGTGACCAGCAGAAAGATTTGATTAATAAAACGTGTCACCACTTAAATAATAATTAAGGTCAGAGAGTATTTGTGGAGCAGTGCCAGTGGAAAGGCTCAAGAGATGGCCTTGACAAACTAACATTTATCTACTGAGGACTCCTGTTCTTATGAAAGACTATCAAGGGCTAGACTTAGCCTCCCACAAAACAACTGGAAAACTGGATGAAACATATAAAACAACTTAGACACTAAACAGCATGCAAGTAAGATAGTGATTCTGGGATGACAGAAACAAATGAGGTGTATCCAGCCACTAAACTGGTCTTCTGTCTGAAAGGACTTAGCTGAAGTCTGTGTGAACTTCCTGTACTAACAAAATGAAGATTGAGTTCCACTAGGCAAAAAGGATGCAAAACCCTGCAAGGTCTTACACGTACATGTAGAGTGAAACTCTCCACTTGATATGATACCTAACATTAAAAATGGCTCTGGTTTGAATTGGGACGGAAGGTTACAGATGGAAATGGAGTGAGGAAGATCGGTTAAGAAGGCTGAAGAATTCTCAAGGCTCATGCAGGTAGAGGAGACGACTGAACTTTGACCAGATGTGAAGAGTGTCTTCAATGAGAATCTGGGCATGCTGTGGACGCCACAGAAGGCCAGAGGTTAACAAGCTGAATTAGCTCTATGGTAAATAATTTTATATCTGCTCCAGTAAAGCTGAAAAAGCTTGAAAATGTAAAATGGATTGAGAGGTAACTGGACTATCTGAAAAAGCCCAACACATGTTAAAAGGATGACAACAGACCCCAGATACTCGCCATATGATATTTATGATGTCCAGCTTTAAACAATTATAGAACATATGAGGAGCAAAATGATAAGACCCTAAACTAGTAGGAAAACCAGTAGGTAAAAAACAGAAACTTTGAATGCTAAGGCAATACTTAAATGACTTTTTTATTGAATGAGAATGGCTTATCACTACAGAAAGGAAGACAGGCAAATTTGAACACATGACAAAATCTACTCCATGGAAAACCAAAATGATCGAAGGTTCAGTAACTTATGACATTGTATCAAGTAGTCTAATATGTATGTAACTGGACTCAGGAAGACAGTAGAAAGGGCACAAAACTAAGAGCTAAAGGTTTCAAGACTTGATGAGAACTATACCATCAAAAGACTCTGATGGGGGATTCCCCTCTGTATGCTATGAATATACTTTGTTATCACTGGCTAATAAAGATGCTACTTTGGCCTATGGCAGGGCAGAATACGGCAAGGTGGGAATTCCAAGTAGAGATAGAGGAGGAAAGAAGACAAAGGCATGTAGCTGCCGAAGGAGAGAGAGATGCTGAAACTTTATCAGTAAGCCACAGCCTTGTGGCAATACACAAATTAATAGAAACAGATAATTTAAGATGTAAGAACTAGCTAGGAATATGCCTAAGCTATTGGCCAAACAGTGTTGTAATTAATATAGTTTCTGTGTTATTATTTGGGTCAGAGAAGTTAGGAAATGAATAAGCAGTTTCCAAGAAGGACACACATACACCTGTGCTCTAAATTAGTTGAATACTAAAAGGAACACTAAATACAAGGGAATGAGGATTACTCTCTGACAAACTTGTCAAAAACAAGTGTAACCTTGAAGACAATAACCCTACATCTAGTAGATATATTCTTTAAAACTGAGTATGGAAAAAAGAAAAAAGCTATCAACAGCCTAGACAAGAAATGTTTGATTCTCAAAGTGGAAGAAAAAAGTACACAGAGGTAGGCAGGAAGATGGAAGCAGCAGTAACACTGTGAGGTTCTCAATTACACACCAACTTGTACAATATTACTGGAAGAGAATTTATGATAAGCTAAAGATTTATTTTGAAAGCAGAATGATCATTTAATTGTTTAAAAGAAGTATATGCAGAAGCTATAGTAGAAAGAGAAGATGAAATTCTAAAAACACTGAACCCCAAATAAAGGAAAAATAAAAACTTTGCTATTTTGTTTCTGTTTTGAACAAAAGTAATCAAGTAGAAAAACAAATAGCTGAATCACAGGTGCAAATCCAGTCACATTGATGACATCATATGGATGCTTATGTTAAAGAGATTTCATACTGGTTACAAAGTAAAACTTTGGCAGGGTAGATGGCTCAGTTGGTCCAGTGCTTGCTGTTCAAGTGTAAAAAATCTGAGTTTGGATTTCCAGAACCCAGGTTAGGCCAATAGGTTGTACTAATCTACAGCCCCTGTGGGAGGGAATGGGAGTCTTCCTGGGAGCTTCTGGGCCAGCCAAGTTGGCCTACCGTAGTAGCCAACAAGACACTTGTCTCAAGGTGGAAGATGACAACCAACCCCTGTGGGTGGTCCTGTGGCCTCCGCATGTGTATTCACACAAATACGTAGGCACACTCATATGCACAAAGATTTTTTTTTAAAAAAGCAAAACTGGACTCTTACTATGAGAAAACTACTTTAAATATAAAATAAAAGTAGTAAAGGATGTAAACATTTAAATTCAGTACAAAGGCTAAACTAAGAAAGAGGGAATGTCTGTATGAAAACCAGATACTATAGACTTCAGAGCAGGTAATGACTAGAAATAACAAGATTCACTTCATATGAATAAAGGTGTGGGTTCGAGAAGCCTAAGAATTCTTAATTTAAATGTAACTGAATGGCAATTTCATCATTCTTTTTAAGTACTTAATAAATAAATACAAAAACTGGCAAAGCTTTGAAGACTTATATATCACTATCAAAGGACATATCAAAATAGTATCATATCAATTCATCCAGAAGACGACAATACCACATTTTTATTCACTAGCAGAACTCTACAATGCATAGAATAAAAAGCTGACACAATTAAGAAATAGTACAAGTATAGATAAAAATTTCAACCTTCATTTAGCAATTGACAGCTCAAGTATACAAAAAATCAGCAAAGATATAGGAGCCTTGAACAACACTATCAACTTATTTGATTTAATTGATATAGAACATTTTACTTGACAGCTAAAGAATAAACTTTTTTAAAAAACGGATTTGTAGCATAGGAGCTACAACCAAAGGAGACCGCAGAGTCATCAGCAGTTCAGAGACAAACTTGGAGAGCACGGCGCTCAGTACAGCGCAGTAACAACGCTGCTGAGAAGAAAGGAGAGAGTGGGTTCAGGAATGGCAGTGTACTACCAACTGCCGACCTAGACAAGAGCATTAGTCGAAAGCCATGCAGAATGTACTTGGGAGTGAATGCATGTGTAGAGACTACAACATATTTAAGATGTGTAGTCATGTATAGCAGAGAAACAGATGGTGGGTGAGTAAACAAGACGTGGTCAAGCCAGGCTTGCATTTTACGATGAGATTTCTTAGGACACTGAAGAAATGATCCACTATAGAAAAGATGGGCTGGAGCAGAAAAGCAAAGCCCTTGAGAAGGCAAGTGGGTGAGAGAAGACTTTGTTAGAAAAAGGTCACAAGTAATTTAAATTAATACAAAAAGACCTGATCGAGCAGTGAAAATCGTTGTAAAAAGTTAGGTCACACCATTTTAGTTTAATGGGATTACTTATAATTTTTATTTTATTGGTTCAGTTATGAAGTTTTGACTACCATTATCAATCTGACTGTTTACTACACTGGCCCAGTGATGGCGTTCCTGATCTCAGAATGGGCGTGAAAATTTCTTTTCTAGTCTGAAATGCCCATGGATTGCTAGGTTTCTTCTTTTTTCCTTCTTGCCTCTTCTCTCACAGAAATCTACATGATATCTGCATTATGGCTAAAATCTTCCAGAGTAAGCACTTCAAATAGAAGTTTTTAAGCTCAATTAAAGTTTTAAGAGGACTCCAATATTCAAAAGCATCACATAATGTGAATATTAACCCAGTAGATAGCAATAAATTCAAAAGCTCGGGCTAATGACAGCTATACAGAAAGCACATGGGGAGCTGGTGAATGGTTCTGATTTAAGTGCTTGCCAAGCAAACATGAGGACTTGCATTTGATGCCAGCACCCATGTAAAAAGCTTACCATGTGATGTGTGCTTGTAATCCCAGTGCTGGGCGGCAGAGGCAAGGATTCCTGGGCATGGTGGTGAGCCAGCCTAGCCTAACTGGGAAGCTCCAGGCCAATGAGAGGCGCTATCTCAAAAACCAAAGTGCACAATGTCTAAAGAACAATGCCTGAGTTTGACTACTGGCATCTATAGACACACGTGCACAAATACACATACAAAGAAAGTACATAAGTAATATGATAGTGCTTGTCTGTTTGATGATGCCTTTGGATTTAATACTGAAGACTATAAAACATCTTCTAATGTCTGCCATTTAGAGTAAGCAACATAATTTAACATATCTAAGTTTAAGAGAAACAAACACTTTACCAGTAAAAAGAACATTCAACTAGATTGAAAAACAAAATGATGTTATTTTGAAACACAGTTAAAGATTAAAGAACGCTGGCAATTTAATTATATATAGGAGCAAATAGACAAAAACAGTCAATTTCAGATATAAAAATATGAATTTAAGCAAACACTTAATTTTTCATTAAAGAGATACTTTTAAGTAAATTATAATGGTGCTTTTTAGCACATGGAGAAATGGATATACTTCATTCATTTTTGAGGAATTTTAATAGCACAAAAACTATTCTCTGTGTGTGTATGTGTTCATGTGTATACATGTGTGTAGAAGGAGGCCTACATTTTTTAGGTGTCTTTTTCAGTTTCTCTCTACCTTATTTTTTGAGTCATGATCTCACCAAACATGGAGCTCACCAATTTGATTAGGTTGGCTCAACAGCAACTCCAGCGATCTTCCTGCACTAGGATTTTAGCTGGGTACTACCTGCCCGGCTCTACGTGGGTGCTGGATATTCAAACTTAGGTGTTGAAGCCTACACTTTACTGACTGAGCAATTTCTCTAGCCACAAAACTATTTCTTAAATAGAAATAATTCAGCCATTATAAATTTTGGATTTTACTTGTAGAAATTTATTTTATGAAAACAATTAGGATTAACAGAGACAAAGCTTCGATGATAGAAATAAACTGTTAAGAATGTGTTACAAAGTAATCTAACAGAATTCCCAACACCAGGTCAAAATTCTCCAAGAGACTGACTCCTAAAACATTATAGCCCTTGATTGCCCTCCCAGTCCCAAGGTGGAGTGTCCCTATTGGTAAAGCAGGGCCCAGATGCCTCTCATGTGGAACTGACCTGAAGAACTGCTCTGATGACTAGCTTTCATAGAACCAGAACGTTCCATGCAAGCTTCCAAAAATAGGGAAAAATCCAACAGTTATACCCAGCTATGATGCCTATGAACCACAACAATGACCAGCACGGCACGATAACTTTAAGGGTGCAGTAGTGGCATATATACCTTGATGGTAACCAGCAACTTGCTAATCAGACTTAAGACCCACTCAACAAGAGGAAAATCACACCTGGCACTGGAAACCTAGCCAATTAACCATGGTTAGTGAAGTCATGGATCTTGGAAAAGAACCTACAACCTCCACTTTACTAAACCAGGATAATCGTTAACTATATTCTAAACGTTTATCTCTATACTCTAAGAGTCTAAGTGCAGTCCTTACTTTTTACCAAGAAAGCTTCTCTTTGCAATAGAATGAGACCAACACAGAAAACAACAAGCAAAAAAAGTGCAGAGTTATGGAGTCCTGCCCTAATGTATACACCTACCAAACAACCCTCAGCTAATGCTCAGAGAACACTGCAGAAGAAGGGGCAGGAAAGGTGTACAAGCCAGAGGATCAGGGAGTTTGCTATAAGATAGTATCTCCTAGTAATCATGTAAGAAGCTACACCCATAATGTCTTACCAGTATGACTGCTAAAGCATGAGCTGAATAAGAACAACAATAACAGAGATGCCAAAGCAGAAGGGGAAGCCTATGAGGCCTCAGTCTTACACAAAAACTACAGGCAACGAAGGACTACTGAGAGTGGGGCAAGCAGTCTTCACCAGGGAGCAGCACATCAACTGGTGATTCAATACCAAGAGGTTAGCCCTGAAACACACATACAAGTAGCAGACAAGACCGGGCAGGCTATGTTAAGGAATATAAATAAATAAATAAATAAATACGCACACACATGCATGATAACAACAATTAATGGAAAAAGAGACTATAAGTTAGACTAATTTTTTAATAATATCAAAACAGTATCTGTAATATTGCAATATATACAATAAAAAACTACACAAACAATATACACGATATATTTTGGTAGATATACATATATAAAATTACATATAAGTAAAGTAGGCAAATGAATTTATAAATCCAGAGGAGAGCTCTGCAGGGAAGCAGGCAGAGGAGCTAAGGGAATCCAGATGGAAGCTGTATCTACTCTGCAACCACACAGTCCTAGAACAAAGCTGCCTATCAAAGAGTGAAAACCACAAGAGCCAGAGTGGTGTGCAAGAGTCCAAGGAACTATCAGGAAAGGACGTGCACCTATCCCCGGACCCTCTCAACAGAATCAGGAATATCAAGGTTGCCAAAACAGCCGCATTCTTTAGCTGGAGGTACTGGCATTTGCTGTGGGACCTGATGTATGATAACACTGAATGGTAGCTGAGAAAACAATTCCTCAGACTAGCAACTTGGAGTGCCTGCTATAAACTCTGTCTTATTCCCCAAGTAGGATATTTACTGAGAGAACCATAGCTCCAAAGCTATTTGTTAGTACCACTAAAAAGAGCCCTAGCCAATAGCCAATGAAGTCGGGACACTCTGTTGCTTCTGTTTGTACTTGTTTGGGTTTTGAATCAACTAAAAACCAACACTGGCAATCAAGCGATGCTATCAGTGGAGAGCCAGCATTATCCAAATGAGACCACACTTACCTTTGGGTTGTTTGCATCAAACAGACCAGTTGAAAGCCCAATCAGTAAGGAGTTCTTGGTTTTAGTTTTTGGTGGTGAATCAGAGCGAGATCGAAGTGGAACTGGTTCTGACTGAACTACGCTCAAGTGCTCAGAATGAGCCACTTTCTGGAAAAATGGTTCTGGTGGTACTGACTTCTCTACGTCACATCTAGACTGCTGAGAATCATCTACTGCAAGCTCTGTGGAATAAAAAGAGATTATATCATAAATCTATAGAATAGCACTTAAAATTCTAAAAATATCAGCAAGTATCATATAATATTTAACATGCATCCCATCCTAAGACCTGCAGAGATGGCTTGGTGCTAAAACACCTGCTGTGCTTGCAGGGGACCTGGGTGTGGCTCCCAGGACCCACCACAGCAGCGCACAACCATCGTTAACTGCAGTTCCAGGGAATCTGACATGCTATACCATGACTACATGTGGAACAAATATTACTTATATGCAGACAAAACACTCAGCCATATAAAATATTTTTTAATTAAAAAAAACTCATACCAAGAAAACAAAATCAAAGTATACATATAAATATACTGTATACTATCTTATTAATAACCATTAAGGAGACATAACGTTTTAATTTGATATATATTTTTATTATATTGGAAGTTTTAAAATATAGAAATCTAAAGAAATGTAAAAATACAGTTTAGAAAATCAATTTTTCTGTTCATTTTCATAGAGCAGAAAAATTATTTTATTGTATTATATTTTGACCAACAATATTTTTAAAAAGATGCCAGTTTACTAAGTGTCTTTAGAATACTGCTTTGTTTTAGCAGTAAATTCTTTTCATTTTCAACAATGCATCTTACCAAAAAGTTAACTGTTTATATTACCACAATACCAGGCTAGCTAGTACAGGTTCCTAGTCTCTAGGCCTATTCCCTCAGACATGGTGCCCAAATGAGACAGGCTGGTGTTAAGAAGCTGTCCAGAAAGTTAGACTCCTACAGTGGCGCTTACCTGCATGATCCTCACAAGACTGCTCCACATTCCCTGGAATTCTGCCTTCACAAACCTCACTCTGCTGCACAGCAATCTTATCTTCCAACCTGCCACAGACATAGATAAACCAAACAAAACAAATACCACGTAGTTTTATTAGAAATAAAAGCCCTCTTATATAAAGAAAATGAAATCCACATCTACTAGCATCCTGAACTCCCTTGTCCAAATCATTTTCTAATCTTAATATAATACTTTCTCTTGTAAGTACAGCGTTTTCTACTTTGAGCAAAGCGAAACTCTCAACAATCATTAATCATTAGTTAATAGTCATTCATTCATTCTCAAAGTTTACATTGGTCAAAACTCTGAAGAATGACTAAATGACAAATGCAATTCATCTAAATATTACATCTCTGCTTCAAAAAAACACACCTGATTTTGCAAAAATATATTATGTAAAATATTACTCATTGCAGTATCACAATACATAGCATGAATATTTATCAAGTAGTAGGTTATTGAATTGTCTTATATCCATATAATGGAATATAGAGAACTTTCATTATTAATGTGAGAAAATTTCCCAGACTACAAACTTTTTAAAAAGTATTTGTTCTATATGTATGTGTGTGTACCTGAGTGTATGTGTGTGCATCACATGTGCACAGGAATCCTTATAGGATGGAAGAGGAATCAGAACCCTAAAACTAGAGTTACAGGGGTCTATGAGCTGGCATGTATGTGCTGGGAGCCAAGCCCAGGTCCGCAAGAGCAGTAAGCCCTTTTTAACTGCTGACTACCGACTTTATAAACAAAGTGAGCATGGAGATTGCTCAGTGGTTAAGAGGGAGCATTGACTGTTCTTTCATAAGGACCAGAGTTTGGATCCCAGCACACATAAGGGTCAGCTCATAAATACTGCAGGTCCAGCTCCAAGGGATTCAGTGTGCCTTCCTGCTTCCATATTTTATCTGTGCACACACATGTGAGCATATACTTTCAAAGACACACAAACAAATTTTAAAAAACTGAAAAAGTTTTAATAAGCATTGTATATATTAACAACTGTATTTGAAAAGACTATGTATTTTGTTTATACATAATAAAAATTATCTGCAGAGAAAGATCAGAAATTGGTTGAATGGAAATAAAGGCTGGCAAGACATTTACTGCTTATCGTTATATAGTTTTTGATTTCTGTCCCATGCTAATATCTATTAAGAAATCAAATTACTTTATAGGGAGTATTACAATATGAAGTTATTAAACTACAATATTAGTTCAATGAAGCATTACTTATTAAAGAGTAATTATTAAAGGTCTCCTTACTAAGGAGACCTGGCTTTGAAAAGTAAAGAAAAAGACAACATACTCAGTTTCTTTAGCTTCTTCTTCCCCACTAGTCCACACATCATTAACAGCACGTGGCAAACTCCCATCTGTGTCTGTGCTACTTGGCTCTTGGAGAACTTCTGTTTCCAAATCATCAGGTTCTGCAAAGCAAGATCAGGAGATGTCAGAATAAAGTTTGCTGAGAATAGGCTGACTAACTTTCTGTAAGTTATTATGACAGTTAGTTTAACTAAAGAAAATCAACTGTTTAAAGCTTTCTGGGCTAGTTCTGTAGCACAGTCATTCCTGAAATGAAAAACTAGGCCTTTCACTTTTTTGGTGTAACAAAAATACTTGAGTACTGTGATTATGTAAGATATATGCCTTATTAAAACTACAGCAATATGTAAATCAGCTTAAATGAATCAAAACTAAAGACTAAAGATACCCGTTGTTACAAGTATGAGAAAATAGACTGTATTGTTAATATTTAGTAAAGAAACTTTAATCTTTAAAATCTTCCAACAACCACAAAAGAAAACCAATACGATTACCTGGACTTTTACAATGGCCTTGAGAAGAACTGAAGTTTGCTAAATCAATTTTTTTATACCCTCAAATAATTAATAGCTAGGGAACTATCTGTTTTTCTGGCCGTCTTTAAAGAGAGTCTATCTGTCCATTTATATGTGCATGTACATGTCTGCTGAGTGTATGCACATATGCAAGGTGTGTGTAAATATATGGAGAGGCTAGAAAAGAGCCGGATCCCTTCGAGCTGAAGTTCTGAGTGCTTGCAGGATGGCAGATGTGGGGTGCAGGGATTCACACTCTGGTCTGCATAACTGCAGCAAGTGCCTAACTACTGAGTCTTCTCTCCAGCCCCACTGAGACTTCTAGTTTTCCTGTCTGAGATCATATACTTTCTTACTTAATTCAACACCGTGCCCACTTTTTCATGGACTTCAGATATGCTTTTTCTTGTCTATTTACAAATTTCTAATGATTTGCCCTATTGTGAAAGACAAGAGACATGCAAATACTAATAATTTTTATCTGTTGCTCACATGAATGTTTGGGTCATCCATTCAAGGTATGTACTAAGATAGAAGAACCTTTTTGTCTTTTAATGTGTATGTAATTCTGTTCTTGTTAAATGGAGGGCGAAAAGGAGGTGGCAAACGGGTTGGTTGTTGCTAGAAAGAAGCTGACACAAGTTTTCCTTTGGGAGAGTTTTATCGGCTTCAAGATAATAGAGTTGCGGTCAGGCTCCGAGGCAGGACAGCACCCTCTAACAGACAACAGGAAGGAGAAGGCCTGATGGAAGAGAAATCTCCCTTAGAACCCACAACGCTTAAAGAACGAGAGAGACAGCTGTCATGGACAGGATGACGGGAGGGGATCAACTTTAGAGAAATCCTCCGAACACAGGAAAATATATGACCTTTATATCCTTCCAGGTGCTGGTATGAAGCTCCGTATCACATGATTTTGTTCAACACAGCCCATTGACAGGGAGCACGGAGGAGCCAGATACAGTGTAGCACTATAAATCAAGGGTGGCAGAACCACAGCACAGATAGCTTCTTAACTCTATGTCCCAGAAAAAGAACTGCAAGGGGGGGAACAAGGCCTGTTTTCTCAGGCTGTGGGCTGGACTGCTTAGAGAGATCAGCTTCTTAAAGGGGCAGATTCACTATTTAACAATTCCCTAGCGATCATCAACTGTATCAAATATTCTATCTCCTAAATTCAATTTGTGATCATGCTTTCAATAAAGCCTAAAATATTTACTCTGCAGGAAAAGTGAAGCTTGCCAACCTCCAAACTAGGCTATATACTCTCCACTATATGTACACTCAACCTGCTGGTTGATTTTATCTCTTATTTTTTATTCTTAATTTTTAAGAAGGGTACAACATACTGCCTTGTTTGGGATACTATGATAAAGTATCAGACTGGGTGGCTTGAAGAGAAAGTTATTTCTCTTCATTTCAGGGTCAGAGAATGTAGCACCAGGATCCCAGCACAGTCAGTTCTGGAGAAAGGTTTTCCTCCAGGTACACGGACAGCTCTTTTCTTCATGTATTTCCAGCATGATCCAGAACAAAGGCTGACTCTCCGGGCCTCTTCTCAGAAGGAAGTTAATGGCATTCATGAGGCCTCACTCAGGGGCTTAGATGCCAACATACACATCATTCTGTCCCAGCATGACTAACCATGCTCTGTGAACACAATGGGTATACTGTGGTGAACACGCTGCATGGTACACAGTCTCTGACAGTCTCCTTATCTAATGAACACAATGGAAGTGATGCTATTCCTATTCATGACTGAATGTTTAGGAAACTGGCAGCCTCTGGTTGGTATCTGGAAGTCAAAGCATCATAAAGTTTATTTAGCTCAGAAAAAAACCCATGGCAATTTTCTGAGACTAAAATATAAATGTTATTGTGGAAAGAATGTAGTATTTTTAGTTAATGAGCAGGCTGGTAGGTTAAAGATGGTTGCAGATTCTTTAATACTCTTCCCTTTGAGAGTCAGGCCTATCACCTACCATGGGCACACTCTGGGTTTGTGACAGCGCTGACCAATAGAAGTGCTAATGGTCCCCGTTCAGTTCTCTGGTTAACTTTAAAGAACATACACCGCAAAAAAGATCAACCAACCAAACAAACAAACAAAAAAAAAACATAAACAACTTTTAATGTAGCACCTGAGCTATAGGTTCTTTAAAACTTTTCCTCTCAGAGGTGAATCCTATTTCCCCCACCTAAGAACCTCTGGGTCATCAGAAAATAAAATCATATAAGCTATGAAAAACAGGTGCTGGAGACTGCTCAACTGTTAAGAGCACTGGGTGTTTTCCAAAGAACCCAAGTGCAATTCCCAGCACCCACATGGTGACTCACAATCATCTCAAACTTCAGCTGCATCATCACCTTCTGGCTTAGGCAGGCACCGGGCATACAAACAGGTAAACCCCCATGTTCATAAAATAATAAAAGCTTTTTTTAAAAGATAGGAAGAATACATAATGGGACTGAGGTTCCTCAAAAGGCAGGGAGGGGCCTGTCATATTAGGCCTTTGAGGTGTACCTTCCAAGATGGCAGAAAAACCATCAAGTAGTCTCACTGACAGCTGAGTATCACATCACCTGGCCTCTTAGGCAAGGACACAATGTACTAGGAAAATCACAATCCCAGTCTTCACTCAACCCTGATCAATAAAATAATGGAATAGAATGGCCACTAACTAGGACGCATGTTCTTTATGCCTGTAGCTCTCACCAGCAGCGAGAGCGGGACTCTGCATTCTAGATCAGCTTGACCCTCCTAATGCAACCCTTGAAAACTCTTGGTCTTCAAAACCAAAAACGGGGGGAAAAGATAGTTACTAAAATTAGTGAGCCTAGATATTGAACTTGAGTTGGAAGATGCAAGTCCGATCTCAAAATGGAGGGCCATGATCAAAAGGAACCAGAATAGTTGAGGGAACTGTTTATTGGTGATCTGAGCTTTGAAACCACAGGCGATAGCTTAAGAGAACATTTTGAGAAATGTGGCACACTTACAGACTGTGTGGTAATGAGAGATCCCCAAACAAAACGTTCCAGGGGCTTCGGTTTTGTGACCTACTCTTGTGTTGAAGAGGTGGATGCTGCAGTGTGTGCTCGGCCACACAAAGTTGATGGGCGCGTGGTAGAACCAAAGAGAGCCATTTCTAGAGAGGATTCTGTAAAGCCTGGTGCCCATTTATCAGTGAAGAAAATCTTTGTTGGTGGTATTAAAGAGGATACAGAAGAGTATAACCTGAGAGACTACTTTGGAAAGTATGGCAAGATTGAAACCATAGAAGTTATGGAAGCCAGGCAGAGTGGGAAAAAGAGAGGATTTGCTTTTGTGACTTTTGATGACCGTGACACAGTTGATAAAATTGTTGTTCAGAAAACCACACTATTAATGGGCATAATTGTGAAGTGAAAAAGGCCCTTTCTAAACAAGAGATGCAGTCTGCTGGATCACAGAGAGGCCGTGGAGGTGGATCTGGCAATTTTATGGGTCGTGGAGGGAACTCTGGAGGTGGTGGAGGTAATTTTGGTTGTGGTGGAAACTTTGGTGGAAGAGGCGGCTATGTGGTGGAGGTGGTGGCAGCAGAGGTGGTTATGGAGGTGGTGATGGTGGATGTAATGGGTTTGGAGGGGATGGTGGCAGTTATGGTGGTGGTCCTGGCTACAGCAGTCAGTAGAGGAGGCTATGGTGGTGGTGGACCAGGCTATGGAAACCAGGGTGGTGGATATGGTGGTGGGGGAGGAGGATATGACGGTTACAATGAAGGAGGAAATTTTGGTGGAGGTAACTATGGTGGTGGGAACTATAATGACTCTGGAAATTATAGTGGACAACAGCAATCAAATTATGGACCCATGAAAGGGGGCAGTTTTGGTGGAAGAAGCTCAGGCAGTCCCCATGGTGGTGGCTATGGATCAGGTGGTGGAAGTGGTGGATATGATAGCAGAAGGTTTTAAAAAACAGCAGAAAAGGGCTACAGTTCTTAGCAGGAGAGAGAGCGAGGAGTTGTCAGGAAAGCTGCAGGTTACTTTGAGACAGTCGTCCTAAATGCATTAGAGGAACTGTAAAAATCTGCCACAGAAGGAGTGATGATCCATAGTCAGAAAAGTTACCGCAGCTTAAACAGGAGGCCCTTCTTGTTCAGGACTGTCAGAGCCACAGTTTGCAAAAACTGTAGCTATGTAGTGTCAATTAGATTTCCATTCCTGAGGTCTTTTATCTGTTGTAGCTTTCTCTTTCTTTTTTCTTTTCATTACATCAGGTATACTGCCCTGTAAATTGTGGTAGTGGTACCAGGAATAAAAAATTAAGGAATTTTTAACTTTTCAAAAAAAAAATTAGTGAGCCTATTTTGAGATGAATTACTCAAGCATACAAACTTTGACAATTTCTTCAATGATTCAGTGTTAAATAAAATTTAGCTCATTTAAATGAATTACAACATACCTTCCACATTTCCTTCTGACATTGGTGGAGGCACCTCACTAAACTTTGGGCTTTCTGTTTCAACAGAATCAACAGTAGCTGATGGATTTATTTCTTTTGAAATACATTCTGGTTTCTCTTCTCCAACAATTAAGGGCTTGTAGTTTTCGCCTTCAGGATAAATCTCTGTAGAAGCAAATCAACGAAAAGTCTACTGCTCTCAAAAGGTTTTGAAGTTACTTGCAATGATATTTAGAGCAAAAAAACAAAAACAAAAACAAACCCTAGATTGTTGCAACAGGTGAAGCTCTCTTACACACTAGAAACTAATAAGTTAAGAAAATGTGACAGCCAAGTTCCATTTCATAATGACCTTCAAGGTGGATAACACAATTTAAATTCTTTTCCTTTTAGGGAAAAATTATTACACCTGTATCAGAATTGAATTTTAAAATTACTAACCAACTTTTAAAAACTATTTGTTGTTCATATAGCTTCATTTTTCACATGTAGTTTTTCATATGATATTTACTTCTAAGTTGCTATAAACTCTGCACACTATAGCTGTTTCCAGGAAAAGATTTATCATAGAACAACTGACTGTAGTTACTGATGCTCCTCATTCTTGTGTGACTGTTTACAAGCCAGTGCCCCAACTCCGCCAAATCAATGTTGTCATAGGTGGATGATTTTATATATACAATAAATAATCCTGCTAATATGTAGATCTCACAGTTCACTGAACTACCTCACTAACTCAGCTTTTTAATAAATTATACATTAGGAACTTTATAAATTATGGCTCCTCAGTTCCAATTTTAGGAATTCCCACATCTAACTTTCAGTGGTGTTTTTATTCGTCTCACTCTAATACAGCTCTTTTGAAGCAGGGTCTCACCATGTAGCCCTTGCTGGCTTGGATTCCCTATATAGATCAGGCTGGCTTTGAACGCAGAGATCTGCCTGCCTCTGCTTCCCAAGTGCTGGGATTAAAGGTAAATGCCTGGCATTATTCTAGCTCTGTAAAAATTTCATTTTTCATGGATTTGAAGCAGAGAGAGGAGGGTATATTGAGAGGGTTAGAAAAAAGGGAGGGTGAAATATTATAATCTCCAAAAAGGTTGATTTTGCAAGTACATTTAATGACTGATTCTAACATTCTTTCCCCATTGTCCATCCCCATTGACATCCTTATAAAAGTCATCATTAGAATTATTCCTTTGCATACACTCTCAGCTTGTTGAACACACTTCATTGTACTCAAGTGGAAAACCCTAAATTCATTCAATTTTTACACATGCCTGCTTGACATGATTGGAGAAAAATAGACACTGTTGTGAAGTGACTTTAATTTCAATTCATTATCTCTTTTGATGGTTTGGATCCCAATGGTCAAAGTGTCCCTGCAGGTACTCGTTTCTGCGTGTGGTGATGTTAAAGTGGTAAGACTTTTAAATGGGAAGTCAGTGAGGATATTCACCTTTCGTAAGAGCTAACTTTTGCCTGTTAGGAATGTACACAGGCTCTTTCCACAGTCTATTTCTCAGCCTCTAGCTGACCCCTACAGAACATGTCAGGATCCTTATGTCCTAAGTCAGTTTTTCATATGCTTCAGATATGAGTTCCTGCTCAATCTCGAGGAGCAACAGAGAAAGAAAGAATGTAAAAGGTACCACACATGCCGAGGCACTGTTGTTCATCCACTCTGTCTTGTGAACAAGCTGTCCAGTGGGAAGGCTTCCGTGTACACACTTGCCTTTCCTCAGGTGCTGCTCCAACACCCACACACATAAGACTCGGGAATCCAGAATGTCTTCCCTCCTGTCCGCGACAGCACTCCCTCCCAGTTCCAGAACGATGTCACACATACTTACATTTTTTCTACTCAATTTAACTCCCGAATCTCTTCACAAATGCATCATGAATCTTAATAAATTGTCCATTCTCCCTAATGGAAACATGCTTGGACTTTTCCACCTCCCTCATCCAGATTTCCTACTCTTTAGATTTCATCCTGGTCTGACAAAGGCAGACCCATTCCTATTGAGAACAACCAACCCCCTGAAGGCGGACAGGTAGACTAATTCCACACAAGAAAGTGGAGACACCTTAACACATTAATTTCTATAATATTACTTCTCGTGCTTACCACTATTAAGAGCTGTGTTTTCTAGTAGTTCTGTCTGGGGTTGGAGTTCAGCTTCTCCTAGTATCTTCAGGACAGAATCTGTCGGGCTTTTCCCCCAGACTTTTCTAGGAGAGCCATTGGAATCTAACTTAATTACCTCTCCCACGGTATGTTCTGTTAGGAAAGAAATATAGAGAAACAATTCTCAAAGATCGAATAATTGATTGTTTGGCAGCTTTAATTTCTATTATCCAGCCAACTGTTTCATGCTAAAAGCTAATATAAAAATAAATCACAAGATAAATAAAAATATGGGCTAAAAGGTAGAAAACAATCTAAGAAAACTCTGCCTTTGAGTTTATATCACAAGCAGACAACTAATACTTCTTTTCTACAAATAATCCTGGATAAAATAATTTAAATAAAATTTAGAAAGGCAAAAAATATTAGTGTTGAGTCATCAGAATATCTGGTAATGAAACATGAACACAGGGACTAGGGAAATGGCTCAGCGATTAAGAGCACTAGTTACCCACCCAAAGAACTTTGGTTCATTCCCCAGCACCTATACAGCAATTCACAAGCATCTGTAACTCTGTTTCAGATCTCCAGTGGATCTGATGTCCTCTTCTAACCTCTGCAGACACCAGGTACCAAAAGATGCTCAGACATACAATACACTCAGGCAAAACACCCACACACATGAAATAAAATAAAAATAAGATTTATATACTTAAGAGTAATATATATGATATACTACATGGTATATATGTTAATATGGCCTTATAATTGTAGCCTACACAAGGTGACTTTAGAAAAACTATGATGTTTAGCCTCGGTTGTCAACTCAATTGGACCTGGAATGAGCTGAAAGGCAGCTCACAAGGCACAGGTGTGAGATGGCCATCTTTGGAAGACTCTAAGTGTGTCGTGTAAGCCAATCTAATAAATCCTCTTGTAATAAAGATTCTCTCTAGAGGTCTGTCCCTCTATAGAACCCTGACAAAGACACCACCTGAAAGATGCTTTAGGACTCAGGATGCAGTATAAAGGGGAACAGCAAAAGACTCCAAGGTATTTGCTCATGCAAATACTCAGTTTTGTACCACCAACATAATTAGCATGATGGACCTAAGTTTCAAAAGCATGGCTAAGGTAAAAGACTCATGAATCATAAAAGAATATCTAAATCTAACTGTTTTTCTAGTTTTATCTTTGTAATGAATTTCTTTTCTAGTGGATAAGTATAAGCAAACATAACTGATAAGTGGAGTATAAAATCCAACGTGAAGTTCCCCAGTTTTAGAATGGCTATTCTAAAAAAGTTAGTTAAGATGTATAGAGTTTGGGCCTGGCTAATTTTTCTATATGATGTTTTTTATTTGCAAGTTCTTTATAACAAACTTTTAATTTAAAAAGGTTGTTATAAGCGTTAAATGTAGAAACAATATTTCTGCAAAACCAGCAGGCCCAGTGCTTAGGGTTTCAAGCACCAATGCTGAAAAACTTTTGCTACAGAGCTATCAAAAGCTAGAACCGTTGGCAAAAAAAAAAAAAAAAAAAAAAAATGGTTAAAACAGTATAGATTTAAAAAAACAACAGGAAAAAGACTTGGAACTTAAGGTTACTTGGTATCTGATAAGAAGGGTCAAGCAATACAACAGAAAAGAAAATTTCTGGAACAAATAGAAAAGGAAAACTGAATGCCCACTTAAAAAAATCATGGGGAGAAAAACTGGCAGGATTCGTGGCCAGTCTGAGCTGAAGAGATGGAACCCGAGTCTACGGGAAGAAAATGGCTCGCATCTGACATTCAGAGAGAAGTCAGGTCTCGCAAAGCTGCGCACGTCATTAAATGAGCATGTGCAAGGAAACCGATGCAGTCTCAAGAAGAGAGCACCCAACAGGAAGTGAAGGAGGAAGACCTGAAGTTTACAAAGACCAGAACTAGTTCCTATCTCCACAAGCTTGTAGTTCACAAGCCATTAGGCAGATTGTTCAGAAAGGTTGTGGACTCAGTAAAGGGTGAAGATTAGCCATAGACTAAACACTGCTTGATCCCACTTCACAGAGCTTAGGAAGAAGGCCTAAAAGGATCAAGATACTCATAACTAACCAAACTATATCCCAGAACAAAGGTCAATAATAGTTATAAAATATGAAAACTACATAAACTTCCACATATTATAATTCAGTGTTTCGTCTCAAAGCAAAATTAATCAAGTATAATATGGTCCACCGACCAAAACCAATGTCCAAATGACAGAGATGATGAGATTACTCACTGGGGAAGGACATTTGTATGATTATTATAGCTGAGCTCCCTTGGTTCAGCTACAGAAGACTGGCCATGGGAGGGACAAAATAAGGGAAGCTGGGCTAGTGTGCAGTTCAGTTGCAGAGTACTTGCCTAGCATGAAGAGGCTCTGGATTAGAATCTTCTCCACCAAAAGGAGGAGGGGAAAAAAGATTGGTGCTGGACTTGTAGGAGACAAGTCCAAAAGAATACAGGAAAAAATAATGGCAAATAATTTTCCAATACAAGTGACAGTTATGACTCACAAGTCCAAGAACACTAGCAAAAGGATGTGATAACAAGGTGTGTCACCACCAAGCTCACTGAAACCAGGGCTTTGAGAAAAAGCCAGAGCGGCATGCAGCCAGAGGACAATGACATACTGCATCCAGAGGAGCTGCTGAGACTGACAGTTACAACTTCCCGCTGCAAGCAGTGGAGAAATGTTGTTAGAGTAGGATAGAAAAGGTATCAGCTAATTCCATAGCTCTTAACGAATATTTGCTGAAGGCAGGCATAGTAAACTTTTACAGATATATACAAGTTGAAGGAACCGATCATTAGTGATATTAAGGGAAGCCAACATGCAGAGGAAACAGAGCCAGACATGCTTAGAGAGCACTAAGAATGCAAACACAAAGCAAACACATAGGACCGTTCCACTTACCGCTTATGTGTCTCTAAGAACTAATAACTAGATTGTGAATTATATTTTTATAGCAAAAATATAAGCAAAGCAATTACCTGACCCATCCCAATACTAGCACAAAGGTAGGAAGGAAGGAAGGAAGTGCAAGACTGTTATAATGCTTCTTGCTAGAGGTTAAGCACTGAAGTCATTTGAAAATAGAGTTCATGAAAGTCTATAATGTTGACTCTAAATCAAATAGTGAGTTATCAGAGTAATGAACTCTAAGAGAGCAAGAGGAAATGGAGAAAAAAATCACAGATAAAGCAAAGTGGTACAGTTAAATTGTGTAGAATGCAAATGGTATAAAAGTATTAGGTGTTAGGAGTGGACTGAAAAAGCAAACCCACACTAAATGTAAATGCATAAACAGTTTGAGTTGGGGACTGGGATAGATATATCAATCTAACATTGAGCAAAAGAATATAAAAATGACTATACCAATAAAACATTCTTTAAAAGAGTTGGTTGGCACACACCTTTAATCCCGGCACTCAGGAGGCAGACACAGGTGGATCTCTGTAAGTTCAAGGCCAGCCTAGTCTACAAGAGCTAGTTCCAGGACAAGCCCAAAGCTACAGAGAAACCCCGACTCAAAAAACCAAAAACCAAATGAAAAAATCTTTAAAAGAAAAAATTATTAAAGCTCACAATACAGATGCCTCTCAAAAAGCATAAGTCAAAGAAACCAGAAACAAAAGAACACAAAACTTACATGGCTGGCTTCACGGCATTCTAGGAACAGATAACTAATCTAAGGTGGGGAAACTTCAGACAAAGTAGTCTCTGGGAGACAAAGGTCAAAGTTTGAAAAATGGCTGTGCCACTTCTTGGGGTGATGGTAATGCACTACCTATTATTAGTAATTAACGTTAAATGGTGCACTATTTGCTGGAATTCAGCAAATGTGCAAATCATTATCCTTAAAATAACATAAAAGAAAAAAACTAAATAAATACTGAATTCTGATGGTGACTATATGCTGTGAAATACAGGAAAATATACCAATGTCTGTGTTTCCTCTGAGTTATGTCAAAAGTAAGACTGATGAGTACAGGATAGATACAATGCACAGCACTCATGGTATAAGGTAAATGGATGGTTTATAACACCTACTGCAAAATTATTAAATTCTTTTACATGTTTGAAATTTCTCATAATGAAATTCTAGGAATTTAGATATGATAACACAATGAGATATATCAACATAAAGAGAATTTATATAAAATTTATATAAATTTATACAAAAAGAATGGTAGTATAAGGTCCATAAAATACATTTAAAAATAAAATCTAGAACAATGCAAATAAAACTGCATATAACCAATAATGCAATATAAAGGGAGAATTATATATGATCACGCCCATTCACATATATATGGATATATGCGCATATATGTATATATACATGTGTATACATTAAATAAATGTATCTTTATTATTTAATCTATATATACACACAAACATTTATAGGCACATATATCTGAATGTACTCCAGAAAGATAAACGAGCTAATGTCAGCAATTACCTGGTAACAGGAAGAATTGCCCTTCATGTTTTAGGAAACTACTGTACCAGGCCAAAAGAAGAAGAAGAACTGATCACCCAGTTCTTGTGTTTTTGGTTTATTTGTGATCAGTCTTCCCAGTTTCTTAAGAAATAAGAGAAGCTGAGCATGGTTGTATATACACCTGGACCCTAGGACTTACAAGTTCTGAAGCAGGAACTCCTTAGTGAGTTCCATGCCAGACAGGTCTACATAACCCTGTCTGAAACAAACAAACAAACAAAAATAACACAAAAGGTAATTATTAAATCAATCTCCAGGAAGCCTCTGTGTACTTCTCACCCTTGCCCCCACTGGCCTCACACAGCGGCAGTGGTCCACTACTCCAGAGCAGTGGCTCTCAACCTTCCTGACGCTGCGTGGAGCCTTTTAATACAGTAACTCATGGTGTGGTGATCCCAAATCATAAAATTACTTTTGTTGCTAATTCATAAATGTAATTTTGCATGATAATGTAAATATCTGTGTGTTATCGATGGTCTTGAGTGATCCAGTGAGACAGTCATCTGACCCACAAAGGGGTTGCGACCCACAGGTTGAGAACCTCTGCTCCAGAAGCCATGTCAGCTAGAGTCCCCCACCTCAGACGTCTCACAGCAAGAGCAGTGTGTCATTTATTTATTTATTTATTTGTTTATTTGTTTATCTATCTATTTATTTATTTATTAACTATTCTCCTGTATAAAATTTGAGTGACACACACAGAAAGCCCAGAACATGTGGTACATGTCAGACAAGCTTAGCTAAAAAGCTTATAAGTTAAGAGGAAACACAATATACTTAAGGGAAAAAAAAACATATGATTATCAATGAAAATAAATTACGAAACTCCCACAAGAAAACTCATTACTTTAAATTCTAATAAAACTTAAATGAATGAGGTTTATTATTCATTAAGGGAAGAAAAAGACATATGTATCTGATTATATAGAGATCTATAAAATCAGGCCGTTGAATTTACCAATATGAAGGTCTTCTGTGACTGAGTAGTTTTGTTCTCTAATAGGAAAAAGTAAGGTAAGCAAGGACAGGAGAGGAATTAGAATAAAAAAACATTTTTTAAAAAATATATTATAAAGAGAGCTCTCAGAATCAGACAGCGGGGAGTAAGTATCATCTAAAAATCCTGAGGAGCTGTGGAGACAGAGAGAACGGCACATCTGAGAGGTGAGCCGTTCACAGTGAGCGGCACAGGAAACGGAGAGTGCTATGAAGTAGCAGGGCGAGCCGAGTCCCCATCGTGAAGGGGCTGTGGACTGTCTTCCAACTGCAATGGAAATCAACAGCTTGAAGATAGCAGAGTGACAGGATATATTTTTCCCTCGTAATTGGTGAAAATTAATTTCAAGTCAGGTGATGATGACACAGCCTTTAATCCCAGTACTTGGGAGGCAGAGGCAGGTGGATTTCTGTGAGTTCGAGGCCAGCCTAGCCTGGTCTAAAAGAGCTAGTTCCAGGATATGTAGGGCTGTTATACAGAGAAACCCTGTCTCGAGAAACAAAACAAAACTAAAAATTAATTTCAAATCTCTTTAGGTTACAATGTCTTTACATCCCTATCTAGTAACACCATCTACTCTCTCCATTTCACTTCCTATAAAAACGATATATTTTTTTTCTAGTTTCTTGCCATCCATTTACCTTTAAAATGGATTTTATTCCTTTGGTATAGTTATGACACTAATTTTCTCAAGCTCACAATGCCTCTCCTATGACGAACATTGATAAAATATAGTCCTCAATTTTTCATCTTTCTTTCAGAAATATTCTGCTCATCCTTTTGAGTTAAACCATATTCTTCTACTGTTCTATATATTCCTAACCCTTCTGCATGTGCGTGTAAGTGTGCGTTGTGCACTGCATGTGAAAGCCAAAGGACAGCCTTGGCTATTGCTTCTCACTATCCAATTTGGTGTTGTATGTTGTTGCTGTTGTTTTGAAACAGGGTCTCTTTATTAGCCTGAAACTGAAAAGGAGAAAGAATATTTAAAAATGTTTGGATACTTAAGCAAGAGAGCTAGCTCCACCCACAAGGAAGCCTGATGGCCTGGGCATAGGGGAGCTGGCTCTGCCCCCACACCTGACGGGGGAGGCCCTGGCAGCCTGGGCTGATCAGCTCAGCCATCCATCACCCAGGCCCACAGCCGAACCTTGGCTGGCCCACCCTAACATCTACTCCATCTGGGACCTGCCGGCACTCATGAAAGAACTGGTCCTGTGGGATATCTACAGGATCCCAGAGGAGTGTCGGTGAGAATCCAGTGAATCAGACCAATGACTCTTGCAATGCACATCTGCTAATGAAGCTGACTGGACAAAAGGGTACACTGGGTGACACCCTGCAGATCCTAATGCCACCACGATGAATAAAGAGGTGCTAGAGAGGTGGGAATGATGGGGGAGTAAAGAGGGTTTTTTTTGTTGTTGTTTTATTGTTTATGTTTGTTTAAAAATTTTTCTTTGGGGGGGTGCTGCAAGGGTGAAGGGAAGATATGGGGGGACTGGGAGGTGAGTGGAATTAAGTTGCATGACTTGAAACTCCCAAAGAATCAATAAAGAAATTATGTCAAATAAAAACTAATGTTTGGTGAAATTTTCCAAATTTGACAAACGGTTTAAGTCTATATATTGAAGAATTTCATAAGTCCAAGGAGAGGAAACAGGAATAAAAGTACACTAAGATACTTCACAATCATACTATTCAAAACTAGACATAACGAGGAATAATAATCAACAGGCTGGAGAGGTAGATCAGCAGAAGAGCACTGGTAGCTTTTCCAGAGACCCCAGCACACACATGGCAGTTCACAATGGTCTGTAGCCAGTCCTAGGGGATTTGACATCTTCTGGTTTCTGTGGCACAAAACATGCACATGGTGCACAGACACACATGTAGGCAAAACACTCATACACATAAAATCACACAAAATTTCTGAAAAATAAAGAGATAAAGTGTCATTGCAATCACACAAAAAAAGTCATGCATATACAGGGGAACAAAATGAAGGCCATGCCTCCTGTGGGAAGACGGTAAGGAGACAATGAAGGCCGTGATTCCTGAGAGAACACAGTGGGTGCTTAGGAATTCTTTCTAGTTAAACCTCCTAAACTCCTCCTAATGTCTAAGGGGCTCTTCTGAGCTTTCACTGCTCCTGCTTTCATTAGAAATTACTGGTAGAGTTGGGCATGTACTCAGCATTCAGAGGGCAGAGGCAAGAGGATAATGAATTCAAGACCAGCTTGGTATTTATACAATGAGAGATTATCTCATAAAACCAAAAGTGGGAGAGCTGGGAAACACATATCTGTTAAGCACTGAGAAGACAGAGAAAAGAGGACCACGAGTTCAAGGACAGTGCTGGAGACATACTGAGACACCGTGTCACCCACCGGGAACCCCTTTCACTACAACAAGAACAAAGAACGTAACAGATTGACATGGTGTAAAGGTTCAAACAGTACAATTTAAATACATTCCTTTAGTTCTCCTTTCACTATACTCTTACAGAAAAATTCTTGCTACTGTAAAAACCAAACCATCTTTCGTGTCTTTATATCATACTGGAAGATACTTCATGCCCATGAGGGAGATGCACAGACTTCTACTTCTCTCAACCCATCCACATGTTGGTTCCTTAGGATGGCCAGGACACAAGTTTACGTGAGTGCTAACCCAAGACAGGACATGGACATGTTCATACATACTTTCAGAGGCAGAGAAGGATGTATCCAGTGTCACTTCATCCAGAGGAATCACAAGCTGACCGCCGACCTCCCACTTCTTGCGATCAGAGGATATGGCATTTTCTTTCTCATACTCCTTGGCATCCTTGTGACCAGCGATCTCACAGGGACCAGAATCTGAGTGATGGTGATTCTCCTTTTCATCTTCCTGAGCTTTAAGATTCTCATTTAGCCTACGTAGTATTTCTCGCTTGTTCTGAAATAGTTACACTTTAGCGAGCATATTATTAAATAGGAGCCTGACAGAGCCTCTGAAAACTGTACTTACTGAAACAGCACTGCTGCCCTTGTGCGTCTCTTCTGCAGTGTCTTGGGTCTCAGTTAAACTCCCGTCCTTTAAACACAAGACAGGTGAAGAGTAAGAGAAAACCATTTTAGGATTCTGAAACAGATGATATTTTTGTTACTTTCAGTTTTTCATTTAACTGAAATTTAACCCCTGTGAACTTTTCTCATTGCTGTGAAATGTCAACACGGCTTCTGTCATTATAAATAATGATGAACATTTAAACATTATCAGTCAGTTAATAAGTTTAATGTGTGTGTGTGTGTGTGTGTGTGTGTGTGTGTGTGAATTCTCAGTTATTTGTCATGTTTGTGGATTACTGTTAACAATTATCTGTCTTCTTTGGTATCTAATTTTTGATAATTTAAAGTCAATGACAGGCATGAAAAGAAATTCATATAATTTGTTTATTAGAGTTAGGAAAAGGGTTGTCTTATTTTGCTTTTAAAAAAATATGGTTCTTCGGGCTAGAGATATGGCTCAGTGGTTAAGAGTATTTGCTACTCCTGCAGAGGACCTGGATATGATTCCCAGAACCCACAAGGCAGCTCACAGCCAACTGTTACTCCAATTCTAAAGAACCTAACACCCTCTTCTGGCCTCTTGGGGCACCAGGCATACAAACTGTGCACAGAGATACCTGCAGGCAAAACACCCAATGCATACAATAAATACGTCCTAAAAATAAATGATCCTGGGGACTGAATGCCTGTAAGTGTTCTACCATCTGAGCTAAAGTCTTAGTCCCAGAAGATGTTTTGGTAGATAAAGGAATTCAGGATAAGCCATGTTATTTTGAAAACAACTTTATGTTACATACACATACACATTAAGCCAAAGCATTAAACACAATTAACAAGTAAGCTTTCTTATCTATGGAAAGAACTAAGTAAAAACAGTTTCTTACTTTTCTTCTGATTAGTATAAAGATATTCTTAGAAACTTAATATTTAAAAATATATAAAAAGAAAAAGAGTAGTTATGAAGGCTTTAACAGTGTGACTAAATAATCTTCAAAGTTTTAAATGAGCAGTTTCTATAAACACAACAGTAAGAGCATAGTGATGGGAATTAAAGTAGCACATGTAAATGAGACAAGGAGGAGTTTACCCAGGAGAGCAGTCAGAGATGACAGGTACTGGAGATGTGAGACTGGGTACCAGGAAGGAAACCACACAAGGTATCTAAAGTTGCTGTAAATGTGGCACATGCAAAGTCATTATCAGAAAGAGAAAAAACCTACTGGGAGAACAAATTCTTACACGAAGCTCTGATCAGGGACGTAGAGCTTTATACTCTGCCTTATTTTCAAGATAAGCACAAAGGCTGCAGGAAATCTCTGTAGTAACCAATAATCTCTGCAGTATGAAAAACATCTAAGGAATCTCAAGAAATACAAGTCACAGACAGTACCTACTGGGAAAGGAAAACAGAGGTTCTAGGTTGTAGGGCTCAGCTGACTGTTTTCAGAGCATTTTAATCCAGGGAGTCACTCCACATTCGGAGCCATTCCTTTCATCCAGAACAGTCTTTTTAGACAGGTAACCTGGTACACACTTACAAGTTTAAACTTTTGCTTGTTTGCATATTTTTGTTTGTTTTATTATCTATATAGGTAGCATACAGAGACAGAAGTAGAAGGTAAAAAAAATGAATTACATTGAACATCATTTCCCATGTTACAAAATTTCAAATAGGTGGAGAAGAGTTCATTTCTATAGTTAGTTACTTTAAGTACTATAAGAGATATTATTCTTTAAAAATTTGCCAATCATGAGGGTTAGGGTACAAAACTGTTTGCCACATTATTTTCAGTATATTGCTTTCAAGTGTTTTTACTACATTTAATTAGTGTGTATGTCTGCTGCTGCTGCTGCTGCTGCTACAATTACAAGCACATGGAAGTCAGAAGAAAACTTGTGGGAGTTGTTCTCTCCTTCTACCATGTGGGTCAATCTCAGGGATCAAACTCCGATTGCCAGACATCGTGGCCAGCTCCTTTCCCCACAGAGCCATCTCACTAGTCTATCAGAGAGTCATTTCAACACAATGCACTTCCTATACGCACGCATCTGTGAGACACTGGTTCCAAGATCTCTCTGCTCCCTTGCCAAAATCCACAGGTGCTCAATTCTCGTATTTAAAATGGGAAGTGCATATAGTATATGATATCCTGCACATACCATGAACTGTCTCTAAATCAGTTACAAAACCTAACAGACAGACATGCTATGAAAACAGTTGTGATACGGTTTAACATATGATGTTTACGCATGAACATCAGCACTACAGAAGCCCTCAGTACAGGCCTGTGTAAACACATCAGCAACAACATGACTTTATTTCTCAAACACTTTTGATCTGAAATTGATTAGCTCTGTATATAGGGAATCTTCAAAAGCAGAGTGTTCAAAGCATATTTATCTATAATTGAGTTCTAGATAAAAATCTATGGGCAGAAAAGTTCCAATATTCAGAGGAAGCCAAAAAAAAAAAAAAAAATCCAGAAGACAATCGTTTTACTCTAGGAAACAACAAGGAGGCATTAGAAATCAATGTAATCCATTAACTTCATTTTCACTTAAATTGATCTTTAGTCTTTGAGGAGCTCTAAATTTTATGAAACTTACCAGGCCCACTTCTTTCAAAGCTGAAGTCACAGAAATAACAGGTCTCATTTGCTGCTTTGATGGAGAACCCCCTGTTTCTTGATGCTCCAAAGGTAGAGAAACATCTGAGCTCCTTACCTTCACCACCAACTGCAAGAAACAGAATACACAGCTAAAAACACTGGATTTCATATCTTCATAGAGAAATAAAAGGCCCCAAGATCTCTTTAATGCATCGTACAAATAGCTTCCAATTCCTTAATTACTCACTGGGCTGGACACTATGACACATGCTGGTTGAACGTGAACACGGAAATCCTCCAGCTGCATAGGTAAACACAGTCGCATGTCTGACAAGCAGTCCTAAACGAAACTGGTTACCACTGCACTAGCAATGTCTCATAAAATGATTCCGCCGAAAGTCTTCAAGGGTCATGAGGAATGCTCACTAGTTAACAGTACTTACTCCTCTTGCAGAGAACCTATGTTGAATTCCCAGCACCAATACAGTAGCTCTCAACCATTGTTAACTCCAGTTCCAGGAGATCCAATGCCCTCTTGACCTCCACGGGCTCCTGCACACACTTGGTGCCCAGAATCTCACAGAAGCATACACACATACCCATAAAAATAATAAATACACACATAAACAATGTGTAAAAGTCATATAGAACATTAATTTCTAATACCATTATGTTATCTTAATCTAATACAATGTTTAATGTAAAAGTAGTTTATTAATTTTATATTTCAGAAAGAAATGCTTCTAAAATTTTTCCCAAATTTTGTAGTTTTCTTAAAGCCTGAAACCCATATTTCGACACAAGTGCACTTTTATCAGGTACTAGTCATTGAGACTCTAATCAGCATAAATACTGTGAGCTTAAAATTTTACTATTATAGTTTGTTATTGTGTGGATGTGTGTGCACACAGTATTTGTGCATTTCAGGTGACCCCAGAGGTTTTCCTGAGTTAGTGTTTCAGGAAGTTGAGAGCTGCTTGAAGCAGGTGCTGTGATCTATACTCGGGTGTTCTGCAAGAACACTCTTGAGCCATCTTTCCAGCTCTCAGACAGTAAACTTCTGAAATAAATAGAGACAGTGGAATTAGCTATACTGTTTGTAGCTCAGAGTGAGTTATATTTCAGGTATTTGTTACAGAGTGTGGTGTGAATTCTACTTGGTCTTAGTAATAAAAACCCAGAGTCGACATCAGGGCAAATGCTGAAAGATCAGAGAAGTATTAAGGAGCCAGCCAATAGAGCGACTTGACTGAAGTGGGCAAGATCCTGTCCCCAAGAATCCTCAGACTGAATGGGCTGAGCTCCTGTTTCTTCCTGCCTTATATTCCTCTCTCGTCCCAGCCATATCCCTTCCTGTCTCTACCTCCCTAGCGCTGGCACTAAAGGCATTTGACTCCCAAGTACTGGGATTAAAGGTGAGAGCCACCAACCTCCTGGTTCTGTTTCTCTTTTACACTGAATCAATCTCACGTAGCCCATGGTGGCCTTGAACTCACAGAGATCCACTTGCCTCTGTCTCCCAAGTGCTGGGATTAAAGGTGGTGCCACTACTGCTTAGCCTTTGTGGCTAATTAGTGGCTAGCTCTGCACTCTGATCTTCAGACAAGCTTTATTTGTTAGATCACAAACAAAATGCCACCACAACTGAGCTATGAATAAAGTGGTAATTCTAATATTTAGACTTATAATTTTTTATACCAGTACCTATGTATTTAAACAGTGGAACAACTGATATGGCCAACCTTATTAATTATACTGATTTCAAGATGTGAAATAAGTTTTTAAAGTATCTAGAACTCATAACAACCAAGTACTCTCACTGTGAAGGAATATACTAATATTTTGAAACTGTTTTGTTAACATAAGAATGTGTATTAAAGGCCTCTCAAATTCTATGGGAATCAGAGTAAATTCTAAAACTGTCCTACATAACATCAGCATTTTTAGAATATATTAAAAGTTTTAAGTGATTTCTATAAAAACTGGGGCAGATACCAATAAATCAAAATTAAGAAACTGCTGAGAAACACCGTGGTTGAATTGTGCCAATTTTCTTGAAGAAATACTTCCTAGGATTTCAATACATGACTCTAATGTAATTCTTTCATGAGTAAACAAATTCATAGGGCTTGATATCTACTAACAAGCTGAGAGTTGTACTACATTCCTATCTGTACAAACAATCTAGGTGATGAAGACAATAATGAGGAAGGCAGGGTTCTCTTGTAAAGGCTGCAAACTACAATGGAAAGGGAAATAAATGACTCTGTACTCCTGAGAAACGCTACCTGATCTGAAACAGAAGGAGACAACAAGAAGGAGCAGGAACTGAGTGTCTAAGTCGGATGAGGTGCTGAAGATAGCAGCCTCCAAGGCACCCCAGCCTCAGCAGCCCTTCAGAGTCAAAGTCGGACACTTCTACACTCAAGGTCTCAAACTCAAACTTAATAGTCTTGTGATTTTTCATTGTTTCTTGGACTCTGAGACTCAATTTCTTCCTCTAGCAAAAGAGTGATGTCCTCATTTTCTCTTTTCTGAAGAGATCAAATGAAATAAGCTGTGTGAAGCACACAGCAATTATTGATTTAACCTTTATCAAATAAGATCATTTGGCATAAACACACAAAGCTTAGATTGAATTACTGATGAATTAACTTGCAGAAGCCAAGTTTCTGATCTTAAGAATGCAGAACAAAAACAAAAAATCATCTGTGTATAATCGGAGTTTGAAGTTTAGGCAGTGCACCGGAGGTTTAGAACAGAAGTTCACAAGAAACAGTGATCGCAAGTCAAATGCCTTACCTTATGAAATTCAAAGAACACTATGATTTAAAAGGATCAAAAAGTAATATAGTTGGATGAACAATTGAGTAGAAGCTACAATAAATACTGAAACAATTTCACTAAAGAAAATAGCATCAGGGGCTGGAGAGATGGCTCAGCGGTTAAGAGCATTGCCTGCTCTTCCAAAGGTCCTGAGTTCAATTCCCAGCAACCACATGGTGGCTCACAACCATCTGTAATGAGGTCTGGTGCCCTCTTCTGGCCTTCAGGCATACACACAGACAGAATATTGTATACATAATAAATCAATAAATGTCTTTAGAAAAAAAAAAAGAAAATAGCATCAAATGCCCTTCTCAACTTATTCATGAATTTAAAGAATAGCTTTTTTTGTTATTATTGTTTTTATTGAGCTATATATTTTTTTCCGCACCCCTCCCTTTCATTCCCTTCCCTTTCTACCCTCTCCATGGTCCCATGCTCCCAGTTTACTCAGGAGATCTTGTCTTGTCTTTTTCTACTTCCCATGTAGATCAGATCCACTTATGTCTCTCTTAGGGTCCTCATTGTTGTCTAGGTTCTCTGGGATTGTAAATTGTGTGTATGTGTGTGGGGGGGGAGGGGTTCTTTGCTTTATGTCTAAAATCCACTTATGAGTGAATACATATTATATTTGTCTTTCTGGGTCTGGGTTACCTCACTCGAGATGATGTTTTCTAGATCCATCCATTTGCCTGCAAAATTCAAGATGTCGTTATTTTTTTCTGTTGTGTAGTACTCCATTGTGTAAATGTACGACATTTTCCTTATTCACTCTTTGGTCGAGTGGCATTTAGGTTGTTTCCAGGTTCTGGCTATGACAAACAATGCTGCTATGAACATAGTTGAGCACATGTCCGTGTGGTACAATTGAGCATCCTTTGGATATACACCTAAAAGTGGTATTGCTGGAAAATAGGAAGGTTGTTTCCTATTTTCTGAGAAATCACCATACCGACATTCAAAGGGGTTGTAGCAGCTTGCACTCCCACCAACAAAGCAGGAGTGCTCCCTTTTCCCCACAACCTCTCCAGCATAAGTTGTCATTAATGTTTTTGATATTGGCCATTCTTACAGGTGCAAGATGGAATCTCAGAGTTGTTCTGATTTGAATTTCTCTGATGGCTAAAGGTGTTAAGCATTTCCTTACATGTCTTAAAGAATATCTTAAAAGCTATTTTTGAAATTATTGGGCAGTAGCCTATTAATAGGGGCATAAAGGAAATCTTTAAAAGAAAGACCAATGCTCCCACTGCCTCAACAAAATACACATCATTTGGTCATAATGATTTTTGTGTATGTATAAAGGCAAAAGATTGATGTCATGTGCCTTCCTCAATCATTCTGCAACTTATTTTAATAGGTAGGCTCTCTCACTGCACTGCTTGCAGATTTGTTCTAGATTAGTTGCTCAGTGAATCCAAAGGATCTTTCTGCCTCAGCCTGCCCAGTACTGGAATAATAGGTGTGCACTGACTTGCCCAGCTTTTATGTCAGTGCTGTGGATCTGAATTTAGTCCCTTAGGGCTTCCCATAGCAAGAACTTTCCCACTTAAGCTATCCCCCTATCTACATTTACCCATACTTGTTAAAAAGTTCTTTCAAGCTAGGATGTAATTCAATAGTAGACTAGCTGTCTACTATGAGGAAGGACTTGATACTCAGAACTATACAAATTAAGTTTTTCTTATCCACATAATTCCTATATACATAAACATATCCACTATATAAATAAGATGCTAGTGCAACTCTCTGAAAACACAGGCACATGGTCTCAGGTGCCCGGGGGGGGGGGGTGGGGTGGGGGAAGGAGGCTGGTTTCAGAGCTCAATTAGAGAGTCTAGCATTTGTCTAGTACAAGGCCTGGGTTCCATCCCTAGCACTGCATAAACCTGACTTGGTGGTACACGCATCAAATTCTAGCACTCTGTAGATGAAATAAAGAAGATAAGAAGTTCAAGGTCATCCTTAGCTACACAATAAGTTTGAAGATAGCTTGGGTTATAAGACCCTTTCTCCAAAACAAATAAAACCAAAGCAGGCTGCAATACTTAGTATTGCTCTAAGATCAGAATGGCAAAAACCTTGAGTGTGAAAATTCTGCATCTTGGTCTTAATATTTTCAAGGAAGCTATAATGTGTAATAAGTAGAAGTATTTCTGAATTAAACGCATCCTGGAAAGAAGCCTAAAGTAATATAAAAATACCTAAGTTAAGACTGCTGAGTTAAACAGGTTCTGACACCAGAGAATGAATCAGATTCAATATAAACTGTGATCATGTGAAGAGGGAAGAGCTCAAGGAAAGTCATTCTTAAATTAAAATATTTACATGCTCTTAAAATAATGTGACATTAGATATAATAATATACCTAACTATGAAGAGAAAATATATTTCACTGACCCTTCAATTCAGGAAGCTATCAAATGGGAAATAATAAAAAAAACGAACAACAAAGTTTATTAGTCTTCTCCATGGATAAGTCCTGATAGGTTACCAAATGCTATGTGGTCAGCCCTAAGTACATACATATGAGCAACACTAAGTGGAATCAGTAGGTGCATGTGAGTGTGGAAGTATGAGTATCTGTATGTGTGTGTGATAATAATAAAGAAAACAAGGTCATGAGTTCGATAAGGTGTGTTTATTAGGAGAAATTAGAAGATGGAGTGAAACGATGTAAATTCATATATATGAAATTCTCAAAATGAAATCGGTATAAAAAAAAAACCAACAAAACACTGGTGGCCATGTCAGAGGAGCAGCAGATGGCAACTGACTTCAGAGGACTGGCCCACCAGAAAAGAAAACCCTGGTGGGTAAGTCTCAGACAGCCAAGGCACTGAGACACAGACTGTCTTTTGCTTCTGCTGGGCCTCCACATGCTTACTGCTGCCATCTTTCTCTGGTATCTGGCATGGTGTGAATGTGTGTGGGGAGAGTCCACTGCCTGTAATGTTTCTCATGGAAACATCCTACTCTGCTGGACATTTTTACCTGTGGATTGTTATGAAAATGATTTCTTCTTAAGCTGTACTGCCTAACTGAAAATAATGATGTTAGTTAAATAGAGTTTTGATCATTAAAAATAAAACAAGGAGGTGTCACACAGCTAGAACACATGAGTTTCTATTGAGGAGCCATAGACTGTGGCTTATGTTAATGAGTAAGAAGCACAACTGAGTCCCAGTACCCCGGCTAGCTTAAATCCTATTACCTTTAATGTTGGGAAATGTGTTCGCAGGTTTTGGAGTGCATCACAGCTGAAACAAAGCTTTGAAAATAATTTAAAAGACTAAGATGTTTTTGTTAAATAGTTTTGAGATGAAAAATCCAAGAAGACACATGGTTGAGGTTAAGGTCAGGGAACAAGAACAAAGCAGCCCAATTATCATTAGCTGACATGCCTTTCTGGCTAGGATTGGTTGACAACCAAAGGTGGTGATTAATTCCTTATACCCATTTCTGCCCTCAATCTCCTGATATACATACATACATACACACACACACACACACATATGGGTATGTACACTAAAGATTTAAAGTAGAGCTGACTGATTGTTTTCATGTATAAAACTTTAGGTCTGTGATTTCTTTAAGATTCCTTATATGACTACCTTTCAAGATAAATAATAAAGTGATTGGTCCTCTACTTTTAACCTACAAAATGTGGCCTGCAAGTAAAAGACCTGGCTGAGAAGAATAGCTTGATTATTTACACTGTTAATCTATGACAAGTTGCTTGGTTATGAATGTTCGTGAGTTCTTGGGAATAATTTGGTTTTCACCTATAATATGTAAAATATTTAATCATGTAAGGGGTATGGAAAATATGTTATTTTTTACGTGTATTCATTGTAATCATTCACTTGAGAAACAAAGTGTAACCACACTGTAATTTCTTTAATGCCTGAAAGAGTTTGTTGGGGTATATAAACTGTAAGGGAATAAAACAGAAGGAGAAGAAAAAAATAGAAGAAGGAAAAGGAAAATACCAAGAACGAGAACTTAGGAAGAATAAAGATAGAACAAAAGGAAAACATCGAGAATGAGAGAATTAGGAGGAAACAAGAAAGTTATAGAAAAACAACAAAAATAAGAATTAGAAGGAAAACATCAAGAATGAGAGGTTAAGGAAGAATAAACAGAGTTAGAAGGAAAACATTAAGAGAAATGGAGGGGACATTTTTACATAGAGATAAGAAAAGAGAAAAAGAATTCTGAAGAAATAAGAGAAGGAAACCATCAAGAGAGTGTGTGTCCTCCTTCACCTCCTCAGATAAAAAACCTTAGGAAACCAACTCAGTGGATTGATTCCCTTTGAGTCCTGCGCTGCTGGAGGGTGGCCCCCAGGCAGCAATAAGATTGGGAGGAGGTGGAAATTTTGAATGGAAGCAGTTACAATAAAAGCTATTATAAGGGAAAATAAAAGGATGGCTCAGAGGTTAAGAGCAATGGCTATTCTTCTGGAGGTCCTGAGTTCAATTCTCAGCAACCACATGGTGACTCACAACCATCTGTAATGAGATCTGGTGCCCTCTTCTGGTGTGCAGGCAGACATGCAGGCAGAACACTGTGTACATAATAAATCTTAAAAATTTTTTTTGCTGAAAATTTAATGATTGAATTCTTTTCTTCCATCACATCTGATAATACACGCTTCCCTCACTATCCAAAAAGTATTGATCACAGAACACCCTGCGAATTCTAAAGTTCATGGATGGATGTTCTTTTCTTTATAACAAACCACAGTGTGAACAACCTCCTATACACTTTAAATTATCCCTAGATTACTTATAAGGCATGCAACCCATGTAAATAGTTGTTATGTAATATCCTTAGTTAATAATGACAAGGAAAAAGAACCTTTATGATCAGTAGAAATACAGCATTAAAATATTTTTGAAAGTTTATACTACTTCTCCATAGTGTGGTGGTTTGAATGAAAATGGCCCCCCATTGGCTCATAGGGAATAGCACTGTTGGGAGGTGAGGCCTTGTTGGAGGAAGTGTGTCACTGGGGATGGGCTTTGGGATTTCAGATGCTCAAGCCAGGTCTAGAGTCACCCTCTCTCCCTGCTGCCTGCTGCTCTGGATGTGGAACTCTCAACTACTCTCCAGCACCATGTCTGTCTGTGTGCCGCCATGCGTCCCACCGTGATGACCATGAACTAAACCTCTGAACTGTAAACCAGCCCCAATTAAAAGTTCAGCTTTCTATAAAAAAACAAGAACAACAAAACAAGCAAACCAAAAATAAAATTTTATATAAGACAAAACCCATGAAGTCTCAAAAATCAAAAAAGTCACTTTTTAAAATGAAATTCATTACATGGCAAATGAAACTGATCACAGGGCTAAGTCTAGAATATTTACTTTCTTCCCAGTATAGTTTTACAAAACTCATCCAGTTTTAAATAGAAAACCTTTCAGCAGGACTAAGACATTGACTTGAAAGTTTCACAAGTCAGATTCTTGCATGTGTTTGTGTATATATATGCATGCATGTGCTCAGACTGGCACATAGACCAGCACAGCCTTCAAAGTGTGTCTCAGGCTCCTAAATGCTGGGAATACAGGCACGAAGTGCAATAATGAAGATAAGAACTTTTTTTCTCATGGTACTAGGAATCGAACCCAGAGCTTGGGCAGGCTAGGCAAGCCTTGACTATTGAGCCACATCCCTGACTCCTGGAAGACAGGCTTTAAAATAACTCTATAGAAGCACACATCCCTGCCATGCCCACACACACTTGACAAATTTAAGACATTTTCACATTACTTGTAGCTCCACAAGCTTTCAGTTACCGTTACAAGATTTTCTATTTTACATTTCAATTTTACTATGTGCTGAAAACTTAATCAGTGGTACCACCAAAAGACAAAAGTAAAACTGTAATCAAAAAATGGAGCAGTTTTACAAATGTAAATCACTATGGATTTCTCAAGTCTTAAGTCACAGAACAGTAGCCATCACTCCACTTCTGTACGTGGATTAGGGAGGATGAGTAGGTATGCCAGGACCAGGCCAAAGGGGCCCGACTTCATATCCTGAATATGGATTAATTTTGCATGTAGTTCTGTAGCACCTAAGGATACATCACAGCTAAACTTCTGTTGGAAGAACGAATCCAGACTAATCAGCTGGCAGAACTGAGACCAAAAGTCAGATGTCTCATTCCAGACACATATTCCTTCCCTATACCAGGTATATTCAATAAACAAATGTTTCTTAAACAATTCTCTATATAGATTTGAAATAAGCTGATTCACAAAATTCCCAATGAATATATCCGCTTGTTCCTTATCCTCCTCCTCATCGTCCTCCTCCTCATCATCATCATCATGACAAAGCTAATCTGACGCTGTGTTTTCTGAGTTACATGAACTTGAGCTGATGGAGGCACAAAATTCTGAGTGAGTAGGGCCTACAGGTCTAGGAAAAACAATAATATTTGATAATGTGCTATGCCAGTCACAGAATGAACTGAGACACAGACATTCACCCTACCTTGGGGGAACACAGGTAACGAAACAAGCAAGCAGAGGCCTGCTGCTAAAAAGGGCCTGTGTGTAAATACTCATGGGAGCAGTTAGGTAGCTGACCCAGTAGCCAGGACTGTGGGGGAAACAAAAGTGAGGCTCACGTCAACTATTTTCAAACAATTTGATGTTCCATGAGACTTTTGTCTGAACTCAGCATTTAAAAAAAAATAAGGCTGAATTGGACCACATATAAATACATTATATTTGATGAATACATTACTAATCCACCCACCTTCATGGTTTATGAAAAATTTTAGAATGGATTACTAAGGGTTAATTAAAAAAGCAAAAACAATGACCTTAATACTTGTAATTGTGATACTGCACCTGAACACAATGGTAATAAGTTCACCAAGACAAAAACTTAAAACACACACACACACACACACACAGTTTTACACCAACTCGTCCTGATACAATGTGAAAAGCAGCATATACTAGTTGGGCTTTTGGCTCCTGTGCTGAAGACATAATCCTAGGAGACACAATGTAGACTCTGGCTTCCCATCACTGGTTCCGTATGTACCAGAAGTAGGCTCACAACTATTTCTGAGGGCAAGGTAAGTTTGGAAGAGATTTGGGTAACACAAGAAATGAATGGTTCTGACTATTAAAAGGATGGTATATACTTTGACAAATTCTGTTGTTCTTGGGGCAAAAATGTTAACCTAGCCAGTTACTGCTTCATACCCATCCTGTACTGATACTGTGTCTGAAAGGAAAAACAAGGAACACTATGTTAAGAACATGAGTCAAATACGAATTCTAAATAAAGCCAGTGGAGCAGGAAACAGTTCCTAGGTGACTGAAAAGGTGGAGGTGCATGTACAATAAGTCTTATTTGTGCTAAGGATGAAGTCTAGGCCAGAAAAGGGACAAGGTGAAGGTGAGTTCTCCACTGTTTAGTTTTGAAGTTAAAGAGAAAAACATAAATAGCAAAGACTGAAGAACTTAGAAAAGTTATAACCAAAATTATATTGGATATAAATAAGAGAGAATTTATTGAGAATTTCTTAGTCTTATTTCTGAGCTCTAGAGTTCTGACTCTTCCATTCACGATCTTTGAAAAAAATTGACTGAGTGAGACATAAAACCATTATTTCTTCCTATTACAGTATGCAGTGCTAAACTGGGTCATTGCTGTTAAGAACAAGTCATCCCTATTATGACTTATCATTGTCCAAGGGAGTCTAGCTAATACAACAATTAACACAATAATAACAAAAGGTTGACCTTATAGAAAGCAGAGAAAAAATGTGTAAGAATTAAGACTCTGGTACCAGAGAACCCAGAGCCAATCCAGTTCTGACTGAAACTGTAAATGTGACTTCATATAAGCATTTTCTCTGCTTTGTAGTCAAAATTAAAGAAAAACAACACATACACAGTAGTTACAAATGCCTACACTTGTATAATAAACTAGAGGAGCTGTGGCAGCATATCATGACAATACTGCATTCTAAGAATCCACGAAGTTAAATGAAAATTACAGACCAGGAAACTTACTATGACCTAAAACATAGGCAAAAATCTACAATTTCTCCAAATACGAGTGATATTCTGTTAAAGATGGAAAACAATAAAATATATGAAAGATCTACAAGTCACTTATATAATAAAAATTTTAAATACAAAAATTAGGATATGAAATTATAGACACATAAAATTAACATGTTCCTGGATGAAACTTTATAAACACATCATTTCTTAAATTTAACTTATAGGTTTAATAATGTTATACCTATACAAATTCCAACAGGATTAAAACAACAAAAATCACCCTAACAAAGAAAAAACAAGCACATGAAGAAAGGAAAAAGAACCAGAACTGTGAAAAGGAGGGTGAGGCCAAAGGAAGGAAGAGTGCTACAGGAAACTAAAGTTTATTCTACCCTACAATCACCCATGTGTGAGGTGTCAGCAGAACAGGCAGAAGAGCCCAGCAGAGGACCCAACCACAGGAAGACACAGTTCTTCTGCACATATGCTAGAGGGACATTTATAAGAATTTAAAAGATTTTGAGGTGGCAGTATAATCAGTGGCAGATTATCAATTAAATTTGAAAGACAAAGGATGCTGGGGTGGGGTGGGGCTAGAAGGGAAAGGGAAAGCTGAGGAGGAGGAAGAGAGAAAGGAAAGTGAGTAAAAATCAGAAGAAGGGTTGCTATGGCTTGGTCACCACACACTTGACGGTCCTCAGAAGAGCCCAAGGACGCGAACTGAGACGGACTAAGTACAGGAGCCTCACCTGCTCCTCCCACACCCGCTTTTCTCTCTCATAGGCGTCCTTTCTTTTCCGCTCCAGCTGTTCTTTCAGGACAGCAGCACGGGCATTTGTCTGGGCCTGGAAATGAAAACCATTAACACAATTAGTTATGAGAAGGAAGCCTGGATCTAAAAGGATACGGACTTTGAAGCCAGCAAAGAAGTTTATGTGTGTGGTTCCAGAATAAAAATGGACACTCACTCTTCTTACCCCTCTAACCTTGGACAACAGGGGATCAGTTGATATTGGCCGTAAGTCCAGTACATTGGAATGGAAATTAAAATGTAAACACTTAAGACAACTGTTATAAATATCCCATTCATCTTCAGAGAAACTTGTAGATGTCATTTGAGACAGTGTCTTGCAATTTATATGTATATATCCCAGCCTGGCCTCGAACTTATGGTAATCCTCCTTCCTCAGTCCACTGAATGCTCGGACTATAGGAGTAACCCAGTGTTAAAGAATTACATGTGTCACAGTTCTATGTATTCACATCATAATTTCACCTACTTGTTCTTCATAAATATTGCACAAAGGTAAGAAGTGCTATTTCCCAGAAATTGTAAGATGACAAATAAATGGGAAATCAAAAGTTAAAGATAATGATCCATCTACATAAAAAAAATCTTAAGAACAAACTTTTCTCTCTCAGCTTTCAATTTCCTAAGAAATTATGTTACCTAGTGCATACCTTAAGTGACTCCATCTTTTTGAGCCTCAAGTCAGCCTCTTCAATTGCTTCTGGTCCTTTGGTAACATTAGCTTCGCTCTAGAACAATTGTCAACACACCACTTAGCAAACAGCAGCCACGCTCAGTGCCACCTCTGCCTGAACCAACAAGTGAAATGAAACCAGAGCTGCGACTGAACCCTCGAGAGCAAAAGGCGAGAAAAGAATGATGCAAGTGGCCTTTAATTCGTTCAGGCACATCAGGCATAGTCTATATTAAAATTCCTATGGAACAAACGATTTACCAATTTGAAATCATGTATTTAAGATTTATTTCATTCCTACATATAGTTTTCTGGTCTTTGACCTTCATTTTCTTTTTAACAATTTTAGCTTTTAATATTATGGACATGGTATGTTTAAAGTTAATCTATTACCGGATTATTTTTGAAAAATTGATTTTTACCTACATTTTCACCACGAAGTTTGGCTTTAATCTGTTGGCGCTCATTGAAATTTTGTAGTCTTATTTGCCTCAGTCTTGCTAGATAAACCTAAAAGAGGAACAACAACAACAACAACAAAAATTCACTTAAAAGGAAATCTATGAATATTTTTACTGCTAAAAAATCTTAATATATAGAAAAGTGTTAATCTGAATACAAGAAACAAAAGTTCTGAAATTTGGTTAATGAAATGAAATATTAGCTTTCAAGTATTTAATTTAAAGCATTTTTCTGCAAAGAAAGAAATATGTTATAATTAACAAATTTTTAAATTATATCAAAAGAAAAGAAATTCAAACTCAGAAGGCTGAGTAACAGTTATGAGGCAAAATTATGACATAGCATGTCAGTCAAAACATATTAACAGGTTCCTATAGACTTACAAAATCTTAAAATAATTGTTAAGCATTTAAACCATGCAAGAAAAGAAGGCGATGAACTTAAAAATGGCTGCATGGCGGAGGCATGAGCATGCGGGAAGCATACCTCTTCCTCCTTGTTCCTTGGCTTCCCTCCTCTGGAAGAGCTGGGCCTGCCTCCATACAGAGATGCCAGGTTCTGCAGGATTCCCTGTTTGTCATTTAATGTACTAAGTTTAAGGAATGAGTGGGGCTACATTGCCCTTCCACCTAGGCATCCACATGCCATTTCTTTCTTTTGGATAATACCGGCCACTTCTAGATACTACACTAACAAGCCCTGGCACTTTCTATGACCATGATGGCATGTAAACTCAGTGAGAACAGAAGTCTAATTAAGTCCAACTATAATTATTTAAAAAGAGACTGCATATGTTTTTATAGTCATTAAAGAAGATTTTAAGAGTGTTTCCTTCATTAAAACCCAAAGTACTATAATATCTTTTTTGCCCTTAAAAAGATCCAATTCATTTCTAGGTATCTGTGTGCATACTACACATTCACACACACACACAAACTTTTATATTCACTGCTGATTTCAAAGACTCTGATGTACATTAGTTATCTGACCTAAATCATACTCTGCTCTCAGGTATGCCCTATAAGAATCCTACAAATGATTAGCCCCGGGCAAAAACTGACTCATTTCCAAATACAGCTGATGGAGAATGTGGGATTATCGTACTAGAAATTATCCACATGCTTCAGCAAAACTACCAGTTATCCAATTATGTACTTTCTCTTCCTTCAACATACAATTATGTTTAAAGTTTCTTCAAACTTAAAAGAGTTCTTAATCCACTTTCCCCATCTATTATCTTGTATCAGTGTGTGGTAAATGTACTTTTATACTCATTATCTCCATTTTCCTGACTGTCAATCATTTTTTAACCTTCTATAAATCTGGCTTCTAAATCCAGTATAATCTAATTTTTTCTAGTCACCAGCAGTGTCAGAAATTATACAAATGAAGCCTTTTGTGCAATCTTTTAACATTTTAAAAATTACTTCTAAATAAACCTACTTCATTTACATATATATGTATATTTCTCTAATAAATGTAGGAGGTTCACTATGGAAAATTTAAAAATAAAGCATTAAACATTTATGAAGCTAACCTTTAAGAACCTTACATTTTAAAGGAATTATCTCCTAAATAGCCTTTTATTTGTATGTGTGAGTGCATACAAGCATGTTTTCATAGAAATGAACATTTCTACAATTCTCATTTTTTCACTTACAGTTATAGTTTCAGCTCCTCCTCATATTCACCAACACACAAGCACAGATATGTGGAGGTGGGTGAGGTAGCTCCTGATAGAACACTTGTTTGGCACTTCATAAAGGCCAGGATAACTAACATAAATAAACAAGGGATACATGAGATACTAGAGGGAGTATAAATTAGCAAATTGCTTTGGAGATTCAGAATTCAAAAGAAATGCCTAATATGAGGCATAAATTGAAGGGCTCAATAATAACTAGGAAAGAGAACTGGTAACATCTGCATTTGGCTGATAGTAGGCAAAAATAAACTCTAGTTTGTTGACTCTAGTGATTGATCATAATCAGCTGAGCTAAGAATAAGGTCATGTTGTAAAAAGAATGGGAAAGTCAAGTTCAGGAAGCATTTGAGGTAGTTTTGTTCCATATTAAGTAGTTACTCAAATGTTACTCCAATAAATTCTAACTTTTGTAGTTCGAGAAAAAAAGAATAGGTAATGGGTATCTGTTGTTGCTCTTGGAGGCAGGGATTTACTATATTGCAAAGAGTGACTTTGAGAGTTCCTAGACTCAAACAATCTGTCTGCCTCAGTTTCTACAGTCGTAACGCATGAAGTTGGTACCTCCTCTAACCTACTATATACCGTAGTTTATATGTGAGCTAATTTTTTTAAAAGAATACAGTTATCCACAGAGTTTAAGGAGAGTAGGATGGTTATATAAATGCAGTCCAATACAAAATTATGAAATTATAGGATTTTTTTTCTGCAATGTTTTGTAAAACAGATTGCATAGCTTTTAAGTGTTAGCTTTAGATAACAATGTGGTCTAGATAAGTTAAAAGACTAGACATTTCCTCTTGCAGTATTTTCTAACACACATGACCAATACTTAATTCAAAATCTCATATACAAGGAACCTGCAGAGCTCATCCACACCATGTGATGCAACCTCTGGAAGCACAAGAGCACTGTGCACCGTGCATGCTGTCACTCAACACCAGTGCTTCCTGAAACCTGGGCTCCAAATTCAGGACTATGAAATGCAGTGCTTTTACTGGATACAACACTTTTCTGCTCTTATAATAATTTAATGTTTAGGGCTGGAGAGATAGCTCAGTGGTTAAGAGCATTGCCTGCCCTTCCAAAGGTCCTGAGTTCAATTCCCAGCAACCACATGGTGGCTCACAACCATCTGTAATGAGGTCTGGTGCCCTCTTCTGGCCTGCAGATATACACACAGACAGAATATTGTATACATGATAAATAAATAAATATTTTAAAAAAATAATTTAATGTTTAATTATAGAAAACAAGAAGAGAGGCTCTGCCTTATTGCAGCTGAGAACCAACTACTCCAAGTTGTCCTCTGATCTGAGTATAGACCTACATTCATACACATACACAAAAATAAAATAAAAAGCCAGTGGAAATATATTTACATTTTCAAATTATCATGGGTATTAGCATTAAAGGAAAGTACTTACTAGGTACAATTTTAAATCGCTGTTGTTAATATATTTTCCTAAAGAGTAAAGGTTAACCTTAAATAGTGCCAATTCTTGTACAGTAGTATATGTAAGCGCAACTGTTAAATGGAGACCTCAGCAGTTGTAATGTTGAACTGAGAGGCAAAAACTGTCACGCCAATAAAACATAAATGAAAAACACTACAAACATGCATTAGTGACTACTGTGAAATTAGTCTCCCGAGAGCCCTCCGTCCCTAACGCTCCATCTCTTTACAATCACAGCCAGGTCTCTACTGGACGTCCCTCAGAAGTTCAGTGTTCTAAACATCTGACGACATCATGCAAGTCTATTTCAATCCACTGCAGGGCTGAGGATAGAGTGTGGTGGCAGAGCACATGCACTGCATGTGCAAAATCCTAGATTTGGTCTCGAGTACTGCCCTCCACCAGCCAAAAACCAACCAACCCAAACCAAAACCTACCCCCCTGAAACAAACCAAAACACTAGCAAACAAAACTAAAGATCTTGCCAAAGATTAAAGTTTTTTTTAAATGAAACAATGGCAGTAATATTGGAAAACCATCCGAATCTCATGCAAAATCATCTACAAATACGATAAATAATGCTAATTTACAGTTAGAAGAACTGATCTGAAGGAACTGCTGGTTACACAGTGGTCCATGTCTGAGATTCAAGCTCCCTGGGAAGCCTCCCTCGGGACCAGCCTCCTTGTCTACAGAACAAGGGGGCATTTCATTAAAATACTACTAATTTACAAACCATTGCTAAACTTACTGCTTCTTTTTGGCTATTCTTTTGTGTCTGACAAACTTTTAGTATGGCCAATTTTATTAAGGGATTTTTTTAAATATACAAGTTCATAATAATAATTATAATAATAAAAAAATTTCTTTAGGGTTGAGGGTGTAGTTGAGTGATATAGCCCTTGGCTTACATGTGTATAATGCCAAGTCTGAAACCTAGCACTGCAAAAGAAACAAAAAAAGTACATGTGATTTTAGCCAAAAGGCTAAGAAGCAGCAATTTAAATAAAAAGAAAGGAAAGAAAAAAGAAACAAGTAAATATAAGTGAATAAATAAATAGGAATTATTTGAACAGAAAGAAAATAAGAAGCTTGTCAAATGTTGGGAAAGTATAGTTTAGTGATAGTGTTGGTTCAGCACATCCAAATTCTTGGGTTCAATACCCAGCAACATGCACGCGCGCGCGCACATACACACACACACACACACACACACACACACACACACACACACACTCTCTCCTGGTTGCAAGGAAAAGGTAAAGGAACCACTATGGTAGCAATATTTTTCCATTCCCACTTGTCTATTTGCATTCTGTTACTGTAATAAAATGCCCTAATGAAAAGGAACTCAGTGAGAAAGCTTATTCTAGCTTATAATTCCAGGGTACAGTCCAGCACTGCACAGAGGTCAGAGTGGCAGAAGCCTGAAGAAGCAAGTCACATCACAGCCACAGTCAAGAGCAGAGAGAGAAGAACACTCATGCCTACTTTCTTGTGGCTCAGATTAAGTGCTAGACTCAGAGGTCATCATTCCTGACTAGGGAATGATGCTATCCACAAGGAGCTGGGTCTTTGCACATCAATTACATAAATTAATCTCCCAGACACTGCCCACAGGCCAACCCAATACAGACAACATCTCATTGAGAGTCTCTTCCCAGGTGACTCTAAATGTGTCAAGTTGACAACTAAAGTTAACCATCACGCTACTGAATTAACACATAAAACATAATTTATAAATGCACTGTGAAAATGAAAGTATACATTCTTAGTTACTGAGGCACTCACTACTGAAAAGTTACACAAATAATGATACAATCAAAATGATATCATTGATTAAAATGGAATATTGCAAGAGAAGCAGAAGAAAAATAGACGAAGCAAATGTAAAATGGTAGAACATAACTAATCCAAACATATAAAAATTATACTGCCACTGAATGTTATTAAATAATTATGTAAATAGACCATTAAAAGACAGAAGTCATTTGGTAATTTTTTTTAAAAAAACAAATGAACCAGTGTACATTCACTACAAAATGTCTCACCCTCATAATAATCATAATAATGAAATGATTATTCAGGTACCTTAAAAATAAAGGACAGAACTAGAAATGCTACAGAAACACTTATTTAAAAAATGATACTGCAGTGGCTATATTGCCATCAACTAAAGTGATCTTCAAAAAGAAACAAAAACAGAGAGACTGTGATTTATACCCTCATGTGCAGTACAGTCCCGACCCCTGAACACAATGAACTTCTAACCACTAGACCGTGAGAAGACTAATGGGAGAGCCTGTAATTGCCACATTCTGTATCGCTCTGTTTTGGAAGCATATTTTCTTATACTTCATTAAGAAAGCGTACTTCCCTTGAGAACGTAAGAGACATGTTGGAAAGGCTCGTGTACTAAGGCACTTCAGATGATTTCTGAGACTATATAAAAGGCCTCTACAAACTAAGAGGCACTTGTAGCTGACAGGTAACGTGATGGTTTGAATGAAAATGGCCCCCAAAAGGCTCACAGGGAAGTGTGGTCTTGCTGGAGTAGATGTGGATTTGTTGGAGGAAGTGTGTCACTGTGGTTTCAGAAGCCCAAGTCAGTTCCAGTGTTGCTCTCTGCCTGCTGCCTGCTGATCCTGATGTAGAACTCTAAGCTGCCTCTCCATTACCATGTCTGCCTGTGTGCCACCATGCTTCCCACCATGACAACAAAGAACCTCTGAAATGTACACCAGCCCCGATTAAATGCTTTCCATTACAATAGTTGCTGTGGTCATAGCGTCTCTTTACAGCAATAAAACCCTAAGATGATGGCAAGCAGATGGGGCATTCATTCACTGAGCATAAAGAAATGAATTTTCTCACCAACATGTATGAGCCTGGGAATAAAACCCTTTCCAAGCTGAGTCTTCAGATAAGAATATAATCCAACTGACCTTCCCTATTGCCTTGTGAGAGTACAAGGAGATTAGCTAAATTGTATTGAGTCCTAACTCACAGAAACCATGAGCCAATAAACGTATTACTACAAATGGCTAAACTGTGGTAAATTATTACATAAAAAAGAAAAGGAATAGAAGATGAAGCCCTGCTGATCTATGCTACTGATGGATTCTGAGTGAGGGGCTCATGTTGTCTTCAGTTGTATGTGCTACTGATGAGACCACCACACTGCAGTGAATAGCAGAAAACCCATGGTTGCACCAACAATCCTGATTAAGCTCACACACAAATAGATCTTTTAAAAAAGGGAAATTAACAAAACATAATTTGGGGCATGACTGAGCTTTTCTGTTAACTTGTCTACATGCATTTATATATGTGTTAAAATTTACAAAACTGATGCCATTCTTATTGTATGGTGATTTTAAAAGTAAATGTTGAAAAATGAAGTACTAGAGCCGAGGAGATGGCTCAGCTTAAGGGTGCTTGTTGCTCTTGCTGAAGACTGGAGTTTGATTCTCAGACTATGTCAGGTGCCTTATAATCACCTGTAACTATATTCCTACAGTACCCGATGACCTCTCTGGCCTCCAAGGACACCAGCATGCATAATGACATATACACACAGACACATATTAAGTAAAAGTAAAATATAAAATACAAGATTTATAAGAAAAGAAAAACTGCCATGCCAGTGCAGTCTGGAGAAATGAACGTGGAGCATGCAGCTAGAGCAGTGATAGGAGTGGAGAATGGGCTGATTTACATATATATGTGCACACAAGCGGCCTGTAGAACTCTCAGTGAGATCATTCCATAATACAGTAAGAAACAGCTAAGGCCAGGGAGAGGCGACACACACATTTGATCTTGACTTGGGAGGAGAGGCAGGTGGATCTCTGTGAGTTCAAGGTCAGCCTGGTCTAGAGAACAGGACAGCCTGCTCTAGAGTTTCAAGACAGCCAAGGCTTCACAGAGAGACCCTGCCTTGGAGATGGGAGAAGGAGGAGGAGGAGGAGGAGGAAGAGGAGGAGGAAGAGGAGGAGGAGGGAAGGAAGGAAGGAAGGAAGGAAGGAAGGAAGGACACAGTCCCAAAAGCCCCAAAGTATTAACATGTAAAGACCAACAATTACACAAAAGGACATGCTAGGAAATTGTAGGCAGAGGAGCGCAGGGTAAACTGCAGAAAACGTGGAAGGAAGTTCACGGCCAGATGCTGTAAGGAGGCCGGTCAAGTAAGATGACCATCTCAAATGGTTTGTTTGGGCTGGTAATGTCACTCAATGGTCCATCACTTATTTGGCTCATGAGAAGTCCTAGGTTCAACCTCCCACACCACAAAAACAAACAAAATCAATTTAAAAAAAGCATATGTTTGACAGGATAGACGCTAGTGACTTCTTTCAATATAATGGTGTAGTGACAAACTGTTTACAGAATTAAAATGAAAGATAAGGAACTAGAAACAAATGGGGCGTCACACATTTGAAGAGTCTATGACATACAGAGTTAATGATGGGAGAAACAAATATAATTAGAGGTTATAGGAAGGTATGATTAAAGAAGAATTGTTAAAAAGAGACAGAACATAATTAGTGTGATAAGGCCCCCAAATAATAACAGTACGGCACCAAAGATAACAAAATGCTGAAAATACAAATCATAAAAGGTTCAAACACAATCTTTACTGCTTTGATATTCTCCAGTGCTGTCTACAGGTATAATCATAGATATCAAAGGAAGACAGGTGAGTCAATTACCTGGGCATATGTATAACTGAGTAAACTGCATGACCATATTATATTACAAAAACAACTCAAATGTCACTCTACAGAGGAGTGGATACTCAAACTGTGGTAAACCCATTGCATAGAATGTAACTCAGGAAGAAAATGACTAATATGGCTAGATATGGTGGCACACCTTGAACCTCAGCACTCAGAAATATAGTATGATTCAGAATTTTAAGTAAATATCCAAAAAAAAGTTCCAGAACTATAATGAATGAAAACAGATCAGCGGTAGGGAAGTGATAAACTAAAGGGACAGAAGGAATCTTGGGAAAAGGTAGAAATGTTTGGTAACATGATAAAGCAACATACACATGACTATATGCATGTCAATTACTCATCAGGACATATTTGGCACTGGTAACTTTTATAATGATTAAATTATATCATATGTCAATCAAAAAAAACTCTTCCGTGGAAACCTAGGTAGTATGTTCTTAGCTGAAATCCTTGCGAAAGTACTCACGGGCACCTTCTCTGAAGGCAGTGAAAATGTTCTGTGTCAATACAAGGTGGTCGCCTGCCATTTTACATCTGTGCAGACCTAACCAAATATTCAACACCAAGGTGAACCCTAACACAAACCACTGACTTCGATGGTTATAATGTATCCATGTAGGTTTCTCAGTTCTAACAAATGTACCATCAGGAACACAATATTGGTAATTAGGAAGGCTGTGCACATTTGGAGGCAGAATAAATATAATTGAAAATCTCCATAAAGGTCTATTTTCCTGGGAGCCTAAAGCTGCAATTAAAAAAAAATAAATAACCAGGCTGGTGAAATGAGTCAGTGAGGAAAGACGCTTGTTACGCAACCCTGACAACCTGAGTTCGATTTCCGAAATCTGAGTAAAGGCGGAGAGAGCTGACCCTACAAGGTTGTCCCCCAATTTCTATGTGCACATGCACGCATGTGCGAGCGCGCACACACACTTTAAAATAAAATTTTAAAAAATTAAAAAATAAAGTCTAGCTGGCAGTGGTGGTGCACACCCTTTAGTCCCAGGCAAGCAGAGGCAGGTGGATTTCTGTGAATTCAGGGACAGACTGGTCTACAAAGTGAGTTCCAGGACAGCTAGGGCTACACAGTGAAATCCTGTCTTGAAACACAAACAAAAACAACAAAGAATAAAGTCTGTACAATTGTTCCTTTGCCTCATCTCATCTATCATCCCCAAATATAGTCTAAAATTATGAGCAAAGGGGGAATTCTAAAAAGATTGCCAAGAAAGAAAGGGGAACCACTCTATTTCTCTGACTCTTACTTCTAAAGCAGGCATGCTTTACTTTGCTTTGGACATCGAGAGTCCAGGTTCCTCAGTCTTTGGACTTGAAGTAGTTAATTTTCCATGGGACTTTCAGGTCTCTTCCAGAGACTGGGGCCTACCATATTAACATCTTAAGTCTGGACATTTCTGGCTGCCTAGACTGTGTCATTGCCAGCATCCCTGGCCCACAAACTCCCATACAAAAACTTTTCTACTTTTGTGACTGTAAGTCAATCTATCAAATTCTCTCTTACATATACTCTAGTGTTTCTATACGCTTTGCTGGATAATTCTGCCTAATACACTAGTGTGCATATTCTTGTCTAACACTTGATTACAAATAATTACACAGATAGATTATACTGGACTAGGGAAAGATGCCCTCAGCCCCTCGCTACCTGTGGCAGGTGAGAGAACTATCCCTGAGGTCATCCTGAGGTCATGAGAGCAGAGAACGCTAGCCCTGACCCCAGCAGGACTTCAGCACTTAGGAGAGCAGTTCCTGCAATTTTCTTGGCCACACAGTAGAGCTGGCCCTGGTGCTGTGGGCCAGCCCCAGAGCTGGGAAACTGGCTCCACCCCTTGCTGCTTGCTCCGATGAGAGAGCTAGCCAGGGAGTTCTGGAGAGTTCACCCTGGTGGTGAGAATGAGGGGAGCTGGTGGGCTGACCCATTCAACTACTACCCAGGCCTGGGGCTATGAGTTGGCCCAGCGCAACATCCACCTCATCTATGAACTGCAGGAGCATGTGAAGGGGCCAGTCCTGAAGATCCAAAGCTGCAGGTTCTCCATGACACAGGATAACAACAGGATATCCAAGAGGAGCCCCAGTGAGGGCTCACTATACGAAGTTAAGGCCATCCAGCCAGACTGAAGACTCACTGCAATGAACACTTAGAAATAAAGATGAATGGGTTTACTGTGTGACTTACTGTATCACACCATAGCTTTCATGATGAGGTTTATTTTTAAAAAAAAAAAAAAAAAGATTTTATTTTGTTTTACTTTGGGGGAAGGTTGCAAGGACAGAGGAGGGATACGGAGGGATGGGGAGATAAATGGGACTGGGATGCATGTAAAATCCACAAAGGAGCAATAAAAAGTTTTTAAAAAATTATACTCGCCCAATCTTTATATTTCTACTACTCCCAAACTGTTTAAAAATAAAAATAGCCTTGTCAAATTAGTCAGTCATTAAAACAATATATAACATCTATCCAAACATAAAGAAAAGTATAAAATTTTCACATGATCACATCTTTGTAAGGTAGTTTTATACATATACAGACCTAGGTACTAAAAAAGTGATGCATCCTGCACTAACAGAAAAACTAATACTCTAAAAAAATCACTGACGGGCTCATTCTCTGCTCCCTGGCCGCTGAAAATGCAAGCAGCTGTCACATGCGTCTCTCACCAGATGAACTGCATCACCCAGAACCGTGAGTCAGAATACATCGCTCCTCCTGGATGTGGATTCTTGTCAGGCATTTGGTCATAATGGAGAGAAAAACAAAACAGAAAACTAGTTCCAGAAATGAGATGGTTGCACCAATAAACTTGGCCATGCGGTTTGTAGGTTTTCATAACTGGTTTGTGGAAAGAATGTGAAAGGGTTTGTAGCTGAGGGCTAAGGAAGCCTCAGAAAACTGTGAGTAGAGATTTCTGAACATTTCTGGCAGGAGTATGAAAGCAGGAGGCTGGGAGGAACTCAAGAGAGTAAAGGCAGCGGTCTTCCAGTTCTGATGCTTTTCAAACGTCTGACCTGAGACTCAAAGCAAACTACATACTTCCAGTGTGCAATGCACAAGGTAGGCATCTCCATTCCAGCAAATAGCAAGGGAGCTGACTTTCCTTTCTGCTGTAGTGTGGAACACTCTGACGAAAAGCAGCTTAATGGAGGGAAGGGTCTATCTGGATTCCATGTGCCAGTCCATCACTGAAGGACATCGTGCTTAGGAACTCATCCAAGGATTTGAAGCAAAAAACACGGAGGAATGCTGCTTACTGGCTCACCCACTGGCTAACTTTCTTAGGCAACCCATTGCCAACCCATTACCTCTTGCCTAGAATGGTACCACCCACAACTAACTGGGTCCTCCTAAATCAGTTAATAATCAGGGCAGTCACCTCAGAGGCATGCCTTCGGAGCAGTCTGATAGACAATTATTCTATTTAAACTTTTTCATGTTAATTTTAGCTGTGTCAAGGTTAACGCTACGTGAGATAAAGTGATAGCAAGGAAAGATCCAACTAAAGTAAGACTGAAACACAGCTCTGTAGAAGGAAGCGGCGGGGCTGTGTCCCGCCACCCTGCCAAGGCTAGCTTTACACCCGAAATAATTACACGGAAACTGTATTCTTTTAAACACTGCCTGGCCCATTATCTGTAGCCTCTTATTGGTTAATTCTCACATCTTCCTTTAACCCATATTTAGTAATCCGTGTAGCACCACGAGGTGTGGCTTACCAGGAGAGATCTTAACCTGCGTCCATCTCGGAGAGGAGAATCATGGCGACACACTATGGCGACTGCCTGAAGTCGTCTCTCCACTCCTGCTACCCAGCATTCTGTCCTGTCTACTCCGCCTACCTAATTTTCTGTCTCTTAAAGGGCCAAGGCAGTTTTCTTTATTAATTAACCAATGAAAGTAACATAGACAGATAACTCTCCTCCATCACAGCTCCATGTTCTGTCCCTACAGCTTATGGTCATCTGAGCTTTAACGGGTTGGGTAACTTCCCCCAAGTAAAGATACTTCTGCAGCAGCATGCAGGGCTTCACTCTTGAATGGATTCCTTCAGTAACACAAGTTCGACACGATAAATATATCAGGTTTATGGCATCTCCTACATCATCTGTTCTCCTTTGTAACTTGGGCTTTATAGACCACTCAAGAGCTTACTGCAGTGAATCTGACCCTTCTGCACACTGCCTAGCCTTAGTGGCTTTCTGGAACCTTTGTGCAAGGCTGTATGACTGTACCCAGCCTGTAAAACCTGGAATCGATTAGGCAATGACAAGTTCTGTTGTCAGCCTAAGATGTGGTCTGACCTCAATGACCCATAGCTGCAGCATCCTCAGAGTGCCTGTGTAGCTCAAAGTGTGAAAACATTAATATCTGTTAAGGAGCTATCTTTTCAAATGAAAGTTTTTGAAATTGGTTCACATTATTATACCCTGGTACTGTTGATTAGTGGGGTCTTGCTCTAAAGACATCTCTCCTGTTGTTTTAATACAAAGTTTAGGGGTTGCTCTTTATCGTTTGTAGCAATGACAGCCCCTCCTGTACAACTTTAACCCAACTAACCTCCTTTCCTCAACAAACTATTTTGACACCTCTCTTTTCTATTACAGTAAGCCTAGAGAAGTGAACAGGAAGCTTGTCACAGAACTGTATTTTCCACTGTCTTGAGTTTTCCTTTGCCAACGAAGTAATGCATAAAGTACTTATGTCCAGGCCTACCCACAGTGAGGATCTACTGGGAGTGTAGAGTCCCTGCGGAAGGGAAACTCACTCACTCTTTGTTGAGGACATAGCTGCTGATAGGTTTCCCATGTTCCACTAGAGGGCCCCACACTCACTCACATATGGGCACACTTGCTGGATTTAGTGGTTATTTATTTTTTTTTTTTTTTAAAGACAAAGTTGAGAGGATGTTAGGGAGATATAAGGTAATGGTGGATAGATACAACCATATTTTATCATATTTTGCTATATCACTTATGATATATTATATTATATATATATATGAAATTTTGAGAAATAAAACTTTTTAAGTCAAAGAATTGCTTATAGCCATAACAGAACAATGTGGTTAGATCTACACTAAAATTTTTTAAAAAGCTTTGGTAAGATACAAGAACACATGGCTTCCAATGCTGGATAACAGGCAGCATGGGGAGATCCTTATGAGACGGAAAGCAAGGGAGATAAGTCCGAGCCCCATGACTGCCCCACTTGCCTGGTCAGAGCTTCTAGGCAGCAGCACAAGAGAAGAAACTCGACCACAGGAGGAGGTCCCTCCTAGTTGAGAAGACCTTGTTTGGAGATGGGCAGGCTAAAGGCTAACGGGATTTGAGTTCAGAGAGCAGAAAGCTGCACGGAGGGGGGCTGGGAAGATGGAGAGTTCTTCAGAGACTCTCACTGAGTGACCATCAGCTAAATAATGCCAGCGGTTTAATCAGACTGTGAGACGGAAAGTCCTCGGAAGCATTAAGGCACTGTACCCACCAGAGGTACCAACAGGCTCTGCCACAGCAGAGGGGCCAAGTTAGCACAAGGGAGAACATTGTTCCTTACAGCCTCACGGCACCTTGAAAGTCAGCCTTCATTGACTGAAATTACTTCTAAATAATTAAATCCCCCAAATAGTTAAATAGAAAACACTTGAACATAAAGTACACAGTGCTGGACAGAGTATTATAAATTATAAGGCATATTAAAAATAGGAAAAAATATTTTAATAACAAAATCTTAATTAGCTGAGACTCAAAAATAGCAGAGAAGACAGAATTTGTAGATTAAAAATTAAAACAGCTATTATAATGACATTCTATACTTTCAAGGCAGAAACAAGAGTGTTATAAAGACAAAGTAAAGCTATAAAAACACCCACATCAATATTATCAGATGTGAGCTGAGGTAGAGTTCAGCAGTACAGCAATAGCCTATCCATAAAAGCCCTGGGCTATCTCCACTGCTGCAAAGACAAACACTAGGAGAGCAGAAGCAGCAGGTCTGGATGAACTCCGCAGTTCAACACACAGCAGAGGATAATGCCCTTAAGGGCACGACAACGGAAACCACCCAGAACGAAGCTGAGAGAAAAAGAAGAGCATCAAGGAGTCGTAGAGAGTCGGTGTGTATACAAAGGTTAGAAAAGAAAATGAGAATTTTTTTTTTTTGAAGAAAACAGTGGTTGAAAAATCTGAACCCATGAAACTAATGACCAGGAAGAAAACTCGGGAGCTATCTAATAATCAAGTAGTTCCAGGCACAAAGAAAAAACTTTGAGTCAGAGAGGAAAAGGCATATACTATACACAGGAAAAGATAAGGAGTGATAGCTTCTTGTCAGAAGATAAACAGTCCCCGACCTATAGAATACCCCCAGCAAAGGCAAATTCCAGGCTGTGGAGATGACTCAACTGTCAAACTGGAGAATCCCTGAAGCAGGCTGGCTGGCTGCCAAGATCAGACATATTGGTAAACTCTGGGCTTGATTAAAATCCTCCTTCAAAAACTGAGGCAGAAGAGCTACCACAGAAGATACCTGATAACTCTGGCCTCCACACACAGCCAGATGCACATGTGTTCCTATACCTATGGTAATGCATGCATAACACACAGACATGTGCACGAAAAGACAAAAAAGGTAGGTAAAATGTTTCTTTTCAGACCTACAAACGCAGGTTAAATTCACCACAAAGTATTATTAAAGTATAAGGAAAAAAATAAAGACCTTTTTCTCTACAAATTCTGCAAAGTGCCTTTTTTTTTTTTTTTGGTTTTTCGAGACAGGGTTTCCCTGTAGTTTCTAGAGCCTGTCCTGGAACTAGCTCTTGTAGACCAGGCTGGCCTCGAACTCAGAGATCCGCCTGCCTCTGCCTCCCGAGTGCTGGGATTAAAGGCGTGCGCCACCACCGCCCGGCCGGCAAAGTGCCTTTTTAAACAAAATACAAGAGGAAAGTCTCCAACATTTTTTTTTTTTTGTGAAAAAATGTATCATTTTATTTGTACACTTAGAAAAGTTGTACACAGAAACTTATCATCTGTAAAACTGGGAAACTGCTGTAGCCAGTGCTGACTGAATTTATTAACTAGATATTTATTTAGCATTCAAAGTCATTTGTGAATTTGTTTTGTATTTATAAAATTTATACTTGGAAAATGTTCTTTAATTTTTTAAAACATTTTACTATGTTTTTGTTTTATCTCTCAAACATTTTTAATGATTTAAAAATAAAAATGTCCCCCTCTCTCCTCCCTAGCAGTTTCCCAGTTTTACAGATGAAAGTCTCCAACATTAATCAAAATAAACTGAAGCTAGAATTACAGGATTAAGGTAAAAATAGTAAGGGGAAAAGTCACTAAATCTTGATAGTTCTAGTAACTGTTACTTTTTAAAAGATTCTTATTATTTTTAATTATTATTTTAAATTATGAGTATGTGTATCTGTCTGTCTATCTGTGGGTATTTACAAGTGAGTGCAGGTACTGATGAGGCCAGCCAGAGAAGGAGTCAGATCCCCTGGAGGTGTAGTTACAGTGGTTGTGAGCCCCTTGATGTGGTGCTGAGAACCTAACTCGGAGGCTCTGCAAGAGCAGCAAGCACACTAAACCGCTGAGCCATCTCCAGTCCCCAGTGGCTGTGGTAAATAATAACCTACAACAAGAGCTGGGAATGGTGGTGCGCGCCGATAATCCCAACACTCACCATGAGGATCCTGCTACAGAGCAGTTTAAAAGCTCTTTAAAAAAAAATAAGCAATCAAAATTATTTCAAATGCTATTAACAGGGAGAAGACAAGAAATCATCTTTTCCCATCTAGAGAAGAGTCACAAATACAGATTCATTCCAGATATTAGGAAAGTAAATTGGAGAATATATGTTAAAAACATAAAGAGTGGCCAATTAATATTATTTTTCTATAATATAATCTCAAAGAGAAAAGAATCTTATATTGAATAACTTTGTGTGGTTTAGGTATCAGGGTAATTGTAGCTTCATAAAAGGAATTTGGCAATGACTGTTCTGTTTCTATATTATGAAATACCTTAAGGAGTATAGGTATTAGGTCTTCTTGGAAGTTCTGGTAGAATTCTGCATTGAACCCATCAGGTCCTGGGCTCTTTTTGGTAGGGAGGTTTCTGATAACAGTTTCCAATTCTTCGTGACTAACAGGACTATTTAGAGCATTTACCTGGTCCTGGTTTAACTTTGGTACATGGTACTTATCTTAAAAAGTGTCCATTTCTTTTACATTTTCCAATTTTGTGGCATACAGGCTGTTGTAGTAAGATCTAATGATTCTTTGGATTTCCTCTGTGTCTGTGGTTATGTCCCCTTTTCCATTTCTGATCTTATTAATTTGTGTGTTCTCTCTCTGCCGTTTGATTAGTTTGGCTAGGGGTTTGTCAATCTTGTTGATTTTCTCCAAGAACCAGCTTTTTGTTTCATTGATTCTTTGGATTGTTTTCTGTGTTTCTATTTTGTTGATTTCTGCCCTCAGTTTGATAATTTCCAGTCTTCTACTCCTCCTAGGTGAGTCTGTTTCTTTCTTTTCTAAAGCTTTCAGGTGTGCTGTTAAGTCTCCAATGTGTGCTTTCTCCGTTTTTTTTAAGTGGGCACTTAGTGCTATGAATTTTCCTCTTAGCACTGCTTTCATAGTGTCCCATAAACTTACAAAGTTACCAATTAGCAGTCTATAATACATGTGTGATAAGTCTAACAAAAATACCTTGCAGCATATTCTACATGAACTGGAGGTACCACGGAGAGATGAAGTGACAGAAGCAATTCTCAGTTGCTTTATGAACAAAAGATCAGAAGACATTTGCGGCATACTGCAACTACAACTACTGAGAATTTTAACTGCTTAGATGATTACCTCAGACTTAATATGTTCTTAGATAAATGACTTAATTTTGTAATGGGCTTAACTGGATATTTTAAAGTAGTTTATTTCTGATATGCTTTTCAACAAATACAGTTTCATATATCTACACTCAACATTTATCTCCCTTTCTTCTTCTAAAATTCTTTGCTACTTAAAAGTATTTAAAACAAAAAGCACATGAAGGGGAAAAAAATCTAGCAATTTAAGAACTTATTTCTCTACTATAAATACCTAGATTGTCATACCCATTTCTATCCTTTTAAAAAAAAACATGTAGAATAATAATGTGATTTCACCTTTGGCATGGAAGATACCAATAAAAGATATAACAAAACAGGTTAAGCAAAATATATGAAAATAAAATCTGTACATTACTTTCGATCACCTTCAATATCTTTTATTATACACAGACTGCTACATCATAATTCTTTTTACTTACAACACTGGTATGTTCAAAATCTGAAGAAAAGGTACCATACCACATGTCCTTCAGCCCGGGCTTTGTTTTGCATAGCTTCTCGTTTACGCTGCAGGAACTCTTCCACTCGCTTAGCTCTTTCTAAGGCTAGCTGCCCTTTATGCCTGTTTTGAACAAAGCACAGAGTCAGCCATTTTGAGTGTTAATTTCCAAATTAAAATTATACTTATTATTTGCTTTTTTCCTTGTAGAACATGAAGGCAGAAACAAACACTTTCTTTGTAAAGAAAAAAAGTGTGTGTGTTGGTCTATTGTCTTCATTGCATTATTTACCACTTTTAAAAAGTAACAGCAGTTATTGGCTTTAATTTTTTCACATTTTAATATTTGACATCTTTTGCTGACAATTAAGAAAAATGTAAACACATACACAGACAGCAAATTAAAAAGTAATAAACATTTACCTAACACCTACTATGTGCTGTTCAGTTATCGTGATAAACATGGCAGGCAGAAACAAACACACAAGCAAACAATCCAGCTCCAGTAATCGAGAAATTCATAGCAACATCAACAAATAATCATTTCTTCAACTTTTCTTAAATCAACAACTTTTTAAAAAAAACACATAAAAATATTTTAAATAAGAAATTTAGCTGTAAAAACTTAAAATCTGGGGCTGCTACTTTTATAGAAGACCTAAGTTCCATTCCCAGCACCTATGTGAGATGGCTTATAATCATCAGTAATTCCATCTCCCGGGGGTCTAACACTTATGGCTTCCTCGGGCACCTGCATTTATGCATACACACACTTAAAAATGAATCTTTGGAAAAAAAAATCTAGAATGTACTGTATTATATCCCCATGAGTGATGGTAGTCTAAAGTCCTTTACCTATTATTTAAAAGAAATTCTCTAAACTTCCATCACAGGAATTTTCTAGGATTAGGTAGTATCTATAACTGCTTTAAGAGCCAATTATTATGATGTTCAGCTATTCCTTCCAGATGGTTACTGTAGTTCCACATGACATTTCTGAAATCCAAGCTATGTGAGCTTGGGTAGGTTTGTAATAACAAGAGATTAGTTCATGCCTCTGAAGGGCACATATGCTATCCTCTCTCAGACATATATAATGCACTATAAAACTGAGATCAATTAAAGGCATCTGGTCTGAATTCAGCATGTCTCTGCATGTATCCAGGTAAGCTGGCATCCTGCTCTGCTACTTCCCTGTTTACGTAAAGCTGAGCTCAAAGAGGGTAGATAGAGTATCATGCGGACACATCATCTGAAGAGGATGACAATCTGGTAAGGTACTTTTTGAAGGTCTTGGAAGCATAGTCCACCACCTGCAATTAGATAAAGCCTCCAACCTCTCTGCTTTGCATCATGAGGGCCTTGACTTCAACATTCACGGAAGTAAAGTGTGTTTGTCATTCCAAGGCATGGTCTGTGTAGCGTTTGACAGTATAACAGGCCAACTAGCATACACTACTAGAATTACTGCACAGTACGTCAGAACATGATCATATGTATATCAGCCTTGATTTACAGATTTGCACACTGCTTATGTATACATGACACTACGTATTTAAAAGTGTAGCTTCACTCAACTGCTATTTCCTCAGTTGGTTTAAATAAGCTGGTTTATATGACTGTCTATTTTCAAACACACACTTAAAATCTTTAATGATTGTTTAAACATGATTTCTCTTCTGATTTATTAAACAAAGAATTGTTAAGTGTCAACTATTTGTCATATCAACCTCTGAAGATGTAACGATGACTGTACTGGCCGCTTCTATAGCAACTTGACACAGGCTAGAACAATCACAGAGGGAGCTTCAGTTGAGAAAATGCCTCCATAACATCAGGCTGTAAGGCATTTTCTTAATTAGTGATTGACGGGGGAGGGCCCAACCCCTTGTGAGTGGTGCCATCCCTGGGCAGGTGGTCCTGGGTTCTATAAAAAAGCAGGTAAGCAGCACCCCTCTATGGCCTCTGCATCAGCTCCTGCCCCAGGTTCCTGCCCTGTTTGAGCTCCTGTCCTGACTTCCTTTGATGAAGAGCTGTGATGTGGAAGTGTTAAGATGAACAGGCACTCTCCTCCCCAAGCTGCTTTGGTCATGGTGTTCATCACAGTAACAGTCGCCCTGACTACCACAATGTCTAAAACAGATTTCCAGGAAACAAAGTTTCCTGATGAAAATCAATCAGAGTTTGAGTAATTCTGTGACTTATGTTAATAATAATCTATATTAATTAATAATCTGAATAATCTATAACATACAATCTTATGTATTAGAGCTCAGAATCTTATTTCTGTTATTCTTTAAAGGAGTAAAACTGTTAAACTGTAGGCACAAACTATCTATTGCAGACAGTTCATGGGGATAAGGAGAAAAGAATCTACTTATTCATTCTCTTCATTAAACTCTATTAAGAATTCAGATGAAGTGGCTAGGTGCAGTGGCACACGCCTTTAAACCCAGCACTCAGCAAGCAGCGGCAGGCCGATCTCTGTTGAGTTCCCAGACAGTCAGGGCTATGCAGAGACCCTGCGTGGTGGTGTGAATGAAAACTGCCCCCACAGTATCAAAGAGAGTGAGTGGCACTATTTAACAGGATTAAGCCTGGGGCCTTGTTGGTGGAAGTGTGTCACTGGGGTGGGCTGTGGGGTTTCAGAAGTCCATGTCAGGCCAGTGTCTCCCTCTCTTCCTGCTCCTTGTGAATCCAGATGTAGACTCCTTCTCTACATCTCAGATCAGCTTCCTTCTCTAGCACCATGTCTGCCTGCATGCCACCATGCTTCCCATCATGATGATAATGGGCTAAACCTCTGAAACTGTAAGCCAGCCCCAATAAAATGTTTTCCTTTATAAGAGGTGGTGTGGTTGTCTCTTCACAGCAACAGAACAGTGACAAAGACACCCTACATCAAAACAAAAACTAAACAAACAACAACAACAAACCAAATAGAAAAAAAAAGAATTCAGATGCAAAGATACTGTATAGCACTTAGTATCAGGAACTGTCCTATATTACCAACAGTAGAACTGTATGTAACGACTCAGAGATATAGAGGAGGAAACTAGAGACTGGATAACAACATACAAAGATGTTAAAACGGGCAAAGAATTGTAGCAGAAAGGGATAAGGACATCAACACAGCTATGGTGTTGAAACAGAACAACTGTGGTGTTCTTTCATTGGGAAAGTTATTCTAAGGCAAGCCTTTCATTTCCTGTAGCAAAAAAGAAAGGGGGTGGGTAATTTTCTTTCCTTTTCTTTTTATAAATACAAGAAGTAGCAGCAAGATATTGGTGGGAACACCATACATTATATTCATGACTCAAATTTATTACTACAAAAGGAATTTAAAAATTTTGAAGGATGATTACAAATGCTTCAAGAGGTGAAAAAGCCAAAAGTAGGCAATAGTAAGATAACAAATGATTCCCTGCTTCCAGGCACAACAGTCCAGCGACAGAAAGGCAACAGGGAAGAGAACACGAGAGTATTCATTACGCTTCCTTTCTATTTAAAGGTACCTAGTGGAATGGAATCAGGAGAGGGGGTAGAAAAGTAAAGTAGTTTAAAATCACAAACGTAAAGAGACACCAAATCACTTCTTAAAAGGCAGCTGTACTCTTCTTGAGGTCCCAGTAGTTAAGAGGCTAATAGGTATGCCATTAAGACACAGATATAAGAACAGACATACCAGCCTAGTCATACTAGGAAGGCAGAGAAAAATAACACCATAAAGCACAAGTAAATATGAAGAATTCAGTTTCAACTCCTTTGTTTTTACTGATACATAAGTTATGAGACTTTCAAAAACTGAATTACATGTTGCCTCAACTTCTCGATCTGTAAAGTAGCAAGAACACTACTCCTTGCTTCCCAGTTTTGGTAATAACGAAGTTACTAATATGGTCAATCATCATCGATAGTTTATGTTCTACAAGGTCACTACTAAAACTGAATTAATGAATACTGAGCCACTGATGCTAAGGAAAATACAAGTAAATTCCTGCAAGTCTGTCACATTTGTTAGCAGAATAATTTATAACTTTGTTTTCTGTGTTCCTGTTTAAAGAAAATTATTTATTATATAAAGTTAATTCTTTATAATTTAACTCAGGAGCAAATATCACTATAACAAACATATGAATGAAGTTTATCTAAAATGTATTTATTGGCTGAGCTAGCTCTCTAGCCCTCAAAAGTATAATCTATAGTCTAATGCAGTGGTTCTCAACCTCTGGGTTGAGACCCTGTGGCGGGGGAGTTGACCGATCCTTTTACAGGGGGACACATATCAGATAATCCTGCATATCAGATGTTTACTTTATGACTTATAATAGTAGCAAAATTACAATTATGAAGTAGCAATGAAAATAGTTTTATGATTGGGGATCACCACAACATGAGAAACTGTATTAAATAAAGGGTCGCAGCATTAGGAAGGTTGAGAATCACTGCTCTAAGATGATACGGTCCAACTTCTCCACAGTTAAATGTTCAAAATATATAGGCTAATATATTTTTTAAAGTCAGCTTCTATTCCAAAATTATCCTCAATTAAATTTCACATTTAATTTTTATTTCCGAGTTTACAGAACTAGTTACCTAACCTACACCAAGGCCATAATAATAACTAGGTTCTAAGTATTCAAAGTTAACAGAGGCAAAGGTATTCTAGGCAAAAGAAAGAAACAGATGAACAAACATAAGAAAAGTCTGTCTTCTCCTAAAAGCATATTTTAACAGAAAAAGTACATAACATGCAAGAACAGATGACAATGTAAGCAGAAGCATAAAATTTCAAGAAAAAAATGCAAACAAAATGCCCAAACCCAAATACACTCTAGTGGAAATGCAGACTGCCTCTGCTGGGCTCATTACTGGATTGGACAAGGCTAAACAAAGAGTCTCTAATCTTGAGGGTATAGTAAAAAGGCATTTATAAACTGAGAAAAGAAAAGAGATACAGACACAGAGAGAACACACAGGAACAGCAGAACATTACAAAAGGTGCAACATGCATGCTGGGGAACATTAGACAGACATTGCTTAAAACAGTAATGCCTCTGAAGACCCTGGGTTCATGTCAAACATCACACCAAAGATCCAGGGAACTGAGAACAAGCTGCAGCAAATTCCCACATAAACAGAAAAATCCTTCCATAGCCAAGCTTTAGGAAATCAAAGATAAAGTCTTAAAAGAAGAAAACACATACATACAGAAGAGCATATAAGAATTACATTCAACTTTTCCCCCCAAAGGAGGCAAATAATAAAGTGAGGAAAATATTTAACTGCTGAAAGAAAAAAATACCCACTTAACCTCTAAACTCTAAATATTATTGTAACAAGAAGTGAGCTAAAGACTTTCTCAGACAAAACCTGAAGAAAGCTGTTGTCATTACCCCTGCTTTACAAAAAATGTTAAACGAAGTTCTTCTGAGAGAAGTAAAATAAGGAAGCAGCATGCAGGAATGAAGAAGATGGAGAGTTATTTTACTTTTACCCACCAGATACTAGCTTGTCTACAGTGACAGCAATGAAGCAGTAGTTTGTTACAGGCCTATGCATATCCACGCACACTGAGATGTAAGTGGCATAGAGATGACAGTAATAATATAATGGATAGCAGGGAGGAATTGGAAGCATTCTGAGGTTATAATGTATAAACATAATGTAAAAAAGAACTCGGGTTTGTTTTACATGTGTATTGCAAAATGTAAGACAACCTCTAAGGAAAAGTTTACAAAGGAAGCATGTAATTGAAATACTAAGAATGGAATCACAAAAATATGCTCAGTTTAAACCACAAAAATCAGACAAAGTATAGAATTCAAAACTAAGGAAGAAAGGAACATGGCATGAATGGAAAAACATGATGTGACACACACTAACTAGAATACATCAACAATCCCTTTAAATACCTATGACAGAGACTGTCAGGAGTGGAGGTGTCAAGAAGAAAGCCCCATTCATTACTATAAAAAAAAAAAACCACCTTAAATATGAGGATATAACAAAGAAACAAATCAAAGACTGTGGCTTTGGAGCCTGTCCTGGAACTAGCTCTTGTAGACCAGGCTGGCCTCAAACTCACAGAGCTCCACCTGCCTCTGCCTCCCAAGTGCTGGGATTAAAGGCGTGTGCCACCACCACCAGGCTCAAAAGGATAACTAAAACTTCATCGTGTGACCTGCTCTTCTGTAACTCACCAGAAAGTTTTATAGAATGGGAATTTCTAAGCAAACACATACGCATACTTAAAGAAAAAAATTACACAAAGTACAGCTGTTGCCAATTATCATCAAGTTAATTCAACGAAAAAATCTAATAAGAAGGATCATAAAGAGATATAAATGGAGATGAATGTGAAGAGGAAATGTCTTAAGACAATAAAAAGAAGGTGGGAATGCGGAAAAGACAAAACATAGATATGCTTTGGAATTTTATGAAAAGTGTGATTCTATTTAAATTTATGCCATGATTTATTCAAAGCAAGTGGATGAAATTATTATGACCATATGCTGGCAGAAAGTTATCACATGCTCCTTTGAACAGTATGTCCTGTCTAAACATTAAAATAAGCCACAATAATCAGGCCGAAGTGAAGAGCCACACATTTGTCATAATGTAATCAAGGGTCAAATTTGCACTTGAAGATTCATAATATCTAGGGAGTAAAAAATGTTCTGTGTAAACACTGGAAAAAACACCTACAAGTGTAGATATGATAAAAGACAGAATTACACACAGGATGAATGCATGGATCATCACAATCCAATCTGTTTGCACTGGCTTATTTAGGCATGGCCTTCAATTTTTTCAAAGCTTCTCTATGGCATCAGCGTCGGGAAAATGGTGATGACCTGCAGCCCCATTGGGAAACCCTGGACGAAGTCCAAGTGGAACACCTCTGGCGATAAATACTCACAACGACTTTCACTACTTTCTCTGAAGCAAAGCACCTTGCAGCAGAGCCGTACCTTTCTGGAAGCCGGCGCCCATATATGTCTCCTCTCCATCGCGCTTCATTATCTTCCGCTCTCAGTCGCTGCATTTGATCAAAAATGGCATGGTAATGCTCATACTGCCCTCGAGAAGAACAAGGTGATGGAGAGACAGCCCCTCCACTGCCAAAAAAGGGAGTCTGGGGATTAAACAAAGAATTCTTACATGCCATGTTTATTTCGTAGGGCCTGAGAGGCCTGAGCCATCCTTAAAAGAGAAAGTCAATTTCAATGCTTAACTTTAAAAATAGCAATTACCTAGTTTTAACATATTAATAAAAACATAGCCAAAAGTAAAATGTTTTCCTACATAAACAATCAGTGTTCTAGAAGTCTTGCTACTAACAGTAAATAACAATGTGGCAAATAAAAACATTAAGATGTCACTAAATTCATAGAAATATGGAAAAATCTAAATTATGAAGCTTTGAACTGTTTACATCCCACATTTTACAATTCAGTTCTATGAAGCTTGAATATGCAGTTTAGAAGTCAAGAAGAATTTGATTATGTCACAATTAAAAGTCTTCTTATTTAACAAACTATGTTACTTTTGATATACTCCAAATCTATTCTTCTATTCAAGTAGATATGAAGGTGAATACATGACTTTAATATATTTTATATGCACACAGAAGAGGAAAAATGTATCTACTCCTAGTACTTTTCAAACAAGTTGAAAAAAACACAAAGTAAAGCAGCATTCCAGTCTTCTGGTGAATGAACAAAGGACTGAAGCAGTTACCCTGAACTAAGGAGATTCACAAACTAGGAAAAAAATGGCCACAGGTAGAAATCTATTTTAAAGTCTTAGAGAAAGATTATTTAACCTAGTTTTGATAATAAGGTTAAAATAAAACCCAGAAGAGTCAAGGAAACTAAAATAAGGTACGCATGTGTCTGTGTGCATGCTGCACTGGGGCAGGAAGGAAGTAGGATCACACACAACCCCACAGAGGATAAGCAGAGCACTAGACAATGAGAAAGGAAGGCAGCATTTCTAAGCTTTCCAGTGAACGGAACATTTTAAGATCATTAAGTCAATCCTACACACATAAGCAGAAATGAGAGACAAAAGCAGAAAAACTGGTTAGCGGGCTGCTGTACAACAGTAAGGCAAGAAAACCAGAAAAGATGTCAATGAAAAGATGAATGCTGAACAGACTTGTGGATTTTCTGCATACATGAACAATGATTAAGGTAAAATCTAAGGACTCGAGACAGAAGAAAGCTGCTAGACATGGCTAAGAGATGAATATAAATGAAGAGTGCAATACTATAGAAATTAGTAGTAGTAGTAGTAGTAGTAGTAGTAGTAGTAGTAGTAGTAGTTTGTTTGTTTTTTGAGACAGGGTTTCTTTGTGTCGTTTTGGAACCTGTCCTGGAACCTGCTCTGTAGACCAGGCTGGCTGCAAACTCACAGAGGACCGCCTGCCTCTGCATCCTGAGTGCTGGGATTAAAGGCGTGCGTGACTGGCCAGTTACTAAAGAAATTTGGTGGAAGAAAAGAGAAAAATCAATGATCTCAAATGTAGAGGTTAACAGTACTTAACAGTCAAGAGAGAAAAGTGGAAGGGTTACCTTTCAAAAATACTCATCCCAGCACTCTGAAGGCTGAGGCAGGCGGTTCTCTGTGAGTTTGCAGCCAGTCTGGTCTACAAAGTAAGTTTTCAGATAGCCAGGGCTACACAGAGAAACCCTGCTTCAAACCTCCCCCAGGTATAAGTTAGGTGGTATTTTTGAAAACAATGGGGAAGTAGAAGTCTCTAACAGAACAAAGATGGGTAAGGACATTTCCATCTGAGCCCCAGTAGAAAAGCTCTAGCCACTGAAAATAAACTCAGAAAAGTTAATTTGCCCAAGGATACAGAGTCAGATTTGCCCAAAGGGAATGTGTGAATTAAAGAATCTAGGTAAATGGCTATTTAGGCAATTGGTTATCTAGGTGAATGAATGGAGGCGGAGATGAAGGTGGAAAAGAAAAGCAGGGGAGCTAGACAGTAGAGAGGAGCCCGAGTGCAAAGACACCAGGACCAGCAGGCTCCATATGCTTACGAAATCAGTTCTGCACAAGTAGGGCGGAAGAGCATCGTAGTGGGTGGCTACTATTATCTTGGAGAGTCTGACAGTGGCCAACTAAGAAAACTTGAGAACTTAATTTTCAAGATTACATGAAAACTTCTAACAAGCATTATCTGATTTTGTATTTCATTTGAGAATTCTCTAAAAGGAACTACATTACAGCCTTAGCACAAAAATTTTAACTTTTATAAATGTCACATATTAATTAATTATTATATATCAAATACACATAGGTAAGGAAAAAAAACATAATGCACGTTACAGAATTCTACATA